>NC_081377.1:41262516-41862516 GCF_030684315.1 Stegostoma tigrinum | reverse complement strand
AGTGCTGGAGCAAGAGTGACTCTTTGGTGTCATCTTGCCGTTATGAGTCCTCGCTGCACCTCGCCAGTGCAGTTGCCACTGATGCCCGTTGGGTCCTACACTGGCCCAGATTCAACACCACCGCCACAACTGCCATGAATCTGCTCTGGGCCCACCTCGCTGATGCAGCCACCACCTTTGCCGCTGAACTAGGCTTAAACCCACCTCTGCTGCCATCTCCGAGAGTCCGTGCTGGATGCAGGTACTGCAGGGAGCCCAAGCTCCACCTTCAACTCCACTGTCCCAAGCCCACGCTGAGCACACCTCCGCAGCCACCGATGCCATCGTCACAACCGAGCTCTTTGCAAGAGCCAAGTGAAATGATGAAAAGGAACAAGAAAAGAGAATAGAAAAGGAAAGCAGATGGGCCCTGGGCTCAGGAGCCCTACTCTGCTGCCATCTTGGACTTTGGAAGAGAGGCATTACTTGCTGTATCTGCACATCAATCTTCTGCGATTCAGGACACCCACATCTCCCTGCACCTTAGAATTCTGCAACCCCTCACTATTTAAATAACATCCATTTTTATTTTCGAAAAATTATTCTTCAGTTCAGCAACTTCAGTGTCAGTGCTTCCACCTGAAAGAATAGAACCATGGAGCAGCTACAGCTCAGAAGGAGGCCATTTGGCCTATCATGTCTGTGCTAGCTTTCTGCAGGAACAACTCATCAATGCCCCACTTCCCCACCATTTCACTGTAGGGTTGCAATTTTTTCTTTAGGCAATCATCCAGTCTCCTTTTGAAAGTCATGATTTAGTGTTCTTTCACCCCATTCTCAGCCAAGCATTCCAGATCACCAGCATATGCTTTGTAACCACCAGTTCTCTCGATTGAGGCCATTTATAACAGTTGTTTCCACTTGTGGAGAGAGTTCAAAATAAGGCCATAAGTATAAGATGTTCTTGAATATATCCAGTAAGAAATTTGGGGGAAATTTCTTTCTTCAAAAGTTGGAACTCACCAATACAAGTCGGGAGTATAATGGAATGTCTTTTGCTTGGCTCGATGGATGTAGCTCCATGAAACATAACACCATGCAGCAAATAAGAGCCTGCTTAATTGGCACCCATCCACTATTTCAAATATTCACTCTCTCCACACCACACACAATGGCTGCAGTGTTATACATCTGCAAGATGTGCTGCCAAAATTTATGTAGGCTCCTTCAACACCACTTTCCAATGCTGTAATCTCTAGCATCTGGGAGGATGAGGGCAGCAGATACATGGGAACACCCTGTAAGTACCCCTCCAACACCAATCACCACCCTGACTTGGAAATAGATCACTGTTCCTTCAGTATCACTGGGCCAGAGTCTCCCTCACTAGCGACAGTGCTAGCCACAGAAAAGCTCTCACGCTAGCCACACATATCTTGACCATGTGGGCCAAAGCATTTCCAGCAGGCAGCCCAGCGTCACCTTCTCAAGTGCAGTTAGGGATGGGGAATAAATATCAACCAATCAATGGCAAAGCCCATACTCCACAAAAGAAAAAAAATGTTGAGACAAGGAACATAGATCGATTTAAGGGGGATCTAAATAAGTGTATCAGGGAGAATGGAAAAGGAGGATGGAGTCAGATGTTGAGTGTGTTAGGAGGCTTGTGTGGATCATAAACTCTAACTGATGTAAATGACCCGTATCAGTGACCCATCCCTGATATAATTTGATATACAATGTGCCCTAGGGAAGCTGAGGGTGAACTTTGTCTCTGTGTGCCTCTAACTCATCTCCTCACTCCTAAAGACTGTTCACTAGCAGCAACATACAAGCCTGGTACTACTGTTCTAGTACAGGTCTGACCAATCTTCTACATTTTACCCAACATACACCTGAAGTCATCCAAAATTCTACTGCTGTGTTCTAACTCTCATCAAATGCCATCCATTGTTCCAGTGCTCACTGGCATTCAGTGGTTTCTGGTCTGCAAACAACACAATTTTAAAACTCTCCAACTCCATTTGCAAATCTCTTCATCAACTTGCTGCTCCCTATCTCTGTCATGTACCCTGACTCTACAACCAGCTGAGATATCAGCACATCTCCAATTCGGACCTCTGTCAGAATTACACTTGACAGTGTTACGCTTAGGTGATCACAACTTTGTAAAAGCAAGCATCTTGTATCTAATTATACCAAAGTCCATATAAAAACCGGGACAGATCAGATTTGCACATTTAGGGAGCATACTCATCAGGAAGTAGCAAAGAGGAATGAGAAGCACATGAAATTCTAAAGTGAAGTAAATGCATAAAAGGCAATAACTTAACATTATTATTGCTAGACCTATTAGTTCAGAGACTCTGGTCATGTTTTGGGGACCTGGGTTCAAATCCTGTATTGGCAGCCGGTAGGATTTGAATTCAATTTTAAAAATAATTCAGAATTAAGGGTCTATTGATAACCGTGAAATTGTGGTCAGCAAAGAGCCCAACTGGTTCACTAACATCCTTTAGGGAAGGAATCTGCCATCCTTACTTATTCTGGCCTAAATGTGGCTCCAGACCCACAGCAATGTGGTTGACTCTTAACTAATCTTTAGGCAATAAATGCTGGCCTAACCTCTGATTCACCCCATGAATGAATTAAAACAAGGGAAACCAGTCACATTGTTCTGAATATGTTTTCAGGGAAAAAGATAGCAGGCTGCCTAATGGGCTGGACCCTCAAAGATCAAAGTAATTCATGGTCTTATCTGGCCTAAAAAAGGCTGATGCAGAGACTGAAGGAAGAGGTCACAGCTTTTCCTCCAACAAGACAGAAGCTGTTGTGCAGTGAGGAACTCCTTCCTTCTGTCTAAGATGCTCCTGGGGATCATGTTTTGGGCTCAACAGAAAATGTTTTGGTCTTTCCTGCCCCAGACTACTCTTTCCCCAATGTCCGTTACCCTTTTGTGAGGCCCTACCCAAAACGCCAACCTACTCTCCATCTGGAAACCCAGGAGCGACTTATAGATGCAAGTTATTTTTTCCATTTTCGCATCTATTGCAACAGTTGGCCTGGTACTACAGAGGCTCCTGTTTGCTTCAGTGGAGCCGTATCCCACGGGAAAGTGAAAATCCACTGTGAAATATGCTTCTATATCCTTTGCATGCCACTCCCAGAATATTAGTAGCAACTTGTCTTAGTATGTAGTGCCTTCAACTTTGCAAATCATTCCTTAGGAATATCATCAAACAAAATTTGATGCTGAGGCTTCTTTTATGAGTAAAACTTGGTCAAAGATGATGGGATTTAAGGAGCTTCATTGAGGAGAAATGACAGCTAGTGGAGAAGCTGGAGGTAACTCCACAGTTTAGGGCTGAAAACATGGCTGTCAATGTTCAGTTAATTAAATTTGTGGATGCGCAAAAGCCCTGGATTATTAGAGCACAAATATCATGTGTACCTCTGTAAACTGTCCCAATCCTGCAATACTCCAAGATACCTATGCTCTGCTAAGTCTTGAGCATTTCCAATTTTAATTCCTCTGCCACTGGTGGCCATGTTGCCTGAAATGTAGGAAAACACCTTCCTAAACCTCTATGCCTCTCTATTTCCCTTTACGTTCCTTTAAGGTATTTCAGCTGTACTTATGGTCACCTACTTAATGATCACCATCCTGATGTGCCTCCACATCATATTTTGAACTGTAATCTTCATGGGAAACAACTTTATTGCATTAAAGCTGGCAAAGGTAATAATAATTGCTATCATTGTTGTCAAATGAATGTTGTAATTCTTGTATAATCATTGGTACAGCAGCTCAGTGTAGGTTTCAAATCATAGCAGGTACAGGCACTTGAGGTCAAAGGCAGAACCTTAATAGTTCTAGGTTAAGTATTGTACATGTTAATATCCAAATATAAAAGCAGACGGTGCATCAGATGGAAGGTCACCCATTCCATTGATATGGAGCATTTAACACGATTGGTGCACTTTAAATGCCATTAGATACTGTCACATTTCATCTCACAGTACATGCAACCCATTCATACAAAGAAAGCAGCATTGCCTTAAGAATATTTGAGTCCTTTCACATCAGATTGACTCGAAAATGTCTCTGACATCTGAAAATGACATTTTTCTAGTATCTCTCAACCTTTGTAAAGAGAAATGTTTGATCATGCTGATCTTTCTTCAAGAAGCAGTTTTGGAAATCATCAGCTACACACAGACAACATTAACAGGATGACTGATGCTGTTCAATTTTGCAATGTGCTTGTTCTTTGAGCAAAATAATAGAGCAAAGAACATTGAGCTATTATCATTTGGCAAACAATCAGCAACAGAGAGTTTTGTTTGCTCTTAATGCGGAATGCTGAGAGAAACAGGAGGCACACTGAGCAGCTAACTATATATCAGAGATAATAGAACTATCTTTTTTGCAGAATGGTAATTGATTATGAAAGGTGTTAGTTTACTTGAAGGTTTAAGCAACTACCCATAATGAGCTGCAACACAACAAGAATGATAGCTCTATTATGTTATGATAGCTGGTTATCCATTCATCAGCAACATCAATTCTTCCCACTCCCATGTACATCAAACATTTTTATTTCACTCAATTTTTATTTTGGTTTGGCTCATAGCAGCTGGAATATAGGAATTCAGGAAAAGGGCCATTCAACCCCTTGGGCCAACCAATTAGTTCCTGGTCGATCTGCATCTCAATTCCAATTTCCTGCCTTTGCTCCACTTCCCTTGACAGCCATAACTGCCAAAAACATGTCTGTCTCCGACTTGGAAGCTCTAGCCAAACTTCAGGGAAATATGCAGGTGTCAGCTGTGGCTAAGGTGGTAGCACACTCACCATTTGGCTCCAAGGTTCTCGGTTAAAGCCTGGCTCTAGAGGATTGAGTGCAGCTGGTCAATGCTGGCACTTCAGTGTGCTATTGAGGGAATGCTGCACTGTATCCTGTATCAGCTGTGAAATTAAAGATTGCATATGACAATATGTTAATTTGTCATATGTAAGGTATGACATAACTGTTATGTCATTTAACATAAATGTTAAATGATGTTAGCATTTAGCATTTGTTAATCTGTTCTATATCCAGGGCTCAATTATGCCATAGACTTGCTAGGCTTTAAATGCATCTCACATGTTAAAAGGGAATAATGTGCAAACAACAACAACAAGAAGCAATTCTCTGTAATACCTTGAAGCTGAGAGTGAATGCTGTTGGCATAAAGGCCACGATTAATTGAGGCAGGCATCAAGGGGACCCAGCAAATCTAAAGACAATGGGAATCAGGGGAAAACTCTCCACTGATTGGAGTCATACCTGGCACATAGGAAGATAGTTGTTGTTGTTGGAAGTTAGTCATCTCAGCTCCGAGACATCTCTGCAGGAGTTCCTCAGGGTAGTGCCCCAGGCCCAACCACCTTCAGCTGCTTCCCATCATCAAAAAATCAGAACTGGGGATGTTTACCAATGATTGTACAATGTTCGGCACCATTCGCGACTCGTCAGGTGCTGAATTAATCCTTGTTCAAATGCAGCAAGGCACACGCACATTCACAAAACACAAGGCTATGGATATTTTGAAAAAGAAAATAATCTAAACCATTCCTCCATAGAGTGTTACCATAACTAAAACTCCCACTATCAACATCCTGGCCAGAAACTGAACTGGATTAGTTCGATAAATGCAATGATTGCAAGACCCAGTCCGAGGCTAGGAATTCTGTGGTGAGTAACTCACCTCCTGACTCTCCAAATCCATCCATCATCTAAAAGGTGCAAATAAGAGTGTGATGGAATACTCCACACTTGCCTCAATGAGTGCTAACAACACTCAAGAAGCCTGACACCATTCAGGACAAAGCAACCCACTTGACTGGCATCGCATCACCAACTTCAATATTTGCTCCTTTCACCATTGAGCCCCAATGTGTATTATCTTTAAGGCACCCTGCAACAAATCACAACTCTGACAGCACTTTCCAAACCCACAAATTCAATCAGCTTGCAGGGCGAGGGGCAGTAGATGCATAGAACATCACCACCTGCAGGTTTCTCTGAGTCAACATTCCTTCTCTGTTGCCATGTCAAAATACTGGACTGCCCTTCCTAACAGCATTGCAGGTGTCCCAATCCTGAAGAAGGCAGCTCACCTCCATTTTCTCAGGCAAGTAGAGATGAACAGTAAATGTAGGCCTGGCTAGTGATACCCATGTCCCATGAACAAATTTTAAAGAATTTCCTTATGAAGGTGGATAGAAGTATTACAGCAATATAGAAATCATTGGAAATGATGGAGCTCTTTCCCACCAGACTGTTCTCTGAATCTTTCAGAAGTTTGGCAGAATCCTGTTGGAATATCAAAACCAAACTTTTCATGTAAAGAACATTTATTCCTTATTACTTCCATCATCTATCTGTGCCCTCCTGAACAAAATCAGATATTGCTGGAAAATCTCAGCAGGTCTGGCAGCATCTGTGAAGAAAAATCTGAGTTGTTTTGGGCCCAGTGACCCTTCCTCAGATCTGATGGTAGCTCAGAAAATGTCAGCTTATATGCAGAAGATAGGGTGGGGAGAGGGGTAATCTCCAGATAATGTTAACTATTTGGCCTTGTGCAATTCCATGGGCATTGTGCCATCACCAGCCCTTTGCCCAACTAGCTATTATACATGTGAGAACTTTAATGCTGAGTGACACAGATTATTGCACTTTGGGAAAAACACAACAACAGCCACGTCCATCTTCCACTGTCACTGAACTAAACACACTGTCAGCTGCAGTAAGCCCTTAATGAACAAAGCAGTCCAGTATTTTGCTTGTGTTGGATGAAATATTAAATTCAAAATTTATTGATAAGATATATAGCTATACATAGGCTTGTTGGAAGGAACACTTTGGAAAGCAAAAGAGCCTAACTGCCGCTTGGGAAAGCATCACGCTTGCGAAAGCACAAACTGCTTAACTGGAGTTACTGCAGCCCTTTCAGAGAGAGAAGTTACATGACCCAGTTTGTAGGTGGAATGATGAGATTGGAGTTGAACACAGCCAGCCAGAGAGATAACATGTCCAGAATAAAGGTTGTCTTGCTGTCTTTAGTCTTCACCTGAAACTCTTCCTTTCAAACTTGTGAAACCAACTGGAAAGCATTATCTTTTCAAATGAGAGATTCCTCCAGCAGAATTTGAAATAACACAGTCTCCAGCAAAGTGAATATGGGACCAGCCGAAACTGATCCAGAAAGACGCCACAGTCCCAACAGCTTGTAACCAGTGGGCTGCCAATCGGACAGCAGGCAGCATTCCTCTAATTCCTCTTATCTTCTGTGTGGACCTCTGAGGTCTGTCTGCAGCAGGGACTGCCTGTGCCTGTGTCCATGTACAGTTTAGAAGAAATGTTGGTGCTGAGTGGGATGGCAGACAGTAGGATACCAAATGGGAAGGGGGTAGGGTGACAAGTGTGCAGAATGCCAAGATATGTGATTATAAGGAGGGACAAATGAGTGATACAGTATAAAGTAAGTTGGGGTCGGAGGGAGAAACGGGGTCTAGTGGTGACGGGAGGGGACAAGGTGAGGTTTGGGTGTGGCGTTGGAAGGAGGTGAGTATATCCGGCAGTGGGGCAAGGGGTGGCAGGTACAGCACAGGTCATTGTTTTCTGATATGGCGGCAGGAAGGGAAGTGTGAAAACAATGCTCAGCATTCACAATGTATCCTGCAATAGCCTTTGCATAAACACACTTCCAGTGGCAGTGAGCCACAGAATAACAATCAAGAATGGAAATGTTCTGCGATCTTCCCCTTTGGAAGCTGTTGGAGCTAGAGCTCTCAAACCAAGTGACATCCTGGATGATAAAGTGTGAAGCTGGATGAACACAGCAGGCCAAGCAGCATCTCAGGAGCACAAAAGCTGACGTTTCGGGCCTAGACCCTTCATCAGAGAGGGAGATGGGGTGAGGGTTCTGGAATAAATAGGGAGAGAGGGGGAGGTGAACCGAAGATGGAGAGAAAAGAAGATAGGTGGAGAGGAGAGTATAGGTGGGGAGGTAGGGAGGGGATAGGTCAGTCCAGGGAAGACGGACAGGTCAAGGAGGTGGGATGAGGTTAGTAGGTAGGAAATGGAGGTGCGGCTTGGGGTGGGAGGAAGGGATGGGTGAGAGGAAGAACAGGTTAGGGGGGCAGAGACAGGCTGGGCTGGTTTTGGGATGCAGTGGGTAGAGGGGAAGAGCTGGGCTGGTTGTGTGGTGCAGTGGGGGGAGGGGACGAATTGGGCTGGTTTTGGAATATAGTGGGGGAAGGGGAGATTTTGAAGCTGGTGAAGTCCACATTGATTCCTTTCGGCTGCAGGGTTCCCAAGCGGAAGACATCCTGAATGAGATCATCACAGACCAAACCTGCCTCAGCTATTCACTGAACTATTGGAGAGATTCCACTTTAATACCGAGTTCTTGCATTTGCTTCTGCCACTCCAAAGTTACAACATGACTGGGGACTTTCTCATAGTATGTCATATTCCAAAAGTTATGTTGAAGCAAGTTAACAACATAAATCCCCGTCAGCATTTGTTGTCCCAGACCTATCTGTCTATTCTTGCAAACGATTTCCCAAAGGCACTTGGCATACTTCATTGACTTGTCTCATCTGAACTGAGTGTTGCGTTATCAAGTGATCTGTTACATTGCACAATGATATCACGTTAATATTCAAAACTGCATTTAATTCCCAAAGTTTTTCTAAAATAAATCTGAGTGCATGACACACTCTGATTTTTCTTTATATTTTATCTATGGCCTTTGCTCCGTGGATGTGTGTAAAATCCCTTCCCAGCCATAAAAGAGATAATAAAATGTCTTAAGTAATAATACTGACATATAGCTCTGAATTTTGTGATACAAAGAATCAAATCAGAATCTCAAGATAATAAAGTGTGAAGCTGGATGAACACAGCAGGCCAAGCAGCATCTCAGGAGCACAAAAGCTGACGTTTCGGGCCTAGACCCTTCATCAGAGACCCTCTCTGATGAAGGGTCTAGGCCCGAAAGGTCAGCTTTTGTGTTCCTGAGATGCTGCTTGGCCTGCTCTGTTCATCCAGCTTCACACTTTATTATCTTGGATTCTCCAACATCTGCAGTTCCCATTATCCCCAAATCAGAATCTCAATCTGCCTTGTCCCATAAGTACGAGGTTGCCATGCCTAGGAAGAGATGTGCTGAAGTATTTATGGTTGTCTGATTTCCCATTTGTAGAATGATACAAAAGCCTTAATACAGACGTTTTGTTACTTTTCAGCTATTTAAATGGCCTAAGCTTCCTGAAATTAACAAAGAACCTTTTGCAAAGCTTCCTCTCTGTAACAATACACTAATTTTATTTGCTCTTCAGATCTGTCCCATTGACAATTTTTCCTGCTTTATGGTGGATTGTCTATGTCAGCACCTACTTCACAGATTCCCAAGTGTAACTTCCCTCCCAGCTAGACAGTCTTTGATCAGCCCAATCATTTGCTGAAGCATTCTTTCTGTTTTCTTTGCAGGTGTAAGTGAGGCTGCTTAACTTCAAAATCCATGCTGCCATTGTTGTGAATTGACAACAGGGGCAGGCATGGTAAAAGATACATCCGCTTGAGGTTTCTACAAGTAGGTGGCAGGTCCATCAGCATTGTTAGTAAGTAAGCCCAAATTGATTGTCTTTCAGCTCACATCATCTCTTTCTACTGTGATTGTAAATCACAGCTTGAATTTTGGAAGGGGGAAAGAACAAGGGGTTTTAGTTCTGACAGATAAGCGTAAACCAAAAACACTCAAAATCCCCTTTTTATCAGAGAGCTAGACAATTCACAGGTTTTAATGCAAGACTTTGGTTCACAGTATGGTGCCTATATTATGAACACTGGATAGGAGCACACTTCTGCTGAAAGGGCAAATCACATCAAACATTTCCACAGCATTCAGGAATCACTCCCAATGATGAAGAAGCCAATTGCTAATAGTAACCACTGCATTTTAACAATAATGCCTTATATTTTTATAGCATTTTCAATATAATATGACATCCCAAGGCAGTAAACAGGCGCATTAATGAACAAGCACTGTATTACTGGTATTCAATATTTTCCTTAGAGCAGATACGAAGTTTAATATGTGGGCACTACATGAATCCCAGAACAAAATGTTCAAACTCAAAGACGTTGAGAAAGATATTTTCCTTCATCAACATATATTTGCATACATTCTTTAAAGCAGCAGCTCATTGAGTAACATTTCCACTTTGGGTTCAGAAGGTTGTGAGCTTGATTCCAGGTTTTGAGTACAAAAATATCTGAAAGTCCAGTGTGATACTGTCAAAGGTGCCTTCTTTCACCTTAGATGTTAAACTGGAACCTCTATCTCAGGCAGGAGCAAAAGATCTCATGGCCCTGTTTCAATACAGGTACAGACCTTCCAGCTCCTCCCCTAATCCTTTAATGTACACTGGGGAAAATCTATCCCTCCATCAATATCATAAAAACAGACCATGGATTATCTCAGCATTGCTGTTGGTAGGAGCTTTCTGAGCACCAATTGGTTTCTGCCATAGAGGCTATGGATTAAAAGAATTGGGTCATAAAGCATTTTGGGAGTCCCTGTAGTAATGAAAGGCACCATAAAAATGCAAATCTTTCTTTATTGCCGAAGAATACCTCCTTGGGGCATAACAAGGCAATTAAACACCAAGGCAAAGAAGTAAATTCAAATGTCATTCATGCTTTAACTAAAATTCTATGCTACTTTGGCAATTTTTTGAGATTATTCGTCTTTATTTATTTCAATAAACTAAACCCTATATTTATTGTTCCATTTTACGGAAGATGTTGTTGAATGTGTGGCATTAACTCTTTTTCACAGTATACCCTTTACCATCTTCCTTAGATTAGATTCACAGACAGAAGAGGAATATGAATTCCTTTTTGGGAGGAAGGTTGAGAACTACTGCTCATGCGCAAATTGTTAGATCTGAACTGCTAACTCTTTTGCTTGACACACGGTGGGCAAAGAAGTAGACAGCAAACATGGTGAGCAATTCCTATTCTTGATCGGTTCCCTCAAAAATCACAAATAGTTTTTATAACAAGAATATAATCAATGCACCCCATTAGGCTGAAAGAACAACGAATAGCCTCTTTATGGGTTTCACTTGGGCTAATATTAGGTCCAAGGCTTTCAAAAAGATCTTTTCCCCTTCAAAACTTCAAAATATATTCTATTATTGGTAATATCTGTCCACACTGATGTTCAATACAGTCCCATCCCATACCGCAGCAACTAGGGGCAGCTGTAAGGTAGAGACTGCTTCATTCAGAATGTGCTGCATTCCATGCTGAGAGAGTGGATGTTGGTCATGGTACAAGTTACTTTGATCAAGTTCAACAAAGCCATCGATCAACGACACTCAGGGTTGTGAAAGGAAGAATGAAAGATCTGCTAGTGGCAGAATGTCAATGAATAAAAGCACCATAGAGACAACTACCCCACACCACCCTTTATCCATTCAACAAAGGAATCCAGAAAAAGCTTATTGACAGTATCTAAAATAATGATGCAGTGACAAAAGAATATTCGCATTTTGGTGTTTCTTAAGACAAAAGCACAAGGGACTAGACTGAAAGCACAGTGGGACATATGTTGTCTTAATTTATCCTTGCGGATCTGATCCCTTCAATTGCAGTATCCTCCATAAAGTCTTGATAGCAACAGTACATTTAGAAATGGAAGTATGATGTGAATGTTAAAAGTATGCAGTTTAATTTTGTGAGTTCTGATGGCATATGTGCCACTGGAATTTTTTTTATATTTGGTCTATTCTGAAGCCTATGATTTGTAATATTAATACCAGTGTGACCTTGTAAATTACAGAAATGCTATCGCAACTTCAGGATTACTGTAACAACCCAAATCTACAAATGCATGAGCAACACACTCGAAAAGCAACTTCTCCTGGGAACAGACCTTTTATCTCAAAAAAGCAGTCACGAGCTTTATTGAAAGAAATGAATCACAAATAACAGTCAGGTATGCCCTAAATCGCCAACTTGAAGGACATTAGATCTTTTAAAATGCTGAATTTTCTAAGACTACTTGTCAATAACTTCTTTGGACATAATCTCTGAACAACTATTTGTGTGGATGTGTGACCCAACGAAGCATTCAAAGATAGAAAATGTCTGATTGGTTCAAAGTCCCTTCAGTTTTCCCTTTTAAATGATCTGACTGCATACTGCTGACAAACTACCATTCAAAGCAAGAGAAGATAATATCTCTTATGAAATCCTGCCAGACTGAAACAAGAATTGCTATAGGCACTGTCATCTTAAAATGCTGGGATTTAGTATCTGAAACCCCTTTTTCTCAAGTTACATAATTTGCTACTGTTTCAACGATCTAATCCTGTGTCTATTTGTGCACCTTTTATCTGCAAGGTGTGTTTGCTAGAAGTTTAAAAACATTCTTTTATGGAACTCAGAGATAGTAAGAACTGCCGAAGCTGGAGTCAGAGATAACACAGTGCGGAGCTGGAGGAACACAGAAGGCCAGGTTTCCGAAGAAGGGTCCCGACCTGCAATGTCAACTTTCCTGCTCCTCTGATGCTGCCTGGCCTGCTGTGTTCCTCCAGCTCCACACTGTGTTATCTCTTTTATGGAACTGCTGCTTTCTCTCACATGGTACGATGCCTTTTCAGATGGACCTATATACGACTGTTTAATTGAATTATTTACTCTGAGCTTTTAAAATCCTCATCCCGGTTTTCAATTTCCTTCATGGCCTCACCCCTGACACTCCTTAGAAGTATTTTTACAAGCAAGCGTCACCTCCTAATATCTCGTTGGTGTCAAATGTTGCTTGCTTATGCTGTAATGAAGCACAAGTAGCATTTTCGGATGTTAAAGGTTGTTGCTGAGCTGTTTATCATCGTCATAATGTTAAATATGACATTCTTCCTTTTATACACAGGCCTTCCCTGAATTTTTTGCAAATAAGAAATATGGAAACAGAATTTCATTGCCAATAAAAATCAAAGAGAAAGGTGACTGAGTGGCTATACAGGTGTAGATGACAAAAGGCATCTCTCATCATCACTAAATATAATATATATCACGTAAAATCAGATTTCCATTCACGGGACATAAATCTATCTACTATCTGTCCAGTATTTGAAATGAAATTGTTTACTGTTATTTTGATGGAATGGGTCAAATGAAAATAGTATATAGAATCTTCAGACCAATACAAGCTTTCCATTTTATCAAAACACAGTACACCCTTCAAATTGAAATGGGAAAACTCAATTTTGCTAGATTAATAAAAGTGAAATCTAAAGTTAATAAAAACTGAAAGAAGTGTGGATGCTGCAAATCAGAAATGAAAACAGAGATTGCCGGAAAAGCTCAGCAGGTCTGGCAACATCTGAGAAGGAAAAAACAGAGTTGATGTTTCAGATCCAGTTACCTTCCTCGGAACCAGACGAAAGGTCACTCGACCTGAAACTCTGATTTCACTGTATAGATGCTGCCAGACCTGCTGAGATTTTCCAGCAATTTCTGATCTTGAAATCTAAACTTATCAATGCTTGCTGAGGAACTACTGATCTTTGTTCCCTCTATCTATCACATTTCTTTGCTTGATCTTGATACTCCCTTTCCCAAGTTTTCAAAGAGGAATAGATCCTCAGTTCAAGAATGTTACGAAATTAAACAAAAACATTGTTCTCAACTGATTGCTGCACTCAGGCTAATGGCAAGAAAACCAATACTAAAGATGAAATCATTCTCATTGTTGATCCATGCCTTCATTGTCTACATGCTCTCGTAATGTAGCGTGGGTTATTTGCGTATCTCTCACTCCACTGAAGTGTTTGCTGTCTTTGAATAGGTTTTGAATAGACCCATGATCAGAAGGGCCTATGAATATCAAGTTCATGGCTTTATAAATCTATAATTTTTTTGTATCTTAGGAATTAAACTTTAATGCATCAATGCAATTAGAACATAAGAGATGGGAGCAGACAGCCCATTTGGCCCATCTAATCTGCTCCACCATTCGACAATGTCTGATTGATTTCTCAATCCCATTATCCTGCCTGCTACTTGTAACTTGTGATCCCCTCACCAACCAAACACCTATCCTTCTCTGTCTTAAATACTCAATGACCTGATCTCCACAGCCTCTGCTGCAATGGGTTCCACAGTTAGCCACCCTCTAGTTGAAGTAATACCTCCTCAGCTCAATTCTAAAGGGCTGTCCTTCACTCTGAGACTGTGTCCTTTGGGTTCTCATCTCTTCTACTATGGAAACATCTTCTCCACATCCACTCTATCTGGGCCTCTCAGTATTCAGTAAGTTTCAATCAGATCCTTCCCCCATCCTACTCCATCGTGTACAGACCCAGAGTCCTCAACTGCTCCTCATATGGCAAGCCCTTCATTCACAGGATCATTCTTGAAAACTCCCTCTGGACACCCTCCAAGGCCATCACATCCTTCCTTAGATATGGGGACCAAAACTACTTACAATATTCCAAATATGGTCTGACCAGAGCCTTATATATCCTCAACGGTACATCTCTGCTCTTGGATTTCAATCCTTTTGAAATGAATTCTAACGTTGCATTTGCCTTCCTAACTGCCAACTAAACCTGCCTGTTAATCTTAAAAAACTCCTGAACTAAGATTCCTAAATTTCTTTGTTCTTCAGATTCCTGAAGCCATTCCTAATTTAGAAAATAATCTAGTCTCTGGTCTTCGTACCACAATGCATAACCTCACACTTGCCCACATTGTATTCTATTTCCCATTTCCTTTCCCACTCTCCAAGCCTGTCTAAGTCCTTCTGGAGCCTTCCTCCTGTTGTATTAGCCATTTTTCCAGTCCTCTGGGACTTCCCTGACTCCAGTGATCCCTGAAAGATCACCACCAATGCCTCCACAATCTCCTCAGCTATCTCCATCAGAACTCTGGGGTGTGGTCCATCTGGTCTGGGTCACTTATCCACCTTCACACCTTTCAGCTTCCTCAGTGTCTTCTCCTGAGTGATGGCCACTACGCTCACCTCTGCTCTCTGACTCCTTTGAAGTTCTGGTATGTTGTTGGTGTCTTTCACTGTGAAAACTGATGCAAAGTACGTTTTCAGTTCCTCTGCTATTTCTTTGAACATTATTACTGCTCCAGCCTCATTTTGCAATGGTCCAAGGTTTATTCCTGCCTTGCTCTTACCTTTAAATTTAGGAGGAAATCTCTTGCAATCTTCTTTTCTAATAATAGCACGTTTATTTCCATATTTCATCTTCTCCCCTTTATCACTTTCTAGTTGGCCTCTGCTGGTTTTTAAAGGCCTGCCGGTGTTCTGGCTTCCCACTAATCTTCACCATATTATATGCTTTTTTTTTGCTTTAACGCTGCTCCTGGTTTTCCATGCCAGTTTTTGTTGCCCTATTCTCCCCTCAGTATGCTTCTTCTTCCTTTAGATAAATTTCCCCCTAAATTACCCTGAGAAGTCCCCACCATTGCTGCTGAACAGTCCTGCCTGCTAGGATCCCCTTCTAATCAACTCTGGCCAGCTCTTCCCTGTTTTTCCCAGTACACCTGCATATTGAAGGACCCCCATGGTTATTGTAATAGTGCCTTTCTTACATTCCTTTTCTGTCGCCTGATTTATTTTCTATCCCACATCCTGATTCCTGATTTATTCTCTACCCCACATCCCAACTCCTGCTGGGAGGCCTGTACACAGCTCCCATCAGAGTCTGAGATAACAAAGTGTAGAGGTGGAGGAACACGGCAGGCCAGGCAGCAAAAAGTTTGTTTCTGAACCCTGATGTTTAGGGTCTGGACCCTTCTTTCTGGAGAAGGGTCCAGACCCAAAACGTCAGCTTTCCTGCTCCTCTGATGCTGCCTGGCCTGCTGTGCTCATTCAGCTCCACACTTTGTTATCTCAGACCCCAGTGTTGGCAGTTCCTACTATTTCCCATCAGAGTCTTTTCTCCTTTGTGGTTCCTCAGCTCTATCCACACAGATTCTGTCTTCTGACTCTACTTAACTTCTTGCTATTGATGTAACTTAATTCCTTACTAACAAGGCAACTCTGGTCCCTCTGTCCTTTCGAGAGGATGTGTATCCTTGGATATTTAGTTCCCAGCTCTGATCTCCTTGCAACCACATCTCTGTGATACCCACAACGTCTTACCTGCCACTTTGAATCTGTGCTACAAGCTCATTTTCTTTGTTTCATATACTGTATGCATGTATGTGCAACACCTTCAGACCTGCCTTGACAACCCACTTCTCATAGTTGCCCCCTTATCTGTGCCTGAAGTTAGATTCCTGACCCACTCCATACACTCCATCCTAACCCTTCTTCTGGAACCTTTAGTACCCTCTGCTGAGCCCATCCTCTGTCCTTTAACTTTTTCCTAAATTTTCACCGCAAATGAATCCCGCTACCCCTTCACCCAATTTATTTTAAAGCCCAACGCATGCCGTAGTTATATGATTTGCCAGGACCCTGGTCCCAGCATGGTTCAGGTGGAGCCTGTCCCATTGGAACAGGTATATCCTTCCTCAGCGCAGGTACCAATCTCCTATGACTTTGAACCCACGCTAATCTTTGAGCCATGTGTTAGCCTCTTTACTCTTGTTGTCCCTGTGCCCACTTGCTCATGTCTTAGATAGTAATCCAGACATTACTACCTCTTCCATTTTACTTTTTAACTTATCCTTTCCGTTGTCTCAGTAGACCCTCTTTCTTCTTTCTACCTTTTTCAATGGTACACACATGGACCAGGCTAACTGGATCTTCCCCCTCCCACTCCAAATTCCTCTGCAGACCACATGAGATATCCTGAACCTGGGCTCCAGGCAGGCAAAACAACCTTCAGGAATCTTGAAACTGGTCACAAAGGACAGTATCTATTCCCCTGACTACACTATCCACAGTTACAACTACAATTCTCTTGGTGCCTTGTGCTCTGGTCAGTTTCCTTATCCTCCCTACAGCCCCTGCTCTCACCCACACAGGGAGCAGGAATCTCAAACCTGTTAAACAAGCACAAGAGCTGAGGTTCTTTCAGCACTACCTCCTGGATCCCTCTACCTGCCTCACTCATAGTCACACCATCCTATCCCGCACCACTGACTGAATTCGAGGTGGTTGATCTAAGGGGTGTGACTGCCTCCTGAAACAGAATGTCTGGGGAACTCTCCCCCTTCCTGACGTGTCACAGTGTTCAAACCCCAGATTCCAGCTCATGAACTCGGAGCCAGAATTCCTCAAGCAACCAACACTTGTGACAGATGTGGTCACGCTGAACCACAATGAGGACCACCAGCTCGCACATCATGCATTTACACCGTACTGCCTGGCCCGGCATCTCTATTTTAATTACTTAGTTCTTAATTTGACTTGTTAAAAAATAATGTACTAGCTTTTTAGTTTTTGCCTTCAATTTGAACGTAACCTAGCATAGAAGTCAAATTAGTAGCTGTCACCAACTAATGAACTGACCATTTACCTGTAATCACTTTTTTGCACTCAGCCCCTGATCCTGGGCTACAGTTTATCCTATTATAAGACTTTACAAATTATGAGCCAAAATTAACAAGCAAAAAGCACCTCTTCCCCTCAGCACCGAATTCACACACTGCCTCCAAATTCCCTGAACTTCTATTCATTTGGGCTGCAATTCACTCTGAGTGTGATCCCTGCTTCCAGACTGTGCCAAGTTTACTGATTGTGCACTTTCAACAGACCCTGGCTTGCATGGAGCATCTTGAAGTTTATTACCTTAAAATGTTGGTGTCATTTACTTTAAGAAGCTACTACTGATTACTTAATAGAATTAGAAAAGAAGAGATTACTAGTTTTCTCTTCCTAAATTTCTAACATCACAGTAACATGTGCAATCCATATCCTTTTTGTTTACTAATAGAATGTTTAGTCCTTTTAGACATACTGGTGAGCGGTCTAAGATTTCCAATTTGTAGAATAGACCTGATTATGAGCACACTTAATTGCAGTGGTCCCAGTTCTCATCCTCTTCTGTTAATTCCTTGATGTTTCCTTTAACCTTCGCTGAAGGAGAAATCTGGGCCCCTGAGCTAATTAAAGTATTCATTCATCTGTCACATTATGCTTTAATCAGCTTTCTGTTCTCTACTCCAGCCTTGAACTCACCAACTCATTCATTATGGCCTTATTAGAAACAAAATCATTACATTATCCAATCTTAAATATCCCACATAATTCCAATAGAATAATTTATTACATCTTTTCAAAAAGTACAATCTGAAACCAAAGTGAAATACTGCAGACTAATATAAACAAGGAGAATAAACATTAAACTGGCAAGAGATTCATGTTTATATTAAATCAATAATGCTTTCTCTCATTTAAAATCTTTGTTACCTCCTCTAGTCCAACAATTTAATTAATAAATTTCTGCCTTTGTTACAAATATCATGTGAAGCACCTACTCCATGTTGATACCACGGTGTGAAATATTGTCTCATTTTGATTATGAAAATGCCCCCACAATCTTCCTGCTGTTTGCTGACAATTATTGAGCTACACTAGTCATCTACCAGAAAAGGATCTAAAAACTGTGAAAAGCCTCAGCTCACCTGTAGTTGCCACCCTTATTTTGCAGGCACAGATTCAAGATTTGGAACATGCTGTTATAGTCACAGTTGATATTATTATCGGATCAGTCAGATTCCAGCAAGGAACCTGGCTGGATGCATCATACTTTGGTTTGATTTCACTTCAACAAAGTGGTCTCTTGCTGAAACATAAGCTTGCAATGCTGCAGAATTTGCTTTGGCAATAAACCAGAAGTTTATTAACAAAAGAAATAAAGATTAAATGGAATAAACCACGCCATCTCCTTATCATACGAATGCAAATATTTATAAGCAAATAGTATAAAAACTGAAAGAACTGCTGATGCTGTAAATCAGAGCAAAAACAAATTGCTGGAAAAGCTCAGCAGGTCTGGCAGCAGCAATGGAGAGAAATCAGAGTTAATGTTTCGTGTTGAGCAACCCTTCCTCGGTACTGATGGTAGCTAGGAAAATGTTGGTTATATACCCTATATATTATATATATAGTGTGTGGGGTGGTGGGGGGACTGGGGAGGCAGGCAGTAAGGAGTAAACTATAGGTGGGGATAGAGCCCAATGAGAGATCAGAACAGTTGGACAGTCAAAGGAGTGGATACAATCTGGTTTGGAGAATGAATAGTTATTAATGAAGACTGTTAGTGGCTAACAATGGGTGGTGTGTAATAGCAGACAATGTGATAACAAGGCCTGGTGTGAGGAGGTTGTGGTAAGGACATGGGAGAGCTCAGGTCCCAAAGTTATTGAATTCAATATTGGGTCCAGAACATTGCTGGGTCTCCAAGCAGAAAATGAGGAGTTGTTTTTTGCAGCTTGTGCTGAATTTCGCTGGAGTACTGTCGCAAGCCTGAGACCAGGGGACAGGGTGATGGGTTGAAGTCATAGTCAACTGGAAGCTCAGAGTCGAAAAGTATACCCCCATTAATCTGAAACCATTCCTTTACAAATTAAAAAGAAGCAAACAGCTTTTGCATAGTAGGCAAAAACACAGTACTCAAGATGCCACTCATGCAATACTCACACCAGAATCGCTTTGTCTATCACCTGAGTTGATCTAAAGCACTTGTGACTTCAACTTATAGACTGGAGCTAGAGATAACCTTTTCCTGGAATTAACATGCACCTGAGATTAAATGGCCTGAGCTTTAAGCAACTTCTTCAGTGTCTTATCCCAACCTTTCTGATCTGGCACTAACACTAACTCTTCACTCTAAGGTAACCTAGACCACCATATATCCTTCTCTTCTCGAGAATCTATACAGTCATCTCATTTCAAGGCCTTCACAGGACGGTTTAAAGCTTAAAGTAAAAGCTGAAACACTATCTCAACAGCATACCAGATTAAGCTTAAAATAAAACACATTTTTGAAGTCTGTAACAGCATTAAGGCCACATTATTTACCTTACTGGGCTGCCAAACAATCTAAGATGAACAAAAACCCATTAGTGATGTGTAACAAGGCCCCATTCACTCTAAAGACATGTCTCAAAACTGCTTTAAAAGAAATCACCATAGCTACAGAAACACTTAAAAGTTAATTCTTAACTTCAGACGTAGAAAACACACAGGTAGGTACCTAAAAAAACTAAAAACATAAACTTGCAATAAATAATATGAACTATATAAATAAATCAGACAGTTTGCATTATAATGTTTTGACACTGTAACTGTTCAATCCACCTCTGGTCAAAAATAAATTTCAATACCAATCACAATGAGTAAAATTAATTGTGAAGAATATTTGTAACAAATTTTAGCACTTAAAGTATTGAGTAAGTCATAAATTCCACTTCACTGTATTTATTTCAAAAAGTTTATTATGCATAATTCATATAATTTTCACATGTTTACATAATGTGCAGATAATGAATTTGAAAGGGGTGGATTAGGTACACTGCTTTTACTGTTTGATTGAGCACTTTGAAAAATAACATTGAGAGTTAGGGACTGTGCAAAATAATGTTGTAACAGGTAGAAGCTCAGAGTAGCTAGCCATTATCACAATGTTTGGTGTGGGAACACGTTATCCATAAATTAGATTCTCCATTTCCTATATTACAACAGAGACCATACTTTGAAAATACTTTATTGGCTATTAAGCATTTTGGCATAAACTAAGGTAATGATAGGTGATATATATCCCAGGCCAACCTTCCTTGTTGAACACCAAAAACAATCTGCTGAGCTGCTTCATGTTAATGACAATAATAATCAAATATTTGTCAGGGTTTGATTAACATAGTTTGAGAAATTTAATAAAACACATTGCAAGTTACGAAGCAGGCATTACAGCATTCAATGGAGTTTTATGCGCACGCAACTTGCAATCCCCACAGTGGATAAACTGCCAGACAAAGTCACAATATCATATACACACAGCACGTGCAACCTTTAAAGATGAATTCTCTATAGGTGCTGCACATATGCGATGAACTGATTGATATAAAAAAACCACAGCTAGCACAGGCAGGAAAGTGGAGTTAATGATCATTAAATTGGCCATGATCTCATTGAATAGCCAAGCAGAATTGATGGGCCAAATGTCCTGCTTCTGCTCCTCTAACCTTATGGTAAGTCACTGTGTAGTTTATTTATCTTTATATTTGCCCACAGTAAAAACGATAGTGAATTTTGGTGAGTGCACATCATGTTATCCCTGAATATTTTAGTTTCTGTTTTTGCCAAAGAAATTTAATATCTGGAATTTTAACTAATCCACTAAAAAAAGTAATAAAATGTGAGGCTGGATGAACACAGCAGGCCAAGCAGCATCTCAGGAGCACAAAAGCTGACGTTTCGGGCCTAGACCCTTCATCAGAGAGGGGGATGGGGGGAGGGAACTGGAATAAATAGGGAGAGAGGGGGAGGCGGACCGAAGATGGAGAGTAAAGAAGATAGGTGGAGAAGGTGTGGGTGGGGAGGTAGGGAGGGGATAGGTCAGTCCAGGGAAGACGGACAGGTCAAGGAGGTGGGATGAGGTTAGTAGGTAGCTGGGGGTGCGGCTTGGGGTGGGAGGAAGGGATGGGTGAGAGGAAGAACCGGTTAGGGAGGCAGAGACAGGTTGGACTGGTTTTGGGATGCAGTGGGTGGGGGGGAAGAGCTGGGCTGGTTGTGTGGTGCAGTGGGGGGAGGGGATGAACTGGGCTGGTTTAGGGATGCAGTGGGGGAAGGGGAGATTTTGAAACTGGTGAAGTCCACATTGATACCATATGGCTGCAGGGTTCCCAGGCGGAATATGAGTTGCTGTTCCTGCAACCTTTGGGTGGCATCATTGTGGCAGTGCAGGAGGCCCATGATGGACATGTCATCAAGAGAATGGGAGGGGGAGTGGAAATGGTTTGCGACTGGGAGGTGCAGTTGTTTGTTGCGAACTGAGCGGAGGTGTTCTGCAAAGCGGTCCCCAAGCCTCCGCTTGGTTTCCCCAATGTAGAGGAAGCCACACCGGGTACAGCGGATGCAGTATACCACATTGGCAGATGTGCAGGTGAACCTCTGCTTAATGTGGAATGTCATCTTGGGGCCTGGGATGGGGGTGAGGGAGGAGGTGTGGGGACAAGTGTAGCATTTCCTGCGGTTGCAGGGGAAGGTGCCGGGTGTGGTGGGGTTGGAGGGCAGTGTGGAGCGAACAAGGGAGTCACGGAGAGAGTGGTCTCTCCGGAAAGCAGACAGGGGTGGGGATGGAAAAATGTCTTGGGTGGTGGGGTCGGATTGTAAATGGCGGAAGTGTCGGAGGATAATGCGTTGTATCCGGAGGTTGGTAGGGTGGTGTGTGAGAACGAGGGGGATCCTCTTGGGGCGGTTGTGGCGGGGGCGGGGTGTGAGGGATGTGTCGCGGGAAATGCGGGAGACGCGGTCAAGGGCGTTCTCAATCACCGTGGGGGGGAAGTTGCGGTCCTTAAAGAACTTGGACATCTGGGATGTGCGGGAGTGGAATGTCTTATCCTGGGAGCAGATGCGGCGGAGGCGGAGGAATTGGGAATAGGGGATGGAATTTTTGCAGGAGGGTGGGTGGGAGGAGGTGTATTCTAGGTAGCTGTGGGAGTCGGTGGGCTTGAAATGGACATCAGTTACAAGCTGGTTGCCTGAGATGGAGACTGAGAGGTCCAGGAAGGTGAGGGATGTGCTGGAGATGGCCCAGGTGAACTGAAGGTTGGGGTGGAAGGTGTTGGTGAAGTGGATGAACTGTTCGAGCTCCTCTGGGGAGCAAGAGGCGGCGCCGATACAGTCATCAATGTACCGGAGGAAGAGGTGGGGTTTGGGGCCTGTGTAGGTGCGGAAGATGGACTGTTCCACGTAACCTACAAAGAGGCAGGCATAGCTGGGGCCCATGCGGGTGCCCATGGCCACCCCCTTAGTCTGTAGGAAGTGGGAGGAGTCAAAAGAGAAGTTGTTGAGTGTGAGGACGAGTTCCGCTAGGCGGATGAGAGTGTCGGTGGAGGGGGCCTGGTCGGGCCTGCGGGACAGGAAGAAGCGGAGGGCCTTGAGGCCATCTCCATGCGGAATGCAGGTGTACAGGGACTGGACGTCCATGGTGAATATGAGGTGTTGGGGGCCAGGGAATTGGAAGTTCTGGAGGAGGTGGAGGGCGTGGGTGGTGTCACGGACATAGGTGGGGAGTTCCTGGACCAAAGGGGAGAAAATGGAGTCCAGATAGGTGGAGATGAGTTCGGTGGGGCAGGAGCAGGCTGAGACGATGGGTCGACCAGGGCAGGCAGGTTTGTGGATTTTGGGAAGGAGATAGAAACGGGCCGTGCGGGGTTGGGGAACAATGAGGTTGGAGGCTGTGGGTGGGAGGTCCCCTGAGGTGATGAGGTCATGAATGGTGTTGGAGATGATGGTTTGGTGCTCGGGTGTGGGGTACTACTAAAAAAAGTAGTTTTCAATTCTTACAAAAGTGACAGCTGTCATTCAGCAACCACAGCACTTTAGCATATTAAGTGAATATAAAACACAGAAACGGCCAAACTAGTCTGATCATTACCCCCCAAGGATCTCCTCCCTTTCCAATTACTTCCCCCTAGCCTGTCAACTTATTTCCTTCATTGTCATGCCATTCAACTGTTTTCTTTGGTAAGCTTCTGAGCTGTTTGCCCCAGCTACTTCCGGTGGTAGTGATTTCCACCTGTTTATTACTTTTTAAGTAAAGAAACATCTCCCAGTTGGCCTACTGAACATATTCATAACTATCTGGCATTGATGGGCACCAGTGTTGACTTGTACCACAAGTGGAAAATTCCCTCTGAAACTACCTGTTCATGACTTTTAAGCGATAACAAGGCGTAGAACTGGATGAACACAGCAGGCCCAGCAGCATCATAGGGGCAGGAAGACTGACGTTTCGGGCCTAGACCTTTCATCAGAAATGGGAGAGGGGAAGGGGGTTCTGAAATAAATAGGGAGAGTGGCAGAAGCGGATGGAAGATGGAGATAGGAGAAGATAGCTGGAGAGGAGACAGGCCAGTCAAAGAGGCAGGAATGGAGCCAGTAAAGGTGAGTGCAGGTGGGGAGGTAAGGAGGAGATAGGTCAGTCCAGGGAGGACGGACAGGTCAAGGGGGCGGGATGAGGTTAGTAGGTGGGAAATGGAGGTGCAGCTTGAGGTGGGAGGAGGGGATAGGTGAGAAGAAGAACAGGTTAGGGGGGCAGGGATGAGCTGGGCTGGTTTTGGGATGCAGTGGGAGGAGGGAAGATTTTGAAGTTTATGAAATCCACATTGACACAATTGGGCTGCAGGGTTCCCAAGCGGAATATGAGTTGCTGTTCCTGCAACCTTCGGGTAGCATTGTTGTGGCACTGCAGGAGGCCCAGAATGGACATGTCGTCTAAGAAATGGGAGGGGGAGTTGAAATGGTTCGCGACTGGGAGGTGCAGTTGTTTATTGAGAATCGAGCGGAGGTGTTCTGCAAAGCGGTCCCCAAGCCTCCGCTTGGCTTCTCCAATGCAGAGGAGGCCACTACAGGTACAATGGATGCAGTATACCACATTGGCAGATGTTCAGGTGAACATCTGCTTGATGTGGAAAGTCTTCTTGGGGCCTGGGATGTGGGTGAGGGAGGAGGTGTGGGGGCAAGTGTAGCACTTCCTGTGGTTACAGGGGAAAGTGCCAGGTGTGGTGGGTCTGGAAGGGAGTGTGGAGCGGACAAGGGAGTCACAAGGAGAGTGGTCCCTCCGGAAAGCAGACAAGGGTGGGGAAGGAAAAATGTCTTTGGTGGTGGGGTCGGATTGTAGATTGCGGAAGTGTCGGAGAATGATGCTTCGTATTCGGAGGTTGGTGGGGTGGTATGTGAGGACGAGGGGGATTCTGTTTTAGTTGTTATTGCGGGGACGGGGTTTGAGGGATGAGTTGTGGGAAATGTGGGAGACACGGTGGAGGGTGTTCTCAACCACTGCGGGGGGGATGTTGTGGTCCTTGAAAAAGGAGAACATCTTCCTGCTCCTCTGATGCTGCTTGGCCTGCTGTGTTCATCTAGCTCTACACCTTGTTATCTCGAATTCTCCAGCATCTGCAGTTCCTATTATCTCATGACTTTTAAGACTTCATTTAGAATTCCTTTCTTCTTTTCTTGTCTGAACAAAAAGCACAACCTAACAGCTGTAATCTCTCTGCTTTGGTACAATCCTTTTAAATCACTTATGCGTTTTCTCCAGTGTTTCATTTGCATGAAGCACAGAACTGTGCAAAATACCTGAAGTATAGCCTGATTAAGAGCCAATAAAAGTTTATTGTAAGCAGGATTTTTGATTTCTATATCACCCACATGTTAATCCCAGCATTTTGTGAAAATTTTTAATTGTTTTGCCAACTTGCAATAATTCTTCAAATAGTGCTTTGATTTTGTTTTATGAAACAATAACAGGAAAAGTATCTAATTTACCATTCCATTCAAAGCAGAGCATCTTTGGCAGCGCAGCACTCCCTCAGTATCAGCCAAGATTCCACATTCAAGTCCCTTGGCTGGCACTGGAATCTCCTGACTCAGGAGAGTATTAGCACTGAGCTAAGGCTGAAAGCTGCATTTTATTCTGCATGTCCTTTATGGATATTCTCGATTCTCATAGATAATTTATTCCCATATCCTCCATAATGCAAAATGGTGCTTCATAATTTGAGATGTTAATGAATTCACTGACTCCCCGATTCAGATAAAGCCATTGACTTTCATTCTGAAAGGTACTACCCAGCTGTACGCATCACCCAACTGATAGATGAACCTGGACAGTCCATGCCAGTAACAAGTGTGGGGGCATGGAGGGTGGGTCGCAGTTCAAACTCATCTTACTCTCAATCACCTTTCACTAATGTTCTTTATAACAAGGTCACTGGCTGGCAATCAGCGATGACCTTGCTTGTTGATTTTTCCCGTCTCTCATATGGAGAGGCAGAGGTCAAATGCAGCTGTTGGGCATAGCAGTAATCAGACAAGACAAAAACATGGAACCGTTCTGGTTAAAATGGGCAATGAAAGGCTGAAGATACAGAAGCCTGAACAAATGTACCAGGAAGTTCAAGGATAAGTCATTCCCTGCCATAATTAGGCTGCTGAACAAACCTCTTTAACTACAAATAATGTTGATCTTACTTTGTACACTGCCTATGCAGTGGAACCTGTATGCCTCGCTCTGTCTAAACACCCTATGAACTGTATGTCCTTATTTGCTATTACCTTACCCGTATCGCTCACAAAACAAAACTGTTCACTGTACTTAGGTACATGGGGCTACAATAAACCAAATGAAATCAAAAAGACACCAAGTAGCTCAATTACCCAAGAAGCATCAATTCTAACATTCGTTCAGATATTATAAAAGTTGCAGCTTTGTTCACAGTATAACATGAATAAATGTTATTCAAGGATTTGATTCATCTGCTTCTTTTTCAATAAACATACTTAGATATAATTATCTTAGGACGATTCTATTACTAGAATCCAGTGTGTGTCAGTTGAACCTTGGGTCATGTAACTGAAATGTTTGGGAGGGTGAAAGGGTTAATAGCAATGTGATTGTGAAGGAAATGACAGTCATGGATGGTCTTCAGTTGCTGACAGCCACACCCCCACAGCTGTCTTGCTCTTTGATTTAATTAGGAATTTTCAAGGCAGTCAGGACAGAAAAAAATCAACACTTTCTGTGGTGTTATTCCCTCGTGTTGTGTTCAGTGCTGATTCTTCCTACCCAAAGGCAACGTGCTTGTGAATTCATCCGAAATCATTTCTCAAGTCATCCATGGGACAAATGACGTCCTCGCCTCTTTTCGATCAGAGCCCAAGTTCAATTTGCAGTCATACACGAGGTTCAAAGCCCTTTAGAGACAAGTCCTTGTGATTGATTCTGTTTCTTTACACATTCCATTAAACATCTCAGAAACCAAAAGGAGAAAACAAACCAGTTTGAATAACTGATGCAGGCTAGAATATTACTGGATCAAGTGGAGCTCTAGGACTGGGTTCTACCTGAATTACTCAGCTCCTGATCTTGCTATGGCCTTCGTCCAAAAATGAGCAAAAGAGCTGAGTTGAAGAAGGATCTCAATCTGTTCATCTCCTTCACTAACGCCTTCCACCCCAACCTTAAGTTCACCTGGACCATTTCCAATATCTCTCTCTAATTCCTGGACCTCTCTATATCTATCTCTGGCCACCACCTGGAAACCGATATAACAATGTGTAAAGCTGGATGAACACAGCAGGCCAAGCAACATCAGAGGAGCAAGACGGCTGATGTTTCGGGCCTAGACCCTTCTTCAGAAAAATGCCTGGAAACCGACATCCATTTCAAGCCTACCGACTCCCACAGCTACGTACAATACACCTCCTCTCATCCACATTCCTGTAAAAAGGCCATTCCCTATTCCCAATTCCATTGCCTCTATCGCATCTGCTCCTGAGATGAGGTATTCCACTCCAGACATCTCAGATGTCCTCATTTTTCAAGGACCACAACTTTCCCTCCACAGTGTTGGAAAATGCCATCGACCATGTCTCCCGCATTTCCCGCAACTCATCCCTCACACCCCATCCCTGCAATAACAACCAAAAGGGAATTCCCCTCGTCCCCGTGTACACCCCACCAACCTCCGGATTCGACGCATCATCCTCCAACACTTCCACCGAATGCAATCCAAACCCATCACCAAAGACATTTTTCCTCCCTCACCCTTGTCTGCTTTCCGGAGGGACCACTCTCCTCGTGACTCCCTTGTCCGCTCCACACTCCCCACCAGCCCCACCACCCCTGACACTTTTCCCTGCAACTGCAGGAAGTGCGACACCTCCCCCCTACACCTCCCCCCTCACCCCCTTGCCAGGCCCCAAAAAGACCTTCCACATATACTGCATCTGCTGTTCCCGTTGTGGCCTCCTCTACATTGGGGAAACCGAGCAGAGGATTGGGGACTGCTTTGTGGAACACCTCTGCTTGGTTTGCAACAAACAACTGCACCTCCCAGTCCCGAACCATTTCAATTCCTGCCCCCTTGGGCGACATGCCCATCATGGGCCTCCTGCAGTGCCACAATGATGCCACCCAAAGGTTGCAGGAACAGCAACTCATATTCCGCTTGGGAACCCTGCAGCCCAATGGTATCAATGTGGACTTCACCAGCTTCAAAATCTCCCCTTCCCCCACCGCATCCCAAAACCAGCCCAGCTCGTACCTGCCTCCCTAACCTATCCTCACACCTATCCACTCCTCCCACCTCAAGCCCAACCACCATTTCCTACCTACTAGCCTCATCCTGCCTCCTTGATCTGTCCGTCCTCCCTGGACTGACCTGTCCCATCCCTAACACCCCAGCTATACTCACTTTTACTGACTCCAACCCTGCCATCTTGCCTTGTCTGTCTCCTCTCCACCTATCTTCTCCTTTATCTATTTTCCATCCATGTTCTATTCCTGGACAACATTTAGGTTTGGGTTGATAAATGGCAGAAAACATTGAGGCCACACAAGTCTCAACAAGTTAGAACCTAAACTCAATCCTTGACTTTTAATAGCATTACTATCACCGAATCTCTCACTACCAATATTCTTAGGTTGCAATTAACCAGAAACTTAACTGAAAACTCCACGTGAAGTCTGTGAAAACTGTTCATTTAGAACCCGTGTGATCTGCAATGGTGAATGAACCTCCTGACTTACCACCCTCTGAATAAAATATTGTCACCACAGTCATCCCCTCTCACAAGGAAGACACAACTGATGGTCAATTTAACCTGAGGGTCACCACACTTCAGATTAGGGGTAAGGTTGAGGAGGTGGGATGTTTATCCTTCAATGATAGAGGAATTGAGCCTGTGCTATTGGTGTCACTCTACATCGCTAACAGTCTCCCAGCCAACTGAACTAACCAAGTACCGTTTTACAAGACCCAAGTAAGGAGTGTGATGAAATACTCGCCAATATTTTTTTGTTCATTTGTGGAACGTGGCCATCGCTACCTCACCAGCATTTATTGCCCATCTGTAGTTGCCTTTGAGAAACTGGTGGTGAGCTGCTTTCTTGAATCATTGCAGTCCACAGCGTCATTAGTGGGGCAGTTCCAGGATTTTGACCCAGCAACAATGAAGGAGCAGCGATATATTCCCAAGTCAGGATGATGAGTGACTTGAAGGGGAACTTGCAGGGGGTGGTGTTTTCATGTATCTACTGCCCTTGTATTTCCAGATGGAAGTGGTTGTGGGTTTGGAAGGTGTTGTCTGAGGATCTTTGGTGAACTTCTGCAGCGCATCTTGTACATAGTACACACTGCTGCTTCTGAGCGCCAGTGGTGGAGCGAGTGGATGCTTGCGGATGTGGTGACAACAAAGTGGGTTGCTTGGCCCTAGATGATGTCAAGCTTCTTGAGTGTTTTTAGAGCTGCTCCCATCTAGGCAAGCGTGGAGTAATCCATTACAGCCCCGTGCTGTGCCTTGTAGTTGGTTGACAGGCTTTGGGGTATCAGGGCGTGAATTGCTTGTCACGGTATTCCTAGCTCTGACTTGTTCTGGTTGCCACTGCATTTATGTGGCGAAAGCAGTTGAGTTTCCAGTCAATGGTAACCCCAGGATGTTGATTGTCGGTGACTCAGTGATGGTAACACTGTGAACTGTCAATGTGTTGGTCATTGCTTGGCATTTATGTAGCATGACTGTTACTTCCAAGCCGAAGCCAGGATAATGACTAGATCTGGTTGAATTTGAACATTGATAACAAAGTGTGGAGCTGGATGAACACAGCAGGCCAAGCAGCATCTCAGGAGCACTGTGTTCATCCAGCTCCACACTTTGTTATCTTGGATTCTCCAGCATCTGCAGTTCCCATTATCACTGATGCATTTGAACATTGACTGCTTCAGTATCTGACGGGTCATGAATGGTGCTGAACATTGTGCAGTCATTTTGAACATCAGCACTTCTGTAGCAGCTGAAGATGGTTGGGTCTAGGACACTGTCTGTAATTACCTGGATATGTGCATCAACATTTAAGAGCTTTATGTTATCCAGCTCTGAATGGTCCACCTAATTGGCTCCCTATCCAAAAACTTAGATAGTCTACAATGTATAAGGACAAGGGCATCAGATACAAAGGAACATTTTCACCTGAAAAGCCACTCACTATCTTGAGATGGAACTAAATCATTATTAATTCACTATCACTGTGTCAAAATTCCAAAACTTCTGAACAGCATTGTAGTCTTTTGAGTCTTCTATAAGACTTTTAAAAAAATATCTGTAGAAACCTGGTTTATGCAATTCAAATGATTAAGTTGAAGCAAAATTGGAAATGCAAGAATGAACAAGGAATCTGACACCACATCAATAAATATGAGGACAGTGACCAAAATCTTTATCAAAATGATGATCTCAAAGAGCACATAAAAGAAAAATTTAAGGTCAAGGTGGGGGAAGTTTAGGAAGGGAATTCCAATGATAGGGACCATGCAAGCTGAAGGCACAGCAACTAAGAGAAGAGTGATTTAAATTGAGGAAGTTATAAAGGTCAGAACAGGAGAGATGCAGAGATCTTCAAGGACTTGAGGGCAAGAGAAAATTGCAGCGATATGGAGGGCAAGGCTGTGGAGAAGTTGGAAAACTGGGAAAGTTTTCTTCAAATCAAGTTTTTTCTGTACCAGGAGCTAATGGAGATCAGTGAACACAGGGTTATTGTGTGAGCAGAACTCAGGACAAACTTGTTTGGGAATTCAGAGTTTTGGATGTCCTCCTGTTTTAAAACAATCATGCCTGTTGAAAAGTAATTAAGTTGTACAAAACATTTTGAGTCTTTTTGACATGACAGGTGAGACACTCATGTGTATATATATACATGGAGTAGCTAGATAGGAAATTGCAAACTATAAAAAGGATGTAGAGGCTTTGGAGAGGGTGCAAAAGAGATTTACCAGGATGTTGCCTGGATTGGAGTGTATTACCAATAAGAAGTATTTGGACACCCTGGTTTTTTTTTGCTCGAGCATGGAAGGCTGAGGGGTAGCCTAATAAAGTATATAAAATTATGAGGGGCATGGATAGGTGGGACAGTTGGATTCTTTTTCTCACAGTGGAAATATTAGGGGAAATAGGTTTAAGTGAGAAAGGGAAATTTGAAAGAGATGTACACTACAACATTATTACATAGAGGGTGATAGGTGCCTGGAACATGCTGTAAGGTGTAGTAATAGAAGCAGATATGAGAGCAATGTTTAAGAGACATTTAGTTTCAAATGGCATTGTGATCAGCACAGACACAATGGGCCAAAGGGCCTGATCCTGTGCTGTACTGTTTTATATTCATGGAATCCCTACATTGTAGAAGCAGAACATTCAACCCATCGAGTCCACACCAACCCTCTGAATAGCTTCCCACCCAGACCAACCTTGTATTGCCCATGGCCAATCCACCTCACTTGCACATCTTTGAACTGTGCGTGGAAACTGGAATGCCCGGAGGAAATCCACACAGACACAGGGAGAATGTGCAAACTCCACACAGATAACTGACTGAGGGTGGAATCAAACCCAGGTCCCTAGCGCCATGAGGCAGTAGTGCTAATCACTGAGCCACCGTGCCACTCATATGTTCTATGTTATTACAAAACCATTAAAGAACAATAAAGATGCCGAGAATAACGAATAAAACAAGGACGTCACATTGTAACGAATTGGGCCACAAAGTACTGTGGTATGAGGACTGATTTGCAACTTCCACACAAAGCAACTTGATTTTGCTACTAAAGGTGCAGGGAGTTGCTGGTGGACACCTTTGAGTTACTGTGAGGCTGCACATAGAACCCCAGCAAGAAGGACAGTGTCTGGGAGAAAAAAACAATACTGTGGAACAACAAAATGCAATGCAACAATTTTTCTTCAGAAATTCAGTCTGGAATAGAACAGAATAGAAATTTATTGTACTGTGTACTTTTGCATGGAAAATACAGTGAGACGATTTAAAAGTTGCCCCACCACAGCACGTACATCAAAGACAGAAGTCATACATAATAATAAAAAAAGTAAAATTAGGGCAACGTTCATCATGGTTAAGTTGATGGCTCCTGGGCTCAGGGAAAGCTGATTAAGGAACATTGGACTACCCAGAAGATTTAGTTGGGAAGAGACTGCCATGCCAAGCTGCTGGAATACCTGGATGCTGAGGACAAAGAAAACCTCCACACGGGGACAAGACCTCCACTCCAGGTCATGATGGTCATGCCAGGGTAAAACCGCCAAACTGAGCGACCACAATGCCGGACTGAGACTACGTTCCTCCTCCTTCAGGCACCCGGGCCTTCCTGCAAACCTGGAGACAGCCTAGTGTGCATGTCAGTGTCAGGGAAGTCAGCCTGCGGCATGTTCCTCGCTCACTGGGAAACCCTGCCCTGGGTTGGAACCATGTCCGGCTCATCCTGGCATTGCTGCCCACCAGGGCCATCCCCTTCACCTGCCCCTCTCAAGACTAAAAAGAAAATAAAATGAAGAACAAAGCAAAAAGCAGCATGAGCGCATTGCAGTTACATTGTTGGATTAAACATCTGCAAGCCTGGACTAATGATCCTGTGTTCAAATTCTACTATGGCAGCTGGATACAATAATTCAATTTAATTAAATAAATCTGGAAGAAAAAGTTAATATCAACAGTGCTGTCTGTGAAACTATAGGATTGTTTTTAGAACAGCCCCCCAGGGTCCAACACTGTAATTTAGGCTGGATATTTGCTGTGTTTAGTGAGCATGGCCTGCATGTGACTCCATTCCACATCCTTGTGGTTCAATTTTAACCACCCTCTATTTTAATTAAAAAGGCAGCTCACTAGCACCTGCTCAGCAAAGCGAGGGATGGGCAGCAAAGACTGGCTGAGTCAGCAATACTGACATCCCACAGCTAACTGGAAAAATCCAACACGCTCCCCCACCCCACACACTGATATTGCACAGCTTTTCGAACACTGCTCAGGGCATATTTAAACAAGGCATACTGGATAAATGGTGCAACGATTACATTTAACTCTCAGAGGAGCTTAGTAGGCATTCACACAGCTACACCCAAGTGCTTACTTGGTACGGTGGCTCAGCGGCTAGCACTGCTGCCTCACAATGTCAGGGACCCAGGTTTGATTCCATCCTCAGGTGACCGTTGGTGTGGAATTTGTACATTCTCCCTGCATCTGTGTAGTTTTACTCTGATTTCCTCCCACGTCCAAAGCTGTGCAGGTTAGGTGGACTGGCCATGGGAAATGTGGGTCATATGGCAGGGAGATGGTCTGGGTGGATGCTATTCAGGGGATCAGTGTGAACTCAGTGGGCTGAATGGCCTGCTTCCACATGGTAGGGATTTTATGGATTTCTGACTTCTGTTCTTTGGTTTTTTCTTTGGTGGAGTTATGTTGGTGAATAAAGTATTTCAAATAATGCTTCTTTGCATTTAAAATTACTTGGCAAGGGAGATTCAATTTCTCTTATCATTTGCACAATCTCATTAAATCTTATCTGCCACCTCCCCCACTTTTCATCTACACACTGACTCATTTAGTTCAATTTGGGAGCACCAGTGAGTCCATTGTGAAAATCTGTAGCTGCTTTGCACTGAGTTGTTAAGGGAAAGTTATGCCAAGCTACATGCTTCATAGGTGACACGAGGTTCATTGCAGAGGCATGTGAGTAAGAACATTGAGAGACAGTATAAAAAAAGGGGGTACATTTCTAAAGAGGGTCCAGTCGCAGAGGGATCTGGGTGCATACATGCACAGATCATTGAAGGTGGCAAGTGAAGGGTGCAGTTAATAAAGCAAATAGTGTCCAGTTAATAAAGCACAGAGTGTCCTCAGCTTTATTAATAAGGGCATAGAGTACCAGAGCGAGGAAGTTTTGTATAAGATGTCTTAGATCACTGCTGGAGAACTTTGTACAGTTGTAGGCACCACATTATAGGAATGCTGTGAATTGGAGAGAGTGCAGAAGCGATCCACAAGAATGGTTCTAGAAATAAGAAGCTTCAGTGATGAGGACAGATTGAAGAAGTTGGGACTGTTCTCCTTGGAGAAAAGAAAGCTAAGAGGAAATTTGATTCAGGTGTTCAAAATCATGAGTGGGCTGGAAAGAATAGCCGTTCCTGCTTGTTAAAGGAACAAGAGCAAGAGGACATAGATTTAAAGTGATGTGCAAAAGAAGCAAGGGTATATAAGAGAAAAGCAATTTTTCACACAGTATGTAGTTAGAGTGTGAAATGCGCTGCCTGAAAATGTGTTGCAGCAGATTCAGTTGAGGCAATCAAGAGTGGCATAGAATGGTTATTTAAATGGGAATGTGCGAGGGTGTATCGGAAACAAATGCAGGATATTAGCTCTAGCTCATTCTGCTCAGCTCCACCAAACTTCAGACGCAACTTAAGAAGTGCATTCCCTAATTTGCCACTGAAGTGGTTCTATCGTACACATTTGCTCTAGTCATTCATGGGATATGGGCAGATCTGGCTGGGCCAACATTTATTGCCCTTCCTAACTACCCTCAAGAAGGTGATGATGATCTGCTTGCTTGAGCTGCTGCATTTTATGTTGGGGGTGGGGGAGTGGTGTACTCCATCAGGGATATCAAGACTGCCAGCATTTTGACCGAGCGACTACAAAGGAAAAATAGCATAATTCCAAGTCAGGAAACTTTGTAATTTGGAAGGGAATTTTGCAAATGGCCCATACGCCAGGTGGTGGAAGGAACAGGTGTGGAAGATGATGTTGAAGGAGGTTCGACTCATTCCTGCAGTAAATATAGTGTATGATACACACTGTGATGACAGTGCACTGTTGAGGAAATGGAAATTTAATCAGCCAACATCAGCACGTTGGCCAGTCTTGTAGCCTTACTAAGAGTGACAATTAGTGTCAAATCAGAAATGGTTTCTCAAGGAATTAGGGACAAGCAATTACAAGTTACAAATGATGCCCGCATCTCATGAATGAATTAAAAAAGAAGTTTTGTGCTTTCGGGGCAGGCCAATAGGAGCCATGTTCACAAGTATTATTAACACCCATCCTGGGCAAAATTGAACTGTATCTTGCTTTTCTTTTGTCTAGATTAGCAACTTGGAACAATTTAAAATTTCTTAAAATTAATACTTCTAGCCTTAGATAGATGTTTATTCACTAAGATTAAATTATAAATCTTAACCTTTGTACAATGCTAGTTTTAATAATTTTGCTTCATCCTGAAACAAATGTTTCCCTAATTACAGCTGACTTTATTTGAAAGTACTTAATTAACGCCCAGTTTCTGCATTTGCACTCTGAGGGATAAACAGCAGATCTAAAAGCTGATTAATTGTATGATTTTATTTGCATCCAAGGTTGATTGAAAGTGTAAATACACCATCTGGTTAAGCCCTGTATTAAAACATTCTGCTGATTAAGTTCTTCATCCATTCCTGAACACCTTATGGTGCTTTAAAAAATTGCTTTAGAAAAACATTGGCACATGCATATTTCATTGTGCAAGAAGGTTTCAGATTAATTAACATTGCCATCACATAGAACCAAGATTCAGTAATAAAAATGAATAAAAGTGGATACTAATCTTTCAGTTATAGAGACAAATGAAGTTACTAAGGTGTAATGATTGTGGTTAACAAACTTAATTACAAACCATTATGAAATTTTAATCATTCAATTGTTAGGTGGGCAGAAATTTATCAACTATAAACTATCTGAATGTAAGCAGTCTCTTTATGTTTCTCTTGGTACTGACACCTCATAATTGTATCATTAATATTCATTAAAACACAAAATGTAGTTGGAGTGACAACCAGACAGACCCAATGTGCAGATGTCACAACAGGCAACATTCTGTTTGCCACCCTCATTTGTGATTTTGGAATTCTGAGTAATTTGAAACATCTAAATATCTACTTAATATGTTAGACATTTTCCAAAAGAAAATTCAACACTGGGAGCTCCTCAGCTGGCCTCCTGAATGTTTATGGTGCTGGTTGGCCAGATGCCAAATTCCACTCTGTGATTTCGTGTCCAGGATGGCCTCAGCCTGACTGGGCTGAGAGGGACATATCAGCGTTGCCACATTTAATCATTAATCAATGAACTGTGCTGGGAAAGGTAGAGATGGATTGCATGAGGACAGGTTCAAGAAGGGCAGCCTCAATGCTGAGCACTTTACTAGCCTGCAATCCTCATTACTCGGGCTCACATGTGGACTGATGATCTGGTAAACACTCCTGCACTTTCTCTTCGAAGTGTATATTAAAGAGGTTTCAGGAGAAAATGCAGTAAACGAGATAAATGGGCCAGCTCAATTACGTACCGTAAGTCCAGATGTCACAACACAGCATTTTGTTTGGCCTGCAAATCTGTTGACAGGATGTTAAACCTAAGAACTCAACACAATTCAGAAAAATGCAAAAACGAACTTAATATTTCAAAGGGTTATCTTAAAACCATTCAGTAGATCAGAGCTGCAGCATGATCCTGATTGTGATTTACTGGTACCTCATGATTTCTGGTACGTCTGCCTATATGTGGTTCAGAGAAAGGCTTTTCTGAAAGAGTTCACTACCACCAAACTTCTTTTGTCTGTACTTTGTCCAGGGCCTATCTAATGATCAAAGGTAGAGGATATATCAACATACAGTCTTCAGAAAGGAGGCACTGTACTTAGCTAACAAGATGGTTTATTGCATGATAGCAATAAGTGTAAATAGTCAGGCACAATTTCTTGGATTATCAGGAGTTATACCAATTACTTATGCTCCCTACGAAGGCTAGTGTAGAATTTAATGTGTCCATCACATGCTATGAGTGAAATTAGCAGAATAAATGGAGTCAATGTAACTTAGACATTAACTCCTTCAGAATCATTACCTTATATAACATCTCACTCCCCCAAGTTTGTCCCCAAAGCTAGTGTATTATATGCTCATGGATATAAACATACTATAATTACTGCTACCCCACAAGTCTCAATTTACAGTTGGAGCTGGTCTGGGCATTTCACAATTTTTCCAGAATGATCTCTGTTTGAACATGTAAGAATGGGGCATTTCTTGACTGAGGAATGTTGACCCTGGTTTGGATCTGTGGAGCATTTTCTTTTTCTGGAGGATTTTTATGTCTCGGATATTCTCCCTGAAGGATATTGTTTCTTGTGGCCCTTGTTGTTGGTCCATCTACTCACCCAGGAGGCCTCTAATCTATTGAATCCCCTGATTACTCAGATAGTTGCCCGATAGCAGATTCTAGGAGAAACCTAGTCCAATGTTTGTGCATCTCAGAAGACAGTGGCTTCTTTGAAACAAGTATTTTCTTCCTTGTGGTAGCTTCAACTTACAGGTCAGACAATGTCTTTTGAATCGTAAGTGGTTGTCTCTCTTTTTCACAGCATCCTGAATGTGTAGACCAGGCAATTTGTTCTTGTGACTGTGACCTGAATCTGTGGACATTGGTCTGTCTCCCATGGTATTTTGTGCAGCTTATCTCCTTTGCTCTGTTGGTCATGTTGGATGCCTTCAGCTGCTGTCTGTGGTTGCTCAACTGGTGAAGTCCAAAGTTTCACACTGCCAGTTGTGTTTCTGAAAGACTCGTGTTCACTCACTCACTGGTGCTTCCTGACCCATAGACCACAATCAGTTATTATTCGTGACAATACATTCTCCGCAACAATCATCAACACTGGTGCCCTGGAAAGCTGCATACTTAGCTCCTTACTATACTCCTTATGCATTCACAAATGTGCGGCCAAATTTCACCCCAACTCCATTGACAAGCTCAGCAGGTCTGGCAGCATCTGTGAAGGAGAAAACTGAGTTAAAGTTTCGGGTCCAGAGGTTCTGAGGAAGAGTCACCGCACCCGAAACGTTAACTCTGTTTTCTCCTCCACAGATGCTGCCAGACCTGCTGAGCTTTTCCAGCAACTTTGTTTTTGTTCCTGATTTACAGCATCCACAGTTCTTTCGGTTTCCATTTACAAGTTTGCTGATAACACCCCCGCCGTACGTTGGATCTTAAACAACAACAAAACAGAGTACTTGAGAGAGATTGAGGGCTTAGAGGCATGGTGTAAAGACAAAAATCTCGCCATCAACATTGGCAAAATGATGGACCTGGTCATTGCTTTCAGGAAGCAGTGTGGAGAACACGCCCCTCTCTGCATCAATCGGGCTCAGGTGGAGATGGTTGAGGGGTCAAGATCATGGGAGTGACGATCTCCAACTGTCTGTCCTGGTCCACCTACGTCGATGTGATGGTCAAGAAAGCACAACAATGTCTCCTCATCCTCAGGAGACTAAGGAAATTGGGCATGCCCATAAAGACTCAGAATATTTATAGACACACTGCAGAGAGCATCCTATCTGGATGCGTCACAGCATGGGATGGCAACTCCTCTTCCCAACACTGCAAGAACTACAGCAAGTTGTGAACACAGCTCATTTCATCATGCAAACCAGCCTCCCATCCACTGACTCTGTCTATACTTCCCACTGCCTTGGAAAAGCAATCAGCACAATCAAAGCTGCCTCCCAGCCCAGTTATACTCTCTTCCACTCTTTTCATTTGGGCAGAAGATACAAAAGTTTGAAAACATGTGCCAATAGGTTTAAGAACAGCTTCTTCCGGGCTGTTATCGGATTTTTGAACAGACGTCTCTTATTTTAATTCCAATCTCTCACTCTCTCTCTCTCCCACATTCACTCTCTCTCTCTGCACCTTCCCTGTGGCTGCATTATTGTATTCTGCACTCTGTTCTGCTACCCTGGCATATTTCATATGGTAAAAGCAATACTTTTCACTACATCTCAGTCCATGCGACTTTAATAAATCAATCAGTCAGCGCCTATGTCATCACTATCATTGACTGTTCTGCTTTGTCACTATGTTCTCCAGATTGCTTTGCTACATGAACACCATCCACTAAAGATATCTGAATCAGCTCAAGTGGGTTGTACTGCTCATTCTTGTTCTCAGTGTTTTCTTTTTCCCACAAATGTTTCTTGTTTTATCTTCTGATCTGTTTTCGGTGACGACAGGAGTGTTTTTCAATCCTTTAAAAACACAAATTTCACAATAGTTTATGAGATTACCAATCCCTTTTGAGATCTCTGGCAACAAAAATATTGACTGAGACATAGTTGTCCATCTGGCAATGCCTAAGTATTGCCATTCATCCTTTCCAATGTATGTTCCTAGAGGGATGTTGGAATAGCTAGCATGCTGGCATACATTAGTAAGTTGTCTGTGATTTTGAAATGATGTTGATAATCAAAGTATTTGTTTTAGGTCTACAGGATGAACTTCTGCTCTAGTCATCCTCCAGTAAAATATAATTAAATGAATGGTAGCACATCATGGTCACTCTTCTGTTCTTTTTGAATTTATTTGAGCTCTTATGGCTTGCTGTCCATTGTTTTTTTTCAGCCATATGAAACATTTATTTTATGACAGTAAATGTAAATTGTTCTCTTGAAATATTGGGACTCTTTCTGGCTTGTAAATGAAGTTGAGGTTCAAAGATGCTTGTTGGGTTAAAATTGAGGAGTGTTGATTGCAAACTACATATACATTTTCAACTGTCTGACAAGACGGGTGCAATGTAAACTCTTTGATATGGTTATGGGGATAAGGCAGGAACAGGATACTGATTGTGGATGATCAGCCATGATCATAATGACTGGTGGTGCTGGCTCAAAGGGCCAAATGGCCTACTCCAGCACCTATTATCTATTGTCTATTGGTTCCCTGACTGCCACCAAGACATGTAGACAAGTTAAGGAAAGAAGCTATAACATTAGGGCTGTCATTGTAAGCGACTTAACTTCCCCTATATAGACTGGGACTCCTTTAGAGCAAAAGGCTTAGATAGGGCAGAATATGTTAAAGGAATCTAAGAGGGTCTCTTGAAACAGTATATGGATATTCCAACAAGAAGAGGAGGTACACTGAACCTTGTAATGAACCTGACCAGGTGACTGACCTTTCAGTGGGACAGTATTTTAGAAACAGTGATCACAACTCCTTGAGTTTTAAGATAGCTATGAATAATGTTAAGTCAAAATCTTTTGGGAAGGTAGTAATTGGGAGAGGGCAAATTATAGCAGTATTAGGCACGAGCCAGGGACGGTTAATTGGGAGGAGCTGTTACTGGGCAAGTCCATAACATACATGTGGGATTTGTTTAAAGACCTACTGATCAGAGTTCAGGACTGCATGTCCCAGTAAGGACGAAAGACAGGATGGCAAGGTAAGGGATCCTTGGATAATGACAGAGGTTGTGAATTTAGTCAAAAGGAAAAATGAAGCATAAGTAATGTTTAGGAAGTTAAAATCAGACAGGGCATATAAAGAATATAAAGACCTGCAGGAAAGAACTCATGCAAGGAATTAGGAGTGCAAGAAGGGGTTATGAAATGACCCTGGAAAGAAGGGTTGAAGAGAATCTCAAGGCAGTCTATAAATTAAAAACAGAAGGACAACTAGAGAGAAGGTAAGATCACTCAAAGATAAAAGAGGGAACTTGTGCTTGGAGGCAGAAGATGTGGGCAGATCCTAAATGAGTACTTTGTGTTGGTATTCACCCAAGAAAAGGATATGGAGGATAGCGAAAATTATTGTGGAGCATGTTAATAAATTAGGGCATTTTGAGATCAAGAAAGAAGTGGTGTTGGGTGTTTTGAAGAGCATTAAATTGGACAAGTCCCCAGGCCCTAATGGTATCTACCGCAGGTTATTGAGAGGGGCAAGAGAGGAGATTGCTGGGGTCTTGGCCAACATCATTGCATCCTCACTAGCCACTGGAGAAGTACCGGAGAACTGGTGAGTAGCTAATGATGTTCTGCTGTTCAAGAAGGGAAATAGGGATTATAGGAAGCTATAGACCAGTGAGTCGAGCATCATTGATTAGGAAGGTGTTGGACAGAATTCTTACGGATAAGATTTGCACACATTTGGAAAATCTTGGCCTACTTAGGGACAGTCAGTGTGGCTTTCTGGGAGGCATGACATGTGTTACTAATTTGATTGAACTTTTTGAGGAGGTGATGAAGGTGATCAATGAGGTTAGAGCAGTGGATGTTGTCTACATGAATTGTAGTAAGGCTTTTGACAAGGTTCCTCATGGTAGACTCATCCAGAAGCATAGGATCAATGGGATCCATGGTGACTTGGCCACTTGGATTCAGAATTGGCTTGCCATTGAAAGCAGAGGGTAGTGGTGGAAGGGTGTATTTTAGGTTGGAGGTCCATGACTAGTGGTGTTCCGCAGGGATCAGCACTGGGACCTCTGCTGTTTGTGATTCATATATAATATATATATATATCATACACACACTATAAGGGCTTGGATGAAAATGTAGGTGGATGGGTTAGTAGATTTGTAGACAAAACAAAGATGGGGTAGTTGTGGATAGTGAAGAAAGTTGTCAAAAGATACTGAAAGATATAGATCAGTTGAGGATATAGGTAGACAAATGTCAGATGGCATTTAATCCGGGTAACTGTGAGATGATGCACTTTGGGAGATCAAATGTTGAGGAAAAGTATACAGTTAATGATAGGAACCTGAACAGCATTGATGTACAGATGGATCTTGGGGCTCAGGCCCATAGCTCCATGAATGTTGCCAAACAAGTAGATAGGGTGGTAAAGAAGGCATATGGTATGTTTTCCTTTATTAGGCAGGAAATTGAGTACAAGAGTGAAGATGCCATGTGGCAGATTTATAAGCCTGTTGTTAGGCCACACTTAGAGTATTCCATTCTGATCACCACTTTACAAGAAGAATGTGAAGGCTTTGGAGAGGGTGCAGAAGCAGTTTTCCAGGATGCTGCCTAGATTAGAGGCTATGAACTATAAGCAGAGGCTAGAAAAACTTGGTTTGCTTTCTCTGGAGCGGTGAAGGCTGAGGGGACGCTTGATAGAAGCCTATAAAATTATGAGATGCGCAGGTAGGGTTGATGGTCAGAATCTTATTCTAGAGTTGAAATGTCTAATAATAGGGGGTAAGATTTAAAGGTGAGAGGGGTAAATTCAAAGGAGATGTGGGGGTCACATTTTTTTACACAGAGTGGTAGGAGTCTGGAGCACACTGCCAGGGGTGGTGGTAGAGGGTGTTTATGGGACTTTTATGAATATGGGCCGAAGGGCCTGTTCCTGTGCTGTATCATTTTATGTTTTACCCTTGTGTTGTAATTTAACTTGTTATTCCACTCACACCCAGCAACCTCATCTCTGTCGGCAATAACTCTGCTTCTTCAGTCATCGTAACTGGCCTGACATGATTATGATACCTACACTAGTATCCAGCTTAAACATAACAGGATGTCCACTGACATAAAGGAATCCTATCAAACCTGGGTCACTAGGATGAGGATAATTTCCTCTATGAAGGCCTCAGGTATTTTGTTCTAAAGGAGATTATTTTACTATACTGATCTTTTTGCATTACCACCTCCTTTCAAACACGGCTGTAACTGTATTTAATGATTGATTTTAAGGCAACGTTATGGGAGTTTAAGAATTGTTTTCTCCAAATCTTGTTTTCCTATGATCGTCTGACCTTGAATGAGTGTGGAAGTGTTATATCTGCTCAAATCCCTTCTGAAGGTGCTTATTAAGGCATTGCGCTGTGAAATAATCTTTACGTCTGTATCATCTCAATACTGTTCATACCTCCTGTTCCCCAAGTTTGTATTCTTGTATTCATCAATGCCATTTAAAACTCTGTCCGGAAAAATTTCCATCCCCTACTCCCAATTTCTCCGCCTCTGCTGCATCTGCTCCCAGGATGAGGCATTCCACTCCTGCACATCCCAGATGCCCACGTTCTTCAAGGACCGCAACATTCCCCCCACAGTGGTTGAGAATGCCCTTGACCGTGTCTCCAGCATTTCTTGCAACGCATCCCTCACACCCCGCCCCCGCCACAACCGCCCAAAGAGGATCCCCCTCGTTCCCACACACCACCCCACCAACCTCCGGATACAACGCATCATCCTCCAACACTTCCGCCATCTACAATCCGACCCCACCACCCAAGACATTTTTCCGTCCCCACCCCTGTCTTCTTTCCGGAGAGACCACTGTCTCCCTGACTCCCTTGTTCGCTCCACACTGCCCTCCAACCCCACCACACCCGGCACCTTCCCCTGCAACCGCAGGAAATGCTACACTTGCCCCCACACCTTCTCCGTCACCCCTATCCCAGGCCCCAAGATGACATTCCACATTAAGCAGAGGTTCACCTGCACATCTGCCAATGTGGTATACTGTATCCACTGTACCCGGTGTGGCTTCCTCTACATTGGGGAAACCAAGCAGAGGCTTGGGGACCGCTTTGCAGAACACCTCCGCTCAGTTCGCAACAAACAACTGCACCTCCCAGTCGCAAACCATTTCAACTCCCCCTCCCATTCTTTAGATGACATGTCCATCAAGGGCCTCCTGCAGTGCCACAATGATACCACCCGAAGGTTGCAGGAACAGCAACTCATATTCAGCTTGGGAACCCTGCAGCCCAATGGTATCAATGTGGACTTCACCAGCTTCAAAATCTCTCCTCCCCCCACTGCATCCCAAAACCAGCCCAGCTCTTCCCCTCCGCCCACTGCATCCCAAAACCAGCCCAGCGTGTCTCCGCCTCCCTAACCTGTTCTTCCTCTCACCCATCCCTTCCTCCCACCTCAAGCCGCACCTCCATTTCCTACCTACTAACCTCATCCCACCTCCTTGACCTGTCCGCCTTCCCTGGACTAACCTATCCCCTCCCTACCTCCCCACCTATACTCTCCTTTCCACCTATCTTCTTTTCTCTCCATCTTCGGTCCGCCTCCCCCTCTCTCCCTATTTATTCCAGAACCCTCTCCCCATCCCCCTCTCTGATGAAGGGTCTAGGCCCGAAACGTCAGCTTTTGTGCTCCTGAGATGCTGCTTGGCCTGCTGTGTTCATCCAGCTTCACACTGTATTATCTTGGATTCTCCAGCATCTGCAGTTCCCATTATCTCTCTCCCTACACTTCCTGTTGCCTTTTACTTCAACACACCACTGTGTTCCCTAGCCAATGTCTCTGCTCGCAGGCTTGCTGGAGTGTTCCAGCGAATCTCAGCACAAGCCTGAAAGAACAACTATCCACTGCTAAGCCAAGCATTGGTGTTGCAGAACCTCTCATAATCTTACCCAAGTGCAACCAAATATTTCTGATGAACAGGGGCAGAAGATGCATGGAAACACCACTAGCTGCAAGTTCTTTTCCAAGTCAAACACCATCCTGGCTTGAGATCAGTGATAATGGGAACTGCAGATGCTGGCGAATCCAAGATAATAAAGTTTGGGGCTGGATGAACACAGCAGGCGAAGCAGCATCTTAGGAGCGCAAAAGCTGACGTTTCGGGTCTAGACCCTTCATCAGAAAAGCTTTTCTTTGCTATTTACATTTTGTTATCTGCCATCCTGGCTTGGTACTTTATTGCCATTCCTACAATGTGTCTAGACTAAATTCCTGGTAGCACTCTCTAACAACACTGTAGACACTTACATCTAATGGACTGTAACAATTCAAGAAGGCAGCTCTTCACAACCTCCCATGCACCATTTGGGATGGACAATGAAGGCTAGCCTTGTTAGTAATGAACAAAAAAAAAGTTAAATTAGTACAAGCTCAACTTCAAAATTACCTTCATTTAAACAAAATAACTTCAAACAACAATTGCTTTGTTTAAAAATACTATTTTAACACCATTTGCATCTTCAAGTACATGCTTTGCCATGGTGTAAATTTGAAATGGCCATATTAACGTGTTGGCTGATACCCTCTCAGCAGTGGAGGCACTGCTGTGTAATTAGGGTCTGACATGTTCATATCATTGTTTTCATTATAAAAGTGAGCATGGTGAATTTATGAAGGGAACACAAAAATAAGTACATTATATAACTTCTGTTGGTCATTTCTTTATCTCTCATGTCTTGGTTCAAATATTTTTGCTTTGTAGTCTCTCTTGTTGCCATGGGAGATCAAATGGTACTTATCACTTCTCTAATATATTTCTGCAATGGTTTTGTGAACTTCTCTATTATTAATTAAATTGACTATTATTCTAGTCATAGGAAACTCTCAAATCAAAAGGCACTGGGTTCTGATTCAAATCAGCTGAACAACTGCAGCGAAAGACATTTTATCACTTCACAGTGCTTTTTGGAATGCAAATCTGTGATTTTCACAGTCATGGTGGCACCCTAGGTTGCTGAAATATCATATTCTCAGCTAGTCAAAATGATCATTGTGGAAATTGGCCAATTTACATCTTTAATTTGTGCCCTTATAAACACATTAAAACCTTGCCAGAAAGTATATATTATGAGGAGATCATTTACACTTAGATCCAGAAACCTGGAGATTGCCTATAATAATATAATCAGTTTATAAATTTTACTTCACTTGTACAGCAGAGGCTATTAAAACAATTAATGAAAAAACTAATCTTTATTAAAAGTTGTTTATATGCAAAAGAGGGTTGGCATGTAATAATGATATTCAGTGTACTGTATAACGAGAGCACCAACTGGGAACTATTTTGTGATGGGATCAGGATTAGACATTTGCTGCTTATGTTAAGCCACAGCTTTTTTTGCAGACAGCCACACATATCAAAAAACTAGAGAATTATTATAGCATAGAAGGAGGCTATTTGGCCCATCATACCTGCACTGGCTCTTCAATCAAGTATCATTACCAAATGCTAATCTCCTGCATTCTCACCATACGTTTGTGCGCAATTTCTAACCAAATAATCATCCAATAATCATTTAATTATGTAGCATAGAAGGAACTCATGGGTCCATGGTTTCAATGTCAATTCTTTGAAAGATATTATCCAATAGAACCTCATTCCATCGATTTTTCCTCATACTCCTCCCTTTTCTTCCCGATTCAAAACCCAATTGAATTTGTCTCCATCACCAATTAAGACAGAGTGTTGCTGATTGAAACACAGTGAAACCCCAGGTCCAGCTACTCCTCATGGCCAGGACCCACTGAACTCTCTGATCCTGTCTGATCACACACTTGGTACTTAATGAGAATGTGCTCCTTCACATCCAGTTTTTGTTTTCATTGACAATAGACAATAGGTGCTGGAGTAGGCCATTCGGCCCTTCGAGCCAGCACCACCGTTCATTATGACCATGGCTGATCATCCACAATCAGTATCCTGTTCCTGCCTTATCCCCATAACCCTTGATTCCACTACCTTTAAGAGTTCTATCTATCTGTTTCTTGAAACTATCCAGAGAGTTGGCCTCCACTGCCTTCTGGGGCAGAGCATTCCAAATATCCACCGCTCTCTGGGTGAAGACGTTTTTCCTCAATTCTGTTCTAAATGGCCTACCCCTTATTTTTAAACTGTGTCCTCTGGTCCTGGACTCACCCATCAGCGGAAACATGCTTCCTGCCTCCAGAGTGTCCAAACCCTTAATAATCTTATACGCCTCAATCAGATCCCCTCTCATCCTTCTAAACTCAAGTGTATAACATTGAATCATGTCCCTCTTTCTAAATGTAGATGCCATATCTGTTATTGTCGTCTTACTATCTAGGAGGTATCCTCTAATAATGTCGCTGCAGGGATCATCTCTGATATATACCTCCCACATACCCACATCTTCCTGTCTCCATGTGATCAGAAGCCCCTTCAACTGAGCCTTATAAAAATGAAAGTAATATAAAACTTGGGCACAAGCACTTTGAAATTCAGCAGAGAGGTAGGTGACTTCATGAGGGGTTAGTTTTAATCATTCCCATGCCATAACGTGACTGATACTATTAAAGAAACTGGAACGTGGAATGCTACCACATCAGTAACAAATATTTTCCAACCAATCTGGTCAGTCATGTTATTATATACTATGGAGCATGTGGGACTTGATACCAGGCCTCCTGGATCTGAGCCAAGGATACTGCCACAAAACACCCACGACATTCACAAAAAAAAGCTGCCAACATGTATCCCAATTCAGAAATCAAATGGCCTCCAACAACATTCATTCATTCCTGCAGAAATTTACCAAAGATCCTCAGACAGACCAGTCAAATCCATGACCATCTACAAGGACCAGGGCAGCAGATACAAAGAAATATCATTACCTGCAAGTTCCCCTCCAAGTTACTCACCATCCTGACTTGGAAATATATCACTGTTCCTTCACTGTCTCTGGGTCGTGATCCTTGAATTCACTCCTTAATGGCAGTGTGGGTCAACCTAGAACAGAGATAATGGGAACTGCAGATGCTGGAGAATTCCAAGATAATAAAATGTGAGGCTGGATGAACACAGCAGGCCAAGCAGCATCTCTGTGCTCCTGAGATGCTGCTTGGCCTGCTGTGTTCATCCAGCCTCACATTTTATCAACCTAGAACACATGGTTTACAACAGCTCAATAAGGCAACTCACTACCACCTTCTCAAAGGCACTTAAGGACGGGAAACAAAATATTGGTTCAGCCAATGATGCCCATGTCCCACACGTAAGTAAAAGAAAGCCCTGCAAGGAATGAACAGAACATTTACGGGGATATCAGCTTTGGAGCCGTGGATACGTTGCCTCACCGTTGAATTGAGTGAGTCTGTCTGGAACACAGAATGCAACAGATCCAAAGGATTAAAACTGTGCCAAGCACAGAGTATCCAGCAGGATGTCCTCAGGAGGTGTGTCCATGGTATTTTATTAAGGACCTTTAAAAAGGAACTAGGTCAAAGAATTTAGCACTGCAGTCAGGACGGAGATTCAAGAATGTCAGCTTGGCTCATGGCCCTGTAATAATCACTGGAAGGACCAAGTGGGTAAGTGATTGTAAAATATCAGCCAAATCCGGGGGGCGTCACTGCTGAGAGCTCAAATCAATTTGAGTGTAATGACCAAATCCAGAGGGGATTTAGGTCTGAATTAACATGTGGGCTAAAACACGGTGTTTTGCTTGTGCTTTCTCAGTTAAGGTTTTTCTAATGAGTTATGATTTTATGTGTTTTGGGAGGAAGCTGAGGATTAATGTGGAGCGAGCTAATCGGGCACACTAATCAAATGCTGAGTAATGTCAGTTTAGATGAGTTTACAGGCTTTTTTTTAATCAGGACATTAGGAAGTTTTTAACAAGCAACAAGTTTGTGTTTGAGCTGAACCTTGCGTTAGTTCAATTTTGATCTTTATACAATTCTGAAGTCCAAGAACCATGCTTGTGAGCGTGTGTGTGTGTGTGTGTGTGTGTGTGTGTGTGTGTGTGTGTCTGTGTGTGTGTGTGTGTTCGTGTGTGCATGTAGGTGTATCTGTACATGCATCTGTCTGTGCATGTGCATCTGTCTGTGCATGTGTGTGCAAGAGTGGGCAAGTAAATGTGTGTGAGAGTGCATGTGAATGCACGTATGTGCATGTGTATTCATGTGTGTGTGAGTGCACATGCATGCATGTGTGTGTGTGTGTGTGTGTGTGTGTGTGTGTGTTTGCATGCGTGTGTGTTTGCATGTGTGTAAGAGAGAGGGGAATGTCATGATGTAGCAGGAGCATCTTACACCCCTTAATGTAGGAACAATTGGACAGCCTTTCAGGAACCTAATCCAACTCCCCATTGTGTCTGCTGGAAACTTAATGAGTTCACTTAGGCAATTCACTTAGAGAATGCATTGATATTAGCAAGGCCGAATCTCACTATTCAGTTCGGACAAGGAATTACTTTCATTAAGAAACATCTGGAAAGGATCTGGGATTGCAGTAAACACTATGGACCATGATATCACTGTAATCAGAAACTCAGTGAAAACATCCACAACTTTTAACCTCAAAGCTGGTCATTAAACTATGTGTGAGAGGGGGAAATGGATGTGTGTCTTTTGAAATGGAACCTGGAATCACTATGCATGCACACATACAGACAACACATGTATGTGATGGCATTTTTCAGACAGACAAAACCTGAGCAGTTCTGTCAAAGCGGGGAGCGACTGAGTGATTTTTGTTTCAGTTTCACACTTCCAGCATCTTCAGGCTTTTTTGCAGGCAAGCTGCACAGGTGACATAGAAATATTGAAAATGGGAGCAGGAGTAGGCCATTCGGCCCTTTCAGCATTCAATATGATCATGGCTGATGGTCAAAATCAGTCCCGTGTTTCTAAGATAACAAAGCCTGGGGTTGGATGAACACAGCTGGCCAAGCAGCATCTTAGGAGCACAAAAGCTGACGTTTTGGGCCTAGACCCCCATGTTTCTGTTTTCTCCTTTTGATCCCTTAGCTTAAGAACTATAATTTACAAACCTTCTGAGTTTCATCTCCTCTCACCCAGAGCCTCACCTTGCCCTACCCCCCGTGCAACACTGATCAATGCCAACATTACTCACTGGTGTTGGGGAGAACACCGAACTAGGTTATATTATACTTGGTAACAAGAGTAGCCATCTCTATTTCAGCCAGCCCTCCTTTTCTGCGTGATGGAAAATACCCGAGGGAGTTTTGGCACAAAGTACAATCAAACAGTTATTAGAAGATCTGGTTGTGAGTGCGTGCTTTCCTGAGAATTTTCAATATGGACAGGTGAATAATGAGTTTAAGCGTAACAATTTATTTAAATTTTGTTGCTTTTTCAAAGCCTTTCAGCCCAGATGTTTAATGGTGTTGCTGACCTTTGGTGCATGTGCCTTAATAGTTTTTAAAGCACCATATTTCAGTTTGCCTTCTTCTCACCTCCACAAACCAGCATGAAACATTGCCATAAACCCAAACCACACAGGAAAGAAAGTAATGTCAACAAAGGAAATAACCTACATGCCGAGGTATAATGGGCAGAGCATTTTCTTCTGCACACATGCGGTAATATTTAAACAAGAACAGTTAATTTTCCTTGTGGGCTCAGTGTGTCATTCAGAGCGGCTCTGGTTTATACAGACCGCAAAGATCCCGGTGTACAGTCAACTGATCCCAGCTGTGTCAATAACATAGGTGCTACAAATGGTCTCAGTGTGCCTGTCGAGGAAGGAAGAATATTTAGTCAAAGGTTCCCCTCCGTAACTGGAAAATGCACACCCTTGGATTGCAGCTGAGAAAAGGACTGGGGTCTTCTCTGATGCCCTTCCCGGACAAATAGCCTGCCAACACTCACTGCCTAAGCTCACGCCAGGTTGTAGTTACTGAAACAAGAACAGGAATTGCTGGAGAAACTCAGCAGGTCCAGCAGTCTCTCTGCAGAGAAAACAGAGTTAATGTTTCAGGTCTGCTGACCCTTCCTCAGCCTGAAGAAGGGTCACTGGGCCTGAAATGTTGATTCTGTCTTCTCTCCACAGATGCTTCCAGACCTGCTGAGCTTGTCCTGCAATTCCTGCCTTTGTTCCAGATTTCCAGTATCTGCAGTTCTTGGCTTTATTAAGGTAGCAGGTGCTTCAATGATGTAACCAAAACCTCCTGAAATATACCTCAACTTGAGTCATTGCAGGATGTGAGAAGATGATCATATGAATGTACAGGGAAACACTTGTCCTTCTGCATCTTCCTCTCTTAAAGTGATTCATGTTTAAATTTAAATTAAAAGTTAAATCCTGCAGGATAATGGCTATGTTGATCAGGTCATTGCTAACTATTTACTGTGTGAAATGTTGAATGGACAAAAAGCTGTGACCTTTGGACTGGAAGTGCCCAATTTACTTCAGATTACCCTGAATGGGTTGTGTAACAAATCTGCCAAAATAACTGCACAGAAGCTGGGATCCCATCACCAAGTCACCCTTTATTTAAAAACCAAAAGAGCTGCAGATGCTGTAAATCAGGAAGAAAAACAGAAGTTGCTGGAAAAGCTCAGTAGGTCTGGCAGCATCTGTAAAGAAAAAAAATCAAGGTTAACGTTGCAGGTTCAGCGACCCTTCCTCAGAACTGGTCTGAGGGAGGTTCACCAGATCCGAAACGTTAACTCTGTTTTTTCCCTTCACAGGTGCTGCCAGACCTGATGAGCTTTTCCAGCAACTTCTGTTTTTGTTCTACCCTTTATTTACATGTGCGCAGTACATGGACTCTGCCCAGCCAGCTCAATGCAGTGCTTAGAGTGAGGAAAATCACTGAGAGTCCTGGTTTTATCTGTCAGCCAGGGCTCCCTACTTGGCTCACAGCAACAGGGTCTCATACCCAACGAGATCTATCTGGTCTTCATTCCAGTCACTACATGCACTGACTGTTTTTACATAGATGCAGTACAGTTGCAACACAAGTATTATTTGTCACTAATGGGATACTGCCTTCAAGCTAAAACAGCAGTCTGCCTATTCCATATGTGGGGAATATGGTATATGAATTTTAGTGCCACTGTGATGCCCAATGTCCTAAAGACAAATAGGACCATGGTTAAAGCACCATTCCTCGAGTCCATTTTCCTGTGACCTTTATTTCCCCTAAAGTTTAAGAATCTATCTATCTCGGCCTTAAATAAACACAAATTCTCTGCTCCCACAGCTCCCTGTGGCAAAGAGCTTCAAAGATTCACAAAAAGGAAGTGTTTGTGGGATGATGTTTGAAGCAAAGGCATTGGCCAAGTAGAGAAACAGAGTGAATAATAAAGAGATTGGAGGCAAGATGAAATAGGAGCATAGAAAATCAGCTGGCAAACTTTTTCCTGTGAGTTAAGAGTTTAAGACAGAAAAAGCCTTCAAGAATTGGGAAGTGTATTCAGGTTTTCAAAACTCTCGGTCTTCATAGAGTTTAACAGAGAAGTAAGATAAATCATAAACAGCAGCGCATTATTTTAGTTCCGTTTAGTTTATCTTGAAAGCGAATTCGAGCTACATACATCATAAAATAGATACTAGTTTTTTTCACGAATTGGACTGAGGTTTGAGTCTGAGCCAGGCTGACTAGTAAGTTTCCTTTTTGCTAGCTGAAAAGGCTCTATGTAAAATGAACTTGAAAATGAGTCCAACCCAAATTCCTAGTGGAAATAGGGTCACAACACCAAACAGCTTTTAATTCGCCACTAATTGGCATAAAAATTGGCAGGTTCACCGAAAGAGGCCACAAGGCACAAAATGTTACGTGGTTAGGGGTCCAGCCACATTGTTGGGATAGCGGGAGAAAAGGTAGCTTTATTCAGAAATTGGCCTGGTCTCTCTGTACACTTGGAGTTCACAATGTTTACAAGTCCCTGGCATTGATATCTGTTGCACCGAAGAGCTGAAACTCTCCAAACGAAGATACAAGAAACAAACAAAGTGGAATAGCACCCGTCGCCCTGATGCATCCACCTGAGGCAGTTCTCCATCTTAGTTGATATTGTGAGTGTGATGTTGTGACCTCAAGTTCCATAACGTCCTTTACAATTGGCAATGGTTTTAAAACTGCCCTTGGATTAATACCATGTCTTTCACAGCATCTGAAATGCCTTACAGCCAATGAAATGCTCTTGAAGTGTTTGAATTGCTGTTGTAATGCAGGAAATGCAAATGGCCAATATATGACCCTGGATGGACTTATCTGAATGTTCATCTTGATCTATACTTTAGAATCATTAGGGTCTGTGCTATTTCACGGCATTCACATGCTATGGGGGAGAAAAGTTCCATTCGGTTTGAGAATGGCTGAAAATTCAAACCATGTTCATTATAGATCTGAGTTGATTTGGCGAATCTTGTATTTTATACCCACTGTTCCCCTTTATTCCTTAATTTCTTTTCTATTCTTTTCCTAAAATCCACAAAAAAGTGACTCCTGCTGAGATACAGTGATTTATTTCTTCCCTTACATGAGTGTACTGGTAACAACTGCTGTGCCTCATCAACTGGCCCCTTTTCATTTATGATCCCTGACAGTGAGTGTCAGGAGCCATTTGATCATTGTGGAGCTTGACTCTCCTCTGGCCAGCTGTTCAAACGTGTGCTATTCAGCAAGGTCACTCCCTAGCAATCAGCAAAGGTCATGGAACGAGCCTGGGTCTATCTGCCTCTGAGCAGGCTCAATGTTTTACCAGTGAAAAAAATACTCAAATACAAATGCTGTACTAGTTCATCAGACAGGTTTACATGACACAGCAGGTTAATTTGGGACACAGATGATTCTTAAAGAGCTCTAGGGTTTGATTAAGCCTTTGGTCTAACTGGAGGAGTGGTGGAGCGAACATAAATTGTCTTCTTGTCTGTAAAGAGGAACAGCTAGCCAGAACTCACTTTCCTCATCAGGAATGCTTTGCTGTCAGTCTGAGCATTGGGTGAGGAAGAATTCAATAAGGTGGTGATGTCCAATCATAAAATATGCCACTCACTTTCACTAAAAGGCTGTCTCTCTCTCTCTCTCTCTCACACACACACACACAGATGCACACACTGACGCATGCACACATACACACATACGCACACACTGACACACACACATACACACACACGTATGTACACACACACACACACACACACACACACACACACACACACACACACACACACACACACACACACACACACACACACAAAGAACTTATAAGATATTGGGGAAGCTTCCTTTCACCTTTGGAGCTGGGGCCTACCCAGGGGGAAAATATCAATAAGAGAAAACAAAACTCTTTGGAAATCAAGGTGCTGTGGGTCATAATGGTACCCCATATTGAACAATACAAGGTAAGTCATGAGTGTGGGTGCTCATATTGCATAGTGGTCATATCTTCATCCCTGAGCCATAAGGCCAAGGTTCAAATCCCATCTGCTCTGGAGATATACTATAACATTTCTGAACAAGGTGGCACACTGATTGGCACTGCTGCATTACAGCACCACGGATCAAGGTTTGATTCCAGCCTTGGGTGAGTGTCTGCGAGGAGTTTGCATGTTCACTTTGTGTCTGCATGGGTTTCCTTCCATTGTCCAAAGATGTGCAGTTTAGGTGGATTGCCTATGATAAATGTGGGGTTATGGGAATAGAGTGGGATGTTCTTTAGAGTTTCAGTGTGGACTCAATGCACTGAATGGTCTCCATGTACACTGTGGAAAATTTATGAATCTATTCTATGACTTTATACACCTTGATTAAAAATATCTACAAGGCAAATCGGGCCAGTATGTGCCAATCTCAAGTTTTATTGTGGGTAGCAACTCATTGTGAACTCTGCCACCTGAAAAAACAAGGGATCTGGCAGATGAAACTCCCCCCAATTCACAAACATCCTGATTTGGCAATCTAATTGCATTCCTTCACTATTGCTAGGTCAAAGTCTAAGAAACCCCTCACTAACATCACTCAGGGTATAACTGTCCCACATGGACTATAGTGGTATAAGAAGGTAACTCACCATTCTTTCCAAAGAGCAAACATGGCTAGGCAGTAAATGTTGGCCTCACCAGCATAACCCACATCCCATGAATGGTTAATACAAAAACTTCAGGAGTGTAGTGGATTTTAAAAAATTAATTTTCCATAAATGGGTTTCTGCAATTAAGGAAAATTTGTTAGCTTTAGCTTATGTGCTATCATTCACAGATATTTGATTAATTCTGAAGATTAATATTAACAGATAGAGGTTCATTTAATAGCACTATCTGCACGATACAGCAAAGATGTTTCCATGGTTGCATATAGCAGATAATCATTGCAGAGGGAGGCCATTAGAATTAATTTCAAAGATCAATTAAACAAGAACTTTAATAATTAGTTTTAATATTCTTCCATAATTTGTACATACATTTACTGAGGGTTTTAGTTTAGTGAACACTGGCAAAATAATTTGAGAGGCTGACTGCATAGATTTCCTATCCCAGCAAAGTGGGGGAAAGGAAAAAGACCCATTGTAGTACAGTGGTAGTTCCCTACTTCTGAGCCAGAAGACCCAAGAGTATGTCCCACCTGCTCCAGAGGTGTATGGCGAACATCTCTAGTTTGAAAATATCTGTGAGGGCACATAAGCAGCAAGAGAAACACAGTATCAGAGGACACAGGAACTGAGAAAGCAACAACAGTTTGAACATTAGGATTTAGACCCAGCTGCATTTATAATAGCAACAAACAACTTGGTAACTCTAATGAACTTTGCATCTTTGACATGCAGAACCCAAACAACTCTGAATTTGATCAAACAAATCACACACATATTTATTCCAGCTTTCTCTGCTGGCTTTGTAATGCCAGAACAAGGAACTAGTGATGAATAACTCTGTGAATGAGATGCCAACCAAATGGATGTTTTTGAATCAAAATGCAACTTTGAACACTGAAGTCAAATGGCAAAGTGACCAGATCACGTTGTAATCAGATGAATAAAAGGAATCACCTTTCAGAGTTTCAGGATGTGAGATGGCAGCATAATAATGTCACTGGGCAAGTAATGTGATAGAGCCAAGTTTGTACTCCAGAAATTTGTGTTCAAATCCCTCCATGGTAAATAGCAGGTGGTGGGATTTCCATTTAAATAATCATTCTGAATGTGAAAACTAGTTTCAGCAATAGTGACATGAAATTATAAAAAAGCTATCTGTTTCACTTATGTCCTTCAGTGAAAGAAATACACCATCCTGATCTAGCCTACATGTGATTTGTAGCAAAATGGCTGACTCTTAATATCCTCTGAAATGGCCCAATGAGGCACACAAAACAAAAATACTGGCGATCACAGCAGGTCAGGCAGCATCGATGGATAGAGAGCAAGCTAACATTTCAAGTTTGTATGACTCTTCATCAGAGTTCTCCACATTGAACGCTACCAGCCCTACTGTGACTTTTTAAAAATTCATTCACAGGATGAGGGTATCACTGACCAGGCAGCATTTATTGCCCATCCCTAATTGCCCAGACAACAGTTAAGAGTCAACCACATTGCTGTGGGACTGGAGTCACATGTAGGCCAGACCAGGTAAGGATGGCAGTTTCCTTCCCTGGAGGGCATTAGTGAACCAGAACATTTTGCTTTCAGCACAGATTCCATCATCTGCACTAATTTGCTCCTACACTGAGATACTCAGTTTAAGATCCATCGGAATAGGCAAGAAATGCTGGCCTTGTCCATGATGCTCACTTTCCGTTAAGGAATAAAGAATGACTCCAACTGCTTCACAAACTATGAAGCACCTTTGAAGTGTAGACATTATATTAGTATAGGAAACACAACAAATCTCCCAAAAATAGCAATGTGATAATGATCAGCGCTTCTTTTTTTTATTTCTGATATTCACTAAGGGTGACCCTTGTGCAGGAATGCTAAACTTCTTCATTAATAGCATCACATGGTCTTTGGCATCCAACTGAAAGGGCAGGCAGTGTCTCAGTTGAGTTCAGGGTAAACACAGAAGGGATGTTTCCAGTAACCGGGGAGTCAACAACCAGGGATCATTGTCTAAAGATCCGGGATGGGTATTTAATGTTGTGATGAAAATAAATTTCTCCACCCAGAGAGTGGTGAGTCCGTGAAATTCTCTGTCATAGAAAGCAGTAGAGGGCCAAACATTTAATATTTTCAAGTAAGACATAGTTCTTACGGCTAACGGGATCAAAGGATATGGGAAGAAAGTGGGAATAGGGGCTGAGTTGGATGATTAGCTACGATGATATTGAATGGCAGAGCAGGCTTGAATGGCAGAGCAGGCTTGAAGGGCTGAATGGCCTAATGCTTCTACATTCATTTGAAGAGCAGCTTATCTGATTGTGCTGGATAACTGCAGTGTGTGTTAGCCTAGACAGAAACGCATAGTAATGTTGAAAATAGGAGCAGGAGTAGGCTATTCAGCCCTCCAAGCCCGCTGCTGTTCATGCTCAGGTCCCTAGAATGGGACTTGAACCCATAACCTTCTGATGTAGAAGTGAGAGTGCAGGACCATAGCTCAGTGAAAGCATATTAAGAAACAGAAAAGTATTGGACAATCCTTTGAAGTCAGAAGCATCATGAATCATTACTGTCATAACACTTCCTCCAGTGACATCAAGCACACTGAGAAATAAAGACTATCCAAAAGTCCCAATCAAGAGTAAGGTTTCCACGTCATGCATCCAATATCTGTTAAAAATGATGTTATATCTGTCATGCAACGGGAAAATCTAACTTGTGTACAGCGATACAATGGAAGAAAACAGATAAAGGAACTTCAGGCTGAATTAAAAAGGATTTTCAATAAATCTTTTAGGCAGGACTCAAAATGGCTGGTCAGCAACAAAGAAGCCACAAAATAGGTCATCAGTTTCAAAGCAAGCACCTACAAAAAATCAATGCATCAGATCTATAGAAGCCAATTGGTGTTGACAACTTGATATGTGGATTCCAGTTCACTTATGAAGTAGCTGGTGGAAGGTTACTGAAGATTAATAAAGATTATTTAATTAGAGATAAAGGAATATAATGTTCTTTAATGATGTACATTGATGATTAATTGGTCTCAATGATAATGTCATAAAGATATATTTTATCATGCCCTCCAAACAATGTTGAAAAATTTAATGTATTTGTTAGAAATTGTTACTGGACTTCTCCAAAGGGATTAATTTTCTCTACTGTGTGAAAATGTACACTGTGATGACGGCCAACCTCAAAATTATATTTACTAATCAATAATGCCAATATGTCTTTAAAGGGTTAATTGTTACAGATTTGACCCTAGACTTAATGTTTCATTCACTGTTTCCAGTGCCAACATTAACATTTTCAAAATCAATCACGACTTTCTGGGTGCCTGATGAGTGAACTGTAGGTCTCGAGAAATAAAGGTGAGTTTACCCTTGGGTTAATTCCTTCCATCAGTGTTGATCTGTGGTTAAAGCTGCCATCAATAGTCCAACACCACTAGAATAGAGAAAGATCCAGTTTAGAATAAAAACAATGTTGCTGGAAAAGCTCAGCAGGTCTGGCAGCATCTGTGAAAGAAAAAAACAGAGTTAACATTTTGGGTCCGATGACCCTTCCTCAGAACATCTTTCGGTTTTTAAGATTCTGTTTGGGTTCAGACTGAATCATATCAATGACATAGGCATTCACTCAACTTAGGATATCCAATTTCATGAGTCAAAGTGATGTCCAGCGAGAAAATAGATGGAAAATAAATTGCGACTTGGGCCTGAAGATTTCTCTTTTGAGTGTGTTCAACCCAAAAGTGTGTCTAAGGCTGGGCTCATTTTGTGAAGTTAAACCCAAAGTTTTTTCATTGGGCATGGGATGTACTTGTCACTGGCTGGGTCATCATTAAATGCACTTCCCAAGTGGACACTGAAATGGTGGTGGTGAGTTGCCCTCCTGAACTGCTGAACTTCATATTCTGCAGGTAGACCCATTTGATTGTTCGGGAGAGGTTCCAGGCTATTGACCCAATGTCCAAATCAAGATGCCTTGGAGGGAAGCCTGCTGATAATGGTTTCCTCATGTGTCTACTGCCCTTGAATTCTAGACGGAAGTGTTCATGGCTTTGGAAGGTGCCTCCTATGGTGGTCTTGGTGAATTTCTACAGTGCATCTTGTAGGAGGCACTCTCAATATCTTTCAAATATGCTCACGTTTAAAATGGAGATAAATTGACAGAAAATAAGTGAGGAGCAAGGAAACACTGAAATCCAAACGTGGAGAGGCTCAGACTCAGGTCTGAGCCGGGTGGGAGTTGAACCCAGACATTAATTCCGGCATAGAGATAACAAGGTGTAGAGCTGGACGAACATAGCAGGTCAAGCAGCATCAGAGAAGCAGGAAAGCTGACGTTTTGGGTCTGGGCAGGCCTGAAACATCAGCTTTCCTGTTTCTCTGATGGTCCTTGACCTGCTATGTATGTCCAGCTCTACACCTCGTTATCTCAGTTTCTCCATCATCAGCAGCTCCTACTATCGCTGAATTAATCCCAGCAGTCTGCTTTTGTCCTGGCCCAGAGGTAGAGAAACTAACACTATGCTACGTGAACACTCACACAGTGATGTATATATTTTTAAAATCTTAAAACGTAGATTCTATGTCACTTCACTATCATTAATTCACATTAGGTGAGGCATATTTAAAAGCTTGCAATTAGGGAATCTTCTCAATATTTAATGCCGCCCATACTTAAGCCATAAAAATGCATTAAAATAAAAACGAAAAATGCAGAGCAGCCTCCTTGAGGATAAATATTTTAAAACCCCTCTAATGAAAAGTTGCAATTAAGAGGCAAGATAAAATGCCTGTTTCCTGCTGGTTATGATGGTGAGAGACAGTCTCACTCCCTGGCAAGGAGAATACTCATATTTGAGAATCAGGAGAGCGACCTGCTTTGTGAGACAGGAATCATTTGGACAGACAGCTGATGAATAGAACCAAAAAATTGGGGCAACTGGGAGTACATTGGTGTTATACATATTCATGATGTATGCCTAAGAGTTAGTAATTCTATTAAATAAGAAATTTGGGCAAATGCAGAGGGAACTCCAGGTCTATCTGCACTGTTAACTTATTAAACACACCAAGTTGCTGAGAAACATTCTTTCATTCATCACTATCTCCTTCAATTTCTTTTTCATGGCTTAATCAAAGGACATGGAAATCTCAGTTCTGTGATGTAAAACCCCAATTGCTGTGTACAATAGGGAAACAAAAAACGAGAGGAAATGATAATCCTGAATCATTTTATAGGCCCTGGAGAAAATAAAAATCTCCAAATAGCTACTACCCCCTGTATTCCATGGGAAGTAACCTTGTCAACCTGTCTACCATGCGGAAATTTGTTAAATGCCTTACTGATATCCATATAGATCACATCCACTCCCTGCCCTCATCAATCCTCTTCATCACTTCTTCAAAAAACTCAATCTCATGTTAGTGAGACATGATTTCCCACTCACAAATGTTGTCATTTGTGTCTAGTACCAGAGAGCGTAGACCTAAGAGGTGCCAATCTAAGACTGAGATAAGGTGGATTTTTTTCTCTCAGAAGGTTGTGAGTCTTTTGAACTCTTTGTGCAGAGAATTATGAGGGCAGACTTGTGTGTATTTCAAGTTGAGATTGGCAGATTCTTGATTAGGTGGGGAATCAAGGGTTATGGAGAAAAGACAGGTAATTGAAAGTGAGGAATTTTGGTTCAGCCCTGACTTTATTGAATGGTGCCTCAGGGGGCCAACAGGTCCTATCCTGTTTGTATTTTTTATGGCCTTAAAACAGTTGAAAATGAAAGAGATACACAATAGCCATACAGGAGGACAATAAAGAAAACTGCATAAGCAGTGAGGGCAGGTTAGAAATATAAATGCAAAAGCTTGAAAAGCAGTAAAGAGTGAGAGAATGTGGAACCAGCTCAAATCATACCGGGGAAATGGCCTGGTGATATTATTATTAGATGATTAATCCAGAGATCCCAGCAATGATTGGGGGACCTGGGCTTGAATCCTACCATGGCAGATGTTGGAACTGGATTCCATTAAAAATCTGAAATTAAGAGCCTAATAATGATCATGAATCCACTGTGAATTGTTGGGAAAACCTATCTGGTTCAATAATTTCCTTTAGGGAAGGATACTGCCATCCTTCCCTGATCTGACCTATGTGTGGCAACAATGTGGTTGACTTTTACCTGCCCATTGGCCAAATAGGAATGGACAATAAATGATAGCCCAGACAGCAACACCCAGATCAGGTGAATGAATAATAAAAAAATATGGTGCTACATGGCAAAGGAACAGAAACTAGTTTAGAACACACCAATCACTCACCAAGAGAGTGAGGATGAATAATCTGACAATGATGTTTGTTTGGCCATGTTGAGCGACAGCAACCAGCAGCAAGACAACAAAATTATTAAATAAGTGCAACAAAGGAAAATGCGTACCTCTCCAGATGATACAAGCATCAGATCAAGATAAATTGTCAGGCGTTGAAAACATTGCACTGAAATTTGAAATGTAACTCTTGTAAACACCTTTTTAAACTGTTTTGATAGTATTTCCACACCTCACTACGGTAGCACGCTGAAAATCCAGCCCATTGTTCCTGGAGTCATCGAGAAAACAAAAGATTTTATAAAATGTTCAGAATGCCCTGATTTCCCCTTTTTTTAGATGTAGGATGATAGAAGGCAGGGACTGGACTCCTGTACTGAATAAGAACTACTATTTATTATGAGTAAATAGATTTTAACTACAGGTAAACAATTGCGAACAATCACTTTTCCTTAGAACTCCAACTACTTATACACCCCCCTCTAAACACACACAAAAACTGACACAGATGGAGTAGAAAATGGTTGTTACAGATGGCGGAAAAGAGTGGGAAGGCAGTTCAGAGGTTCCTGTTCTCAGGACTGACTGAAATGATTCTTGTGCTAGTCAGAATGCTGCTTCTCAATCTTCCTTCTCCAAATACTTTCAGCTGTTTGCAGGGATCGCAAGGTGACAGGCTTTGACTCATCCATTAATGGTCACAGTTTACAGTAAGTGGAAAGAGGAAAAAAAAATGCCGAAGTTCAGAAATGCCCCTTAGTGTCGGAAAAAGAACAGTTTTTTCTCTTCCAGAGGCCCAATAGTTTCAGCCAAAACATTCACACCCCCAAGCTGTTCAACTACCTGGGTATCAATCACAGAGTTGTTGACTGACAGAGGCCATTCTCATCAACAAATGGATACCTATCCACTGACTAACCAGCCAACTGTTGCTGGTCAAACTTCTATTCATGTACACCCCTTTGTTCTAGTTCACATGCAAACCAGGTTTCCACTAAAGTTTGAACAAGCAGCTGTGTAAAATGTACTTATAGTAAGCGTCAGGTTATTTGTTTTTAAAAGTACAACAATCCTTCAAACATCCTTGATTTTTAAAATAATTATTTTCTTACTTCATCCCACAATCAAAATTATAAAGAAAAATACAAGGTATTACATTATCAAATTGACAAGTGTCTATGTATAACATGAAGATCTGTTTGATAGGAGTTTTTGGTTTTGGATAAAAAGGGATATTATATCTCAAAGCCCGTATATCTTGAAGAGACATGCACATTATATCATCACTGTACACTAACATGTGGCCTGACAGTGTATAGGTCTTACTCCATCTTATCTTTGATCATTTGAAACATCCACTCTGCCAGAAGTGTGCTACTCTGTTATAATCTCATAGTTTAGCTCAGGCATTTATGTGCCTGAGGAATATAACATTTTATTATAATAGCTGTGAATAAATGTCTGAGATAATAAAGTGTGAAGCTGAATGAACACAGCAGGCCAAGCAGCATCTCAGGAGCACAAAAGCTGACTTTTCTGTTGGATCCTTCGATACCACAAGTTCTACAGCCAGCTGCAGGATCATGATACAAGAGATAACATAAGCATTGCTGCATCAGGTAAGTCATCCTGCTGGAGGCAAACACACAGCATTTATATTAACAGAGCAAAAAAGTTAATCAATGAATATATTAAAAGCTCAGATTTTCAATTATATCCTGGGGACATTTGGCATGAGTGTTTTAGAATGATGCAGTTAGCATCCAAATTTCCCATTGAGCCTAATTTAAATAGTGCAGTCATGCACTGAGTATTGAGCAGATATTGTGAGAGGTAGTACCTTAATGGGCAAAAGCTCAGGGTAAAGGGGACCCCTAAAGCCTTCTTAACGTTGCAGGTAACAGTGAAATTGAAGCTCCAAGCAGGACTCAGAACTATTTCCATTTATTCCAAACTCTGGGGTCCTGTGCAGGTAATTATTCTGAAATATTCAATGGAAAGGTTGCCAGTTGGCAGTAGATATCTCTCAGTTGCTAATTGTTGTTTTTGTGAGGAAGAGAGCAGAAGGCAACTGCTCAGATGAGAAACTGTTCTGTGTTTTGTAATTTGGTGGCATTCTGCTATAAAGTAGTGAGAGCATATACAATTAATTGGGGAGTGGAGACCCAGGTAATGTTTGGGGGACCTGGGTTTGATTGCCGTCACAGTAGATGGTGGAATTTGAATTCAATTAAAAAAACTGGAGTAAAGAATGTAACAATGACCATGAATCCATTGCAGATTATCATGAAAAGCCCATCTGGTTCACTAAAGTCCTTTAGGGAAAGAAACTGTCATCCTTATCTGGCCTGGCCTACATGTGGCTCCATTTGGCCATTTCAAACTTAGATGAACATAAATCTCTTTATCTTTGGAATTGTGTATCTTCTATCATTGGACATATTAAAGACACGAACTGACGGAAGAATTAATCCATGTTAAGACAGAAATAAATTGTGGAGGATGGTATGATTGTGCCATGATCTCAGATGGCAGTGCAGATACAAGAGGCAGAACACCCTTTCTGAAGAATGCATTCCATCCTGGGATGTAGGCAGCACGCTAGCAGTGTTACTCATCCCTAATTGTCCTTGAGCCAATGGTTCACTTGATCGGCGGGGTGGGGAGTTAAGAGAAAACCACAACATTAGTGTTTTGGAGTTACATGTAGATGAGAATTGAAGACTTCCTCCCCTAAAACATGTTATCTAACCAGATTGATTTTGATGTGGAGTGATTGCACCAAGGGCCAAGTGGCATGGTGGAACAATGTTAGCACTGCTACCTCATAGCGCCAGGTCCCAGGTTTGATTCCACCCTCTGGCAACTGTCTGTGTGGAGTGTGCACGTTCTCCCAGTGTCTGTGCAGGTTTCCTCCGGGTGCTCTGGTTTCCTCCCACAGTCCAAAGACGTGCAGGCTAGGTGAGCTGACCATGCTAAATAGCCCATAGTGTTCAGGGATGTGCAAGCAACGTGGAATAGCCACTGGAAATACAAGGATGGAGTAGGAGAGTGGGTTTGGATGGGATGCTCTTCAGCGGGTCGGTGTGGACTTGATGGGCCAAATGGCCTGCTTCAGCACCATAGGGTTTCTATCCTATGGCGCCTGCTTCTGCGCAGGTATTACATAATGACAGAAGGTAGGTTCATAGTCGTCATCATCACTGAGACTGGCTTTGAGTTCAGGTTTATTTCACCAGCTCCTGTGATGGGATTTAAACCATTAGCCAATGTCTCAAGATTACTAAACCAGCACCAGCTCCGGCTCCTGCTGTTTGTCTTACTTCTTTTCAATTAAAGCCAATATGCATCAAATGATTTTTACCTCCCTTCTTTCGTGCTTGGTCTTCTCTCTCAGGTTTGAAACTTGATTTGATCTCTTGGTGTTTCACAGACTACATGTCAGGCACTAATAGTTTTGGTTTGGGGTCCAAAGGCTGCCACAGCAGGGAACACAAATTAATACAATTTTGATGAGTCGGCTTAAGTTCAATTTTATGCTTTATGTAAAAGTGATCAGCATATTGGACTCTCTCTCCTTTAAGTAAGACAATTTACCATCTTGAAACCAACCACCAACATATTCCATTGCAACATGCCACCACTGGCCAGGCCTAATGGGTTTATTTAAATTCAATTTTGATATTTGGTTGGAAACCTATCAAAATATTGACATCAGGGTAAAATGTAGCGGCTGTTAATAATGCCAGAACATTCTTTGAACATTTTGGAAATATTCCAGTCAAGATTCTTACAATTTTTAATAAGCCTTGTTAAACAATCAACATTTATTAAGGGGGAATGGAGAGGTTAGATGTTAAATTAATACTTAGCAACTTTGATATTTGAATGCGTTTGAAGAATAGCCTTTTCAGTCACTAGAACTGCAAATAATGCCCTAAGGGCCAGTTGAAAATGTACAAAACAATCTGACCTGCTTTGTCTTTGTATAAATTCCATTAGTAAGTGGGGCAATCCGTGACCTGAGGTTTGGCAGCCACCAGTATCAGTATCAGAAAATGCCAGTCATTCAACCAACAGAACATCAGCGCAAGAACATGTGTCTCAAGCAATTGTTCTGTTTAAGAACTATTTGTTTTATATCTGCAAAATAGAAATGACAGGAAAGTAAAAAAAAGTGTGCAGATTATTACGAACATTCCACTGGAATGAGCAGTAGGTAGAGAATATCTAAAGTAATTTCACACACTAAATTATCTCAAGAATTGAGGTTCATGGGTCTCCTCGCTAGCACTGAAGCCAAGCTTGGCAAAGCACCAATACCTCTAAACAACAAGCCTAGTCGCTAAGACGTCATTCGGAAGTGAATCAATGCCAAAAAAGTTTGAGCTACACTTTTTTTTTAAATATAGTTGTGTTTGCAGAGTCAATCATTTTCCTGATTGAAGTTATAAAACCACACAACCAAAGGCTGAAATAAAATGTATCCTTGTAGTTCCCAGGCCAATTATCTGAGAGCATTAATTAGTTAATAAGGACTTTGACACAGGCATTTATCACTGCACTGTCAAGATGTACGACTGAAGCTTCATTAACCAGATTGCAGTCAGACAGTTCGATAAGTATATGCATTTTGCTGTTTCATGGCCAGAGAACAGGCCACTCTGGAATTAGCCTTATTCTAGTGTACAGGTATGGTAGACCTTCTCTGGCTCCTGGCTTTGTATGAGTCATGTATAAAGAGAATATTGAAACATTGGAGCAGAGGGAGGTCATTTATTTCCCCCTAACCTGATCCACTACTCACTGAGATTTTGGCTGGACTGCAGCCTCCATGTTCCTGACTTTGCCTTTCTTGAAAGTTTTGGTTAAAAACAGAATCAGCCAATATCAGTTTGAAAGTTACCAGCTAATCTGTTTGCAGATGTTCTGTCGGTTGAATGATTCCAAATATCTGCAAATCTTTGTGACTCTTAAAGGCTTGGCTCAAGTTTTGACCAAGGCTGAGAATCTCTAACCAGTGGAAAGAAACCCTCTCTACCATAGATGGTCCCCTTACTATCTCAAAAACTGCAATTAATTTAACCATTAACCTTTTAAATTACAGGAAGTGCAATGCTAGATTATTTAATATTTTCTGTAACAACTCTAAGAGGCCAGAGATTATTCTGCTAAATCCATGCTGCACTGCTATTAAAGTCAATATATCCTTCATAAACTGTGGTACCTAGAGCTGCCCACAGTACTGCAGGTGTGGTCTACTAAGACTTCGGATCGCTGAAGTATGGCTGCTACCCTTGTGTTTTAATCCTCTACATATAAGGTCAATGTTCAATTAGTCTTTTAGTTGCTTTGTGTGGTTGTTCATGACATGTTAATCATTAGTGTATCTGTTTACAATGGGAGATCGGTTATAGCATTGAGGTTTTATATTGTGGGTTGCACTGCTGCAGATCCTGGGAATACATCTACTTTAATCAGACTAAATTCCTGCGACAGCTTTAAAGTACACTATAGGTTTTTAGATGCCATAAGAGTAAAGAATCACTACACACTACTCCACAACTGCTACCATAGCAACCTCACTGAAAAAGGACAATCAGCCAATGTTCTTTTGTACCAAACCACTTAGACTTTTATAGATAATGTTTGAGTTCCAACAGTCCACCAGTATTGATAATTAAAGCCAATTTATTTTAAATTTCGTAATATTTCATGAATCATTTGTAAGTCTATTGCATAAACAGAAAGCTTGATTGGATACAGTTTTCTTCCAAAATGCAGATCCAACACTGAAGCACCCTTGTTGTTACACAGTGTCTTTTGTTAGATTTGCTCTCTAGATAAACACATCTGACGGCCACTGACATTTCTATGACTATTTACATAACCTTGACTAATCAGTGAGCTGCACATGAATCAATCAGCGTGCCTTTTGAAATTCAACTTAATGTGCATGCTGCTACAGCATTGTTGTAGAATATTCCTAGGTTACCAACACTGTTAGCTTCACCAGCTCCAGGGGTGTGTACACTACAAGATTGAAACAGGTTTCTCTCCAGTATGATATAGTCTAATTACAGAGAAGAATTAGTGCGTCTCATTTTAAATATAGTTGTACCGTTTTTCAAGCATGTCAAGCTCTAGTTTTCTACTTTCCATCTGAACATCTCTAACATTGATGTAAAGGTGCCGGTGTTAGACTGGGGTAGACAGGGTCAAAGGTCACATGAAAGCAGGGTATAGTTCAACAGGTTCATTTGATATCACAAGTTTTTGGAGCGCTGCTCCTTCATCAGGAATGAAGGGACAGCGCTTCAAAAGCTTGTGATTTTAAATGAACCTGTTGGATTATGACCTGCCGTTGTGTGACTTTTGACCTCGTCCACTTTTAACACCGGCCAACTTCAGAATATTAAACACACAATGTGTCCTGTTCTGGCGAATAATGTACTGTGTTTCAGGGTCCTCAGAAATGAGACCACAGCAAGAGAATGGTAAAAAATGGATGGGAGTGCAAGGAGCAGAGGCTGGTAAAGAGCTATGCTCTTGAAAAGCTTTGAAACACCAAAAACAGCAACAACATTACACTTGTGTCCCCACCAGAAAATCCCAACATTGACTTTGCTTTCATTGCACACAAATAACAGAGTTATCAAATGCTATCATTTGGAATGAGTGAATAGCTCTCATAGATTTCAAAGAGACAATAGGTGTCTTAGGCATTGAATAAACTGTTATTTCCATCAAAGCAGCAGAGCTCTCAATGCTTTTGAAATGAACCTCTCAAAGAAACTCTCAAAGGCATCATTTGGTTGACATCGATTGACGTTGGGTGCTATCAGCAGCCCATCAAATGGATAAAATCCAGAAAAGACCACAGAAAGGAAATTATAAAGCAACTAAATAAATGTATGAAACTTGTCAGATTATTTTAAAAATGCTGCATGGCATAAAGCCCATAAGGCTATGATAGTGAGAGAGTTCATGGTAAAGATCTTAAAGATAAGCAGTACATTTCTTTTCCCTTCACAACACTCCGAACTTTGGAAAGCATGTCGAGTATTTACATCGGCTGTAAAGTAACTGACTGATCTGGTAGTTTGACCTTGACCGTGTTAGAGCCATGTATCTTGTCTGTGAGAAATAACAGATTTTGCATGTTTTTAATTCATTCACAGAATGAAGGCACTTCTGGCCAGATGACCATTTATTTCCTGCAATCTCCTGCCATCAACATTTTGGAAATTACTATCTAACCAGAAACAAACTAGTTGCCCTGGAGAGGGTGGTGCTGAGCTGCCTTCTTGAACCACTGCAGTCCATATGTTGTGGGTAGACCCAGAATGCTGTTATGAAGGAAATCCAGGACTTGAGGTTGAATGAATGGTGATATATTTCCAAGTCAGGATGGTAAGTAGTTTGGAGAGGAACTGGCAAGTGGTGGTGTTTCCATGTATCTGCTGCCGCTGAGCCTCAGTGGTGGAGGAGGTGTATGTTTATGGATGTGCCAATCAAACATGCTGTTTTGTCCTGGATAGTGTCTTTTCTGAAGAAGGCTCCGGACCTGAAACGTCAACTTTCTTGCTCCTCTGATACTGCCTGGCCTGCTGTGTTCCCCCAGTTCCACACTGGGCTATCTCTGACTCCAGCATCTGCTGTTCTTGCAATCTCTGAGTGTCAACTTTCTTGAATGTTTTTGGAGATGCATCCATCCAGACAAATGGGGAGTATTTTATCACAATCCTGCATTGAACCTTGTAGATAATGGACAGGCTTTGGGAAGTCAGGAGGTTAGTTACTCACCGCAGTATTCCTAACCTCTACCTTGTTTTTATCACCACAGAATTTCTGTGACTAATCCAGTTTGGTTTCTTGTCAAACAGCAATTTCCAAGATGTTGATGGTGGAAGATTTAACAATTGTAATGCTGCAGAATATCAAAGAATAATGGTGAGATACTAGTTTGTTGAGAATGGTTATTGCTTGGTATTTGTGTGACGTGAATATCACTTTCCACTTTTCAACGAAAGCCTGGCTTCTGTGCAGATCTTGCTGCATTTGGACATGAACTTCTTCAGTATGTCAGGACTTGTGGATGTTGCCGAACATTGTGCAACCATCAGCAATGATCCTCACTTTTGACCTAATGATGGAGGAAAGGACATCGTACAGATTTTGTCCAATAATGACAAAAATCTAGTGTGATGTTCAGCGCTTAATGCCCTTTCATCTCAACTGGGAGCCAAGAGGATATGATTTGGGATCCTGAAGTTAGTCATAATTCAGTAAATTCCACTGGAACTTGGACAACTTGGCAGTGCAGTCTCACACCAGCAATGCCAACACACCCTGTGGATGTCCATGTTCAAGTATCACTTGAGTGAGGAAACTGAACTCCAGAAAGGAGTCAATGCTCAAAAGGAGACTGGGAGGATTTGGAGGAGAAAAACTGGCAAACAGATGATTTAATAATATAAATCACACGGAGAAAAATCGTAACATTTTTTAGATAGATCTCACTCAAAGACGCATCATTGCTTTGCTGCTGCATAATATACAATATACCTTAATTTAAAAGTTAACAACTGTTGCATCTGAAAACTGAACAAAATAATGCGCAATTTCATGTAACCCATGCACCTATGAGACATTCAATATGAAAGAAGTTAATAGGAGAATATTGATGAAAATAACATAGTTTTGTGAAGGGTTTTGCCATGTGCTCACCAGGACAATTTGCAAGAAGCCCGATGTAAAGAGGACAATCCATTTGCACTGCACTAGAATAGGGTTCTGAAAGGCAGGCTGAAAGACACCAGAATGGAGAATGCACCAAACAGATGATGACTGAAAGCTAACTGTCAAGTCTTCTTTAAATTTAAACCATGCAGGTTGAATCTGATTGGTCAAAGCTTTGACCTGGGGAATGAATTTGAGAAAGGCTGTCACTGATTTTGTTCAGTTCGAACAGGTAGAGTTTGCGAATCCTAGCCCTAACACTACAAAGAAATTGACAGTGTAGCAATACATCTTGCTTTCAGAGCTACCAAGTACTTCATATTAGGAGCCCCACTGATAATCTTAAATTGCTCATTTATACAATCCCTAGCATACTTGGGATTACATAGCAAAAATTATCTAAAGGCAGAGTCATATATAATGCTGAACACTGGGTTTAGAATATTGCAAGCAAATTGTCGGCACAACATTGTGGGCTGAAGGGCCTGTTCTGTGCTGTACTGTTCTATGTTCTATGGTTAATTTGGCACACATGGAACACAGGGGCTACATACCGAGCAACACACAGACACAGGAATTCATGTATCACATGATTCATTTTAGTGATAGACAATATATCTTTTAGCTTGATGGCAGTATCCTGAAAGTGGTGAACTCCACTTGTGTTGTTATTATGTGGTTAAGTGTAAAACAGCCAGCTTCCATTATTGCTCACAGATTTGAGGCATCTGATATCACCCATGATTCCACCCTTGCCCCTTCCCATCTCTCACAACTGTGTGATAGGGTCCCCCTTGTCTTCAATTTTCATCCCACCAGCCTCCACATTCAAAGGATCATTCTCTGCCATTTCAGACAACTTCAGCGGCACACCCCCCCCACCAAACACATCTTCCCCTCACTCCCCCTGTCTGCATTTCGCATGGATCATTCTCTCTGGGACACTCTATTCCATTCATTGATGACCACCAACGCCACGCAACCCCCTTCCCCATAGCACCTTTCCATGTAACTGCGGAAAGTGTGACACCTTCCCCTTCATCTCCTCCCTGCTCACAATGCGAGGGCCTAAACAGTGTTTTGAGGTGACACAGAATTTTACCTGTACCTCCTCCAATCTTGTCTATTGCATTCACTGCACCCAATGTGGCCTACTCCGCATTGGAGAAACAAAACGCGGACTAGGTGACTGTTTTGCAGAACACGTCCGGCATGTGTGCAAGCATGCCTCTGACCTTCCCGTAGCTGGTCATTTTAACACAGAGCCCTATTCTCTTGCCCATGTGTCAGCCCTTGGCATGCTGCAGTGTTGCAATGAATTATAGTGAAAACTGGAGGAACAATATCTTCTTTTCAGATTAGGCACTTTGCAGCCTTCTGGACGTAATATTGAAATTGTGAATCAGCTCGCATTCCTTCTCTTTCTTTTATCTTTATTTGTTATGTTCTCCATCACATTGTCCTCCCTCCGCTCACCCAGCCCCAGTGAGTCTGTCATTTCCTTTCAGTCTGGCAGGTAGACAGACCAGAATTCTGCAATTCTCACATTCTGATCACTTAATCTGAACTATCAACATCTTTTCTCCACCAGCATCCTACACCCTACCACACCCGCACTACCAAATATAACATAAATGCTGCTCCCTCCACAGTTCACTTCAGCTCTGATGAAGAGTCATCTAGACTCAAAATGTTAGCTTGCCCTCTCTCCATTGATCCTGTCTGACCTGCTGTGATCTCCAGCATTTGTTGTTTTCAGTTTGAGGTACTTTGCCTTATCCAGTAATCTGAGGGAGAATTGCACTTTTCAAGACTAGAAATAGTATCCTTAGGCTCAAGATTCTGCATGATGTACATAGAGAAATATCTAATCAGGATGCCCCTCATCTCCCTGAATCGCTGTGATTCACTGAATCCCAGTACCAAGCTTGCACAGTGAACAAATGTTTGCCGATAGGGCCAACCTTAGACCATATGGCTTGATTTGATTTGACCTGATCAAGGAAGACTAGACAATATAAGGGAATCCAACAGAATCGGATTCCAAGTTACAGATCCTCTTGTGCAGTATTTTGTCCTTCTCTCTGTTCCCAAACCTGTATCTTTATTTTTCTTGAATTACCTGTTAAAAGATGCACATTAAATGTATCTTCCGTCCATTTGCCTGGCCAGGAAGTAAACTTTGGAGCTGCACGGTGGCTCAGAGGTTAGCACTGCAGCCTCAAGGCACCAGGGACCTGGGTTCAATTCCAGCCCCAGGCAACTGTCTGTGTGGGGTTTGCACATTCTCCCTGTGTCTGTGTGGGTTTCCTCTGGGTACTCCAGTTTCCTCCCACAGTCCAAAGATGTGCAGGCTAGGCGAATCAGCCATGATAAATTGCCTGTAGTGTTCAGGGGTGTGTGAGTTATTGGGGGATGGGCCTGGGTGGGATGCTTCAAGGGGCAGTGTGGACTTGTTGGGCTGAAGGGCCTGTCTCTACACTGTAGGGAATTTAATCTAATCATCCCTCAACGCTAATTCTTTCCCTGGTAATCAAACTCTGCGGCTGGGAAAGGAATAAAGAAAGATTTGCTTTCATAGAGCATCTATCATGACTACACACAATAGATCTCAAACTGCTTTACAGCCAATGGAAGCGTTTTTGAATTGTCGTCAATACTGCTTCATCTTGTGCTTTAAGACAAAACTGCTACCTGTGTATCAAACGGGTTCGGTTAGACCAGTTGGTTGGACAGCTGGTATTCCAGAGTGATGTCAACAGTGTGAGTTGAATTCCTGCATGGGCTGAGGTTACAGTGCAGATCTCACCTTCCTAATTTGCCCCTTTTCTGAGGTGTGTTGAACCACCATTTCTCTCACTAATTAAAAGAGCAGGCCCATGGACTGTGGCAACTTTTCTTCATTCAGCTGTGTATCAAGTTACCAGTCTGGAGTATCACTGGCTGTCCCTGAGGTTCCTTCCTCCTTATTGTTAAGTAAGATTCATCAAATCCTAATGTAGTGTAATGTTCCTTTATTTTAACCTGTGTACATCAAATACTATTCTCTTGTGTCATGTCCAAGTCCTCTCTTCACCTACTCATACAAAATTCATTGTCTTCCGTCCTACTGATGCTAGTCATACCAATCAGTCATCATCAAACAGGTCTTTTGGCCTAATAAGTCCACAACAAACCTTGGACCATCCCACCCAGACCCATCCCCCGATAACCCACCTAACTTACACCTCCCTGAACACTATGGGCAATTGAGCATGGCCAATCCACCTAAACTGCACATCTTTGGACTGTGGGAGGAAACCCATACAGACACGGGGAGAATGTGCAAACTCCACCCAGACAGTCACCCGAGGCTGGAATTGAACCCCGGTCCCTGGTGCTGTGAGGCAGCTGTGCTAACCACTGAGCCACCCCTAAGGCTTGAGACACCAAACATCTTGCGACACCAAAGTTACCAAATGGTGAGATAAGGGCCAAACACTCCCTTATGTTGGTTGAAGGCCAACTATTGAACAGGGCACTGGTGTAGGCATGCATTGACCAACAATATTCTTCTCCAACATGATGCTGGGGGATCTCTTATGCCAACCTGACAGGACTTTGGTTTCACATCTCATTTAAAGGCTGACCTCTCTGACAGTTCAATGCACCCTCAGTACTGCATTAGAGGGTCGGCCTATATTACCTGTTCAAATGTTTGAAATGGGATTTGATCCTATAATTTATTTGAGTGAAGAGTGCTCTCACCAAGACACTGCTGGCATTAATCATTGAGAAACAAAACACTGATGGAAGTCATTTCGCCCATCACTCACTTGAAGAATTAATCTCATTGCTTTGCCCATTCCTCATGGCCATCCAGCTGAGAAAAGAAAAACAAAGCAATAAGACTAATTTTTAAACTATGTCGATGTATTAAGCTTATTCTTTTTCTTTTTCATTTAATTTCCTGTCCTTTGCTGACATGGGCACTGGATGTCAACATACCTACCTCCTCAGCTGGTCATTTTTTTAACTTGGTAATCTAAACCATGTGCGTTGTTAAGTTACTTGTCTTTGGCATAGATTTTTACATATCTGTTAATTTGTGAGATGCAGGCATCCCTTGTGAGGCCAGCATTTATTGCCCATTCATAATTGCTCTTGAATCACTAATAGTAACTATGCCAATATTAACAAACCCTGCACAGCCCAGGAATCAAACTGGAATTTGTAAACCTCAGTTACAGAGTGAGTTATCAGGGGACAGTGAGCTTCTAAGAATCACAGAAAATGATGTTGTAAAGTTTGTGCTAAGCTGAGATCAAAGTAGCGTCATTAGAACTGCCAACAGTTGAATTGAGTCTCCAAGAGGTTCATCTGGGGAATTGATGAAGTGTTCCAACTTCATTTCAATATTCTCTTTCAGTCCAAGGAATCCATAGACAGGAATGGTTGTGAGGCTTGTCAAAGCACTCCCGTTCCGATGCAATGCTTTCCAAATCAGTGTCATCTCTGGAACATTATCATTCATCTGCAGAGGTTGAACTGAGATGTTGCCTGCAGATTCTAAGTTGCTTAAGTACAAATAGGTTGTGGGAAGTTTCCAGGGTCACTTCTTGGCCCTACTGCAAATTCTCTCAGCTGTTTTGTGAATTCAGAGATCAACAGTGTGAAGTCAATAAGCCAAGTGTCACTTTTTGGAGGTACCGACCTTTATGCCCTGTTGATGTGCCAGATCGTTACTAAAAATGGTAAAATATTTGAGACTGACTCAGTATGAAACTTTCCAATATAATTTCAGTGAAGCAAAGGGACAGTTGACTCAAGTTTCCATTGTCATCTCATCTTTAGGTGCCATGTAATAAAAGCAGAAAAAATGTGAATTGATTAAGGGACATCCCAATGCACCAAAGAGAAACTGTTCTTGATGTCAATGTGTACGCTAATGATGATGGCTGCTGTAAACTATTTGCATATCGTTATTGAGCAACTGAGTTCAGTTCTGATAATTCCATAGCCAAGAGCTCAAAGTCATTATCCCTGAATGCACACGCACTAATCAGTAATGGCCAATCGACGAAGTTTCTAGCCACTCAACAGAATCCATGTACCCAAACATAACACATTAACAGGAAAGGCAGAAATTTAGGTCAAGGAAAATCATTCAACAAAACTTTCTTGCAAAAAAGACTGTAGTGGAATGGACAATATGAGGAGCAGGGCCTGACTGTGACTTCTGACCTTATGGTTTCTCAATTTACTGGATAGATCTCATGGCATGTTCAGGAAAGGCAAAGGGTGATGGGGTCTGCCTCCTAATCAACACCTCTTGGTGCTCAGATGTGACAACCCTGATGAGTTACTGCTGTCTTGAACCTAGAATATCTTAGAGTGAAGTCTCATCCTTAATTTCTGCCCTGGGAGTTCACTTCTTCCTGACAGTAATTTACATCCCACCCCATGTGGAAATGAAGACAGCACTTGGTAAAGTACACACTGCCACAAATAGCCTTGTTCTTTGTAGCCAGTGACTTCAACCGGGCCAACCTCAAGAGTGTCCTACCAAGAAACCATCAACACATCTCTTGTTCCACCAGAGGCCCAAGCACGCTGGGCCATTTCTACACAATATCAAAGATGCCCACTGCTTCATTGCCTGCAGGCATTTCGGAAAATCAGACCTTTATGTGACTCTTTCTACTGGCTCACAAACAGAAACCAAAAGTTGTACGGTGCCGGTCTGAGGTCATGAATAATCTCGCAAGAGACTGCATAGAGTCTGTGGACTGGTCCATATTCAATAATTTAGCGGCCAACCTAAACAGATATGCCAATATTGTCACAGACTTCATCAGGACGCATTGAGAGGGCTGTGCACCAAAGAAGCTAACCCGTGCAATCCCCTACTGGAAACCACAGATGAAGTGGGAGATCCATTCACTACTGAAGTCCAGGTCTAAAGTGCTCAAGACCGGTGACCCTGACCTATACACGAAATCCAAATATGATTTTCACAAAGCCATCAAGGACTCTAAGCGATCATACAAGACTAAACTAGAGTCCCAGGCTAACTACACAAACACATGTTAACTGAGGCAAGACTGAAATGTTGTAACTTGCTAAAAAGTGCAGTCGAGTAGAATCGCTGACAGCAATGCATTCCTCCCCATTGAACTCAAAGCTTTCGATGCATGTTTTGAACAGAACGTCAGTGAAATGATGTCACCTGTCGCAACAGCCTCGGGTGCACCTGTACCCTCAGTCAGCACTGCAGCCCTCAGGTGCACCTGTACCCTCGGTCAGACCTACAGCCATCAGGTGGGCCTGTACTCTCAGTCAGCACTGCAGCCGACAGGTGCACCTGTATCCTCAGTCAGCACTGCAGCTGTCAGGTGGGCCTGTATCCACAGTTAGTCCTGCAGCCCTCAGGTGCACCTGTACCCTTGGTCAGCCTCGCAGCCGTCAGGTGGGTCTGTACACTCAGTCAGCCCTGCAGCCCTCAGGTCTGCCTGTACCCTCAGTCAGCACTGCAGCCCTCAGTTGGGCCTGTACACTCAGTCAGACCTGCAGCCCTCAGTTGGGCCTGTACACTCAGTCAGACCTGCAGCCGTCAGGTGGGCCTGTGCCCTCAGTCAGCCCTGCAGCTCATAGGTCCGTCTGTACCCTCAGTCAGCCCTGCAGCCCACAGGAGAGACTGTACCCTCAGTCAGCCCTGCAGCCATCAGGTGCACCTGTACGCACAGTCAGCACTGCAGCCCTCAGGTGAACCTGTACCCTCAGTCAGCCCTGCAGCCGTCAGGTGAGCCTAGACCCTCCATCAGCACTGGAGCCCTCAGGCGGACCTGTACCCTCAGTCAGCACTGCAGCCGTCAGGTGCGCCTGTACCCTCAGTCAGCAGTGCAGCCCTCAGTTGGGCCTGTACTCTCATTCAGCACTGCAGCCGTCAGGTGGGCCTGTACCTTCAGTCAGCCCTGTAGCCCTCAGGTGGGCCTGTGCACTCAGTCAGCTTTGCAGACCACAGGTGCGCCTGTACCCGCAGTCAGCCCTGCAGCCCTCAGGTGAACTTGTACCCACAGTCAGCACTGCAGCCCTCAGGTGCGCCTGTACCCTGAGGCAGCCCTGCAGCGCTCAGGTCCGCCTGTACCCTCAGTCAAGTTTGCAGACCTCAGGTGCACCTGTACCCTCAGTCAGCCCTGCAGCCCTCAGGTGAACCTGTACACTCAGTCAGCACTGCAGCTATCAGGTGGGCCTGTACACTCAGTCAGCACTGCAGCTGTCAGGGGGGCCTGTACACTCAGTCAGCACTGCAGCCCTCAGGTGGGCCTGCACCCTCAGTCAGCAATGCATCCGTCAGGTGGGCCTGTACACTCAGTCAGCCCTGTAGCCCTCAGGTGCACCTGAACCCTCAGTCAGCCCTGCAGCCCTCATGAGCACCTGTACCCTCAGTCAGCCCTACAGCCATCAGGTGAGCCTGTACACGCAGTCAGAACTGCATCCGTCAGGTGAGCCTGTACCCTCAGTCAGCAGTGCAGCCATCGGGTGGACCTGTACATTCACTCAGGACTGCAGCCGTCAGCTCCGCCTGTACCCTCAGTCAGTCCTGCAGCCATCGGGTGGGCCTGTACAGTCAGTCAGCACTGCTTTCCTCAGGCAGACCTGTACACTCAGTAAGCACTGTAGCCATCAGTTGGGCCTGTACCCTCAGTCAGCACTGCATCCGTCAGGCGCGCCTGTACCCTCAGTCAGCACTGCATCTGTCAGGTGGGCCTGTACACTCAGTAAGCACTGTAGCCATCAGGTGGGCCTGTATCCTCAGTCAGCACTGCATCCGTCAGGGGCTCATGTACCCTCAGTCCGCACTGCAGCCCTCAGGTGGGCCTGTACCCTCAGTCAGCACTGCAGCCTTCAGGTGAGCCTAGACCCTCCATCAGCACTGGAGCCGTCAGGTGGACCTGTACCTACAGTCAGCGCTGCAGCCGTCAGGTGCGCCTTTACTCTCAGTCAGCAGTGCAGTCCTCAGTTGGGCCTGTACTCTCATTCAGCACTGCAGCCGTCAGGTGGGCCTGTACCCTCAGTCAGCCCTGTAGCCCTCAGGTGGGCCTGTGCACTCAGTTAGCTTTGCAGACCTCAGGTGCGCCTGTACACTCAGTCAGCCCTGCAGCCCTCAGGTGAACCTGTACACTCAGTCAGCCCTGTAGCCCTCAGGTGCACCTGAACCCTCAGTCAGCCCTGCAGCCCTCATGAGCACCTGTACCCTCAGTCAGCCCTATAGCCGTCAGGTGAGCCTGTACACGCACTCAGAACTGCATCCGTCAGGTGAGCCTGTACCCTCAGTCAGCAGTGCAGCCATCGGGTGGACCTGTACATTCACTCAGGACTGCAGCCGTCAGGTGCGCCTGTACCCTCAGTCAGCCCTGCAGCCCTCAGCTCCGCCTGTACCATCAGTCAGCCCTGCAGCCATCGGGAGGGCCTGTACAGTCAGTCAGCACTGCTTTCCTCAGGCAGACCTGTACACTCAGTAAGCACTGTAGCCATCAGGTGGGCCTGTATCCTCAGTCAGCACTGCAGCCCTCAGGCGCGCCTGTACCCTGAGGCAGCCCTGCAGCCCTCAGGTCCGCCTGTACCCTCAGTCAGCACTGCATCCGGCAGGCGCGCCTGTACCCTCAGACAGCACTGCATCTGTCAGGTGGGCCTGTACACTCAGTAAGCACTGTAGCCATCAGGTGGGCCTGTATCCTCAGTCAGCACTGCATCCGTCAGGTACGCCTGTGCCCTCAGTCAGCACTGCAGCACTCAGGTGGGCCTGTGCACTCAGTGAGCCCTGCAGCCGTCAGTTGGGACTGTACCCTCAGTCAGCACTGCAGCACTCAGGTGCGCCTGTACCCTGAGGCAGCCCTGCAGCGCTCAGGTCCGCCTGTACCCTCAGTCAAGTTTGCAGACCTCAGGTGCACCTGTACCCTCAGTCAGCCCTGCAGCCCTCAGGTGAACCTGTACACTCAGTCAGCACTGCAGCTATCAGGTGGGCCTGTACTCTCAGTCAGCACTGCAGCTGTCAGGGGGCCTGTACACTCAGTCAGCACTGCAGCCCTCAGGTGGGCCTGCACCCTCAGTCAGCAATGCATCCGTCAGGTGGGCCTGTACACTCAGTCAGCCCTGTAGCCCTCAGGTGCACCTGAACCCTCAGTCAGCCCTGCAGCCCTCATGAGCACCTGTACCCTCAGTCAGCCCTACGGCCGTCAGGTGAGCCTGTACACGCACTCAGAACTGCATCCGTCAGGTGAGCCTGTACCCTCAGTCAGCAGTGCAGCCATCGGGTGGACCTGTACATTCACTCAGGACTGCAGCCGTCAGGTGCGCCTGTACCCTCAGTCAGCTCTGCAGCCATCGGGTGGGCCTGTACAGTCAGTCAGCACTGCTTTCCTCAGGCAGACCTGTACACTCAGTAAGCACTGTAGCCATCAGGTGGGCCTGTATCCTCAGTCAGCACTGCAGCCCTCAGGTGCGCCTGTACCCTGAGGCAGCCCTGCAGCCCTCAGGTCCGCCTGTACCCTCAGTCAGCACTGCATCCGTCAGGCGCGCCTGTACCCTCAGTCAGCACTGCATCTGTCAGGTGGGCCTGTACACTCAGTAAGCACTGTAGCCATCAGGTGGGCCTGTATCCTCAGTCAGCACTGCATCCGTCAGGGGCTCATGTACCCTCAGTCCGCACTGCAGCCCTCAGGTGAACCTGTACCCTCAGTCAGCACTGCAGCCTTCAGGTGAGCCTAGACCCTCCATCAGCACTGGAGTCGTCAGGTGGACCTGTACCTTCAGTTAGCACTGCAGCCGTCAGGTGCGCCTGTACCCTCAGTCAGCAGTGCAGCCCTCAGTTGGGCCTGTACTCTCATTCAGCCCTGTAGCCATCAGGTGGGCCTGTATCCTCAGTCAGCACTGCAGCCCTCAGGTGCGCCTGTACCCTGAGGCAGCCCTGCAGCCCTCAGGTCCGCCTGTACCCTCAGTCAGCACTGCATCCGTCAGGCGCGCCTGTACCCTCAGTCAGCACTGCATCTGTCAGGTGGGCCTGTACACTCAGTAAGCACTGTAGCCATCAGGTGGGCCTGTATCCTCAGTCAGCACTGCATCCGGCAGGGGCTCATGTACCCTCAGTCCGCACTGCAACCCTCAGGTGAACCTGTACCCTCAGTCAGCACTGCAGCCCTCAGGTGAACCTGTACCCACAGTCAGCACTGCAGCCCTCAGGTGCGCCTGTACCCTCAGGCAGCCCTGCAGCCCTCAGGTCCGCCTGTACCCCCAGTCAGCAATGCGTCCGTCAGGTGGGCCTATACACTCAGTCAGCCCTGTAGCCCTCAGGTGCACCTGAATCCTCAGTCAGCCCTGCAGCCCTCATGAGCACCTGTACCCTCAGTCAGCCCTATAGCCGTCAGGTGAGCCTGTACACGCACTCAGAACTGCATCCGTCAGGTGAGCCTGTACCCTCAGTCAGCAGTGCAGCCATCGGGTGGACCTGTACATTCACTCAGGACTGCAGCCGTCAGGTGCACCTGTACCCTCAGTCAGCCCTGCAGCCCTCAGCTCCGCCTGTACCATCAGTCAGCCCTGCAGCCATCGGGTGGGCCTGTACAGTCAGTCAGCACTGCTTTCCTCAGGCAGACCTGTACACTCAGTAAGCACTGTAGCCATCAGGTGGGCCTGTATCCTCAGTCAGCACTGCAGCCCTCAGGTGCGCCTGTACCCTGAGGCAGCCCTGCAGCCCTCAGGTCCGCCTGTACCCTCAGTCAGCACTGCATCCGTCAGGCGCGCCTGTACCCTCAGTCAGCACTGCATCTGTCAGGTGGGCCTGTACACTCAGTAAGCACTGTAGCCATCAGGTGGGCCTGTATCCTCAGTCAGCACTGCATCCGTCAGGTACGCCTGTGCCCTCAGTCAGCACTGCAGCACTCAGGTGGGCCTGTGCACTCAGTGAGCCCTGCAGCCGTCAGTTGGGACTGTACCCTCAGTCAGCAGTGCAGCCGTCAGGTGGGCCTGTACCCTCAGTCAGCACTGCAGCACTCAGGTGGGCCTGTGCACTCAGTGAGCCCTGCAGCCGTCAGTTGGGACTGTACCCTCAGTCAGCAATGCATCCCTCAGGTGGGCCTGTACACTCAGTCAGCCCTGCAAGCGTTCAGGTACACCTGTACCCTCAGTTAGCCCTGCAGCCCTCAGGCGCACCTGTACCCTCAGTCAGCCCTACAGCTGTCAGGTGAGCCTGTACCCTCAGTCAGCACTGCGTCCGTCAGGTGGGCCTGCACCCTCAGCCAGCACTGCATCCTTCAGGTGGGCCTGTACAGTCAGTCAGCACTGTAGCAGTCTGGTGGGCCTGTACCCTCAGTCAGCACTGCATCCGTCAGGTGGGCCTGTACCCTCAGTCAGCACTGCATCCGTCAGGTGTGCCTGTACCCTCAGTCAGCACTGCAGCCGTCAGGGGCTCATGTACCCTCAGTCAGCACTGCAGCCCTCAGGTGGGCCTGTACCCTCAGTCAGCACTGCAGCCGTCAGGTGGGCCTGTACCCTCAGTCAGCACTGCATCCGTCAGGCCCGCCTGTACCCTCAGTCAGCACTGCATCCGTCAGGTGGGCCTGTACCCTCAGTCAGCCCTGTAGCCCTCAGGTGGGCCTGTGCACTCAGTCAGCTTTGCAGACGTCAGGTGCGCCTGTACCCTCAGTCAGCCCTGCGGCCCTCAGGTGACCCTGTACCCACAGTCAGCACTGCAGCCCTCAGGTGCGCCTGTACCCTCAGTCAGCCCTGCAGCCCTCAGGTCCGCCTGTACCCCCAGTCAAGTTTGCAGACCTCGGATGCGCCTGTACCCTCAGTCAGCCCTGCAGCCCTCAGGTGAACCTGTACCCTCAGTCAGCCCTGCAGCCCTCAGCTCCGCCTGTACCATCAGTCAGCCCTGCAGCCATCAGGTGGGCCTGTACAGTCAGTCAGCACTGGTTTCCTCAGGCAGACCTGTACACTCAGTCAGCACTGCATCCGTCAGGCACGCCTGTGCCCTCAGTCAGCACTGCATCTGCCAGGTGGGCCTGTACACTCAGTAAGCACTGTAGCCACCAGGTGGGCCTGTGCCCTCAGTCAGCACTGCAGCACTCAGGTGGGCCTGTACCCACAGTCAGCACTGCAGCCCTCTGGTGAACCTGTACAGTCAGTCAGCCCTGCAGCCGTCAGGTGAGCCTAGACCCTCCATCAGCACTGGAGCCGTCAGGTGGACCTGTAACCTCAGTCAGCACTGCAGCCGTCAGGTGCGCCTGTACCCTCAGTCAGCAGTGCAGCCCTTGGTTGGGCCTGTACTCTCATTCAGCACTGCAGCAGTCAGGTGGGCCTGTACCCTCAGTCAGCCCTGCAGCCCTCAGGTGAACCTGTACCCACAGTCAGCACTGCAGCCCTCAGGTGCACCTGTACCCTCAGTCAGCCCTGTAGCCCTCAGGTGGGCCTGTGCACTCAGTCAGCTTTGCAGACCTCAGGTGCGCCTGTACCCTCAGTCAGCCCTGCAGCCCTCAGGTGAACCTGTACACTCAGTCAGCACCGCAGCTGTCAGGTGGGCCTGTACACTCAGTCAGAACTGCAGCCCTCAGGTGGGCCTGGACCCTCAGTCAGCAATGCATCCGTTAGGTGGGCCTGTACCTTCAGTCAGCCCTGTAGCCCTTAGGTGCACCTGAACCCTCAGTCAGCCCTGCAGCCCTCATGAACACCTGTACCCTCAGTCAGCCCGATAGCCGTCAGGTGAGCCTGTACCCGCAGTCAGCACTGCATCCGTCAGGTGGACCTGTACATTCACTCAGGACTGCAGCCGTCAGGTGCGCCTGTACACTCAGTCAGCACTGCATCCGTCAGGTACGCCTGTACCCTCAGTCAGCCCTGCAGCCCTCAGGTCCGCCTGTACCATCAGTCAGCCCTGCAGCCATCGGGTGGGCCTGTACACTCAGTCAGCACTGCTTTCCTCAGGCAGGCCTGTACACTCAGTCAGCACTGCATCCGTCAGGCGCGCCTGTACCCTCAGTCAACACTGCATCTGTCAGGTGGGCCTGTACACTCAGTAAGCACTGTAGCCATCTGGTGGGCCTGTACCCTCAATCAGCACTGCATCCGTCAGGTACGCCTGTACCCTCAGTCAGCACTGCAGCACTCAGGTGGGCCTGCACCCTCAGTCAGCACTGCATCTCTCAGGTGTGCCTGTACACTCAGTCAGCCCTGCAAGCCTTCAGGTACACCTGTACCCTCAGTTAGCGCTGCAGCCCTCAGGCGCACCTGTACCCTCAGTCAACCCTGCAGCTGTCAGGTGAGCCTGTACCCTCAGTCAACACTGCAGTCGTCAGGTGAGCCTGTGCCCTCAGTCAGCTCTGCAGCCGTCAGGTGCACCTATACGCACAGTCAGCACTGCAGCCCTCACTTGGGCCTGTACCCTCAGTCACCACTGCATCCGTCAGGTGAGCCTGTACCCACAGTCAGCACTGCAGCCCACAGGTGAACCTGTACCCTCAGTCAGCAGTGCCGCCGTCAGGTGGGCCTGTACACTCAGTCAGCATTGCAGTCCTCAGGTGGGCCATTACACTCAGTTAGCAGTGCATCCGTCAGGTACGCCTGTAACCTCAGTCAGCACTGCAGCCCTCAGGTGGGCCTGCACCCTCAGTCAGCACTGCATTCGTCAGGTGGGCCTGGACACTCAGCCAGACCTGCAGCCCTCAGGTACACCTGTAACTTCAGTCAGCCCTACAGCCCTCAGGTGCACCTGTAACCTCAGTCTGCTCTAAAGCCATCAGGTGAGCCTGTACCCTCAGTCAGCACTGCGTCCGTCAGGTGCTCCTGTACCCTCAGTCAGCCCTACAGCCCTCAGGTGCACCTGTACCCTCAGTTTGCTCTAAAGCCATCAGGTCAGCCTGTACCCTCAGTCAGCTTTGCGTCCATAAGGTGCTTCTGTACCCTCAGTCAGCACTGCAGCCCTCAGGTGGGCCTCTACACTCAGTCAGCACTGCAGCCGTCAGGTGGGCCTGTGAGCCCAGTCAGCTCTGTAGCAGTCACGTGGACCTGTATCCTCAGTCAGCCCTGCAGCCCTCATGTGGGCCTGTACCCTCAGTCAGCTCTGCAGCCGTCAGGTGGGCCTGTACACTGAGTCAGCACTGCAGCCGTCCGGTCCGCCTGTGCCCACAGTCAGCACTGCGTCCGTCAGGTGGGCCTGTACCCTCAGTCAGCACTGCAACCCTCAGGTGTTCCTGTACTCTCAGTCAGCTCTGCAGCCCTCAGGTGGGCCTGTACCCTCTGTCAGCCCTGCAGCCGTCAGGTGGGCCCGTACCCTCAGTCAGCACTGCAGTCCTCAGGTGTGCCTGCACCCTCAGTCAGCACTGCATCCATCAGGTAGGCCTGTACACTCAGTCAGCCCTGCAGCCCTCAGGTACACCTGTACCCTCAGTCAGCCCTGCAGCCGTCAGGTGGGCCTGTACACACAGCCAGCACTGCATCCGTCAGGTGGGCCCGTACAGTCAGTCAGCACTGCATCCGTCAGGTGGGCCTGTACCCTCAGTCAGCATTGCATCCGTCAGGTGTGCCTGTACCCTCAGTCAGCACTGCAGCCATCACTTGGGCCTGTACCCTCAGTCACCACTGCATCCGTCAGGTGAGCCTGTACCCTCAGTCAGCCCTGCAGCCGTCAGGTGGGCCTGTACACTCAATCAGCACTGCAGCCGTCAGATGCACCTGTACCCTCAGTCAGCCTTGCAGCCGTCAGGTGGGCCTGTACCATCAGTCAGCACTGCAATCCTCAGGTGGGCCTGTACATTCAGTCAGCTTTGCAGACCTCAGGTACGCCTGTACCCTCAGTCAACCCTACAGCCCTCAGGTGGGCCTGCACCCTCAGTCAGCACTACATCCGTCAGGTGAGCCTGTACCCTCAGTCAGCCCTGCAGCCGTCAGGTGGGCCTGTACACTCAATCAGCACTGCAGCCGTCAGATGCACCTGTACCCTCAGTCAGCCTTGCAGCCGTCAGGTGGGCCTGTACCATCAGTCAGCACTGCAATCCTCAGGTGGGCCTGTACATTCAGTCAGCTTTGCAGACCTCAGGTACGCCTGTACCCTCAGTCAACCCTACAGCCCTCAGGTGGGCCTGCACCCTCAGTCAGCACTGCATCCGTCAGGTGGGCCTGTACACTCAGTCCGACCTGCAGCCCTCAGGTACACCTGTACCCTCAGTCAGCTCTAAAGCCATCAGGTGAGCCTGTACCCTCAGTCAGCTCTAAAGCCATCAGGTGAGCCTGTACCCTCAGTCAGCACTGCAGCCCTCAGGTGGGCCTCTACACTCAGTCAGCTCTGCAGCCGTTAGGTGGGCCTGTACACTCAGTCAGCACTGCGTCCGTCAGGTGCGCCTGTACCCTCAGTCAGCACTGCAGCCCTCAGGTGAACCTGTACCCTCAGTCAGCCTTGCAGCCATCAGGTGGGCCTGTACACTCAGTCAGCACTGCAGCCGTCCGGTCCGCCTGTGCCCTCAGTCAGCCCTGCAGCCCTCAGGTGAACCTGTACCCTCAGTCAGCACTCCAGCCATCAGGTGCGCCTGTACCCTCAGTCAACCTTGCAGACGTCAGGTGGGCCTGTACCCTCAGTCAGCACTGCAACCCTCAGGTGCTCCTGTACTCTCAGTCAGCACTGCAGCCCTCAGGTGCTCCTGTACTCTCAGTCAGCATTGCAGCCCTCAGGTGGGCCTGTACATTCAGTCAGCACTGCATCCGTCAGGTACGCCTGTATCCCCAGTCAGCATTGCAGCCCTCAGGTGGGCCTGCACCCTCAGTCAGCACTACAGCCGTCAGGTGAGCCTGTACCCTCAGTCAGCACTGCGTCCGTCAGGTGGGCCCGTACAGTCAGTCAGCACTGCATCCGTCAGGTGGGCCTGTACCCTCAGTCAGCATTGCATCCGTCAGGTATGCCTGTACCCTCAGTCAGCACTGCAGCCCTCAGGTGCTCCTGTACTCTCAGTCAGCATTGCATCCGTCAGGTGTGCCTGTACCCTCAGTCAGCACTGCAGCCCTCAGGTGCTCCTGTACTCTCAGTCAGCATTGCATCCGTCAGGTGTGCCTGTACCCTCAGTCAGCAGTGCAGCCCTCAGTTGGGCCTGTACCCTCAATCAGCCCTGTAGCCCTCAGGTGGGCCTGTACTCTCAGTCAGCTTTGCAGGCTTCAGGTGAACCTGTACCCTCAGTCACCCTTGCAGCCGTCTGGTGGTCCTGTACCCTCAATCAGCACTGGAACCCTCAGGTGGGCCTGTACCCTCAGTCAGCCCTGCAGCCCTCAGGTGGGCCTCTACACTCAGTCAGCACTGCAGCCGTCAGGTGGGCCTGTGAACCCAGTCAGCCCTGTAGCAGTCACGTGGACCTGTATCCTCAGTCAGCCCTGCAGCCCTCAGGTGGGCCTATACACACAGTCAGCCCTGCAGCCGTCAGGTGGGCCTGTACACTCAGTCAGCACTGCATCCGTCAGGTGGGCCTGCACCCTCAGTCAGCACTGCAGCCGTCAGATGCACCTGTACCCTCAGCCAGCCCTGCAGCCGTCAGGTGAGCCTGTACACGCAGTCAGCTCTAAAGCCGTCAGGTCAGCCTCTACCCTCAGCCAGCACTGCGTCCGTCAGGTGCGCCTGTACCCTCAGTCACCACTGCATCCATCAGGTGAGCCTGTACCCTCCGTCAGCACTGCAGCCGTCAGGTGAGCCTGTACCCTCAGTCAGCCCTGCAGCCGTCAGGGGAGCCTGGACCCTCAGTCAGCCCTGCAGCCCTCAGGTGATCCTCTACCCTCAGTCAGCATTGCAGCCATCAGGTGGGCCTGTACACTCAGTCAGCACTGCATCCGTCAGGTACACCTGTACCCTCAGTCAGCCCTGCAGCCCTCAGGTGGGCCTCTACACTCAGTCAGCACTGCAGCCGTCAGGTGGGCCTGTGAACCCAGTCAGCCCTGTAGCAGTCACGTGGACCTGTATCCTCAGTCAGCCCTGCAGCCCTCAGGTGGGCCTGTACCCTCAGTCAGCTCTGCAGCCCTCAGGTGAGCCTGTACACTCAGTCAGCACTGCAGCTGTCCGGTCCCCCTGTGCCCTCAGTCAGCACTGCGTCCGTCATGTGGGCCTGTACCCTCAGTCAGCACTGCAGCCGTCAGGTGGGCCTGTACACTCAGTCAGCCTTGCAGCCGTCAGGTGAACCTGTACCCTCAGTCAGCCTTGCAGCCATCAGGTGGGCCTGTACCCTCAGTCACCACTGCAACCCTCAGGTGCTCCTGTATTCTCAGTCAGCACTGCAGCCCTCAGGTGGGCCTGTACCCTCAGTCAGCACTGCAGCCCTCAGGTGGGCCTGTACACTCAGTCAGCACTGTGTCCATCAGGTGCGCCTGTACCCTCAGTCAGCACTGCAGCCCTCAGGTGAATCTGTACCCTTAGTCAGCACTGCAGCCGTCAGGTGGGCCTGTACACTCAGTCAGCACTGAATCCGTCCGGTGTGCCTGTACCCTCAGTCAGCCCCTCATCCCTCAGCTGTGCCTGTACCCTCAGTCAGCACTGCCGCATTCAGATGCGCCTGTACCCTCAGTCAGCACTGCAGCCGTCAGGTGGGCCTATACTCTCAGTCAGCGCTGTAGCCGTCAGGTGGGCCTGTACCCTCAGTCAGCACTGCAACTTTCTGGTGGGCCTGTACACTCAGTCAGCCGTGCAGCTGTCAGGTGGGCCTGTACACTCAGTCAGCACTGCAACCCTCAGGTGAACCAGTACCCTCAGTCAGCACTGCAGCCGTCAGGTGGGCCTATACATTCAGTCAGCACTGCAGCCCTCAGGTGGGCCTGTACCCTCAGTCAGCACTGCAGCCCTGAGGTCCGCCCTCTTGCAAGTGAACCCACAGATGACTGGCTGGAAGGAGTCCTCAGCCATGGACTCATATCCTGTGTGTACCAGCTGGTGGGAGTATTGACCTCTAACCTCCACCTATTTCAATATGATGTTCCCACCTGCTTCAGAAAAATGACTATCACTCAGTGCTAAAGAAAAATTGGGCAATGTGTCTTAATGATTATCGCCTAGTGGCTCTGATGTCTGTCATTATCAAATGCTTTGAGAAATTACTAATGGCCTATGTCAACTCCAACCTCATAGACTGCCTTGATCCATGTCACTCACCTACTACCACAACAAATCTACAGCAGATGCCGCCTCCCTGCCCTACACTCATCCCCAGAGCATCTCAATAACAAGAGCACCTATGCCAGACGCCTATCTATTGACTTTAGCTCTGCCTTCAACATCATAATTCCAGACAAGCTCATTTTCAAGCTCAGAGACCTAGTTCTCCGCCTCACTCCGGAACTGGATCCTTGACTTTCTGACCTGCAAACCGCAATTGGCAAGGATAGGTGACAACACCTCCTCCATGATTATCTTCAACACTGGTCCTCTGCCCCCTTACGATGGTCCTTAAACACACAACTGTTTTGCCAAATTCTGCACCAACTTCTGCACCAACTCCATTTCCAAGGGTTGCTCATGATACCACCGTAGTGAGTCAGATCTTAGACAGCGATGAGACAGAATACAGGAAAGAGACAGGCAGCTTAGTGACATGGTGTACAGAGAACATCTCTCACTCAATGTCAGCTAAATGAAGGAGCTGGTCTTTGAATTCAGGAAGAGGAGTGTAGGGCATGTCCCTTTCTCCATCATTGCTGCTGAGATGGAGATGGTTGAGAGCTTCAAGTTCTGAGGAGCAAATATTACCAACAATCTGCCCTGGTTCACCCATTTTAATGGTACAGTCAAGAAAACACCCAAAGCCTCTACCTCCTCAGAAGATTAAGGAAATTTGGCATGTCCACAATGAATCTTACCAATTTTTATAGATGTACCACAGAAAACATTCTATCTGGATGCATCATAGGTTGGTACAGCAACTATTCTGGCCAAGACCATCAGAAATTACATCACGAAAACCAACGTTCCTTCCACTGACTCCATCTACATTTTCTGCTGCCTCGGGAAAGCAGCTAACATCATCAAAGACTCCTCCCACCCCGTTATGCCCTCTTCCACCCTCTTCCAGAAGGTTCAAAAGTTCGAAAACACAGGAGAACAGATTCAAGAACAACTTCTCCACTCCTGTTATCAGACTTCTGAACAGACCTCTCAAATATTAGCACTGATCTTTCTCTGCACCTTCTCTATAGTTGTAACACTATATTTTGTATACTGTTCTATACTCTGATGTACTTACATAAAGTCTAATTTTCCCGATAGCACAAAAAAAGTACTTGTCCACATGACAATAATAAATCAAATCAAATCCAATCAAATCAAATCAAATCAAATCAGGACGTTATTTGTTATTTAAGACTATTAAGAGCTGGAGGACAACATTCAAATAAAGGCAAAGTACTGTGGATGCTGGAAATCAAAATAAAATCAAAAAGTGCTAGAAAAATCTAACAGGAGAACATTTAACCCTTTGGAAACCAAAATAACTGGATGCTGTAATTCAGAAATAAAAACAGAAGTTACTATAAAAGACTCAGCAGGTCTGGCAACATCTGTGAAGAAAAATATCAGAAAACCAATCTGAGGAAGGGTCACCGGACCCGAAACATTAACTCTGATTTCTCTTCATAGATGCTGCCAGACTTGCTGAGCTTTTCCAGCAACTTCTGTTTTTGCATTTCACCCTTTGGGTTAAGTCCCATATTCTCTTCAATCACAGAGGGGTCTGTACTTCAATTACATACTTCTAAAATTCCTCAATAACTCTTCATCCTCTTCTTCAACAAAAATCCACTTATCCAGTTTGGAAGGCTCCTTTTGACCAAGCATCTACAGCTGCTGGTTCCATATCTCATTTACCTCTTGTGCAGGGGGACACACTAACATCTCTTCTATTTGATACAGTTAGCAGTTTATCCCTTCGGCAAAGTTCTGGTCCTGGGAGAGAGCATTATGGGCAAAATCATGTTACAGTGAGCTTAGCAAACCTTTTTTCATCTGTTCTCCTTCCAGGATACAATTACACTTACCCATTGGATGAATACCATGAAAGGCAAAGGATTGTTATCTATCACAAAAACAAGTACACACATAACCTGTCTCCATTACTGAAAGGGAATGTAGAAGAAATAGGAACAGGAGTAGACTATCTGATCTTGAGCTTCTTCCACTATTGGGCAGGATCATGATCTATCTGACATTCCTCATGTCCACTTTCCTGCTCTTTCCCCACTGCTCTTGATTCCCTGACTGATTAGGAATCTAACCATCTCAGCCTTAAGTATACACACGGACTCTGTCCCCACGCATCTTGGTGGCAAGTCCAAAGACTTACACGCCTCTGAGAGAAGAACAATACAGCACGGAACAGGTCCTTCAGCCCTCGAAGAAATTCACCCCTGTCTCAGTCTTAATATTGGGGCTCCTTTATTCTGAGACGATGCCCTCAAGTCTTAGACTCTCCCATGAGGGAAACATTGTCTCAGTATTTAACCTGTCGAGCCCTGCCAGTATTTACCCTCTCATTCTTCTAAACGCTAGGGAGCAGGTTCCAAACTGTTTAGCCTTTACTCATAAGACAATCCCTCCATCCTGGGGATCATCCGAGTGAATCTTCTCTGGGCTACCTCAATGAAATTATATCTTTTCTTAAATAAGGGGGCCAAAACTGCTCACAGTGCTCCAGATGTGGGCTCACCAACACTGTGTATAGTTGCTGTAGGACTTCCCTACACTTATACTTCAACCCCCTTGAAACAAGAGCCAACATTTTATTAACTTTTCTGATTACTCGCTGTACTTGTGTGCTAGCTTTCTGTGTTTTATGCACAAGGTCCCCACAAGTCCCTTTGTGTTGCAGCTGTCTGCAGTTTCTGCTCCATTTCAATTATGCCCTTTATTTTCTTCTGAATTCCAAAATAAACAACTTCATATTTGCCCACATAATACTTCATTTTCCAACTTCTTCCTCACTTACTTAGCGTGTCAACATCTCCGTAAATTGTATCCCTCTCGCAATTTGCCCTTCTACCAATTTTTGTGTTGGTTGCAAATGTGGCTACAATGTAGTCACTTCCTTCTTCCTAGTCATTAATATATATTGTAAACAGTTGCATTTATCCTGTAGAATCCTGTGGAACTCCACAGGTCACTGGTTACCAACTTGAAAACGAACCGCTTCTCAGCACTTGCTGTTTCCTGCCCATTAGCCGATTCTGTATCCATGCCAACACCATGACCTCTTACAATGTAACCTTTTGCGAGATACCTGGTTGACCATCTTCTACAAGTCTCAATATAACACATCTGCTGGTTCCCCTTTATCCATTCTGGTTGAGACTTCCTCAAAAATGTCTCTCATAAATTTGTCAGAAACGATGTTCTTTTCATGAAGCCATGCTGACCCTGCTTGATTACATTATGATTTTCCAAACGTTCTGCAAGTCAATTCTTAATAATTGGTTCGAAGATGTTTTCCAACAGTAGATGCCAGGCTAATTGGCTTCTGGTTACATACATTTTGCCTCCGTCCCATTTTGAATAAGGGTGTCACGTTAGCGGTTTTCCAATCCTCAGGTACTTCTCCAGAAATGTAATCCTTTTGAACAATTACAGCTGATGCGTCCACTATCTCTACAGCTACCTCTTTTCGGATCCTAGGACGCAAGCGATCAGGGCCAGGGGGCTTATCCGCTTAAGCCCCATCAGATTGTCTAACACTTGTCTAATACTTTCAATAGTTGTCTTCGGTGTGAGTGACAGTATTTAATTTGTATTCAATATTCCTCAAAATTAAAGGGATATTTGAAGTAGTTCTCATTGTAAAGAATAATGCAAAATAATGCAGGTCTGCATGTGGCTCAGTGTTTTGCACAGCTAACTCCCAGTGCTGGGGACCCAGCTTCGATTCCACCTTGAGGCAGCTTTCTATTTGGAGTTTGCATATTCTCTCTGTGTCTGTGTGGATTTCCTACAGGTCCTATTGCTTTCCCCCACAGTCCAAAGATGGGCAAGTTAGGTGAATTGCCCGTAGTGTTGAGGGATGTGCGGGCTAGCTGGATTAGTCTGGTTAATCCTGGGTTATAGGGTAAGGGGGTGGTTCTGGTTAGGATGCTGTTTAGAGTGTTGGTGTGGACTTGATGGTCTAAAGGCTTGTTTCAAAACTGTAGGTCTTCCATGACGATATCTGTTAACTCTGTCATTTCCATTTTCCGCAAAACCATCTTGCCAGATCCATTTTCTAAGGGGCCTATGTTCACCGTGACATCTCTCTTCCTTTTTATACGTTTAAAGAAGCTCTTATTGTCAGTTTTTATATTCCTCATTAACTTTCCATCATTATTTTCTCTGTTTTTATTATCTTTTTAGTCCTTCCTTGCTGGATTATGAATGTGTCCCTGTCCTTGGCAGCTTTATATGCTATTTCATTCAATTTATTGCTGTTAATTCCTTGGTTAGCCATGATTGAGTTATCCCCCTCTCAGACTTTGTCCTCCTTTCTGGGATATAATTTTGGTTAGAATCATGAATTAACTCCTTAAAAGTCCACCACTGCTTGCTTACTGTCATTACTGCGAATCTATCTGACCATTTCCCTTTAGCTGCGTCTATCTTCATTTTATTTCCGTTCTCTTTATTTGAACTAAACACGGTTGTTTCAAAACAAAACCTGCTCCCTGGGTGGCTCCTTGAGGAAACTAACCCTAAAGTATCCTCTGAATTTGTTGTCGTAGCTAGCCTTTCCAATTTGATTAACCCAATCAACATGAAGATTAAAATCACCCATAATTATTGTTTTTTTTTAACATGCTCCTATTATTTGTTTATTTATATCCTTTCCCATAGCGTTGGTACACTTTTGGAGTCTGTACACTCCTCAGACCAATGGCTTCTTTCTCTGACTGCTTCTTTTTTAACCTCTGTTCAAATGGATTCTATATCATTCTGAGCCTCAATCATCTCACACCTGTCCTCACTTCATCTCTTTTTAACTGTGCTACCCCACCACATTTTTCATGCCTCCAGTCTGCCTGAAAAGTCAAATATCCCTGACGGCTGCAGGGCTGACAGAGGGTACAGGCCCAGCTGACTATGTAGTCATATTCACCTCGATTTGCACCATCAGTTTGCCCTGCATATACTCTATGCTTCATGCATTACAATACAAAGCCTTTAAGTTTGTCTATTATTGCCATTCCCTATACTTTTACTGTTCCTTGGTACAGCATGGCTTTCACACATTCTGTCCCTTCATTTTATTTCCTGGTAATAATTGACCGCATTAGTAGCTTGAGACAGCAAGAACTGCAGATGCTGGAGTCAAAGATAACACAGTATGGCGCTGTAGGAACACAGCAGATCAGGTAGCTTCAAAGGAAGAAGAGTCCTGACCCGAAACATTAGCTTTCCTGCTCCTCTGATGCTGCCTGGCCTGCTGTGTTCCTCCAGATCCACACTTTGCTGTTACCACATTAGTAGCTTGGAACCTTACCTTCTCTTTTACCTTTGACTTTTATAATTTTCCATACAACTGTAACCACCCCCTTCCCCAACTATTTAGTTTAAAGTCCTATCCACAGCCCTCAATATGTGATTCGCCAGGACCCTGGCCCCAGCATGATTCAGGTGGAGTCTGTCCCATTGGAACAGTTCCCTCCTTTCCCCATACCATTGCCAATGTCCCATGCATTCGAACCTAAACCAGAAAAAACTGATGCAATATACAAAATACCATGCAAGGACTGTGAGAAACACTACATAGGTCAAACTGTAAGAAAACTGACAATATGAATACATGAACATCAACTATCCACCAGGAGGCATAACCAATTCTCACTTGTCTCACTAAACACGGACAAAGAGAGGCATGAATTTGATTGGGACAATACATTCATAGTCACACAAGCCCAATAGAGATAGACCAGGGAATTCGTGCAGGCCCGGTATTCCAACTGGAACTCCATCAACAAACACATTGGACTAGACACTGCAGTACAAACCACTGAGAAACAGAACCAGAAGTGGTACCGAGCATCCCAACAATCTGAGGCATATAAATAACAAGCGAGATAGAATAACAATGCTTCACTGGAAGCGCACTGACAATGTTATCTATCATGGTGATGAAACGTTTGCAACCAAACCATTGGCTGAGCGAGCATGTCTACAATCTGATTGTTGAGCTTCTATCTTCATAAATGACAAGATCCAAACATCCCCAGATTTCCATAGACATCCACCACTTCCGATTACCCTATTGTTCCTTCCACGTGGCCAAAGCTCTTTCACATATTGAGGTTGTGGGGTGGGGAGATGATTGCCAGATGGAACTAAAAGGAGAGAACTAACATTAATTTGCAGGGCTTGAAGAGAAGAGAGATTGTCTTGATAAAAGGATGGCAGAGCTTGAGAGGGTTTGGTTAACCGGTAAGTGGGTTCAAAGAGTCCGAGCACCTTGATGATTATTTTAATCAATCTGCTCAGACATCTTATGACGCAGCTCCAGAACCTGAAAGGAATTGAACATAAGCCTTTAGGTCCAGGGTAGGGACATCAGAGAGCCTCTCTGATGAAGGGTCTAGGCCCGAAACGTCAGCTTTTGTGCTCCTGAGATGCTGCTTGGCCTGCTGTGTTCATCCAGCCTCACATTTGATGTTGGAGGTTGACTTGAATAAGCGGCAGTTTAGCTTACTTTTAATCCTAGATTGTCTGTCGAAAATTAAAAGGGTGACATTGCCACTTTCATAGATTAAAAGACTATTAATTATACAATTGATAGCTGCTTCAAAAAAAAACTTCCAAATCTTTATGGGCTCCTTCGGGGAATGTACCAGTTACTTTCCAGTTTACAGATGCATAATGTGAAGAAATGTTGGAAATTCCTACAGAATATACGTAACAACTTGTATCTGCATGTCATAAATTCTTAAGAAGGATTGCCTGTCAGCTTTTCAGAGTCTGTCGCTGCAGTTGTGAAACTGCTAACATTAAACAGGCATGCAACAGCTCCGGTACTAAATTAAATGCACTGTTGCCGTAACAATGTGTAATAGTTTGTTCATGAGCTCATTATTTCTGGAAAGATGCAAGACAATGGAAAATGATGACACTGGGGGAAAAAAAAGGGTTATTCCCAACTGAAAAACGCAAAGTTTCTTTGGGATTTTCCTGATTTTATGTATTTTCACTCCATTAGGTACCGTCTAGATAAAGACTTGCTCCCTGTTTCTCGTGTGTAATGGCATCGTGGGGAGTTCTTGATAACACCGTGCAGTCTCAGATCCAGAAGCTCTGGGCTCAAGTGCCACTCCAGGACTTGTTGGCCACGGAAGGTGTATGCATGTACTACCATTCAGATTGTTGAGTAGGCTGTAATTCCTTCCAATACACCCTGATGATGCAGGATAAGAGCAGCAGAGTCTCCTGGTCAGCAATCTTGAAAAAGGCAACAGTGGGCGACCCGGTAGCTCAGTGGTTAGCACTGCAGCCTCACAGTGCCAGGGATCCGGGTTCAATTCCAGCCTTGGGCGACTCTCTGTGCAGAGTTTGCACATTCTCCCCGTGTCTGTGTGGGTTTCCTCTGGGAGCTCCGGTTTCCTCCCACAGTCTAAAGATGTGCAGGCTAGGTGGATCGGCCATGCTAAATTGCCTGCAGTGTTCAGAGATGTATGGGTTATAGGGGGATGAGTCTGGGTGGGATGATCCAAGGGGCGGTGTGGACTTGTTGGGCCAAAGAACCTGTTTCCACACTGTAGGGAATCTAATCTAAATCATTGCTACATTTTGCTAAGCTTGAGCATGTTATCTTATGAGGAAAGGTTGTGTACAGGGTAGGCGTGAGTCTGCCAGTGCTGCTTCAAAGTGTAAGAGCTGACTTGATTGAAATATACAAGAACCTGAGGGGGATTTGACGGGATAGATAGAGAAAAGATAGTTCCTCTTGTGCAAAGCGAGCGATCACAATTTAAAAATAAGGCATCGATGTTCAAGATAGAGACAAGGAGGAAGTTTTTCCTCACATGGATTCATGAGAAGTTGAAAAAATCTTCCGCAGGAGGTGATAGAAGCAGAGTCGTTGAATATTTTTAAGGTAGAGCTAGATAGATTCTTCACAAGCAAGGGGCAGAAAGGAAAAGAAAGCAAGATAACGATAAACAATTTTCGCTGTTTGGCGATTGTAGAACTAGGGGCATAGTCTGAGAATTAGGGCCAGACCATTCAGGAAAGATGTTAGGAAGCACTTCTACACAGAAAGAGTGATAGAGGTTTTGAATGCTCTTCCACAAACAGCAGTGAATACTGAAATAACGCCACAGAGGCTGGTATCCAATCACCAAATCACCCTTTATTTACATGTGGAGAGTCTTTGACACTGATCCAGCTCCCTCAGAGCCAGTTCTCAGTAAACAGGATGTCTATTTACATCTATCAGTCAGTGCTTCCTGATTGGAACAGTTTAACAGCCTCAATCAGGGAACTCATATTCTATGAGGCCCTCACCTGGCTGACCTTCCTAGAATCACCAGAGATACTGAATCTGTTGTTAATTTTAAATCTGAGACAGATAGATTTTTGTTAAGCAAAGGTATGATGGCATATGGACCACAGGCAGATATATGGACTTGGCCCACAGATCAGCCATGATCTTGCTGAATGGCAGAACAGGCTCAAAGGGCTGAATGGCCCACTCATGTTGCTATGCTCTGAAAGCTACTGGGGATAAATGTGAATACGGGACAATCAGATCAGCCATGATCTTATTGAATGGGTAGCACAGGTTCAAGGATCTGAATGGCCTATTCTTGCTGCTCATTGATATGTTTGGATCTAAGCGTAACCCATAAATGAAAAGTAAGTTGCCTTGATCTTTTTGATGTGGAGACGCTGGTGTGGGACTGCGTTGGGCAAAGCCAGAAGTCAGACAACATCAGGTTATAGGCCACCAAGTTTATCTGAAATCACAAGTTTTTGGAGCACTGCTCCTTCATCACGTGAAATGGAGGGAAGTTCACACACAAAGCATTTATAAGTGGAGAGATCATTGCAAGATAATTCTATGCAATTAAGCATGCCAAAATATAATAGAAATGTTGTGAGTGTAGTGTTGACAGGCCGAATAGCAAGCCTTTGCAGGTGATCAAAGGTGTCAATAGCTGAAGAGCATGTGATCCATTAATTAAGGCAGAGGGACAACAGCAAAAAATCAAAAATAAGATGGTGCTGGAGAAAGACCACATGGTGGGAATGACATTATAGGTGTAAGAGTCGCATGATGGGGGTCTGACCAAAGTAACAAGTAATCCAAAGCAGTACAAACTAATTAAGGTAGAGAAACCATAACAAGTTATCAAGGTGCAATTACATCTCTGAACTGGTAGAGTAAGAAAGTATCTTGATTGTAGTTCTCCAAATTCACCAGTAGATGTGCCTATGTGTAGTTCAACTGAAAACATGGAAACCCCATTTAATTCGGGAAGGAACTTGCCGCTGTCTTTCTCCTGATTATATGATGCTCATTTTCATTGCAGTTTTGTACAATCACATCAATATCTTCTCATTCTTGCAAGGAATCAGTGATACAACTCTGATTCATGGAAAGAAATGATTTGAGTTAGCCTCAGACATGAAGCAGTTGGCGGGGAGATAAGGCAACTTACCAAGATGCTGATGGACTCAGGAGATCCTGGGTTCAATCCGCAGTGGATATTTATCTAGTCTAGTGTTAGGGACACAGAAATCTCAGTATCTCTAGACCAGACAAGTGAAAAGGGCTCTCCTTCTCATCACCATCCTGTTATCCATGCTGCAAACCATGTGTTTGGATGTTAGACTAGATCTGATGAAGGCACCCAGGACCAACCAGTTACGCTTAATGTCTCAGTTCTCATAAGAGTATCAACATGGGCTTGTTAATACAGGGAAAATGACATCTGGGTGATCACATGGAAATAGAAGACCTGAATGCTGTATACTTCCTGACTGGTGTTACAGCATAAGCTGTAGCAATAGTTAGCACTCTTGCCTGAACCAGAAGGCTCTGGATTCATGTTCCCCTTCGCAGGACTCGAGGTCAAAATTAGCCTTCAGTGCAGGAGTGCTACCCTGCTGGAAGTGCTGTCTTTTGCAAGAGCCAGTTCGCTGAGGTGCCATCTGCCCTCTTGGTCTCCAGGCTAACATTGATCAATCAGCCACCATCCCAAAAACAGAGTGTCTGGTAATTATCATCTCGCTGTTTGTGAAGCCTCGCTGTGTACAATTGACTGCAGCGTTTCCTGCACTGCAGCAGTTGTGTACACTTTGTTGGGTGGAAAGTGTTTTGCGATGCCTAGAGGATAGAAATGGCACTATGTAAATGCCAATCTTTCTTTTGCGGTGCTTTATTTTTTTGCTGGGTTTATCCACTGTTTGTTTTTCAGTTATTGCAATGAATCACTGCATGTTCTCACTTCTCACCACAATTGCCTGCACCAGATTTTGCTCTTTCCAATGACTCATCGCTAAATGCAAATAGCTTTGCAAACCTCTCTGAACACTCATCAAAACACCACTGCACCAGAAGAGAATCTGTGTGTGTGGCTTTTTAAATGAATTTTTAGATCCCAATAAAACAACAATTTGTGCTTCTTGTGAGCAGGCAAACAGCTGAAAATATTTATAAGAAGAGAAGATTGAAGATATTGGATTTCAGGTAGGAAGGCAATTCAGAAAGCAATAGAGAGAGCTCAGATGGAACCAAATATATTGACAGAATAAAGGCTTTTGAGGTAGGTTTAGGAAATTGGAGGTGGGATCAATGTGCAAAAAGTGGAGCTTCGGATAGAAGTGGCCATCATGTTAAAAACAGGATGACAGGACAGGACAAATGTTGGATGTGAGAAGAAAGAAACAAAGACTTGCATTTATATATCACTTTTCAAACCCTTGGAATCTTCACATCTAACTGAAAACTTGTGAAACACAGGGCTTCATTTATGGCTATGTGCAATTTGCATCGAGTCTTTTGGAGGGAATTCTACCACAAGCCAAACAGCTTTGCTTACTGTGTCTTGCCAAGTCTACAGCTCTAACCTGACCCTAACATGTCCCTCATGTTCAATTCCAGCTCCATCTTCCTTCACGCCATTCCTGGAAGACTGTCCCCCTCAACAGCAGATATCTACTGAAAGATATTCCGTGCCCACCATTTATAGAGGCCACCATGTATGTAGAAAGTTGCTGGCATTCTGGAACTGCCCAGCTCGGTCAAGGCTGGAACCTGAACATGTTGGAGGAGGTGAAGACGTCACTGGGATTCATGACAAGGACCTCAAAGTCCTGGTATGGGGGTGGTGCAAAGTACAGGAGTCCTATTCCTGGAGGAAAACTGGAAGCAGCCAAGCCAGCAGACCTTGGAAGCCTGCCACTCAGTCTCTACCCTAGCCCAGGTCAGCGCCAGCCTCACAGCCTGGAGGAATGTCTAGCAGTTTCATAAGAATGACAGTGAACTTCTGCTGGAGTCAAAAAATACCTGCAGATGCTGGAATCCAAAGTAGACAAATGGGAGGCTGGAAGAACACAGCAAGTCAAGCAGCATCTGGAGGAAAGGAACAGTCAATGTTAACACTTGAAACGTTGACTGCTCCTCTCCCGCAGATGCCGCCTGGCCTGCTGTGCTCTTCCAGCCTCCTGTTTGTCTACCAATGACCTTCTGTGTTTTGCCAGGCTATGTGCCACATTTCTCCCTCTTTCCCCATACTCACCCCCATCTCAGCTTCTGTGCTTACCTCCTAACGAGCCTCATGCTCTATGTTTCTCCCTGTTGTTGCAGTATCTTCCTTTGCTTGCCCAACTTCCCATCCCTCCAACTCTGCATGGCCTTTGAATTGTCTACTCACTCGCATGGGACACCCCACGACTTGTCTCTGACTTGCACCAACATTGTCAGCTGTGCCATCCACTTTCACATCACTGATGATGAAAACAGCACGTGACAGGACAGATAGAGCCAGTATGAGTGCAGCAGACATTAGGCTCATGACCACGACTCAAGACCCATTTCAACATGGTTCTTTTAGCTCTCGTTCTGCTCTTGTATCCCACTTACTCTTCATGACATAGCAGTGTCCTAAACTCTCACGTTCGACTAAGACCCCAGTCTCAAATAAAAGGATTATGTGCCTCAGTTTGTTCAGATAGGCATAGTGATGTTTTGGCTTTGCTTGATTGTGAACTCTATGGCATTATATTGTTTTTTATCTGCGACCTCTTCTCAATGTCTCAATGTTTATTTGCAAATGGTTAAGAGATATCAAGATCCTAAAACTTCTGCTATTGATTCTTTAATTGTCTGTTTGATAGATACATTTATAGAGTCGTAGGAATGTCAGATTTTCTTTTTTTTTAAAATTCTGAATAGGTGTTTTATTCTAAGAATGTTTTTCATGTATATGATTTTCACTGGAGAGTTCATCAGCTCCGAACACTGTGGAATAAAGAATGGGGATGGGGAAGGGCTATTATTGGCATGGAGGCTATGAGGGGCCATTAGAGGTGGTTGAGGTGTATGAATTGGCATTGAATTGGCATTGCATTGTGGAAGTGGCATAGCGATGTGATGAATGTTTGAAGGATGTGGGTGTGAAGAACAAAGGACACAAATTAAATCTAGGGCGCGTTCACAAAGAACAAAGGACATTTAAACAGAGCAATAACACCCTCTCAAATCCACCCTATGACCACATTTAAAGTGTTCCCAGAGGGGTTGAGACTGACCCTATCATGCCCTCACCTCCCAACAGTGACAATAACACATAAAGCTCACAGACCCACTTCATACTGAGGCAGGTCTGCTGGGGCAGGAAATTTCCAGTCACAAAATTCTGGCCCACAGCCTCTACTTCAATCACTAATTCCAGTTCCACAGTCAACAGTTACACAATCACAATCCTAGTCGTAAAAATGTTTCTGCTCTAAATCCCTTATATTAAACCTTGTGTCTACGTCCCTTCCTTTTTGATCCCTCGGCCACTGAAAATAATTCGGTCCAGTCTACTCTCTCCACTATCAATTATTTTCAGCATTCCCGACAAAGCCTGTCCACTATCTACAAGGAATAAATCAGGAGTGTTCTGGAATACTCCCCACTTGCCTGAATGTGTCAAAAACAAAACAGCCCTCTTGATTACAAAGTATGGAGCTGGATGAACACAGCAGGCCAAGCTGCATCTCAGGAGCCCTCTGGATTGGCACCTCAAGCATTCACACCTTCCTCCACTGATGCTCAGTAGCAGCAGTGTGTACAATCTACAGGATGCAGTGCAGAAATTCACAAAGATCCTCAGGCAGCACCTTCCAATTCACAACCACATCCATTTAGATGGCCACAGCAGCAGATACATGGGGAGACCACCACCTGCAAGATCCCCCCCATAACATTCACCACTCTGATATTGCTGTTCTTCACTGTAACTGAATCAAAATCATGGGATTCCTTCCCTAAGGGCATTGTGGGTCAAAAAACAGCACAATCACCGCAGAGGTTCAAGATGGTAGCTCACTATCATCTTCTTAAAAGCAACTAGGGACGGGCAATAAATGCTCATGTGCGATAAGTGAAAACAAAATCACCCTACAACCATCTCAACTTAAATGGTGACTGACTGGGTTATTTTTGGTTTTCAAGTATATTGGATCCATTGAATTGCTGGTTATAATATATGTTAAGAAAATGAATTTTGGAGCTTTTTTCTGTAAATATGAATGAAAGTTACATTACTCAATAACCATGAAGCCATTAACAAAAGCCCGTTTCATTTTAAACAATATAAATTGTACGATGCTGAAGAACACACAATGTAATTTTCATCTCATTCATTGTTTTCACACCATTATCACATCCTTTTTCCATTAAAGTGTTCAGAGGCTAATGTGGTCTCATTAGACAGTTGCTCAGAAAGTAACAGAGAGTTACAATCTAACTGTTTTGAAAACAGCTGACCTCTCAATGACCGCATCTCTCAGCTTGATCCCAACAAAAGTCATTTCAGCCCAATGTAATAGAACAGCAACTTCTAAAATTAAAGAGAGAGGGGGAAGAGGCCAAGTGAAAACCATATCCTGTTTATCTTGGGTAAGGAGGTTAATCAAGAGAAGAAAAATAACAGGCATCTCAGTAACAATGAATTGACTGGGGAACAGCCACACGAACTTCAAAATCTAAAATTCAAAACGTACTATAATTAATTCATAATGATATTTTACTTAGAGCACAAGATTGATGTTGCTAACATTTAACTACACAAAATGACCTTTAATAGTTTATGTATGCATTGCTACAGAGGAAAGAAGTGTTAAGCTGCAATTAGAACGACATATGCCTTTTTCTTGGAATTATCCCAGGCTACAGCCACTCAATCCTATTTTTTGACAGCCTCTCCTTTGTGGAAATATTGTTGGACACAATATGCTGTTTAAACTTTAAGTTAAAAAGGATGGAGGGGAAACTGTTCCTTGCATCGCTGCTATTTTTGTCTAAATAGGTCAAATTAAAGCAGGCGAGCTCTGAAGAAGCTTCATTTCAATCAGCTATTGCATAAATATTAGATCGCAACATTTGTCACTGGAATAATCAGCAGAGAATTAAATAATCAGTAAGGGCAATCCTGGCAGTGCGTTGAAAGGAAATGGGAAGGATGAGTGATCAGTCTGTACAATGTGCATTTTATTCAGAATGCACAAAAGACCCTGGGTCATTAGCATTTCTCTAACAAAGACTGCATTTATTCAGCTGGCTTTACTTAACTGCTGCTTTCACTCATGGCCTTCCCATACAGACCGTATATACCAGGCAAGTAATGGGCCAGCATTGTACATGAGAACATGTCTGTTTACCCTGTACACCAGGGCAGAAATCACCATCAAATAAGCCATCAGATTTGAAAAGGAATGGTTAGGACTACATTCACTGAAGTCAAGAAGAAAATCCAATTCTAATAAGACTAGACAGGATAATTACATTATAACAAAGCGTGAAGCTGGATGAACACAGCAGGCCAAGCAGCATCTCAGGAGCACAAAATGAAAGGTCTAGGCCCGAAACGTCAGCTTTTGTGCTCCTGAGATGCTGCTTGGCCTGCTGTGTTCATCCAGCTACACACTTTGTTAACTTGGATTCTCCAGCGTCTGCAGTTCCCATTATCACTGATACAAGGGTAATTACAACAGGGCTGTTCCCAATGACTGTGATAGGGTCACAATATAAGGACACAGGGTAAACCATTTAAGACTAGGTGAGGAGAAATTTCCTTACCCAGAGACCGATCAGCCTGTAGTATTCTCTGCCACAGAAAAGGATTGAGGCCAAAACATTGAACATTTTCAAGGAAGAATTAGGTGTAGTTTTAGGGCTAAAGGGATCAATAGGTACGGGGACAGAATACGAACAGGCCACTGAGTTTGTTGGTCAACCGTGATCATCTTGAACGGCAGAGCAGGCTCAAAGGGCTGAATGGTCTACTCCTGCTCCTGTTTTTGATGTTTAATATTGGTGAGGTTTTCCTTGAAATGCAATTTAAAATGACAGCCTCTAAACATTTGAAATACATTCACAATCTATCTGTCAATATGATCTGGATTGGTTAGTGAGGAAGGTGCAATGCCTCGAAATATACCTACTCCATCCAGCAAACCCATTCTCCACTATCATTGGCATTGCTTCATGTTCCAGCCGTGTGCCGTATGAATGAGGTGGTGAGGAGGAGTTGTGAGTGTCTACACGCTATGTGTCAAGCATCATGAGTGAGTGGGATGGGCTTGAGTGACCAATTTGTTCTTATCAGCACATGACCTTTCTCTGTTTGGAAACTATTGTGAAAAGTACAAAAATACAGGGCTGGATTCAACAGGCAACCTCAGCATCTGCTCAGCTGAAACTTGAAAGGGTTCAGAAAAGGATTACAAAGGTGTTGCGAGTTTTGGAGGGTTTAAGTTTTATGGAGAGGCTGAATAAGCTGGGGCTATTTTCCCTGGACCAACAGAGGTTGAGGGGTGACATCATAGAGGTTTATAAAATCACGAGGGGCATGGATAGATAAATAGACAAGATCTTTTCCCCAGGGTGGGCAAGTCCAAAACTAGAGGGCCTAAGTTTAAGGTGAAAGGGGGGTGATTTAAAAGGGACCCAAGGGGCAACTTTTTCATGCAGAGGGTGGTGCGTGTATGGAATGAGCTGCCAGAGGAAGCGGTGGAGGCTGGTACAATGACAACTTTAAAAGACATCTGGCTGGGTATATGAACAGGAAGGGTTTAGAGGGATGGGGGCCGAATGGTGGCAAATGGGACTAGGTTTATTTAGGAGATCTGGTCGGCATTGACGAGTTGGACTGAAGGGTCTGTTTCCATGCTGTATGACCCTATGACTCACATGTATCATCTGTGAGTGCCCAGCCCACGACCTACTTGCCCACCCACATACACTCCCCTTCTTACCAGTGTAAGCTGCCCACTAGGCCACCTGTTCTTTAGGCATGTTTTAAGAACCCTAAAATTATTGCCCCTTAAACTCTTTCTGATGCCATTATACATTGGTTAGTGATAGGCAGACAAGTTTCATAACTCCAGTTTTTCATTGCAATTGATTAAAAGATAGGGGAGTGTATTCAGATGGATTTTGGGGCACTTGGTTGACAATTGGCCAACCGAACTGAATGATAGATGTCAGCGAAGTTGGGTAAGAAAGAGGAGGGTTCTGAAATAAATAGAGAGAGAGGGGGAGGCGGACCGAAGATGGATAGAGGAGAAGATAGGTGGAGAGGAGAGTATGGGTGGGGAGGGGAGAGGTCAGTCCGGGGAGGATGGACAGGTCAAGGGGGCAGGATGAGGTTGGTAGGTAGGAAATGGAGGTGCAGCTTGAGGTGGGAGAAGGGAATAGGTGAGAGGAAGAACAGGTTAGGCAGGCGGGGATGAGCTGGGCTGGTTTTGGAATGCAGTGAGAGGAGGGGAGGTTTGAAGCTGGTGAAATCCACATTGATATCGTTAGGCTGCAGGGCTCCCATGCGGAATATGAGTTGCTGTTCCTGCAGCCTATGGGTGGCATCATTACGGCACTGCAGAAGGCCCAGGATGAACATGTCGTCTAAGGAATGGTAGGGGGAGTTGAAATGGTTCGCGACTGGGAGGTGCAGTTGTTTATTGAGAATCAAGCAGAGGTGTTCTGCAAAGCGGTCCCCAAGCCTCCGCTTGCTTTCCCTAATGTAGAGGAAGCCACACCGGGTACAGTGGATGCAGTATACCACATTGGCAGATGTGCAGGTGAACATCTGCTTGATGTGGAAAGTCATCTTGGGGCCTGGGATGGGGGTGAGGGAGGAGGTGTGGGGGCAAGTGTAGCACTTCCTGCGGTTGCAGGGGAAAGTGCTGGGTGTGTTGGGGTCAGTAGAGGGAGGGTTAGTCTTGCGGTTGGAGGAGTAAGCGTGGAGGTGGAGGCAGCAGAAAAACTGTTCGATGTCCAAACGTGACTTGTATTCGTTGATGTGTGGGTGGAGGGGGAGAAAGGTGAGCCCCTGGCTGAGGACTGCCCATTCATCTGCCATCAGGGGCAGGTCTGGGGGGATGGTAAAAATTCAACAGGGCTCAGTGTGGCTGTCTCCTCTGGGGTTGCTGGCTGTGGAGGTTGTGGGCAGAGCAATGTGGGAGAGACTATTGAACCCTGTGAGCTTCAGCAGCCCATCCCAAGCTCAAGTATCCATGGGAAGTTTATCTAGGTAGTTTCAGACGATACTATAATTAAATGTTGAGTGGCTTGCTTATTTTAACAGCTTGCTTCAGAAAAGGTGTGACTGTTTTACTAGTTACCCAGCTAACACTTGTTTGTTGTTCTAGATACTATAAGATACCTGGGTAAACATGTTGGAATGACATACTAGTCAAAGCATTTGGACGTGAGCATTTTGCCGCAGACTACAGAAGGAAGACCGGTGTGTTCACTGGGAATATCCTGTGTGTACAAGGGGCACGCTCGCAAGATGTTTACACTCCTCTATGTATCCCAACCCAACCACCAAAACTGGCTCCAACCCCTTGCCTGGCTCGTCCCTAGGGAGCCCAGTCCTTTCCCAATCTAAAAACCCAGCACCTACCTGCGCCTGGGCACCATGACCTTTGACGTGGAGATGCCCGTAGTCCCAGCATCTACCATGGCTGAGCAATGGCATTGCTGAGAATGTTGGAGCTAATGTCCAATCAGATTCGTTGGGTGTCGGTGTATAGGGCCAGTTGGGGAAAATCTGAACCTTCGCCCCTTTGCGGCTGCTTGGAGTGCATTTGTTGAGGCTGATCTTTCTTTCAGAGAGCGTGATCAGTAAGATCCCAAGCCCTGTTAAGATTAGCCCATGGAACAAGATACAAAACTAAGGTCACATAAATGTTGCCATGACGTTTGATCAATTTGTCAACCTAGTCACAGTTTCCTTGATCCAAATTGTGGCAAGTATTGTACCGCTTTCTAGTCCTGAATAGGTTTATCTTGGAGACTACATTATGCATGATTTCATACATCCCACTTGGCTGGGGCAATAAGAAAATTAGCATGAAATACTGAAGGATGCAGATGTGTCATCTTACTTAGTTATTATATATGACTGTCTAATGTCAGTTGCTGTAATGCTGTAATGCACTAAACTACAGGCTGAAATTTAATCAAATTTTGTCCAGGAGTCATTTTCATTAAGTTTCATGAAAGGATTCTTGCAAACCTGGCTCATTAATGACCTGCCACATCAGTCTGGCTTCTTTTCATATGAGGTTTGTTCAATCCTCCCTCTCACCACGGCACAGATATTAAAAGATATAGAAGGATGCCAGGTGTAGGCGCCATCTTTAAAAGGTCATTGTGCACCCTTCTAAGAATTGACAGCTCAGAGCTCCGTGCGTGGTTCATGACATTTTCCCCAAACATGACAGACAAAGGGATGGTGGTGTTCCACTTTGTAGACTGGAACCTGAGGTCCTGGTGAATGTGGAGATGCAGAACAGAGTACATGATGAAGCTGCATGTTTCACTCCTAAACCTAATCTTCTTACATTTTATTCTTTATAATAACATTTATTTTACCAGGATGTGAATGTTCAAAATCGTCCAGATGGGGTTTTCTTCACACGTGGTGCTCAGTTGATAGATCAAGATTTTAAAGTGTTTACAGATGTTTTAACTTTTAATTATAAAATGTGTTGTCTTTTATAAGGAAGATTGATCCAGAAAAAACTGACTGTAAATTCAGTGACTGTCTGGCAAAATCCTGTGCAGTCCTTCGAATGTCACATGTAAATTGTCAAGGAAACTTCAAACAGGCAGAGCCCTAAGAAGGGAAAATGAGGGGAAGTGACTATTTCCCATCTCTCAACAGAAAGCCACCTCATGAAGACCAGTCTGTTTTACCCTGTAAGAATAAACAAAGAAAAGGGGTAAAAGAAAGCTTTTTCAATTCTACTGGAGTGGGCTTCTGGGAATAAATATGTTTGTGTGTATCAGCTTGCATTCGAGCATTGGTGTGTTATGAAGGTCTTAGCCACCCCTGCATTGCAGATAAAAGAAGTCTCTCTCATAGTCAAAAATCACTAGTTAATGTTGTCAATGCTAATGTAAAACAATAGCGGCAGAAATGTCATCTTCTCTTCATGAGAAACCCAAAGACTAACATGAATACTTTTTTTCACTTTTAACTTTTTGGCCTTACCTTTCATTCCCATATGCACCTCATTTGTGCATGCGTGTGATGTCAGGATTTCTTTTCTCATGTGGTAATTAATACATTCTCTCCTTATTAATTATAGAAAGACTGGTTAAATTAGCTGGTTTTAAAAAAACATACGTTCATTTAGGCCTGAGAAGGGTCTCTTTTCAAATTAACCTTGTTGCAAACAACTAAGAGAATGATTGAATAAAGAAGTGGAGCTAGTTCATTCCTCCTCACCTGGGAGCTTAACACTTAGGAGGCACTCATCCAAAATCACAATGAATTGAGAATGTTTTCTCAATCCACACTTTTGTTCAACTTGAAACACTTCAGAATTTAAATATTCATTTTACATGTCTGTTTGTTTTTTTTTGCAATCTGCTAGATGATTCTGCCATCTGTCAACTAAATCCAGGCAATAGGCTGCAGCCACATGAACTTGACCTCAGCCAACAGTCTGCAGATCAAGTCGAACATTAAGTCTCATTCATTTGTCGTCACTGTGCTCCCTGAGCAACACTGGCTTCCAATCTGGCAATACTTACATTTTCAATTGTTTGTTTTTTCGATCCCTCCCTCCAGGGTCTCATTCTCCTTGTTTGTGTGAACTCCTCTAGCTCTACAACCCTCTGAGGCACCTACATTCCTCCAAATCTAGCCTCTTAAACAACCCTATCTTGATTTTTAATGAGTCGGCCATCGGCAGATGTGCCTTCAGCTGTTTGAGCACTAAGTTCTGAAACCCCCCAATTAAACTTTCCTGCCTCTTTACCACTATATCCTCCTTCAAATACAACCCATTGAAATGTACTTCTTTGACCAAGCTATTGGCTCACAATATCTCCATAAATAATTCAGTATCAGATTTTGTCCGATAATCTTGCTGTAATATGACATAGCACAATTAACGACATTGAGGTGCTATACGAATGCAAGTTGTGACAGTCACAGAGTCAGAGTGGTCTACTGCACAGAAAAGGCTATTCAGCCTATAGAGTCTGCGCTGATCAAATAAACACATTGAACTATTTGTAGGGTCATACAGCATGGGAACAGAACCTTCGGTTTTAATCAAATTTTTCCAACACTTGGCCCATGGCCTTGTATGCCTTGGCATCACAAGTGTACATCTAGGTACTTCTTCAATGTTATGAGGGTTTCTGTCTCTACCACCCATGCAGGCAGTGAGTTCCAGATTCCCACCACCGTCTGGGCGAAAAAGCTTTTTCTCACATCTCCTCTAAATTTTCTGGCCCTTCCCTTAAACCTAAGCCTCTTGGTGGTTGATCTTTCCATCAAGGGGAAAAGTTTCTTCCTTTCCACCCTATCTATGTCCCTCATAATTTTATATATTGTACCTCTCTCTCAATGTCAGCAAAATTAAAGAACTGATCATTGGCTTCAGAAAGAAAGGAGGAGAAAGCACCCCCACCTCCATCAATGGAGCTGAGGTTGTGAGGGTTGTGAGAGTTCCTCGGAGTGATGATAACCGACAACCTATCCTGGACTTCCCACGTAGATGCGACAGTCAAGAAGGCACAACAACGCTTCTTCTTCCTCAGATAGCTGAGGAAATTTGTCATGTCCACAAGGTCCCTCATCAATTTCTACAGATGCACCATTGAAAGCAAACTGTTGGGGCGCATAACGGCCTGGTACGGCAACTGCTCTGCCCAGGGCCATAAGAAACTACAGAAGCTGTTGTGCACAGTCCAGGCCATCGTGGAAGCCAACTTCCCATCCATGGACTCTCTTTACAAGTCTCGCTGCCGTGGAAAGGCTATCAACATCATCAACGACCCACCGCACACTGGTAACGATCTCTTACAACCTCTTCCATCAGGCAAGAGATACAGAAGCCTGAAAACGAGCAGGTTCAGGAACAGCTTCTTTCTGACCGTTATCAGACTGAGGAATGGACTCTCTAACCTCAAATAGCACTGACCTTGTTAATATTGGTCTCACCTAGCGCACGCCCTGTCCATTTAACCTGTATGTCTCTAAGTCTTTGTACAACCTTTGATCTGTGCATCCTCACTCACTATGATCTGCCTGTCTTGCTCGTAAACAAAGCTTTTCACTGTAGTTTAATACATGTGACATTTATGATTTGTATTTAGCCACTCACTGGAGATCGTTTATGATCCCGAGTCATCGAATAGGCGAGGATTGCATTTAGCTTTAATACAATGATGGACACAAGCTAGCAATAACAGTTTAAGATAAGGGCTGGCCAGGCCACTTTAGAATACAGCATGCAATTCTGGTCTCCCTGCTATTGGAAGGATTTTATGAAACTTGAAAGGGTTCAGAAAAGATTTACAAGTAATATGCCAGGGTTGGATGGTTTAAGCTATAGGGAGAGACTGGGGCTATTTTCCCTGGAGCTTTGGAAGCTGAGGTGTGACATTATAAAGGCACATAAAATCATGAGGAGCGTGGATAGGGTGAATAGCCAAAGTCTTTTCTCTGGATGGAGGAGTCCAAAACTAGAGGGCACAAGTCTAGGGTGAGAGGGAAAAGATTTAAAAGGGGCCTGAGGGACAACTTTTTCACATAGAGGGTGGTGCTTATATGGAATGGCTTGCCAGAGGAAGTGGTGGGGGCTGGTACAATTATAACATTTGAAAGGCATCAGGATGGGTATATGAATAGGATAATAAAGTGTGGAGCTGGATGAACACAGCAGGCCAAGCAGCATCTTAGGAGCACAAAAGCTAGCATTACGGGCCTAGACCCGTCATCAGTTTTTTCTGATGAAGCGTCTAGGCCCGAAACGCCAGCTTTTCTGCTCCTAAGATGCTGCTTGGCCTGCTGTGTTCATCCATCTCCACACTTTGTTATCTTGGATTCTCCAGCATCTGCAATTCCCATTATCTCGGGTATATGAATAGGAAGGGTTTGAGGGATATGGGGCAAATGTTGGCAAATGGGATTAAAATTTTATAGGATAACTGGTCAGCATTGACATGTTGGGCCGCAGAGTCTGTTTCCAGGCAGTACAACTTCTTGACTTTGTGACTCTATGACTCAAATACAAAAATGATTCCATGAGACAGATGTGGACATGTGTGATTCCAGGACATTAACATTCCCTATTTTGAACACAGGCAGAGAAAGATTCCTCAGAGAGAAACTGCAGAACATTTGGCTGAAGAATGTAAATCAGATAACACAGCTGTCATTTGTAGTGATTGAAGTAAGGTTGGCCAGGTTAATCTAATCGAATATGAGATCCCTGATTGGGGTTGGTAACCACGACCAGTGAGGGAGCCCAGGCTGACAACTATAAACAGGAGACTCAGCGATTCTCATCACTGTAGGGAGTGGCTCTGAGCTGGCTGGTCAGTATCCAGGTGCTGTGAATGCATAAATAAAGGGTGACTCAGAGGCAGGTCACCAGCCTCTGTGCAGTTATTTCACATTAAAGGGTTGTAACATTCTTTAATAAAAGAAAATAATGGTGTTGATTAATGAAAAGAGGAAGTCATTTTCTATACAGTCCAATGGGACTGAACGATATCTTTAATAAAATTTAACATAAATATTGTTTGCATTGAGGGAGGTCATTGCAACCAATAAACATGGAAAGCAAATGAACTGAGTTCAGAAGTCTTGTGAGATTACTTTAGAGTTTCCCTCTGAGGATGCACATGGTATACACATCATTGCAGTGCTCTTGTTTGTGTGGCTCTTCATCTATAAAATGTTACTGGTATTCACAGAGCTTTGAAATGCGTCTTAACCCATGGCAATTGAGTTGGAGGCTTTTTGTTTGTGGTTTGGTTCCACATTAAATATTATTTGGATCGCTCTTCAGGAAAGTTATGCCCATTCTGGATTTGAAATGTTACCCTCTACTTATAAACAGCTTACATTTAATTCCTGTATGTTTGTCCAAAATTGTTTTATTTAGTCACTGTGACTCAGTGGTTAGCACCGCTGTCTGACAGTGCAAGGGACCTGGGTTTTGGTTTAGCTCAGGAGGCTGTCTGTGTGGAGTTTGCACGTTCTCTCTATGTCTGCGTGGGTTTCCTGTAGGTGCTCTGATTTCCTCCCACACTTCAAAGATGCGCAGGTTAAGTAGTTTGGCCATGCTAAATTGCCTCATAGTGTTCAGAGTTAAGCAGGCTAGGTGGGTTAGCTATGGGAAATGTGGGGTTCTGGGAATGGGGGAGTGAAATTCTGTTTGAAGAGTCAGTGCCAATGAAATGGGCCAAATGGCCTCTCTCTGCACTGTAGGGATTCTAAGACACTCGATGATAACTTTTACACGACTAGGTGAGAGCACCTCTCTCTCATACCAAATGTTTCATTTTCCTTTTCAGACTTTTGCAGATGGCTGCTGATGTCCCTGTTACATTATAATTCACCTTACTGTCTCATGGCCATAATCATTAGCCAAGGCTTCTTATACAGCACCTTCCAAACCCACAACCACTATCATCTTGAAAAACAAGGGCAACGGATGCATGAAAATGTCACCAAATACAAGTTGCCCTCCAAGTCACTCACCATCCTGACATGGAAATATATTGCTGTTCCTTCAATGTCACTGGGGCAAAATCCTGGAATTTCCTCCCCAGCTACAACACACAGACTGCAGCAGTTCAACCGCATCTTCTGAAGGGGAACTTGGGGATTAAAAAAAAATTGCCTGTAAAGTCCTTTGTGACTATCAATCTCATGGAAACTCTTCTTCATCACAAGTTATTTGTTTTTAACATCCTATCGTCTCAAAAACAGGGGGATGAAAAGTATTTAAGAAGCTCATAAACTTCAGCTTCCTTAACTTGCAAATTAGTGACTTTGGGGTGTATTTTACATGAACATGAGTTTGGCACAGGGCAATCCCAGTCTCAAAGATTGCAAGTTGGAATTTCCACGTACCTCTGCCTAATTATAGTGTAACTAAGGTCCTTATTTCCTTTCAGGGGCTAATTGCCCTAAATTCCACCGGATTATAAATTGTTGGGAGGGGAAAATGGAAAGCCGGTGAATTGCGCTGCAACATTCAGCTTCCCAAAAGGTACTCTTCCTTCACATGTGATATGGCAGCAAAATAGATAAAATAAAGTGCTGTGGGCATTATTGATTAAATTTCTTGACTAATGCTTTTAAAGTTTTCATACTCATGAAACTAGGTCTTGGAGATATAAAGTCAATGTGCCCTGTGAAGTCTCCAAATGACCTTTAAAGATTCTTTGATGGCCAGCAGACATTGTGTGCTTCACTAGTTCCAGCCATAAAGTAAGTAGTCTCGCATTCTCAACAATACACATCTTTGGAAAACACATTGTACATTATTTAACTTGTTGCTATTCTGATGCTATGACATTAAAGCAGAATCCCACAAGCCGGAAGTTGATTGTAGAATGATAAAATTAATTCTTGTACAGATTTCTACTCACGGCATGGCAAAACATTTTCTTTTTATAATTTCAGTTATATTTTATTTGTATTCTATTTTAATTTTATAAAACCAGTACAGTCTTCAAAGGGTTAAAGATTTTTGACTCTGAACGATTATAACATCATCCACCCAGTTCGTATACCCTTTTGATTCTTTTTTATCCTTATCTTCTCAGTGCCATAGAAAAAATTAAAGAAGTTGAAATGAAAATGTTGCAAAATCATCTGGCCCTGTATAGCATCAACAGGGATGAGTGGAAGAAGAGTCTAGACTTGATTCAAAGGCCAAGTGATTTAATCTAATTCCTTTGATCTTTTTGGCTGTTTCCCTTCAAGCTACAACAGTTATACTTTTCAGCAGATTCTTAATAATTTTTCACACAGAGATGTTTTCAAAACCTGAATGTTATTTATTTAGCAATTAAATTTTCTGTTATTAAGCATTGAATATCTTTTATTAATAGTTATAAATAGTTACTTTTCATTCATTGCATGTGGGCACGGCTGGCTAGGACTGCATTTATTGCCTATCCCTGATTGCCCAGAGCCAACCACATTGCACAGGGTCTGGAGTCTAATGTAGTCCAGGCCAGATAACGATAGCAGATTTCCTACCCTAAAGGAACTAGTGAGCCAGATAACCTTTATGACAATGACAGAGCTTGCCCGGTTGCCATTGGAGAAACTGTTTATTTTCAGATTTTTATTGAATTCAAATTTCACCAATTGCCATGGTGAGATTTGAACTTGTGTCCACAGGATATTGGGGGTCCTGGATTGTTAACCCAGTGATGTAATCACCACTACTCTATGGTATATAAGTCATCTGAGTTAAACTTGTGATGATTAAGATTTGGAAAGCTCAATTCTTTGACTGGGCAGTAACAATCGGCTCTGAAAACACCACCAAGTTGATTGGCAGATCAACCGTTTGACAGAGTATTAGGTTATTAGGTAAATTCAACAAAGTTATATCCATTTCACATTGCCACATTCAACTGGAGTACAAGATGTTTGGCCATGTTCAATTGACAGCACTTCAAATTGTAAGTTACAAATTAGATATGGGGACCATGGTGTCTCTTTCTGCTCTCTGAACTCCTGTCTGCGTGATACAACACAGGGACTCACACTTCACTGAACCTGCCCTTATATTAGCTCTACTGTCAATCTGTTTGCTTTTCTGTACAGGAGATTGTAAGAGGAACAATCTCTGGAATGCCACGCAGGCAGGGGCCACCTCCATGCTCTTTGATATCGTTATTGCTCTTAAGGCGCAGGATCAGTTGGTATTCCAGAAGTAAAATTATATTTAACCCTTCACTCTACATTAAGCAGGACAGATTTGATATGGGTCAGGGTTCTGGTCATTCCTAGCCTTTTTCTTACTCAACAGAGAGGAGACTTGTTGCAGAATAATCATTGTGACCCTTCTTCTGGACCAAAAGACCCAGCGTCAAGCCCCCTTTGCTTCAAGGGTGTGCAAGAACAACTCTGAACAAGTTGGTTAGAAAATTTCCAATCTAACAGAGAGGAGAACGTCTGTGGCATATTGGTAGTGTCTGCCCCACTGGCCCTGCAGGCCCAGTTTCTCATCTCACCTGCTCCAGAGACCTGCCATAACATCTCTCAACATGTTGATGAGAAATAACTCAAGCTGCACAGATTGAGGTTTACAGTGGCAACCTAGATGGACCAGAAACAGTAGCATATGAGTAGAAACAGGAGTTAGCTATTCAGCTACTCCAGCCTGCTCTGCCATTCAATTGAATCATGGCTGATCCAACACCTCTCAATGTGTACTTTCCTGCCCTTTCTCCACAGCCCTTGATTTCCCTTTTGATAAAGAATCTATCTGTCTCAGTCTTAAATATACACAAGAACTCTTCCTCCACAGCTCTCTGTGTCAACGGTTTCCAAACACTCACAACCCTCTTAGAGAAAAAGTTGTACTCATCTCAGTGTTAATTGGGCTCCCCTTAATTCAAACTATGCTCATTGGTTCTAGACTCTCACATGGGAAAACATGCTCTCAGCATTTCCCAGACAAGCTCCTAAAGAATCCTGTATGTTTTAATAAGATGGCCTCTCTTTCTTGTAAATTTCAGTGAGGAAGTCCCAACCTGTTTAATTTTTGCTCATAAGACAATCCCTCAATTCAAGGGATCATCTTTGTGAACCTTGTCTGAATTTCCTCCAATGAATTACCTTTGAAAAGAAAGGATCAAACCTGTTCACGGTATTGTTGACACAAAAACTGAAATTACTGGAAAACCTCAGCACGTCTGGCAGTATCTGTGGAGAGAAATCAAAGTTAACACTTCAGGTTCAGTGACCCTTCCTTAGGTCTGATTAGAAATATTCTGAGGAAGGGTCACTCGATCTGAAACGATAACTCCGATTTCTTTCCAAAGATACTTCCAGACCTGAGATTTTCCAGCAATTTCTGTTTTTGTTTCTGATTTACAACATTTGCTATTTGTTTCGTTGTTACACAATATTCTATATATGGTCTTACCAGCACCTTGTACCGTTGTAGTAAGACTTCCCTACTTTTATACTCCAAACTCCTTGAAATAAGGGTCAACATTCCAGTAGCCTTCATCATTACCTGCTGCACCTGTATTCTCGCTTTCTGTGTTTTGTGCACAATTCCCCCCAGTCCTTCTGTGTTATATCATTCTGTAGTTTTCTCCATTTAAATAATAATTTTCTTTCATTCTCCCTTTTAAAAAATGAGCAACTTCACATTCTTCCTTTGTCAACATTTCACCCATTTATTTGTCCTGTAAACTGTTTGCATCCCTCTACATCTTACCTTTTTACCCATTTTTGCGACATCTGAAAATTTGGCTATAGGTCATTTGCTTCCTTCCTCCAAGTCGTTAAAATAAGTTAGTATTTGGGATCATTGACATTTTGCTATTGACTTCAAATCTTGATCCAACGCTCCTCTTGTCTCAGATACTTTCTGTCATATTGTGCACAAGCATTTTCTATTCAATTCTCTCTTCCTTTTTGTGTATTTAAAGAAACTCCTACTGTCAGTTTTTATATTCGTTGCTAGTTTGCCTGCATAATTTATTTTCTCTCTCTACTATCTTGTTAGTCTTCCTTTGCTTGCTTCTGAATTAATTCCAGTTTTCAGAGCTATCACTGACTTTAGCCTCCTTCTCTGCCTTTTCTTTCAACTTAATATAGTCCGTAACTTCCTTGGTTGTCCATGCTTGGATTACCTCTCTCTTAGAATCTTTTTCTCTTACAGGGATGTATTCGTGTTGGGAGTCACAATTTACCTCTTCAAATGACTATCACTGCTTGCTTACTATCAGTCCTGCTCATCTAACTGTCCAGTTAACTTTAACTAACTCTATCCTCATTTCATTATAATTCCCTATATTTAAATTAAACACAGTTGTTTAAAAACCAAGTTTCTCACTCTCAACTGAAAAATAAATTATGCACTACGAGCACTGCTTCCTAGGGGATCTTTTACTCTGAGGCCATTTATGACCTATCTCTGTTCCGATTTCAATGACCACTTCTGGTAACTCACTCCAGCTGGAAGTTTGTCAGCATATAGCCTTTTCACCGTTGAGTGCATTGAGTGCTAGGGACGTAACCATAACTAAGTATGTATTTTCTAGCCTCACACAAATTGGACATCCTCTCGATGAACCTATAAATTTTGATGTGGCGCTTACACTGGGATCAGTCATTTTACTTAAGCAATGCTGGCAAAACATTTAAGGAAGCTGGAGACGTGAATCGCTCGTCTCTAATCTGCTTTCATGACTTTGTCTAATTTGAAAAAAACCTCTGACCAATGTCACTTCCACTAAATGCCCCAGGCCTCAGTTGCACAATGATTGGCTAATTTATAAGTGGAAATCTGTTAAAACTACCGAAACCAAAAGCAACCTTGTCAGTATCTTGGATTTCAATTTCCATCAGGATTTTTTATACGATTTGATTTGATTTGATTTGATTTAATTTAATTTATTACTGTAACGTGTATCGAGCTACAGTGAAATGTGTTGTCCTACGTGTTTTACAGACAGATTGGGCGATACAAATGATCAGGGTAACAGAACAGAGCGCAGGATACAGTGTTACAGCAGCCAAGAAGGTGCAGAGAGAGATCAGAATTAACATTAAAAAGAGGTTCATACAAAAGCTGAAAACAATGGGGAAGAATCTGCTCTTGAATCTGTTTGTACATGTTTAAAAACTTTTATATCTTCTGCTTGATGGAAGAGGGTGGAAGACAGTATAACTGGGGTGGGATGGATCTTTGATTATGTTAGCTGCTTTCCCAAAGAAGTGGGAAATATAGATGTAGTCAATGCAAGGAGGCTGGTTTGTGCAGTGGACGGGGCTGTGTTCACAACCCTCTGTAGTTTATTTCGGTCTTGGGCAGAGCAGTTACCATGCCAAGCTATGATGCATCTAAATAGGGTGCATTCTATGACACATCTATAAAAATTGGTAAGAGTCATTACGGACATGTTGAATTTCCTTAGCTTGCTGAAGAAGTATAGTTTGTTACCAACCTGTTCAGAGATGTCATGACATACTTCAGGAGCAGTTGAGGCTTGAATAAGAACTTCAATATTACCACCCTACATCTCCACTGTCCTCATCATTGTTATTTGTTTTTCTCATAACAAGAACTGCTTTTATACATAACTGAATGTTCATTTTATTCCGTCACTAAATCACCCATGGCATTTTTTCACCCATTAACCATCCAGTAAATCACCCAGTTTCTCCAACTGATTAATCTCTATGCAAAACGTATTAAGACCAATGCAAACAATCAAAGGTGACGGAACGGTATGGAGAGAAGGAGGAAGCTAAATAAAAAGAGAGTTGGAAGGAGATGTAAAGCCATTTACCCCTGTGGTGTCCACCTCTTTCTAAAGCTGTTCAAAACTTGGAATGTGGAGGGGGTGATCAGATGAGAAAACCTCTGGATCTAGAGATCTCAGACTCTTCTTCTGGGCCTAGTTCAAGTAACCAGTAACAGGCCCAAGTAGCATTGGTAGAGGAGATAGTTTAGCCTGACTGCCACGCCTTTCTTCATTAGCTCCACGTACGTGGACACATGCGAGTCTGTAATCCATCACCAACCCTAGGAAGGACAAGTTAATCCAGATTATTAAATACCCTTTAAAATTTGACTCAGCTTTGGTTGTTTGGTGTGATCACTCTGTTTTATTGCAATGGGTCAATAGTGCCCCTTTCAAATTCAGCACTTAATTTGCGATGGGTTTACAAATGAGGCATAAATAGGAGTAGACTAAAACTGTGGTGCCTGGGTTTTGGAGGTGCATATTTGGGACGTGTAATTCTGTAAATAAAATCTTACAAAGGAAAAGGCTAAACTCCAACTCTATCCTTCACTGGCTGACCCTCTGGAATAAATCATCAGTTTCCACATATTTCAATAATCAAGTCTGGCTGTTTGCAGGCTGATCCAGATGTCACAACTTACATGTTTATTCATTCCACTTCTGTTTAAGTGTGGATAAATGTGAGGTGATAAATATTTAATAAGAAACATTGAGAATGCACAGAATGAATGGTAGCCTGTTAGCAAAGTGAAGACAGCAAAAGAATTGGGTGTGGCTTTGATCACCACTTAATATTTTCTAGCCAATCCATTGCAGCCTTCAAAAAAGCTAATCTGATATTTGATGTATCTCAAGGATAATTAACAGTAAACTAATGCAGCTTATTCCAATCTCATACAAATTATTAGTGAAATAACTAAATATGATGTTGGTGTCATTCTTCTCATGGAGATTGATACATCGACGGACTGGGATTTGGTGAGGTGTTTTTGGGAATGGGTCTATTATTCATACTGTTGAGCATATTGACATTCGCACTAAAACATTAGTGCAGAAGATGATTGGTTACTCCAAATGGTAAGAAGTGTGTGTGAAGTAGATGTGATAAATTTATTCGAATGTGAAACTAAGATTTATGGGATTAAATTAACAACCCTCAAGCATGATTAGAGTTAAAAAGGATATTTTTCCATACAATTTGGGCATGTAACACGTTCACTTTGTTGGGGGTGAAGTTCCTGTCTTTTTTTCATCCAATCCCTGATTTTCCTATCAATGCAGTTTAATAAGTGCAAAATCTCATGCTTTGGAGTGAAATCATAGACCCGCCTACAGTGTGAAAGTAGGCCATTCGGCCCATCAAGTTAACACCGATTCTCTGAAGAGCAGCCAACGTGGACACATTCTCCCACCCCATCCCTCTAACCCGGCATTTCCCATGGCTGTTCCACCAAACCTGGATGCCATGGGGCAATCTAGCATGGTCAATCCAACTAACCTGCCCAATGTTGGACAGTGGGAAACAACTGGAGCACCTGGAGGAAACCCTTGCAGACACAGGGAGAATGTGCAAACTCTACACAGTCCCTGGTGCTGTGAGCCATCATGCCACCCGAAAAAAAAACATCATGGCAATCTCACCGGGCTTGTAATCCAGACATCCAGACTCATGTTCTGGGCAGCATCAGTTGAAATCCCGTTAATAAATTGGCACTCTAAAGCTAATGTCCATAATAGTGGCTGCAGCAACTGCCATTGGTTATTGTGAAAACCAATCTGGTTAATTATTGCTCTCAAGGGAAGGAAATGTGCCATTTTTATTTGGTTTATCCTACATGTGACTCCAAACCCACTGCAATGTAGTTAATTCTTAACTGCCCTCTGAATGGCAAGTGAGCCACTTAGCTCAAGAGCAATTAGGGATGGACAGCAAGTGCTGGTCTTGCTGGTGTCACCAATTCTATGCGTTGCTGGTGGTTCAGTGGTTCACACTGCTGCCTCAAAGCATCAGGGATCCAGGTTTGTTTTCAGCCTTGGGTGACTGCCTGTGTGGAGTTTACATGTTCTCCCTGTGTCTACATGGGTTTCCTCCAGGTGCTCCAGTTTCCTCCCACAGTACAAAGATATGTGAGTTGGGTGGATTAGCCATGTTAAATTGCCCATAGCGTGCAGGCAAGGTGGATTAGCTGTAGGATATGCAGAGTTACAGGCCTAGGGCAGGGGCCTGAGTATGAGGGGAATACTGTTTGGAGGGTCATTGCATACTCAATGGGCTGAATGGTCTGTAGGGATTCTAAGAAAGAATAAAGCAAAAGAAAAGATGTTGGACATTGGAGGTCTAGCAACATCTTCAATGGAAAGTGTTTTGTGGGGGAGTGGGGGGAGGTGCGATCACAATACAAAGCATTAATCGCGAGCAACAAACAACACAACAAAATATTTCTTGGCTTGTGATGATGCCTGTGCAGATAGAATGGAGCAGGACGTTCCATACAGAGGGAACTAAAGATAATTTTACAGTAGACTCTCAAGGATGGAGAAACCTTTCAGCATTTTCTTTTTCAGCAGGTATCCATTTCAGTGTTTCTTTCGGAAGATTAAATGTCTGTGGTAAAGCTCGAGATGCTTGTGGAAGGGAGCGCGGGCAGGCTTTTTCTGTTCTTGCTATTCTGTGAAAAGAAATATCAAGGGCAAATTTAGCTCAATATCATTCAATATCAGCTGTTCAGTTATCTGAAATAAGAATGACTGAAAACTGAAAATACCCAATAAGTGCAGAAAACCATAAGATGCAGGTATAAAAGAAGGCCATTCAGCCCATCATGACTGCTTTGACATTCAATGAGATTGTGGTTAATCTGCTGACCCACAACTCCGCATTCCTGCTTTTTCCCAAAGATTTTAGATTCCTTTACTCATTGATCTCTATCAGCTGTGAATATACTAGATGACCCATCTTTGTCAGTCATAGAGTCATAAATCATAGAAACAGACCCCTTGGCCCAACCAGTCCATGCCAACCATAATCCCAAACTAAACTGAACCTGCAGGCTGCTGGCTGACATCCCCCCAATCCTTTCCTATTCATGTACTTACCAAATGTCCATTAAACGTTGATGTGGAGGCGCTGGTGTTGGACTGGGGTGGACAAGGTCAGAAGTCACACAACACCAGGTTATAGTCCAACAGGTTTATTTGAAAACATAAGGTTTTGAAGTTTTACTCCTCCGATATAGCCAGGCGTTGTGTCATTTCTGACTTTGTCCATTAAATGTTGTTACCTACCACTTCCTCTGGAACTTTATTCCACATGCAAATCACCCTTTTCATAAAAAATGTGTCCCTCATGTCTTTTTTTTTAAAAATGTCTATCCTCTGTGATAAAGAATTCCATAGATTCACTGCCTTTTGAGAGAAGGAACTCCACTTCATCTCTGTTTTAAATATATGACCTCGCATTCTGAGATTGTGCCCTCCGGTACGAGACTCTTCCGCAAGGGAAACAACCTTTCTGCATCTCCTGCATTTAGCCAGCAGCAAGTGTGAAGAAATAGAGTTAAATAGAGTTTCAGCTGGATGGTATTTCTTCAGGATTCAGTTTCTCTCTCCATGTTTTACATGCTGTGCTGTGTACTTCCAGTATGTTCTATTTTGCTTCAGACTTCCAGTGTCTGTTTATATTACTTGGCGCTTGATTATCTGTTGCATTGAGAAAATTCACTGCACTTGACATTAACATAAATAGGTGAATGATCAGATAAACTGTCTCTCTTTCAATCCTGACAACTCAATCTTGGAGGACTGTACAAACTCGTACTATTCTTCCTGAGCCCTTGCTAGTTAAATGGATAATGCGGCATGCAATTTAATTCCTGGGGCAAGCCTTTGGCATATCCACGAATGCACCATGTCTAACTCTGCTGTACCACAACAGCTAAGATCACTGTGCAAGGTCGCTGTAAGCAGGCATTGTTAGAAGTGTACACATTGTGTGGTCTGCCTGCTGTCACTCACACTTAAATCCATATTATTACAATCCCAATAAAATCCTTGACCTTCTTTTCACATACCGAAACTTCTGTTCATGGCAGCTTATTTATGCTGACACTCCTTTTATATGTTAATCAAGTAGCAGAAGGAATAGTTTATCTGAATGTTCCAGATCAGAATATTTGTTAACCGCCTCTTGGTATTTTTATACAAATATAATCTGCAATGTATTCATGCAATTGCTGGCTCTTTCTGCATTACTGATTAATTTCCCTGTTGTACAACTTTCAAGGAGAAGTGTAAGTGGCCTTATTGCCAAGGGTTATGTTGCAAGTTCCTTCCCTTAACATAGAACATAGAACAGTACAGCAGAGTAACGGCCCTTTGGCCCACAATGTTGTGCTGACCTATTATCATACTCTAAGATCAATCTACCCTACATATCCTACATTTTACTATCCTCCATATGTCTATCCTAGAGTCGCTTAAATGCCTCAAAAGTATCTGACTCCACTACCACTGCCAGCGGTGCATTCCGCACACCCACCTTCTCCTTCTGCAGCACTGTCCTCCTCCTCCTCCTTCTCCTCTCTGGTAGCTTTGGATTCTGCCAGAGTTGCCAACCCTTCTCTTCCTGTGCCACAGTATGTTGTATCATGGGACAATGGATACTAGCAGATCATTTGATGGAGAATGCAATCACAGATCAATCTTGTTGACAAATTTTAGTCACCCATGGGACATGGGTGTTGCTGGCATTTATTGCCCATGCCTAGCTGCCCCTTGAGAAGGCAGTGGTGAGCTACCATTTTGAACCACTGCAGCCCACCTGCTGTGGGCTGACCCAAAATGCCATTAGGGAAGGAATTCCAACATTTTGACCCAGTGACAGTGACGAAACAGTCAGGATGGTGAGTGGCTTGGAGAGGAACTTGCAAGGGATGACATTCCTTTGTATCTACTGCCCTCATCCTTCTAGATGGAAGTGGTCATGGATTTCAAAGGTTCTGTCTCAGGATCTTTGGTGAATTTCTGCATTGCATCTTGTGGACAGTACACACTGCTGGTACTGAGATGGAGGAAATGGATGCCAGTTAAGTGGGTTGCTTTGTCATGGATGGTGTTGATCATCTTGAACGTTGCACCCATGTAGGAAATTCCGGTGCTACATGTATACATCCCAGCTCGAGTGACTGAATGTTAATTGCTTACAGAAATACCTGACTGATTTCACTCATCTTTAGTACAAGCGTATTGAGGCTTGTAGTTACTGTGACTGAGAAGAACTAAGTGAACACACATTACATATCAAATCTTTGTACTTAACACAGAGTTGGTACTAAATAAAAACCAAAAGAACTACGGATGCTGTAAATCAGAAACAAAGATAGAGATTGCTGGAAAATCTCAGCATGTTTGTCAGTATGTGTGAAGAGAAGCCAGAGTTAACATTTCGAGTCCAGTAACCCTTCCTTGTTCTGAAGAAGGATTGCTGAACCTGAAACGTTAACTCTGATTTCTCTTCATACATACTGCAAAACATGCTGAGTTTTTCCAGCAATTTCTGTTTTTGTTTCAGAATTGGTATTAAACTGGATGACGTCCTCAAAGATTTATCAGTTTTGCAATTCTTTTCAAAGAATGTAAGCATTATTGAATAGGCCAGCATTTATTGCCCATCACTAATTACCCCTGAGAAGGTGGTGGGTGACCTCCCTCTTTAAAACTATGCAATCTATCAGACCATAAGATATAGGAACAGAATTAGGCCATCTGAACTTTCATGTCTGGCCCATCATTCGATCATAGCTGATATATTTCTCAACCCCATTCTCCTGCCTTCTCTTGGTAACCCTTTATCCCCTGACTAATCAAGAACTTATCTAACTCTGTCTTAAATATACACAATGACTTGACCTCCGCAGCTGTCTGCAACAATGAGTTGCACAGATTCCCCACCTGGGAGAAGAAATTCCTCATCATTTCTGTTCTAAAGATTCATCCCTTCATTCTGAGACTGTGCCCTCAGGTTCTAGTCTGTCTCACTACGGAAAACATCTACTCCATGTCCACTCTATCTAGGCCTCTCAGTATTGTGGAAGTTTCAATCAGATCTCCCCCCATCCTTCTAGACTCCATCAAGTACAGTCACAGGGTCCTCAGATGCTCCTCATATGATAAGCCCTCATCCATGGATTCTTGTAAACCCCTTCTGGACCACTTCCACACCAACTCAACATTTCTTAGACGCAGGGCCCTCAAAATTCCAAATGCAGTCTGACCAGAGCAGTATACCGCCTCAGGAGTACGTCACTGCTCTTGTATTTGATCCGTCTTGAAATAAATGCTAACATTGCTTTTGGCTTTCTAACTGCTAACTGAACCTGCATGTTAACTTTAAGAGAATCCTGAACTAGGACTCATAATTCTTTTTGTGCTTCAGTTTTCTAAGCCTTTCCCCATTTAGAAAATAGCCTACACCTGTATGTTTCTTATCAAAGTGCATAATACAGAGTGGCACATGGTAAGCACTGCTACCTCACAACATCAGGGACTCGCGTTCAACTTCACCTTCAGGTAACTGTGTGAGTTTGTGCAATCTCCCTGTGTCTGCGAGGGTTTCCTCCTGGTGCTCTGGTTTCCTCCCATATTCCAAAGATGCGCAGGTTAGGGTGGATCAGCCATGCTAAATTGCCCATAGTGTCCAGGGATGTGCAGGCTAGCTGGATTAGCCATGCGAAATGTGTGGCTTTGGGAATAGGGAAAGGAAGTGGGTCGGAGTAGGTGGTTCGTCAAAGGTTCGGTGTGGATTCAATAGGCCAAATGGCCTGCTTCCACACTGTAGGAATTCTATGATTCTAACACTTTCCCATATTGTATTCTATCTGCCACTTCTTTGCCTACTGTCCTAGTCTGTTCAACTCCGTCTGCAGCTTCCCTACTTCCTCAACACTATCTATATCTCCACCCATGGAGTATATCTGGTGTAAATACCCACAGTGCTGTTAGGAAGAACTTCCAGGATAAACATAGGGACAATGAAATATTTCCAAGTCAGGACGATGAATGGCTCGGCCATGGTGTTTGCATGTATCTGCTGCTTTTAGCTTTCAAGATGGTAGAAGTCACAGGTTTGGAAGGTGTTGTTCATGGAACCTAGGTGAGCTTACGCCATGAATCCTGTACATGGTACACTCCTGCCACAGAGTACGGTGAGCCAGTGAATTCTTAAATTGGTGAATAGGATGCGGATCAAGTGGGGTGTGTTTTTTAGAATGTTGTCAACCTTTTTGAGTGTTGTTGGAGCTATACTCATTAAAGGCAAGTATCCAAAAACAGTGCCATCTATATTTGTAGAAGACCAGCCATGTAACGTTCTGAGTTAAATTGTTCACCACACCATTCGTAACTTCTGACTTCCTTTACTGTTTTAGTATTTCTTTGGTTGGCATAGTTAAATTCCTTGTTAGTGGTAGCCCCAGGATGTTGATAGAGGGTGATTCAGTGATGGCTATCCCATTGAAATTCAATGAGTGTTACTTAGACTCTCTTTTCTGTCACTTGTGTGGCTTGTCTGTTACTTGCTATTTCTTAGCCCAAACCTGAATCTTGTCCAGATCTTGCTGCAGGAAAATGGGTTTTGTCAATTGTGAGGCTGACATTCCATTAGGAGGTTGCGGGATAGGATATGTTGCCAGAGACAAGCTCAGATTATTTGAATCTTATCTCAACTGATCGCAGAGCTGCATTGAAAGTCTTTAACCCAATCCATTATCTACTCTGGGCTCAGTGAGCTCTGCTTTGATTTACATGTTGTGGCCTATGTCACTATGCCAAGCACAAAACAGTTTTTGAGAAAGGAAGTTAAAAATGAAGAAGACTTCAGCACTCAGCTCAACATTCAGCAAGATAACCTCAGAACTATCTGACAGAATACGAGATATGGCATCAAGATTTACTCTATTTGTACTGAGCAAGAAGAAATACGCTTTTGAAATTGGTGATGTGATTGAAAAAAGAGCAATAGAATTCTTCCTGCGGACTAATGTGGTGCTTAATCTGTGCTCAATTATGTCATGACAAATCCCTGTGACACAGAGGGCTGTGATAAATTCCTTAGAGAAGCAAATGTGCCACATCAAACTGTTTGTTATAACAACACAACTGACTTCTGCCTCTCACCATCTTTGATGTCAGTAAATATATACATTACTACACTCAATTCCTGCAATTCCACGTCGACAAATAGGCCCACCAGAACAAAGAAACCTGAATCTTTAGAAAACAACTTGATGAGCTTTCACAATAGTTCAGTGGTTTTCACTCATGAAAGCCAGAGCCATGAAGAATAGGATGGATGAAAGTATTTTTTCCACTCTGACCTGATGTTTGTGATCTTAGCCAGTCTGTTGCTGACACAATTGGTGACTTCACTTAAGGAAAAAAGAAACATTGCTTCTTCTCCGGATCATAATTGTCAAAGGCCTCTGAAGATAGGAGCAAGTCAACTGAATAGTTCTATCACTGGACTTATGATTCAGAGACAGGGGGCTGGAAATGGTAGGAGGAACCTGAACTCACTGTTGATAAGGGTGGTAGAGGCAGAAACCCACATAACAATTTAAAAGTATTTAGATGTACTGGCGATGCCAAGGTATACAAGGCTGGGGTGGGGGGGTGGGGCAGAAAGTGCTGTAAAATGGGATTAGAATAGTTTGGTGGTTGTTTGACATGTGAGGAAGGGTCACTGAACTTTAAATGTTAACTCTGTCTCTCACTCCACAGATGCTATCAAACCTGCTGAGTTTCCCTAGCAATTTCTATTTTTGTTTCAGATTTCCAGCAGCCACGTTTCATCGTTTATTCTACAGAGGCAATTGTTGTCTTCTGGATCTTCATTTGCAAAAGTATCCATATTCATGGGCCAGAATGGGACATACTAGAGCTAATGATAGGTCAGGATAGGGGTTGCATTGGGCCAGAGGAGACATCAGCACAATTGTCCTCATTGCTTTGCCTAATGACTATTAGAGAAAGGCAAATAATCTTTGCATCTCTATTGTCTGCCAATACATGCTGGGTCACACTTAATACAGTCATATAATGTGAAGTGCAGCATGAAAATTGCTAAATGTGACAAAAACAAAATTTACCAGAAAAGCTCAGCAGGTCTGGCAGCATCTATGGAGAGAAATCAGAGTTAACATTTTGGATTGAATGAGCCCTTCCTTAGAACTGAAATTGGCTATGAAAATGTGTTGGTGTGGCTAGACCCCAAAGAGAGAGAAGAGCAGTTGGACAGACAAAGAAATGGATAACGATCTAGCTGAGAAGGTGAATAGCTATTAATGGGGCTGTTGGTGTCAAGCAATGGGTTGTGTGTAATAGTAGGCTTTGTGATAACAAGGCCTGGTTCGTGGACGATGGGTAGGGGCATAGGAGAGCTCAAGCCCTAAATTTGTTGAACTCAATATTGAGTCAGGAAGGCTGCGGGGTCCCCAAGCAGAAAATGAGATGCTGTTCTTATATCAGAGATAATGAGAACTGTAGATGCTGGAGAATCCCATATAACAAAGTGTGAAGATGGATGAACACAGCAGGCCAAGCAGCATCTTACGGGCACGAAAGCTGATGTTTCGAGCCTAGACCCTTCATTTGAAAAGTGGGATAGGGAGAGGATTCTGAAATAAATAGGGAGAGAGGGGGCAGCAGATCAAAGATGGATAGAGGAGAAGATAGGATTATAAGGGAGTTGCAGTGGGAGAGAGATCCCCTGAGGTTTGTCCGGAGGGAGGAGGGTAACTTCTTTAGGTTAGGCATCCCTGGAAGAGGCTTCGCAGTGAGGTAAAAACTGTATCAGAGATAATGGGAACTGCAGAAGCTGGAGAATCCGAGATGACAAAGTGTGGAGCTGGATGAACACACACAGGCCAAGCAGCATCTTAGGAGCACAAAAGCTGACGTTTCGGGCCTAGACCCTTCATCAGAAAAGGGGGATGGGGAGAGGGTCTGCTATCTTCTCCTCTATCCGTCTTCGATCCGCCTCCCCCTCTCTCCCTATTTATTTCAGAACCCTCTCCCCATCCCCCTTTTCTGAGGAAGCGTCTAAACTGAAACGTCAGCTTTCGTGCTCCTAAGATGCTGTTTGGCCTGCTGTGTTCACCCAGCTCCACACTTTGTTATCTCTGCTGTTCTTATAACTTGCTTTGAGCTTCGATGGAACAATGCAGCAAGCCAGAGACAGAGTTGTTGACCAGGGATCAGGGTGATGGGTTAAATGTGATATCTTTTTACGTCCAGTATGGAGAAGTTTATATCATCAGGTTTGTTTGAGAACTGATTCCAAATTGACTCCACTTCGGCTTCATCGTGATTGTGCAAAACATGCTGTTGTGTTTCCATGGTGAAAATGGCTCTGCGTAAATAGGGCTTTAGATCAATACTTTGTAATTCAACATTATTCTCTGCAAAATTTAACTATACAGTCAATAGTAACAATACACTCGGAAAGAGCACACGGCAGACAATATATTGACAGAGGCAGGGTACTGCTAATGTGTTAAATTGATTTTGACTTTAGTAGCAACTGCAAAAGGAGTTATGCTTCGTATGTACTGCTGTGAATCAGTTAATGGCCTTTATTCTGTTCACTATCAGTACAATGCAAGTCAGCCGCAGGAAACAAACTGTTGTTTAGGAAGAACAGTGAACAAACATTGGATTAATAGGCATTGTCAGTAAGACTCTGACAAGTGGCTGCATCAGAATATTGGCAACAGTGACAATGGTACAATGGACAGTAGAATGAATTTCATGTTTGTGGATTCCCATTCTTGCCCCAATTGTCTCCTGAAAGAGCTATCTTTTGCTGATGCACTGCTTTCTCAGATTGTCAATCACCTTTCGGAAGCTCTCTGAAGGAGCCACTTTTCTGTGTCTGAGACGATGAGGAATCCCTGTCACTCTACAGTCATACCAATTCTTCAGCAAGGCAGGTCTTTAATTCTGCATTTTGGCCGTGCCCCTAAGTCTGGAGCAAATCTCGTGGTTTTGGGACAATCACAGATTCCTGGTGAAGACCTGCCCGCACATATGTGAATAATAGGGGCAACAACCATAGATCTGAAACACTGCTTAGCAGAGTTAGCATTTGAAATTTGCAAACATATTAATTAACAGCAGACATAGATTATTCAGCCCTTTGGGTCTACTTCACTATCCACTAAGATCATGATTGTTCTGTTTGTGCTCTCAGTTTCACATTTCCGTCCATTCCCAATAGCCTTTGAATTGCTTGCATACAAGAATCAGTTGTCTTATGCAGTCCATCATTGCTGTGTGATCAGTTACGACAGAGAAAGCTGCTTTCTGGCCCACGGCACCGGCATCAAATCTTGGCATGTTAGAATTTCCATTTCCAGTCAATTTTCAGAATGAAAGAATGCTGCAAAGGACCAGCAGCACTGGCCAGCCAGATAATAACAACAATATAGAAGGATTAGGTCTTATGGGTTATGGGGAAAGGGTGGGAATGTGGGCTAGAGTAGTGTCAGATCAGCCACAGTCCTATTGAATGGCTCAATGGGCTGAACGGCTTACTCCTGCTCCTGTTTCTTATGACCTTGTGGTCGTAAAGTACTGCTGATGCTGGACATCTAAAAGAAAGTGCACAGGAAACTCAGCAGGTCTGGAAGCGTCTGTGGAAAGATCACTGGATTCAAAACATTAATTCAGTTTTCCTCTCTCCTCAGGTACTGCCAGACCTGCTGATTTTCATGGGCACTTCCGCTGCGCCTCATGTGGTCTCCTGTATACTGGGGAGACCAAACGCCCATATGGGGACCAGTTTTCAGAGCATCTGCAATCTGTATGCATCAACTGACCCAAACTTCCGGTTGCCATCTATTTTATTTCCCCCTACACTCCACTGGTGACATGTCCATTCTCAGCCTTCTCCACTGTCAAAGTGAGGCCAAATATAAACTGGACAAGCGACACCTGATATTTCTCCTTGGGAGCTTACAGCCCAATGGCCTGAATATTGACTTCACCAGCTTCAAAATCCCTCCACCCCAGCTTTATCCCATGCTCAGCTGCCCGACCAGACCTAAACTGTACATCTTCCTGCTCACCTATTTGCTCCATCCTTCCCACTAGCCAACCACAAAACCCACTACTTGCAAACACCTACCACTATGTCTCCTGCCCTTCACTGAACCACACCTCCCTCCCTCAATTTATTTCAGGGCTTCCCTCCACCTCCCCAGTCCTGATGAAGGCTGTCAGATGCCATATGATCTGCTGTGCTTTTTCAGCCTCACACCTATAGGCTCTGGCTTCCAGCATCTCCAGTGCTTATTGTCTCCTTGACTCTGAAAAAAAGAAGTTGCTGGAAAAGCTCAGCAGGTCTGGCAGGATCTTTGAAGAAAAATCAGAGTTAAGATTTCAGTTCCAGTGATCCTTCCTCTGAACTGCAAGAGATCTAGGGAAGAAAGATTTATATTCCTACAGAGCTATTCATGTCTGTGGGCTTCCCTGAAGTGCTTAACAGCTAATAGGAAAAGCAGCAACTAAGTTTTGTACAGCAGGCTCCCACAAACCATACTGGATCATAAAGATATTATCTGTTTTCAGCTCAGCTGACCAGGGAGAGTATCAAGTGCAAACAGGGATTGTGAACATTTTCTGCCCATTGTCTTCCTCTGCAGTGAATGTTGCAGATTCTGTCACTTAAACAACACCAATTAATACTCAACAGAATTTACCACCACAACTCAAATCAAAAAACATGTTATGGCCAACAGCAACAAATTTTGTGGACAAATAAATATGGACTGCTGCACCAGAGAAGACTCCCCTATGCTTGTTTTTTCAACAATGGTCACTGTCCGTCCTCCTGACAGCATAGATCTGGCTTTATTATAACGTTTCACACATATAACGGGTGGCTCCTTACCAAGCATCAAGTTCTCCAGTGACAGAATTTCCCACTCACACCAATATTTTCCCACTTTCCATTAAAATCTTCCCCACTGATTTTTATCCAGTTGTGGAGGAAAATTGGTCCAAACTGATGATTAGCTTTAGTGCAAAATGTTCATCAATAAAACAAAACCTAAAGGTTCTTCAATCAATAGCTTCATGAGCAGTCATAGTGCCATCATGAGATGTTTCCTGAATCAAGTGAATAAAGTTCGTGAAATTCCTCTTGAAGGATTTAAACTCTGCTTATATGAAGTTGGATGTTTGAAAATAGATTCTTAAAAAAAATCAAAAAAGGACACAAACAAGTGAAACATGATAGGTTTCTGTCTGTAACTCGGACGTCAGTGCTCTCAGAATAGCCTTGAAGACAAGTGGAAGTAAGTGAACAAAATGTGTTTCATTTCTCGAAACTAATCTTACCCTTTAATTTCCTATCAGGATGATTCACCAATATTGTACACATTTTATTCAGTACCTTTTCTCAGCTTTATTCATTTATGAGTATTCCAAACAACTGAGATGAAGGGTCTAGACAGTTGTGCAAGATGCCAGCAGCATTAAAATGATGTTATAAATTATTAGTAGTCATTACATAACTTTGAGCTTGCTTTGTATCCTAGCCAATGTTTAATCAATATCAGGAAGTTAGATGATCTGGTCATTGTTGCATTTCTGTTTCTGGGAGTTTGTTGTCTGCCAATTGGCTACCACATATGTTTCATACGCTACAGCAGTACTTCGGTGATATATCGTTGATTGTAAAATGCTTTTTGACATTCATTAACCATGAAAGACACTGCATGAAAACATGTGTTATGTGCAGTCATACTGCCCATAATTACTTTGGTTCGAATGGAGACAGTCCTTGCATACCCTTCAAACTTGTTCCAATTGAATAACTCAGCATCAAGCTTTCATGAGTTTAAAAGAAAAGAAGTTACTTCCTCTCAGATGCTTACATCTAATTAATGCAGTCAGTTGCATACAGGAACGTATACACACAGAGATTGGATACAGATAAATCAATGAGTTTTTACAGGCTACAGTTAATTCAGTAACAAAAACAGAAATGGCTGGAAAAACTCAGCATGTGTGAGGAGGGGTCACTGAGCCCAAAATGTTAACTTTGTTTTCTCTCGACAGAGGTTGCTGGGCCTGCTGAGTTTTTCCAGCCATTTCTGTTCTAGTTTCTGATTTCCAGCATCCGCAGTTCTTTAGTAATTTTACAGTTAATTCAGTGTGTGATTCACAATTTCTGGTTTGTCACATGCCATGTCTGTGGTTTTCCAAACAGTTTTGATGGTTTAAAATTAAAATGAGTGCCTTGTAAAGCAACGGTTTTACAGTTATGATGTTTCCTATAGACTAATACCTAGGAAGTGAATTTTCATGTGAACTTTAAAACAAGGAAAGATTAAGTACTTTAGCTGCAAGATAATTTGCAGCATGTTTCAGATTCTGGTCCTCGGGCTGTCTTACTACTGATTGGCTGAATCCTTTTGGTTCCGGGGTACTGATAGTTTCTGAAATCAGTTTAGATCACATTACACGAAAAGAAAACAAAGAAGTGGAAATCTGATACAAGGGCAACAGAGTGTTCTGAAGACGTGGGTGCTCTACAGAAAGGTAACCGGATGTAAAACAGTAACTCTGCTTTCTCTCCACAGATGCTGCCAGACCTGCTGAGTTACTGCAGCAATGGCTGGTTTTGTTTTGGGTCACATTACTTCTTAGATAGCACTTCTAAGCCCTGTGCAGTATAGTTTGCACAGAAGACGCCATTGGGATATGTGATGGTCACCACTGATTTGGATTATCTTTTCTGTCTGTAATAGAACATGGGATATAGACAGAAGGGAAACTCCATCGTCTTTAGGTGCTGGGCAATCTTTAAACAACGAGATGCTTAAATTCCACAGATGGCTTTGAGTTAAGCTGACGTATGCCCACACACAATCAGGCATCTATTGCAGAGTTGGTTCTCTGAATGCTAAAAGCCACATGATTTGTGACAGCTTGCTTGTGTTCAATTTTTAAAAGTAGTGGCTGGAATTTCGATAAATGGCAGCCTGCACTTGATATGACGTACATCTTTCCTTTTGAATTATTGATAATTGCGCAAGACAGAGGGTAGTTAAGAGTCAACTATATTGCTGTGGGTGGGCCAGATCAGGTCGGATATCCGCTTCCTTCCCAGATGAATTTTTTTTCTGACAATTACCAGAGATTTCTTGATCTTCATCAGACTCTTAATTCAAGGCTTTTTTAAAGTTGAATTCAAATTCCACCATCTGCATGATGGCAGTCAAAGTAAGGGTGGCTAAAACTATAGACTGGTGAGCCTGACATCAATGGTGGGTGAATTGTTGGGGGGCATCCCTAGGGACAGGATTTACTTGTATTTCAAAAGGCAAGGACTGATTAGGGATAGTCCACATGGCTTTGTGTGTGGGAAATCGTGTCTCATTAACTTGATTGAGCTTTTTGAAGAAGTAATGAAAAGGATTCATGAGGGCAGAGTGGTGGATGTCATCTATATGGACTTCAGTAAAGTGTTTGACGAAGCTTCTCATAGTAGACCGGTTAGCAAGGATAGATCACTCAAAATTCAAGGAGAACCAGCTATTTAGATACAGAACTGGCTCAAAAGTAGAAGAGGCAGGGTTGTGGTGGAGGATTGCTTTGCAGACAGGAGGCCTATGGCTAGCAGTGTGTCATGAGGATTGGTGCTGGGTCCACTGCTTTTTGACATTTATATAAATGATTTGAATGCGAATATAGGAGGAATGGTCAGTAAGTTTGCAGATGGCACTAAAATTGGAGGTGTAGTGGACAGTAAAGAATGGTATCTTAGAGTACAATGTGATCTTGATCAGATGGGCCCATGGGCCAAGGAGTGGCAGATAGAATTTAATTTAGATAAATGTCAGGAGCTGCATTTTGGGAGGACAAATCAGGGCAGGACTTATACACTTAATGTTAAAGTCCTAGGGAGTGTTGCCAAATAAAGACACCTTGGAGTGCAGGTTCATAGTTCCTTGAAAGTAGAGTTACAGGTGGATAGGATAGTGAAGAATATGCTTGGTATGCTTGCCTTTATTGAGTATAGGAGTTGGGAGGTCATGTTGCAGCTGCACAGGACATTCGTTTGGCCACTTTTGGTATATTGTGTGCAATTCTGGTCTCTCTACTCTCAGAAGAATGTCGTGAAACTAAAAAAGGTTTGGAAAAGATTTACAAAGACGTTGCCAGGGTTGGAGGGTTTGAGCTATAAGGAGAGGCTGAATAGGTTGGGCTATTTTTCCTGGAGCATCAGAGGCTGAGGGAGATCTTACAGAGATTTATAAAATCATGAGGACCAAGGCTAGAATAAATAAGCAAAGTCTTTACCCCAGGGTTTGGGAAACCAAAACTGGAGGCATAGGTTTAAGATGAGAGGGAAAAGATCAAAAAGAGACAAATGGGGCAACTTTTTCATGCAGAGGGTGATGTGTGTAGGGCATGAACTGCCAGAGGAAGTGGTGGAGGCTGGTACAATTACAACATTTAAAAGGCATCTGGATAGGTACATGAATAAGGAGGGTTTAAAGGGATTAGGGCAGAAGCGGCAAACGGGATTAGATTTATATAGGACATCTGGTCAGCATGGATGATTTGAGCTAAAGAGCCTGTTTCTGTGCTGTGTACCTGTTTGACTTTATGACTTTATAACCCCTGCATTTCTAAATAGTTCTACAACAATACCACTGGGCCACCTCCTCCCCTTGTTAATGTCCTGAAAGAAAAGGTGCAATGTTCTGAGTACAGTGTCATTAAGATGCAGTGAAGAGGCATCGCAGACAGAATAAAATGTACACAACTGTTGAAGGAAGCAAATGAGACGCATTCAAAGGAATATTGAACACAGAAATGCCAGTTGCATACATAGATTATGACATTGAAAGAGAACGTAGAAGATAACACTAATGGTGGGATTGACCATCAGGACAAAAGCTTTTTCGTGTCTGAAATCGAAGAAAATTGGTGAAGAAAATTCCCAAGAAGTGAAAAAATCTTCACTACTTCGATGAACAAAGTCTTTGTATTTGAGTCGATTTGATTGGTACATGGAAGAAGAAAGAAGGCCATTTTCTTTGAAGCAACTTTGTCATTAGAAGAGATGAGGAAATCCTCTGAGCTCTGAGGTTAGGAAATAAAGTTTTCTCAATGTAAGAAATGGTAAGTTTATACGCACTTGCCAAAGGTATGAATGTCCTCTATTTGAAGGATTGAGGAAAAGTTTGTCATTGAAGAACATAGAGAAGATGACAATATAAGGAAGCAACCATTAAACTGAGAAAACATTGCAGAGTGTGAGCCCTAAGATTGTGCAAACTGGAAAACAAAATGAAGATGAAGAAGAGACAGGAGCAGAGGTAATTGAAACAAGTCACTGACGTGAAGAAAGGGCAATCTAATAATTTAGGGAAATAAATCAGATGGTGAACCACCATCCTTTTTAATGGCCACCCCTTGAGATGAAGACATACCATAGATTAAAGTCCGTTTGAGACTGCCTGTGGAGTAACTGCTAATCCTGATATTTAATATTATGAGCTGCTGATATACAAGATCTTAACACAGTAAAATATCCCTATTCTGGGTTGTTATGTGGTACACAATTGTACCAATCCTGTTTTATTTCTCTTTCTTTTCATTTTCTTTGCGTTTGACAATTTATGGTTTAAATTTAGCTCATGCATCAACATGACCATTTGCCTTAATAATTGCATCCATTTTACAATTCTGGCCTCATCCTTTTTAAATTGTGATGGAAGTTCATGAGGTTATCATTACTATAGTTTTGAAACTGGGGTTCTGAAATGATCAGAACCGTACATAGCTCTAAGTTTAATTCTCTATTTCAATTCCATGTGTTTTAAAAAGGGGGATATAATTTTAGTTTCATTTTTGAGTTCTGTGCACGGTATTAAATGAGCAGGTAAAAACCTTGAGGTGAATGTTCATTACATTAGAAACAAGGAGAGAGGAGAGAGAGAAAAATTCGATTGTTGCCTCGCAAAAAGGTACTATACCACACAGGGAGACAGAAAAAAGTTTTTCGTTGGCAAGGTACAACTACCAGGAATGTCAGGTCATTCAGAAAGAAAAGGTCTGTAAAAGCAACAGTTTCACTTAAGAAATCCTGAGTGGTTTAATATCAGGAAGGTAAAATCTCTAGAAGCAGAATGCTGCGTCGAGAAAATTCATGAGCAGGTGCAGAAAAAAAGCCCAGAAAGGGCGTTGTAAAGATTTACACGGATGTTGATGGGTTGGAGGGTTTGAGCTGCATGGAGAGGCTGAATCGGCTTGGGCCTTTTTCCCTGGAGCACTGGAGGATGATGGTTGACCTTATAGAGGTTTATAAAATCATGAAGGGCATGGATAGAGTGAATAACTAAAGTCTTACTCCAAAACTAGAGGGTATAGATTTAAGAGGGAATGGGAAAGAATTTAAAAGGACCTAAGGGCTAACGTTTTCATGCAGAGGGTGGTGCATGTATGTAACAAGCTGCCGGAGGAAGTGGTGCAACATTTAAAAGGCACCTGGATGGGTATTTGAGAGCAAAGAGTTTTGAGTGAAGTAGAGCAAATGGGACAAGGTTAGATTGGGATGCCTGGTCAGCAAGAATAAGCTAGACCAAAGGGCCTGTTTCAATGTTGTATGGCTCTATAAGAGGAATTTAAGGAACACGTGAGGAAATAAATGAGCTATGTTAGCAGTTTGTTTATCAGTCTTGGGAAAAGACATTTAGTAAAGAAATAGCCTTGGGAACATACAGATGATTGTTGAAAAGAAATGAATTACAGCCCTACTTGCTGAACAAGGAGCTTTAAAATGAAAACAGCGTGAAACTTCACTGAGGTTTGAGTATCAGGAAGGGTCTAGGCCCAAAATGTCAGCTTTCCTGCTCCTAAGATGCTGCTTGGCCTGCTGTGTTCATCCACCTCCACACCTTGCTCTCTTAGGGACTATCAAGTCAGGTTTGCTTCTGAGATTTGAGTTGTCTGGTATTACATTAGCTATGATCATGACAAAAGCAGTAACAAAGAAAATGCTGTCAAGAAAATGTAAGGGGTTATACTAATGCATTAATATAATGATATAAAGTGCAACTAAAATCCTTCATAATTTAATCAATACTAATATCTGATTATAAAAGTTAGTAATTAATCAATGATTCATGAAGATATTCTTATACTATAGGAGGACATACAATAGTCAGGATGAGAATAATTCACCAGAGAATCCCAAGCTTCTGACCTGTTGCTGTAGCCAAAGTAATTATATGGTTAATCCATTTCAGTTTTTGATCAACGGTAAACTGAAAGAGATTGACTGTGAGCAGTCGGTGATGAATGCCATTGGATGCCATGGCACAATGGTTAGATTGCCTCTTATTGGAGATGGTGCTTGTCTGACACTTGTGCGGTACAAATATTACTTGCCACTTATCAGCCCAGGCTGGATGCTGTCCATGTCTTGCTGTAAATGGACACAGACAGTTTCAGTATCTAAGTAGCTGCAATGGCTGAATACTGTGTAATAACCAGTGAACATCAAATGTCTCCACATTTGGTGGAAGCAAGGTCAGTGATGAAGCAGCTGTAGATGCTGGGGCCTTGGATACCACCATATCCTGCAGAGATTTCTGACTCAAATGATTGGCCTCCAAAAACCAATACCATCTGCCTTTGTGCCTGGTACGACTCCAACCAGTGGAAGTGTTCCCCAATTCCCACTGATAGCAGTTCTGGTAGAGTTCCCTGAGGTCACATTTGCTCAGATCTTCCCTTCCCCTCTGGGGTATGGCTCTTTTCTCCTTGTTTGAACCAAAGTTGGAATGAGGTCAGGAGTTAAGTGGCTCTAAAAAAAACCCAACTGAGTTTCAGTGAAAGGGTTATTGCTAAGCAAGTGCAGCTTGATAACATTGTTAATCACTCCATCTATCCCTTTGCTGACAATTGAAAGCAGATGAGTGGAGCTAAGGGTCTCCTGGGTTTGGTTTATTCTGCTTTTTGTGGATAGGACATAACTCAAGAACGTTTCATGCAAGCCTTCAGTGCTATTGCTGGAATACTGAATGCGAGGTGACCCACTTAACTACCTTCCCAGGTAGTACATTCCAGACCTCCATCACCCTCTGGGATGTACCTTCCTTAAATATTTTTCCTTAAATCTCTCTCTCACTGTCACCTTGGGATTAACACCTATGTCCCTAGCACATTAGTTTAGACCTCAGGATTACTAGATCTACATTACTTCTACTCATATCTTCCTCATTATTAAAAATGTTTAAGTGTGGTGCACAGTTGTATACATTAACATTCTCTTATTAGATTATTACAATTGAACAACCATGTGTTAACTTATCTCATTGGAAAGCACCCATCTAAATATGCATTTTCACCATCATAATTCATTGATAAATGAATCTATTCTCACAGGAGTATTTTTGAACATTTAATTTGGTTTTATAGCCAGCAATATGAAAGTTCTTATAACTGAAATAAGGTTATTAACAAAACAAGAATTTCAAAACATAACATTTCACAAAATTAGGGTGGAAGATATCGACTGTTTCAATGTCATTTAATATTCCAATGGGATTTTTATTTGGAGAATTCAAGTCTCCAAAAAGCTTGAACTTGGAAACAATAGTTTTACAAATTGCAGCTAAGCCCTACAGTCTAAACTGTCCAATTTTCCAGTAGGTACCAACAACATTTAAGCTAGCCAAATAATAAAGTGTAATGTTTATCATAATCATTATCAACAGTTATTTGGTTGTATTGAAAAAATGATCAAAGTGGGGTTTTGTGTAAGCAGAAAAAAGGGTGAGAGTAAGAGCAGGAAAAAATAAGAAGACTATACTGATTGCAAACCTGGCTTTATTGTTTGTGCTCAAAACATCTATTATAAATTAAAATAGTGATTGATTACAGATGCAGTTCCAATAAACTGTTGTAGTTTACATCTTTCTTCTCCCTGACTCATGGTGAGCAATTGATATGTAATCTGCAACACAGGAAACATTTCTAATGCTGATTATCCTTTGTGAGTAAACTCCAAAAATAAAGTTCCAGCCAACTATTGATGCCATTGAAACTGAAAAAGATGTTTCTCCACATGGTCTGCTCTTCACTCTGGTTCTAGTGCCACCTGTACTGCAGTTACTTTCCCATCAGTTATTGCTGTTTAACTGTTCTGAGGAAGGGTCACCGGACCTGAAATGTTAACTCTGTTTTCTCCTCCACAGATGCTGCCAGACCTGCTGAGCTTTTCCAACAACTTTGTTTTTGTTCCTGATTTACAGCATCCACAGTTATTTTGGTTTATTTTTTAATCGCTCTTTAACTATTGCCACTACACTTTAATCATTAGTGTTCTCAAATTCTCCATAACACACATGCAGCCAGTACAATTGAAAATCACTGTCAATTTAGGCTATTAAGTGATGAAATAACAAAGCGATTAACACCATCAACAATCTGGAATCATTTCAGTTTTCAGCTTCAAAGAAGGAACTGAGAATTATGTCTGAGCCCGTCAATGGAGACAAAAGTGCATATTTATTTGGGAACCAGAACATTAATCAGATGTATCCAGCAGTTCTATCCAGTGATATGACATTTCAGGAATGTTGATAATTTTTTGGTGTGTAATGAACCTGAACAACTTGAGCAAAGTGGTCCCAGTAGGCAGCAAATCACTGTCTAGAAAGCAAGGCCAATTTTAGCTGAAGCAGTCCTTTTCAGTTGATGCATGGATAATGGTAATGGAGAGACTAATTGCATGAAGATATAAGAAAGACAAGAATTTATTTTATAAATTCACTGGGTTTTACTGCCTAGATTGCATTGGAAAACCAAAACTGGGGAATGTGAGTTTGTCAGTGTTGCTGAATCCCAATTCATGAATTACTAAAGGTACAATCCACTCATTATTACAGCCTAAGCTCAGGCGTTCATACACATCTCTCACCTTCCTGGAACTCTCAGTCTCCATCTCAGGTAACCAACTAGAAACTGATGTCCATTTCAAGCCCACTGACTCCCACAGCTACCTAGAATACACCTCCTCCTCCCACCCACACTCCTGCAAAAATTCCATCCCCTATTCCCAATTCCTCCGCCTCCGCCGCATCTGCTCCCACGATGAGGCATTCCACTCCCGCACATCCCAGATGTCCAAGTTCTTCAAGGACCACATCATTTCCCCCACAGTGGTCGAGAAAGCCCTTGACAGCGTCTCCCGCATTTCCCGCAACACATCCCTCACACCCCGCCCCCGTCACAACCGCCCCCAGAGGATCCCCCTCGTTCTCACATACCACCCCACCAACCACCGGATACAACGTATCATCCTCTGACACTTCCGCCATCTACAATCCGACCACACCACCCAAGCTATTTTTCCATCCCCACCCTTGTCTGCCTTCCGGTGAGACCACTCTCTTCACGACTCCCTTGTCCGCTCCACACTCCCTTCCAACCCCACCACACCCAACACCTTTCCCTGCAACTGCAGGAAGTGCTACACTTGCCCCCACACCTCCTCCCTCACCCCTATCCCATGCCCCAAGATGACCTTCCATATCAAGCAGATGTTCACCTGCACATCTGCCAATCTGGTATATTGTATCCATTGCACTCGGTGTGGCTTCCTCTACATTGGGGAAATCAAGCAGAGGCTTGGGGACCGCTTTGCAGAAGACCTCCGCTCGGTTTGCAACAAACAACTGCACCTCCAGTCGCAAACCATTTCCACTCCCCCTCCCATTCCTCAGATGACAAGTCCATCATGGGCCTCATGCAGTGCCACAATGATGTCACCCGAAGGTTGCAGGAACAGCAACTCATATTCCGCTTGGGAACACTGCAGCCCAATGGCATCAATGTGGACTTCACAAGCTTCAAAATCTCCCCCTCCCCCACTGCATCCCAAAACCAGCCCAGTTCTTCCCCTCCTCCCACTGCATCGCACAACCAGCCCAGCTCATCCCCTCCCCCCACTGCATCCCAAAACCAGCCCAGCCTGTCTCTGCCTCCCTAACCTGTTCTTCCTCTCACCCATCCCTTCCTCCCACCTCAAGCCGCACCTCCATTTCCTACCTACCACCTCATCCCACCTCCTTGACCTGTCCATCTTCCCTGGACTGACCTATCCCCTCCCTACCTCCCCACCTATACCCTCCTCTCTACCTATCTTGTTTTCTCTCCATCTTCAGCCCGCCTCCCCCTCTCTCCCTATTTATTCCAGTTCCCTCTCCCTATCCCCCTCTCTGATGAAGGGTCTAGGCCCGAAACGTCAGCTTTTGTGCTCCTGAGATGCTGCTTGGCCTGCTGTATTCATCCAGTTTCACATTTCGTTATCTTGGCTCATACACACTGTTGGGTGTTCGTATTGTTGTCTGTTTTTCACACACTTTGGCCAATTTATGTGTCGAAAACATTGCACCCAAGTGCTCTTGTTGGTGAGGCCAACAAAGGGACAAGAATTTGGTCTACAGTTCAACTGAATTTTATCAACAAAACATCCCTTATTAAAAACACCATATGAGCATTTCCGAAATTCCTACAATATTTTCTCTCTAATTGTCTGAGAAAGGATGTTACCCACAACGATTCATGTGTTTGAGCTGGACTGTTGGAATCTCCTTCCTCTCTGACTCAGGGCTGGCTGTCTTCCACAAACCTGAGACTCTGTGGAAGGTTAGGGTGGATCTTCTCCTGGTATTTCTTGGGTTGCCATATGATCTTCTGCCATGTTTCTGCAAGTCTGTTCTGAGGGCATGGGTTCCAGTTGTATGTTTTTAATACCGTGGACATTCCAGAATGTTCTGCAGCCTTTGGCCAATGGGACCATGGGTGAGGTTCAAAGTATCTAAAGAGATTGTGTCAACGCCCTTCACTGTTGCCATGCTGGGTGTGTGTAAAGTGCACATTCTCAGGTACTGGTTGGAAGGCAAGGTGCCAAGAGGTCTGACCTACACTTCCCCAATACACAGCCCTCAGACTCAATGTAACTTGGTCTCCCTCGTTCCTTTGTGACCCTTTTGACCTTAGTTTCCACTGATCTCTCTAGCCGTCAGCTGCTGGCTGCTGTTCAATTTCAAATGGCCAAATTTGTATCGAGCCTGATTTCTCTAGCTGTGGGGCAATTTAGAATGTCCAATTTTGGGCCCATGGTCACAATATTACATTCATCTATACAGATCTGTATCTTTCTTTTTTACTTTCTTACTTTCATCACCATTAATCATTGATTAAAGATGATGTTGGAAAGTGTTTTAATGTGGTATTTCATATAAATGCCACTGTTACACTGATGGAATGTCAATTAAAGCAGGTTTGTAGAACTTCCACCGTCAATGGCATTCGACTGTACTGCAGGAAGCAACCAAAGGTCAAAGGGTTATGGAAACTCATATAATTATGCATCCTGCAAGCCACTGTACAGGCTCTGCTTACAAATTAGCGGGCCAAATTCTATTGCCTTGTAATATTAATGAGATCAGAATCATTAACTACCCTAATCTTCCAATATATCATTGTGGTGAATTCCTTTATGCCACAATTTGTATTACACCATTAGGAGAAGTAATGCAAATTGCATTAGATCTTTAACAATTTTTTTTACAGAAGTATGGAAGACAGCAGTTTGTTCAAGTATTAACTCTCAAGTTATTAACTAACCAGCGCACTTTGAAGTGGTCATGTCCGCATTAATTGCTGCATTTAGAAAATAGATGTAAAAACATTCTAAAACATCTATTTGAAATATGTGAACTTAATGAACGGAACCAAAGAGAGCTGCATTTCTTGGGTTCTTTCATTTTCAATTTGTGTGCCTGCATTACAGAAAAGATTACAGAGTGAGAGCTCTCCCAGAACCTACAATATAGACATTGGAACGCATTAGGGATTCTTCAATGCTGCTGGATGTAAGTGAACTTTTTTTATTATTTTATAGGATATGAGCTTTGCTACTAAGGGCAACTCATATTGCTCATCCCCAATTACACTTGAAATAGTGCTGCTTAAATGCCTGTTCCAACTGATGTTGTCCATGTAGTGTAGGGACAGACATAGTGCAATTAAGGAAGGAATTCCAGGATTTAGACTGAGAAACAATGACACTGTCCCAAGGATGGTTCATGGCAGAGAGAACAACTTGCAGGTGAAGGTGTTCTCATGCATCTGTTGTCTTTGTTTTTCTAGGTGCCGAAGATCACAGGTGTGGGAAATGCTGTTGATAGTGAGTGGTTGCAGTGTCAATTCCTGGTTCATATTTACGACACTATATTTCAGTGGTGGGAGGGAGTGAAGATTGAAGAGGGTGGATAGGGTGCCAGTAGCACTTATTATCCTGTTCTGGGTGGCATTGACTTTTTTTGAGTGCTGTTGGAGGTACGCGAATCCAGGCAATTGGGGAATATCCCATTGCACTCCTGACTTGTGCCTTGAAGATTGCGAATAGATTTGGAGAGTTGTGAAGTGAATTAACTGCTGCATAATTTTTTTTTTAACATCGTTCACAGCTTGAGGCTGGCACCATGGATTGCCCAACCATATTTGCCCAGACAGCAGTTAAGAGTTAAACACATTTCTATGGGTCTGGAGTCACATGCAGGTAAGGATGGCAGTTTCCTTCTGTAAATGATATTAACTAACCACACAGATTTTTTTTAACCAACAATCAGCAATGAATTTGTGATCGGCTTTAGACTCTTAATTCCAGCTCTTTATTGAATTCAAATTCCACCATCTGGGCTGTAGCTGGATTTGGACCAGGGTCCCCAGAACATTATCTGGGTCTCTGGATTGACAGGCCAGTGATAATACCACTAGATCATTGCGTTCCCAGCCTCCAGTCTATTCTTTTAGGTGCGGAGTTTATAAAGCTGATCTAATCCAGTTTCTGGTTGAGGGAACCTGCACAAAGTAGTTGATGGGGGATTTGGCGACAGTAAAACTGTGGAATGTCAATGAGTGAAGTTTAGATTCACTTTTAGTGGAGGTGGTCATTGCCTTGTACTTAAATGGCACGAATGTTGCTTCAGTACAGGAGTAAATATTGTCCACTCCCTGCTGTATAGGGCATTGACTGCTTCAGTATTCTATCGTGTTCTCACCGTACTTCCTGGCAGCATCACAGCTACTTCTTTTTGGCCTTTGGTACTCTGAAACTTGTTTGTGAAACCAAGCCCGGAGCCTGAAACTGCCTGGACCTTCACCTTGGCCAAACTGACAATTTACTCCAAAGGCAGAACAAACATTTGAAACTGAGACAAGTTTTGCATTTTACTGGAGGACCACACAATTAACTGCATTTAAATTCAAATTTAATTTAATGCGGCCTAATTCCCTTCATAGCCCAAATCTGGTAAAATTCTGGCAGGACTCAAAAACTGGATGCTGTCACTGAAAGATCTGAATAGGAGGATAGATTCATCCTCAGGCCTTTCAGAAATAATACCTTAAATTGCAGGTGGCTTTTAGACATCCCAACATATGCTAGCCTGTGGGGACTTCAGAATATCGAACCAGTAGTAAGTTTGGGAATAAGAGAAGTGGGCCAGGCAATGGTGAGGATAAAGATGGCCCATTACAGACATCACAAGCTCTGAGGACTGCAAACAAGTTTAGGATATCATGTCCAAAATTAGTGCATGAGCCTTACTTCAACATCAACAGCCTGCACATTTTAACCTGTCAGCAGCTATCTCAAATTTAAAGGATGTGGTCAGATTTGTAGTGACCTGAGCTCTTGGATGGATCAGGTATGAACTTCTGCATTACTCGCTTGAGTATTTCTGCATCTATTTAATACCAATCAATCACTTCAACAATGCTAACATGTAAACAAAAAACAAGGGTGGGCCATGTGGCCCCTCAAACTTTCTCTGCCAGTCAATAAAATTGCACCTGATCTGATTTTAACCTCAACTCTCCATTCCTATTTGTCCCTAATAATCCTTCATCCTCTTGATTATCAATAATCCAACTATCTCTGCCTTAAAAATATTTAAAGATTACGCATCGACTGCTAGAGTTTAGGTTATGTTTGGCTTACTGAAGGGAAAATATAGTACAATGGGATACTTATAACTGATGAAGTGACTTTGACCTCAAGAGGAGATTGTTTTAATTCACTCATGCGATGTGGCCTTGCTGGCTGGTCAGCACTTTTTTTTAATTGTCCTAGTAGCCCTTGCGAAGATGATGGTGAGCTGCGATCTTGAACTGCTGCAGTCTACATGCTGTAGATAAACCCACAATGCCTCTGGGAAGGGAATTCCAGGATGTTGACTCCGTGACATATATTTCCAAATCAGGGTGGTGAGTGGTTTGGAGAGGAATCTGCAGGTGATAGTGATCCCAAGTATCTACTGCCCTTCAAATTCTAGATGGAAGTGGCCACAAGTTTTAGAAGGTGATGTCTGAGGATCTTTGGTGAACTTTGGCGGTGCATCCTGTATATAGTACACACTGCTGCTGCTGTCGGCGGTGGAGGGAGTAGATATTTGTGGATGTAGTGCCAATCAAGTACTCAGAGATAATGGGAATTGTAGATGCTGGAAAATCCAAGATAACAAAGTGTGGGGCTGGATGAACACAGCAGGCCAAGCAGCAAACTGGGAGCACAAAAAGGTGACGTTTCGGGCCTCGACCCAAGATGCAAGCGTCTAGACCCGAAACGTCAGCTTTTGTGCTCCTGAGATGCTGCTGGGCCTGCTGTGTTCATCCAGTCCCACACTTTGTTATCTTGGATTCTCCAGCATCTGCAGTTCCCATTATCACTATGTCAGGAATTGATTGGCTTTACTCCAGAATGAGGAGTCAACAGCCTCTAATAGTGTTTGAGTAGATACTCACAGCCTAGGGATACAAAGAATAACTATCCAGTTACGCTGGTAGCAGTTTTAGTTTAAAGGATACAATAAAGCAAAATTATTTCCTCTAGATCGCTGATCTAAGGTTGTTCAGCCAGTTTTGATTCTTGCAATGAAAACAACAAACACGGTGACACCTGTGATGATGAAAGAGAGAAGTAAAAGAACTGATGCAATTCTCTTCTTGACATATCACTCTACTTCCCTTTGTTTCTACATTACTGTGATTAAGGATTTTTGTGGCTCTCTTCTGACGTTTATTTGAGATAAAAATAAAACAAAGTTGCTCCAGTCATCCCAAATATCTTTTGTGCCTTTTGAAGCAAGAATGTGTTAAGTGGAACATTTATCCTCCTCTATCAAGTGCTTTTCATATTGACCTGATATTGCAGAAATGCCTTCTTGAAGTAGAGGTGCTCGTATGAATATATATGGAGAACACATGTTCAGTTCAAACAACTGTTCACATGAACTTAATGCAATACATTTTTCGCTGGAATTATATAAATGTATTAGAATTGATTTACAAATCTTTTGAAGGCTTTTGTTTGAAGTGAAGTGGAAGATTAATTTGCTGTTTTTTGTGAGTGTGGAAAAATATCTTACAGCCTCAGTTTCAGAATCGTCATAATCTGAAACAAGGATACAAGGCTGATATTTAACTTGGGCTATTAATTGTTTAGATAAGGTCACAAGCAGGAAATGAGGTCTGGGTAATGTTAATGTGCAAGTCTCGTTTGGATAGAATTGATAGGCTGCTTACCTTAAACCACCCTTTCGAACCTAAATCCAAACTCACTGCCACACTTTCTCTCTTTTATGACAGAGCAGCCTCTTGGCCCTCTGGCACATTGGTAACTGCAACTACAGTCGCTATAGATGAATTTGTTGAGCTCTTAGGGAAGGAGTTTTAGTAATTCCCCAGTGACTGTGGAAGAATAAAGATACGGCTATAGGCCAGGATGGTGTGTGACTTGGAGAGGAACTTACCATAGCCGTGTGGCTATGTGTCTGCAGATACCATAGGTTTAGAAGCTTGATGAGTCACTGTTTGACTGCGTTGAGCTTGTTGAAACCTGTCGAAATTGCATTGTTCCACATACTTTTTGGCTGAAAGTTTTTCATGTCTTGCCAAATACACGGACAGCTTCATCATATGAGGAGTTGAGAAAGGCACTGAAAACTTAAGCACCAGCAAACCAACACCACTTCTGCACAGGTATCAGAGCTAAGGTCATTGTTAAAGAAACTGAAGATGGGTAGATCTAGGATGCTACTAACTGGTGTGTGTAAGGAGTTGACCACAAACTATGCTTCATGACCACCCCTCACCTGTAAGACACAACACAATTAGAAACTGATTGCATAAAATATGCTGTAGAGAAGCGATGAATGTGTAGGGAGTAAGAGCAGAATTCTGACTCAAAAACATTCATTTCCTCAGTGCAACCCTTGCCTTCACTGTCTAAAAAACTGTGGCCTGAGTGATCCAAAGACCCAGACATCATGAGGACTGTCATGCATCTTCTTCATTCCAAGGGACTGATGATGATGAGTATCCTGAGAAATTCCAGCAGCAATGTCCTTGGGCTGAGATGCTTGTGATGAGGTCTTCAGTGAGTGATCCTCAGGAAAGCTGAACTGTGCATTGGTGAGCAGATTGTTGCTGGGTAAATGCGGTACGATAACACTGTCAAGGACAGCTCTGCTACTAATGTTGCAATCATCTTCCAGATTGGATTTTTTTTTCAGGACAGGACATACCCAGGCTTCTTCCCTCATTGCCGGGGAGATGTTGATCTGTATCTGCCTGGCTAAGGTTAGCGCAAGTTATGGAGCACAAGTCTTCGGCACAGCAGCCTCGGTATTATTAGGAGCCATAACCTCTGTAATATTCAGTAAATTCAGCTGTTTCTTGATATCACATGGGATGAATTAAATTGGCTGATGACCAGCAGCTCCAATGCTAGGGGCCTCTGGAGGAGACCAAGATGGTCATTTGACTTGAAATTGGTGGCACTGGGGTTTCCCTAATGAAGGCCCTCGGAATAATGACAATGGATGGATTGGGAGCAAAAATGGGGTAATTTTTTTTGAGGCACTGTTACCCATTCTTCTTGAATTCAAACCCTAAAACCAAGGCCAAGGAATTGCATACATCGAACCCTTTCAAATACGAGCAGGAATAGGCCATTCAGATCTTTGAACCTGCTCTGTTATGACCAGGGCTGATCAAGTCAGTCCCCTGTCCCCACTTTCTCACCATTACCTTTGATCTCTTTAGTTTTGGAGGTGAATTGAGGTAAGCTCATTGCTTACAGCCACAGAGCTGCATCGTGAACTGCACCTCCTGGTGTATAGAACTAAGCATCACTGTTGTCAGCCTCTGCGTAATTGATGTGTCTTGTTCCTTTCATTTTATATCAGCAGTTATTCAATAGCAGCTGAGCCCAGTTGTGCCTGTGCCATCCATACCTATGCATTTCAAGTAAAGATTAATGGGCAGTGACCAGAAGCAGGAACGACAGCTGGTTTTCTACTTGCTCAGAGAAACATTAAAAAAAAGTAGGAGTAGGCCTTTTGGCCCATTGAGTCTACTGTGTCATCCAACATGACCGTCGCTGATCCTTTATTGCGATGCTGCAGTCTTGTCTTCTCCCTATACTCGTTGGTGCCTTTAAACTGTAGACTTCTGTCCATTTATTACTTACATATATTCAGAGACTTGATCTCCAGAATCTTCTACAGTAAAAAATTTCATAGATTTACTACCCCCGAGTGAAGGAATTTCTCCTCATCTCAGTCCGAAATGCTCCAAGACTAACTCCACGTTCTAGAACTCAGTCAGGCGAAACATCATTCTTGTCTGTCCAGCACAGTCAGAGTTTTATACATTTCATAGAAATTCCCTTCTCATTTTCTACAAATTCCAATAAATACTGGCCTATTTGACCCAAAATCTCCCTATACAAATCTCCCATCCTAGGAATCAATCTGATGAAACTTTGCTGTGCTCCCTCTGTGGAAAATATTTCATTTCTTAAGTAAGGAGGCTGAAAATACTGTAAGCAAGGTCTCACTATGACTCTGTACAACTACAGTAAGGCTTCTTTGCTCCTGTACTCAAACCCTTTTGCAACGAAAGCCAACATCCTACATGCCATGACCGACTACACTCTCCCGACTCTCGCCGCTGTAATGTGAAAACAATTAATGCAATTGAAATTTAATTTTGGGGCATGTTTGATCTCTAGGGCTCAGCAACTCTTAGATAATTTTGTACAGGTAGATCCAAAAGACCATGGAGTTAGTCTCAGGGCTCGCATTTCAGACTGAAATGAGAAGGGGGAAACTGCAGTTCACCTCAATACTCCTAATTTGGAGGGGACCAAGATTTACACTCCTGATTTCTATTTAGTATCTCTCACTGACAGCAAAGACATATTGTTCAGAGCAGACCTGAGTCAGCTACTTCACCTCTCATTGGTTAATAAGTGAGGATTGGGAACTGAGGTGATGTCGCAGAGAATCGGAGCACAGAAAACACACCACATTGGGAGAGAAAATTCTCAGGAGAACAGAGGATTTTGAAAACTCTCAGTCAACATATTTGGTGCAAAAGTTAAATAAATGCATAACTGAATAGAATTATGTCTAATCAAATTAGCTGCAGACTAAATAAATCAGACACTCGCTTTGTGCTGACAAAGCCCATAAATGTGACTTTCCAGCTTATGTCAGTCCATTTTAGCGTGGTTCAAAGGTTGCCAATGAGTTTCATTAATGACAGACATTCCATCCTCTCTGTAATTTGACCAAATTATAGGTGATTGGAATATCCTTGAGGTTTATGACTAAGGTTAACTGCTTGAGAACAATAAATATGATCAAAATCGCTTGCTAGAGGGGAAATGAAAGGATGGGGCTCTGTTATGTTTGAGGACTGTGAGCAGGTCTTGCATGTATGACAGAATGTGACAAATCATGTAGTATTTTGCCTGGGTTCAATATTTTGCTCATGTATTTAGTATTTTGTTACTTGGATTGTAAGGTTGGCATAAAATCAATGCAGAAAGAAAATGAAAACAGTGATGAGATAAGATAGATGGAGATGACGTTCTACTTGTTTAATAGAACGAGTGAGTTGAAGCAGGCCAGTGTGAGTAAGAAACTGTAAATGTGACTGTGGGATATATTAGACTGTGAGTATGAGTGTACATATGGGAGTTTGCTGCTGGGGATTGGCTCATCATCTCCGCTAAAAGTAGCTTCTTTACAATCTTCCTACTATCCAAACACAGAGGAATGGCAAAACATGGTGAATATTTCAACCATTTCTTCTATTTTCTAAATTAATTTTTATTCAACAAGCTGTCAAATCTCCCATGTCTCTATTTAATTAACCATAGCATTGTAACATCAGACAATTTGTTCACAGGATGGATTGTACACACTGGGAAGATTAGATTTAGACCTCAATCTCTGCTAAACTGAACCGAACACACTGGTGTTCCATTAATGATTGTGGGAACTGCTAATGCTGGAGAATCTGAGATAACAAGTTGTAGAGCTGGATAAACACAGCAGGCCAAGCAGCATCAGAAGAGCAGGTAAGCTGATGTTTTGGGTGTGGACCCTTCTTCAGATAGAAAAACTTCTGAAAAAGGATCCAAACCCAAAATGTTAACTTTCCTGCTCCTCTGACGCTGCTTGGCCTGCTGTGTTCATCCAGCTCTACACCTCATTATATCAGTGTTTCATTACTGTGTGATTTATGAATTGGAGCAATGGTACTAGTTTACTCTCGTGTGTAATGGGCTTTATTAATTACTGTGTATGCTGCAATTGTCACCTATAGACTGAAAGAAACACCCAAAGTCATATTGAAGAGACAGGCAGCAGGGACCAATCTTAAAGATAGTGTCACTGGAAATTCAAAGGAAATAGTTTCAGCCAGAGGTTCCCTTTGCTCCAGGGCTCAACGATGGTGGCTGGGGCTGAAAATGCCATGCTTACTCTCCCTGAGCAATGTCTGCAGAATGGTGTATTTTTGCTTGTCGAGTAAACTGAGGTAACACTACGTACAGGGCAATCACAGACAAGCACTGATTCAGAGAGCAGCTATGGCCAAAATCCTGTTGTGACATAACACAATTTAGGCATGTCATTCAATCCTATTTGGGCCCAGTGCCCCTTCTTTGCTGCTCTAATTAGCCTCCTTAATGTCAGGCAGGCACTAGTTGGCCACCATGCTCTTAAGGAATGTGCAGAGATGCCAGGAGAGAGAGTGAGAGTGAAGGACACTGCCTCATTTCTATTCTATCTCCCTCGCCCTACCAGACATCATAAATTCCAGCTTTGCACGTCTAGCTGAAAAGGTAACAGTGCTTCAGGTTATTTGCTCACCCAGAAGACAGCTCCTCTAGAATTGCAACACTTCCAGTACTGTGCTGAAGTGCCAGGTTAATTATAGCTGGAGTGAGACTTGAGCACCCACCTTTCTGACTCTGAGGCAAAAGTTGCCATCTCTGAAACAAATTCAGACTTTGTGTAGGCTTGGATGTAATTTTTTTTAAATCGACCTCATAGAATCCCTACAGTATGGAAACAGGCCATTCGGCCCAACAAGTCCACACCACCCCTCCAAAGAGCATCCCACCCAGACCCATACCCTGACACTTCCCATGGTAAACCCACATAATCTAAACATCCCTGGGCACTATGGGCAATGTAGCATGGCCAAGCCACCTACCCTGCACATTTTTGGATTGTGGGAGGAAACTGGAGCGCCTGGAGGGAACCCATGCAAACACAGGGAGAACATGCAAACTTCACACAGACAGCCGCCCAAGGCTGGAACTGAACCTTGCTCCCTGGTGCTGTGAGGCAGCAGTGCTAACCATTGAGCCACCGTGCTGACTTGTTTGGACATATTATGAAACATGTGGAACCCAGATCTCCTGCTGGTATTGTAAAGACAATACCATTGCATCATAGGAACTCCTGGGTTCAGATGTGGATCTTTCTAAACAACCCATTCAGAAATGTTACAACACACTTCTGTAGCAGGTAGGATTTGAATCTAAACCCCTTGGTCCAGAGGTAGGAACATTATCACTGCACTGAAAGACTCCATGTCAAAGTGTAGAAATTTTCTAATGAGCCTGTTTAGAGATACTGTTGCACACCTCTGGAGCAGTGGGATGCGAACCTGGACCTCCTGGTTACGAGGTAGAGATATTACCACCACACTACTAGGCACTAAGTTAAGATGCAAAGTCCTGGATAGGATGAATAATTTTAACAAAGACAAGGTGATCCAGTTTGCAATTAATTCCAGCAACAGTGCAATAAATAGTTCATTGATTATTCATGCTCACCTGGGGGCTAATTGTTGAGCATTCCGCAAATTCCTTGAAAATAATGAAACATATTGTAGTTTTCACTTGATTTCTTAATGGCATCTGTGTCAGCTAAACACAAATTTATCCATTAACATGACGCAGGAATATTAATGTTACCTTTCCTTTCATTTTCCATAGAAGGCAATAAATATTCTCTCATTGGAACCTCAAAGGCTCAACCATCTGTGATCCCATTCATTAACGGAAATCTTTGGTGTGGCATCTGATTTTCCAATAGGTATTGCATGTCCTGATTGAGGAGTAACTCATGGAAGACAGGGACGAAGATCCATGCTGTGAGGTGGTTGTTCCTTCGGCTGGATAGACAGCCACATGGAGGCACAGTCTCACAGTAAGGGATTGACATGTTGGATTCTGGGTCCCAGCCTCAGAAGATTTAAAAGAACCAAAAGAGCTGCGTATGCTGTAAATCAGGAACAAAAGCAAAGTTCCTGGAAAAGCTCAGCAGGTCTGGCAGCATCTGTGGAGGAGAAAAGAGAGTTAACGTTTCGGGTCCGGTGACCCTTCCTCAGAACCCTTCTGAGAACTCTGCTTTCTCCTCCACAGATGCTGCCAGACCTGCTGAGCTTTTCCAGGAACTTTCTTTTTGTTCCTCAGAAGATTTATGTTTGGGGTAATTTGTTGTCACCAATTTTCCTCGCTACTATTTTAAACAAGCAAAAATCATTTAGACAGCTCTTTAGGGCCCTGGAGCAAAACAAAAATCAAAAAAGCCAGTCCTCTTTTCTACTCTTGTTCTTTTAAAAGAACAAACTTTAACAGGTGAAACAGGCCCCAGTGAGGCATATTTTCTTCTTTGCTGACTTTACATGCTTGTCTAATTATCCATGTTAAAGGAGAAACCGCTAGAGAGTCCAAAAAAGAAACACAGAAACATACAATATAGCAGCAGGAGTAGGCCATCAGCCCTTTGAGCCTGCTCAGTCATTCAATATGATCATGGCTGATCCTCAACCTCAATGCGCATTCCTGCTTTATTCCAATGCACTTGATACCTTTAAAATCTCAGACTTATCTGTCTCAAGAGGCACTTGACTTTCATGATAAGTTGTAGCTTATTGAATGACAGTAATTGGCACAATTAATATTAACTATTTAAGCATAATTATAACTATCAATAGCTAGAGATGACATCAGCTCCTATATTTGTTTTACCTCTGAGACAGGCATTCATCGGGACCTCACGCAAAAATTCATGTCTCTCTGCCCAAAGACTAACCAAAGTTAACAGGTTGGTTGGAGCCAATACAATATCAACACTAACTCTTTCAGAATCTTATCCATAACCTTCGACAACAAGAAGGCAGAAGTCACACAACATCAGGCTATAGTCCAACAGGTTTATTTAAAATCACAAGCTTTTGAACTGCTGATCCTTCATCAGGTGAAGTGGAGCGAGGTGCACAGGCACAGAATATATAGGTAAAGAGGCAATGGCAAGATAATTCCAGGTGATTAAGAGTGCCACCAGGTAAGTACAAATAGTGTGCGTAGAGTGTCGACAGGCTAAATAACAAGTCTTTGCGGGTGATCAGGAGTGAAAACAGATTGATATAAATGGTATGAATAAAGTGTCAACAGCTGAATAACAGGTTAAGGGATGACCTATGAATTGATTAATTAAGGCAGAGAAATAATTACAAATAATCAAAAGTAAGATGGTACTGGATAACAAAGTGTGGACCTGGATAAACACAGCAGGCCAAGCAGCATCTTAGGAGCACAAAAGCTGACGTTTCAGGCCTAGACCCTGCAGGCCCGAAACATCAGCTTTTGTGCTCCTGAGATGCTGCTTGGCCTACTGTGTTCCTCCAGCTCCACGCTTTGTTATCTTGGATTCTCCAGCATCTGCAGTTCCCATTATCTAAGATGGTACCAGAGATGTGGAATAACATGAGTATATATCAGAGTTACATGACAAGGATCTAACAAAAGCTCTGAAAGCTTATGATTTTAAATAAAACCTTTGGGCGAGAGCCTAGCTTTGTGAGACTTCTGACTTTGTCCACCCCAGTCCAACATCGGCATCTCCACATCGTTATACAACAAGGCTCTGTCATTTAGAACTGAGACGAGAAAAGATTCTTTCACTCAAGAATTCCTTCATTCATTGGAATTCTCTACCCCAGAAAGCCTTTGATGCTCTGGCGTTGAACATATATAAGACATAGGTCCACAGACTGAGGGAAATGCGGTTACTGCAGGAAGATAGAATCAAGATAAAAGAGAATCCATGACCTTGTTGAATGGGATAGCAGGCATGAAGGGCCAACTTAGCTTATATTTCTTAAAGAACAAAGAACTAAGAAAATTACTGCACAGGAACAGGCCTTTCGGGTCTCCAAGCCTATGCCGATTGAGATCCTCTGTCTAACCTGACATCTATTTCCTAAGGGTCTGTGTCCATTTGCTCCCTGCCCATCCATGTACCTGTCCAGATATATCTTAAAAGATGCTAACGTGTCTGCATCTACCACCTCCGCTGGCATTGCGTCCCAGCACCCACCACCCTCTGTGTAAAGAACTTTCCACGCATATCTCCCTTAAATTTTCCTCCTCTCACTTTGAACTCATGACTCCTAGTAATTGAGTCCCCCACTCTGGGAAAAAGCTTCTTGCTATCCACCCTGCCTATACCCCTCATGATTTTGTGGACCTCAATCAGGTCCCCCCTCAATCTCCGTCTTTCTAATGAAAATAATCCTAATCTACTCAATCTCTCTTCATAGCTAGCACCCTCCATACTAGGCAACATCCTGGTGAACCTCCTCTGCACCCTCTCCAAAGCATCCACATCCTTTTGGTAATGTGGCAACCAGAACTGTACACAGATTACCTTCTTACATTCGTAAACTGGGGAGAATAGATAACGTTTCATTGACGATTTGGAGGAAAATTTGTTCCAGCTACTGCCGCCTCAATAATTATCTAAACAGGTGATTTATGTCATTGTAACCTTACATAACTGCAAGACAGGTCAGCTTTGATTTCATTATCCATCCATCCTCCTCCAGCTTTCCTTGTGAATGTTCTACCACCAAACTGTGCAGTTAAACAGAAGGTACAAACACTCAGTAATGTAGCTGCAGGGGGTGAACGTGTGCTGATCATACTAAACAAATATTTTTAATTTAACAAAATACATTGAAAAGAGGAATCCATTCTCAAGGAAGAAGTGAGTAAATTGTCAGACAGAAAATATTCTGAGAATGTTGGTGGCAAGGTCACCAAACTTTCTTGGCTGCTGAAGGAAATCAGAGAGGAGTGACAAAGGCTGGGAAAGCTACACTCTGTGCCTCTGTCAATGCAGCTGAGTGTTTTCTTTTGAGTCCAATGATCCTTCATTAGAACTGGTTCCAAAGAAGAGCTACTGGACTTGAAATATTAGCTGCTTTTCTCTCCACAGAGGCCACCAGACCTGCTGCGTTTCTACATCATTTTCTGTTTTAGTTTGAAATCTCCAGTATTCCCAGTTCTTTGTTTTATCTTTGGTTTGTTGATACGGCCAGTTTCATTTTTTTGCCTGTCCGTGCAGTGCTACTGGAATATTCAAACTTGGGACAAGATGCCACAAGCAACGTCAATTCCAACTTCTAGGTAGAAACACAGAATGGTTTTAGCATAGAAGGAGACCATTCAGCCCACCAGGCCTGTTCAAGCTCTCTGCAAAAACACTTGAGTCAAAAATAACAATCAGATTTGCAGTCACCATCCCCTTTTCATACCGGAACCTGAAGGATCCACTTGCTCTAGTGTGGTAGAAGACTACTTGGTGGTCTAATGAGAAAAAAAATTAAATAAAATGTAGTCAATAGGAGGGTAGCAATTCAGTACAAGTTACATTGGTACAATAGATATTGTCCTGACACATTGAAGGTCACCTCAAAATTTGGTCTTACTCTTTTGAAATCCAAAGTTGTTCCCCAACTTGTGTCTGAATGACATCATCATATTGGGCAGTGGTTAACCACTTCTTAACATTAACACTTTCCAACCTTACACCCTTATACAACATCTCAACTTGTTAGGCCGCAGCTCGAGTATTGTGCACAATTGTGGGCACCATACTTTTGGTAGGACGTGAAAGGTCTCGAGTGAATGCAAAAGAGATTTTCAAAAATGGCTCCAAGGATGAGAAAGTGCCATTTTGAGGAAGATTGTGACCCTTCTTCACGGAGAGAAGAAGGCAAAGAGGAGATTAGATTAAGGTTTTCAAAGTCAAGAGATGTCTGGCTACAGTAGGCAGGGAGAAGCTACTCCCACTCACAAAAGGATTGTGAACAAGACGGCCCAAATTTAAAGTGATTTTCAAATGTACCAATGGTAACATAAGAAAACAATTTTTTCACATCTTGAATGGTTTCGGTCTGGAATACCCTGCCATAAAGTGAAATGGAGGTAGAATCATTTAAGACATTCAGGAGAGTTTTTGATCATTATTTGAGTAGAGACAATGTGCTGGAGCATGGAGCAAAGGCAGAAGAATGGCACTAACTCCAGTGCTTGTTGGAAAGTGATTGCAGACACGATGGGCAAAACTGCCTCCTTCTGTGTAGTCACGATTCTGTGATTCTCTCCCAATTTTTCCCCATATTATTGTTACATATACATTTACAGATTCACAGAGCTGTACAGCATGGGAGCAGACCCTTTGGACAATCTCATCCATGCCAACCAGATATTCCAAATAAACCTAGTCCCATTTGCCAGCATTTGATCCATATCCCTATGAACTCTCCTATTCATGTACCCATCCAGATGCCTTTTAAATGTTGTAATTGTACCAGCCTCCACCACTTTCTCTGGTAGCTCACTCCATACATGCACTACCCTCTGTGTTAAAATATTGCCCTTTAGTTCCCTTTTAAATCTTTCCCCTCTCACCTTAAGTTTGTGCCCCTAGTTTTGCACTTCCCCACTCCAGGGAAAAGACATTGGTTATTCACGCTATCCATGTCCTTCATTTTATAAACCTCTATAAGGTCAGACTTTAGCATCTGACATTCCATGGAAAATAGCCCCAGCCTGTTCAACCTCCCGCTATTACTCAAACCCTCCAGCCCCGGCAACATTCTTGTAAATCTTTTCTGAACCCTTTCAAGTTTAACAATATCTTTCCTATAGCAGGAAGAACATAATTGAACACAGTGTTCAAATTTGTGTTTTTAATTATATTTATCATTATCCCATCCCTCCCCCAACTCTCTGACTTCATAAATTCGGGCAGCCTGGAGGTTTTATTATGCCAGAACCTGTCCTCTCAAACTTAAAAGATTAGCAAGTCTCAGAATTGAAGACTATTGACTTTGATCCTGCTCTTGACAGTGTGAATTCTGTATGTTATTAAAGTTATGACCTTGGGTTGGTTTCAGTCAAGTATTGGTGGATGATTGACACTCAATGAAAGTGCTTCCTGTGGTTCCTTGGTACAACACATTTAGTGAGATGAACAACGCGCATTCACTGCTCATCTGCAGTATTCCAGATAACCACAGCTTTCCCACTAAAGCCCTTATCTAAAGTAAAGTACTGCCGTGCTCGAAATATAAAATTAAAACAGAAAGTACTGGAGAAACTCAGCAAGTCTCGAAAAATAAGTTCTTCTGAAGAGTCGTATTGGACTTGAAATGTTAACTCTGGTTCTCTCTCCACAGACGCTGCCAGATCTATATGAGTCAGCATTTTCTTCAAAGCAGACTTTATTGTGTGGACCCCATGCTGAGTTTCTTCATTCAATTGTGGGAACCTCAGTGAGATTCGGATACGGTCAAATCCAGAACTGGCTATAAATTGGCTGGAACACTAACAAATTCTGCTACATTTCCAACACCAGGATCCTATACAATGCAAACATTTCATGCAAAACTCTGATAACTGTCTAGGATACCCAACTGTGCCATTACGGAAGGAAGTCCAGGATTTTGACCCAGTGAGAATAAGAGAATGGTGATATATCTCCAAGGCTAGATGGTGAATGGTTTGGAGAGAACTTGGGGTGATGGTGCTTCTATTTATTTGCAGCCATGTCCTCCTAAGTAGATAGGTAGATAAGTAGATGTAAATGGAATGTTAACATAGAGCATAGAACAGTGCACTACAAGAGCAGGTCCTTTGCTCCATCATCACTGTGCCAACTAGGATGCCATTCTAATCTAATCCCATCTGTTAGCTCATGGTTTGTATCCTCTATCCCCTGTCTGTTCATGTGGCTGTCTAAAAACTTCATAAACTTTTCTAACATATCTGCTTTTACCACCTCCCCTGGCAGAGTGATCAAGCACCTGCCGCTATTTGCATAAAAGGCTTTTTGCTCACATAGAATCCCTACAGTGTGGAAACAGGCCCTTTGGCCCAACAAGTCCACACTGACCCTCAGACCTCCCACCCAGACCCACTGCCAGTGTAACTCACATTATCTATTTGTCCCTGAACATTGGACAATTTAGCATGGCCAATTCACCCTAACCTGCACATCTGTGGGAGGAAATCCACGCAGACACAGGAAGAATGTGCAAACTCCACACAGACAGTCACCTGAGGCTGGAATTGAACCTGGGTGCCTGGTGTAAATGAGGCAGCAGTGCTAACCACTGAGCCAATCCTAAAATCACCTTTCAACTTTCCCATGTCTTGTCTTAAACCTATGCGCCCCAGTACCTGATATTTCCACTTTGGGAAAAGACTTCAACTGCGCACCCTAAACATGGCTCTCATAATTTTATATGTCTATCAGGTTGCTCTCAGCCTTTGACACTCCAATCCAAGTTTGTCCAACCTCTCCTTTTGGTTAATACACTCCAGTTCAGGCAACATCTCAGTCAGGGTGGTACAGTGGCTCAGTGGTTAGCACTACATCCTCACAGTGCTAAGGACCCAGGTTCAATTGCACCCTCAGGTGGCTGTCTGTGTGACATTTGCTCATTCTCTCCATATCTGCTCAGGTTTCCTTTGGGTGCCTCAATTTCCTCCCACAGTCCAAAGATGTGCAGGTTAGGTGGATTGACCATGTTAAATTTCCCATAGTGTTGAGGAATGTGTAGAGTGGGTGGGATGCTCCAAGGGTCAGTATGGACTTGTTGGCCTGAAGGGCCTGTTTCCACACTGTATGCATTCTATGAAAATAAAACTCTTTTGCACTCTCCAAAGACTTCCCATTCTATCTATAGTGTGGTGGCCAGAACCACAAACAATGCTCCAAATATGTCCTAACTAAAGTTTTATACAGCTGTAACATGACATGCCAACTACTGGACTCAGTGCTTTACAAACTTAATATAGCTTGAACTGCAATTTTTCATATTGTTTCAAATCCAGTTTAGTATCAGAGGAGCAGTCTGTGACTGTCCTTGCTTGTCAAATTGAGCAGTTAAGAGGATAAAAGACCTCAAGGCATGTATTCTGCAACCCTCCTGTATTTTAAGGATGTAAAAGTAGCATTTGCACCACAGATGAGTTAGCAACCACGGTGTGATGTTTTTGAAATGACCACAATAACACGACTTGTGTGGTGACGTGACAGCCCCAGGTTCTATGGGTGACATTGATCAACCTTCATGGTGCAAATAGCCAATCAGCAGGTGAGCTAACAGTTTCTTTTCCAACATTTTCTGCCCAATTTGCATTAATGGGCCTGATCACATTGTCCCCCTCTACATAAAGCCTCCTTATTTAAAAAAAAATGCAGTCCTGTTAACAATTTTGACGGTAAATGAACTGTTTGTTTAATTGGTATTCTGTGATGGGTTCACTCAATGTATTGTACCTTCACACACTTCTTTCACAGAAGGCTGCACATAAAGACATTGTCGTTGCAGTTAGCTGGATCAGTAGCATTACAGGATTCAAAGCAGAATCTGACAGCAGAGCAGATGCTGATTGTCTGTGGCACAATGCTGAATTATTATCAAAAAAAAGACATTCCTGCTTCAAAAAAAACCACAGATGCTGCAAATCTAAAATAAACACAGAAATGCTGGGAAAACTCAATAGGTTTGTCAGTATTTGTTCAAAGAGAACCAGAGTTAAGATTTTGAATCCAACATGACTCTCTTTGTCTTATGATCATCTACTTGGAGCTGAGATTGGCGACTTCCACGAGCCACAACCATCTTCCTGTATACTGTATATAGAACTGAAAGCACTGCAGATCTCCAGCGAGATTCCACTACCAGACCCATTCCCCTCCCCTCCCTTGTCTGCCTTCCTCAGGGACCGTTCCCTCTGGGACAGCCTGGTCCACATTTTCTTCACCCCCAACACCTCCCCACAGCCCCAAGTCACCTTCCCCTGTAACTGAAGCAACACTTTACCTGAACTTCCCAGAGTCTAGTCTACTGCATTCACTGCTCATAATGCGTTCTCCTCCACATTGGGGAATGAAGCGTAGACTTGGTGACCGCTTAGCAACTATGTTCTGCTCACAAAAAACGCCCTGAACTACCTGTTGCTTGCCACTTTAACTCACCACCCTGCTCCTTGGCCAACATCTCTATCTCTGCCTTGCTGCAGTGTTCCAGTGAAGCCCAACGCAAACTGGAGGAACAACACCTCATTTTTCACTTGGGGACCCTACAGCCCTCTGGACTGAATATTGAGTTCAATAATTTTAGGGCCTAAACTGTCCCACGTCCCAGCCACTTAACCCACACACCAGACTTTATTACTGCATAGTAATAGAGATAATGGGAACTGCAGATGCTGGAGAATCCAAGATAATAAAATGTGAGGCTGGATGAACACAGCAGGCCAAGCAGCATCTCAGGAGCACAAAAGCTGACGTTTCGGGCCTAGACCCTTCATCAGAGAGGGGGATGGGGAGAGGGAGCTGGAATAAATAGGGAGAGAGGGGGAGGCGGACTGAAGCTGGAGAGTAAAGAAGATAGGTGGAGAGAGTATAGGTGGGGAGGTAGGGAGGGGATAGGTCAGTCCAGGGAAGACGGACAGGTCAAGGAGGTGGGATGAGGTTAGTAGGTAGCTGGGGGTGCGGCTTGGTGTGGGAGGAAGGGATGGGTGAGAGGAAGAACCAGTTAGGGAGGCAGAGACAGGTTGGACTGGTTTTGGGATGCAGTGGGTGGGGGGGAAGAGCTGGGCTGGTTGTGTGGTGCAGTGGGGGGAGGGGACGAACTAGGCTGGTTTAGGGATGCAGTAGGGGAAGGGGAGATTTTGAAACTGGTGAAGTCCACATTGATACCATATGGCTGCAGGGTTCCCAGGCGGAATATGAGTTGCTGTTCCTGCAACCTTCGGGTGGCATCATTGTGGCACTGCAGGAGGCCCATGATGGACATGTCATCTAGAGAATGGGAGGGGGAGTGGAAATGGTTTGCGACTGGGAGGTGCAGTTGTTTGTTGCGAACTGAGCGGAGGTGTTCTGCAAAGCGGTCTCCAAGCCTCCGCTTGGTTTCCCCAATGTAGAGGAAGCCGCACCGGGTACAATGGATGCAGTATACCACATTGGCAGATGTGCAGGTGAACCTCTGCTTAATGTGGAATGTCATCTTGGGGCCTGGGATAGGGGTGAGGGAGGAGGTGTGGGGGCAAGTGTAGCATTTCCTGCGGTTGCAGGGGAAGGTGCCGGGTGTGGTGGGGTTGGAGGGCAGTGTGGAGCAACAAGGGAGTCACGGAGAGAGTGGTCTCTCCGGAAAGCAGACAGGGGAGGGGATGGAAAAATGTCTTGGGTGGTGGGGTCGGATTGTAAATGGCGGAAGTGTCGGAGGATGATGCGTTGTATCCGGAGGTTGGTGGGGTGGTGTGTGAGAACGAGGGGGATCCTCTTAGGGCGGTTGTGGCGGGGGCGGGGTGTGAGGGATGTGTTGCGGGAAATGCAGGAGACGCGGTCAAGGGCGTTCTCGATCACTGTGGGGGGAAAGTTGCGGTCCTTAAAGAACTTGGACATCTGGGATGTGCGGGAGTGGAATGTCTTATCGTGGGAGCAGATGCGGCGGAGGCGGAGGAATTGGGAATAGGGGATGGAATTTTTGCAGGAGGGTGGGTGGGAGGAGGTGTATTCTAGGTAGCTGTGGGAGTCGGTGGGCTTGAAATGGATATCAGTTACAAGCTGGTTGCCTGAGATGGAGACTGAGAGGTCCAGGAAGGTGAGGGATGTGCTGGAGATGGCCCAGGTGAACTGAAGGTTGGGGTGGAAGGTGTTGGTGAAGTGGATGAACTGTTCGAGCTCCTCTGGGGAGCAAGAGGCGGCGCCAATACAGTCATCAATGTACCGGAGGAAGAGGTGGGGTTTAGGGCCTGTGTAGGTGCGGAAGAGGGACTGTTCCACGTAACCTACAAAGAGGCAGGCATAGCTGGGGCCCATGCGGGTGCCCATGGCCACCCCCTTAGTCTGTAGGAAGAGGGAGGAGTCAAAAGAGAAGTTGTTGAGTGTGAGGACGAGTTCAGCTAGGCGGATGAGAGTGTCGGTGGAGGGGGACTGGTCGGGCCTGCGGGACAGGAAGAAGCGGAGGGCCTTGAGGCCATCTCCATGCGGAATGCAGGTGTACAGGGACTGGACGTCCATGATGAATATGAGGTGTTGGGGGCCAGGGAATTGGAAGTCCTGGAGGAGGTGGAGGGCGTGGGTACTCTCCATCTTCGGTCCGCCTCCCCCTCTCTCCCTATTTATTCCAGCTCCCTCACCCCATCCCCCTCTCTGATGAAGGGTCTAGGCCCGAAACGTCAGCTTTTGTGCTCCTGAGATGCTGCTTGGCCTGCTGTGTTCATCCAGCCTCACATTTTATTACTGCATAGCCTGCCATGACACACCCCTGTTGTTAGTCACTAACAGTCCCCATTAACAACTATTCACCCTCTCAGCGTGATCATGAGCAAACCCTTTGTCTGTCCAGCTGTCTTTCTCTCTCTTTGGGCTCTATCCTATTGTTTACTCCCTACCCCACCCACCTCCCTTTTTTTTAATATAAACTGACGTTTTCCCGGCCACCATCAGGTCTGAGGAAGGGTCACCGGACCTGAAACGTTAACTCTGTTTTCTCCTTCTCCTTCCAAATTTGCTGGGCTTATCCAGCAACTTTGTTTTTGCTCCTGTATACAGGGTATGTTTCCAACCAACAGAGTTTTGCCCCAGGATTTCCATTGGTGCCATTCTGTTCTGGGCTTCTTGATGCCACACATGGTCAAATGGAGACTTGATGACAGGTACTGAGATTCTCAACTCAACTCTGGAGTTCAGCTCTTTGGCGGATATTTAGACTATGGTTTTAATGAGATATTACTGGACAAGGATTCCAGAGGCTCGGATTAATAATCTAGCACAATGTAAATCCTAATGCAAATAAGATGACTTTTGAATTTAAAGTCAGATTTTAATATGATCTAGAAACAGAAAAAACAGGAGCCCATTAAGTGTTGTTGGATTATCATTAAAAATTCCTGACTGGTTTATGATTGGATGGGAAACTGTATAGTTTAATGAGAATGAATGCTATAACATGGTGGCTCAGTGGTTATCACTGCTGCCTCACAGGATAGGTCAGAGTCAGCATGGATTTACAAAGGGGGAATCGTGCTTGACTAATCTTCTGGAATTTTTTGAGGATGTAACTATGAAGATGGACAAGGGACAGCCAGTGGATGTAGTATACCTGGACTTTCAGAAAGCCTTTGATAAAGTCCCACAGAGGAGATTGGTGAGCAAAATTAGGGCTCATGGTATTGGGGGCAAAATACTGAATTGGATTGAAAATTGGCTGGCTGACAGGAAGCAAAGAGTAGTGATAAATGGGTCCCTTTTGGAATGGCAGGCAGTGGCCAGTGGGGTACCACAAGGTTCAGTGCTGAGACAGCAGCTATTTACAATATACATTAATGATATAGATGAAGGCATTAAAAGTAATATTAACAAATTTGCTGATGACACAAAGCTGGGTGGCAGTGTGAAATGTGGGGAGGATGTTATGAGAATACAGGGTGACTTGGACAGGCTAGGTGAGTGGATGGATGCATGGCAGATGAAGTTTAATGTGGATAAATGTGTGGTTATCCACTTTGGTGGCAAGAACAGGAAGGCAGATTACTATCTAAATGGAGTCAAGTTAAGTAACGGGGAAGTACAACGAGATCTAGGTGTTCTTGTACATCAGTCAATGAAAGCAAGCACGCAGGTACAGCAGACAGTGAAGAAAGCTAATGGCATGCTGGCCTTCATCACAAGAGGAATTGAGTATAGGAGCAAAGAGGTCCTTCTACAGCTGTACAGGGCCCTGGTGAGACCGCACCTGGAGTATTGTGTGTAGTTTTGGTCTCCAAATTTGAGGAAGGACATTCTTGCTATTGAGGGAGTGCAGCGTAAGTTCACAAGGTCAATTCCCGGAATGGCGGGACTATCATATATTGAAAGATTGGAGTGACTGGGCTTGTATACACTTGAGTTTAGAAGGATGAGAGGGGATCTGATTGAGACGTACAAGATTATTAAGGGATTGGACAATCTGGAGGCAGGAAGCATGTTTCCGCTAATGGGTGAGTCCAGAACCAGAGGACACAGTTTAAAAATAAGAGGTAGGCCATTTAGAACAGAGTTGAGGAAAAACGTCTTCACCCAGAGAGTGGTGGATATATGGAATACTCTGCCCCAGAAGGCAGTGGAGGCCAAGTCTCTGGATAGTTTCAAGAAAGAGATAGATAGAGCTCTTAAAGATAGTGGAATCAAGGGTTATGGGGATAAGGCAGGAACAGGATACTGATTGTGGATGATCAGCCATGATCATAATGAATGGTGGTGCTGGCACGAAGGGCCGAATGGCCTACTCCTGCACCTATTGTCTATTGTCTATTGTCTCACAGTGCCAGGTGCCTGGGGTCAATTCCAACCTCAAGTGACTCTCTGTGTCTGTGTGGGATTCCTCTGGGTGCTCTGGTTTCCTCCCACAGTCCAAAAAATGTGCAGGGTAAGTAGATTAGCCATGCTAAGTTGCCAATAGTGTCCAGGGATGGATCTGGGTGGGATACTTTGAGGGCCAGTGTGGACTTGTTGGGCCAAAGGGCCTGTTTCCAATCTGTCGGGATTCTGATATACATATCACATATACATATACATATACATATACAGAGACATATACAAGATGCTGATATACTTATCACAATGTAACATTAGCAGTCAGAAGCAAGAGGCTGTGAAGAAAGGATGAAATAATTCCTACTTGTGAGCTACAGGAGCAGTATTACAAGCAATTGTATCCCTAAAACTTTGCAGAAACCTATTAGAGTCAGACAGCAGATAGTGGGAATTGCTGATGCTGGAGAATCTGAGATAACAAGGTTTAGAGCTGGATGAACACAGCAGGCCAAGCAGCATCAGCAGAGTAGGAAAAGAAAGCTGGAGCATTTTCTGAAGAAGGGTCCAGACCCAAAACATCAGCTTTCCTGTTCCTGTGATGCTGCTTGGACTGCTGTGTTCATCCAGATCCATACCTTGTTATCTTAGAGTCAGACAGCAATAACTTTCTTATGTAAAAGTACATAGCCAAGAATAAAGTAGAACAAAATAGAAAATGGTTTCATTCATTGAGTAGTTATGGTCTGGAATGCCTTGCTTGGAAATGTGATGGAGGCAGGTGTTATCAAAACATTTGAGAGGGCATTGAGCGGTTGTTTGGATAGAAATTGTGAGCAGGGAACTGGGGAAAAAGCAGAAGATTGGCACTGGGTAATAGAACCAGGCCACATCATAGAGCTGGTGCAGGCATGGGGGCTGAATGGCCTCTTTCTAAACCATCTGCCTTTATGCAGGGATAATGGGAACTGCAGATGATGGAGAATCCAAGATAACAAAGTGTGGAGCTGGATGAACACAGCAGGCCAAGCAGCATCTCAGGAGCACAAAAGCTGACTTTTCGGGCCTAGACCCTTCATCAGAGAGCTCTGATGAAGGGTCTAGGCCCAAAACGTCAGCTTTTGTGCTCCTGAGATGCTGCTTGGCCTGCTGTGTTCATCCAGCCTCACATTTTATTGCCTTTATGCAGGTATGACTCCAATCAGAGGAAATATGTTCCCTGGATTTCCATTGATTTTAGTTTTGTGAAGGCTCTTTGATGCCATACTCAATTATATGTTGCCTTGATGTCTCGGACAGTTATTCCCTCCTTACTTATGGAATTCAGCTCTTTTGACCATGTTTGAACCAAGGTTGTGATGAGATCAGGAGCTGAGTGCTGGACCCCGAACTGGGTGGCAGTGAGTCAGTGATTGCTGAGCAAGTGTTGCTTGATAGAACTGTTGATGACACCTTCTGTCACTGGTGACCAAACTTTGACTGAGAGGGTAGTAATTGGCCTGGTTTGACATAGAACATAGAAAAGTGCAGCACAGTACAGGCCCTTCGGCCCACGATGTTGTGCTGTCGAATAATCCTAATCCAAAAATAAAATAACCTAACCTACATTCCCCTCAATTCACTGCTGTCCATGTGCATGTCCAGCAGTCCCTTAAATGTCACTAATGACTCCGCTTCCACGACTACCACTGGCAAACTATTCCATGCGCTCACAACTCTCTGGGTGAAGATCCTCCCTCTGACGTCTCCTCTATACCTTCCTCCTTACACCTTAAAACTATGACCCCTTGTGGCAGTCAATCCTGCCCTGGGGAAAAGTCTCTGACTATCGACTCTATCCATGCCTCTCATTACCTTGTACACCTCGATCAGGTCACCTCTCTTCCTCCTTCTCTCCAGAGAGAAAAGTCCGAGCTCAGTCAAACTCCCCTCGTAAGACAATCCCTCCAGTCCAGGCAGCATCCTGGTAAACCTCCTTTGCACCCTCTCCAAAGCCTCCACATCTTTCCTATAATAGGGCGACCAGAGCTGGACACAATATTCCAAGTGTGGTCTCACCAGGGTTTTGTAGAGCTGCAGCATAACCTCGCGGCTCTTAAACTCGATCCCCCTGCTAATGAAAGCCAAAACACCATATGCTTTCTTAACAACCTTATCCACCTGGGTGGCAACTTTGAGGGAGCTATGTACTTGAACACCAAGATCCCGCTGTTCCTCCACACTGCCGAGATTCCTGCCTTTAATCCTATATTCAGCATTTAAGTTCGACCTTCCAAAATGCATCACTTTGCATTTATTCAGGTCAAACTCCATCTGCCATTTCTCAGCCCAGCTCTGCATTCTGTCAATGTCTCGCTGAAGCCCTGCAATAGCCCTCGATACTATCAACGGCACCTCCAACCTTTGTGTTATCAGCAAACATACTAACCCACCCCTCAACCTCCTCATCCAAGTCATTTATAAAAACTACAAAGAGCAGAGGCCCAAGAACAGAGCCCTGTGGGACACCACTCAGCACTGACCTCCAGGCAGAATACTTACCATCTACAACCACTCTCTGCCTCTTGTCAGCCAACCAATTCTGAATCCAGACAGCCAAATCACCCTGTATCCCATACCTCCTGACGTTATGAATGAACCTGCCGTGGGGAACCTTATCAAATGCCTTGCTGAAGTCCATGTACACCACATCCACTGCTCGACCCTCGTCAACCTGTCTCGTGACTTCCTCAAAGAACTCAGTAAGATTTGTAAGGCATGACCTGCCCCTCACAAAGCCATGCTGACTTCCTTTAATCACGCTATGCTTTTCCAAATAGTCATAAATCCTATCCTTCGGAATTCTTTCCAAAACCTTGCTGACCACAGACGTAAGACTGACTGGTCTGTAATTTCCAGGGATTTCCCTATTCCCTTTCTTGAAAAGAGGAACAACATTTGCCTCCCTCCAATCTTCCGGTACGACTCCCGTGGACAGTGAGGAAGCAAAGATCTTCGCCAGCAGCTTAGCAACCTCCTTCCTTGCTTCCCGGAGCAACCTAGGATAAATCTGGTCTGGCCCTGGGGACTTATCAATCTTAATGTTTGCCAAAATTTCCAGCACATCAACTTCCTCAATCTTGATCTGTTCAAGCCTGTTTTCCTGCTCCTCAAAGTTCTCATTCACAACAATGTCCCTTTCCTTAGTGAAAACCGAAGCAAAAAACTCATTTAGGGCTTCCCCTATCTGCTCAGACTCCACACACAAGTTCCCTACGCTATCCCTGATCGGCCCTACCTTCTCACTGATCATTCTCTTATTCCTCACGTATGAGTAAAATGCCTTCGGGTTCTCCCTAATCCTTCCTGCCAAGCCTTTTTCGTGCCCCCTCCTGGCCCTCCTCAGTCCACTTTTGAGCTCCTTCTGAGCAAGCCTGTAGTCCTCTAAAGCTGTGCTAGACCCTTGCTTCCTCCACCTTACGAACGCTGCCTTTTTCTTTTTGACAAGAAGCACCTCTGTTCCCGTCATCCAATGCTCCTTAATCTTACCCCTTCTTACCTGTCTCAGAGGAAGAAATTTATATATCACTCGCAACAACTGTTCCTTAAACAGCCTCCACATGTCTGCTGTGCCCTTTCTGTGGAACAATTGCTCCCAATCTGTACTTCCCAACTCCTGTCTGATAGCGTCATAGTTTCCTTTACTCCAGTTAAATATCTTCCCCTGCTAACTGCTCCTTTCCCTTTCCATGGATATGGTAAATGTGAGGCTGTTGTGGTCACTGTCGTCAAAGTGTTCTCCCACCACGAGATCTGACACCTGCCCTGGCTCATTGCCGAGCACCAAATCCAAAATGGCCTCCCCCCTCGTCGGCCTGTCCACATACTGAGTAAGGAAACCCTCCTGAACACACCTGACAAAAATAGCTCCATCCAAACCATCTGCACTCAGGAGGTTTCAATCTATATTGGGAAAGTTGAAGTCACCCATAACAACAACCCTGCTACGTTTGCACTTTTCAACAATCTGCCGGCCAATGAGTTTTTCAATCTGCCTACTGCTATTTGGGGGTCTGTAGAAAACCCCCAATGAGGTGACTGCTCCCTTGCTGTTCTTAACTTCCACCCATACTGACTCAGTCGACAAACCTTCCTCGGCAACCTCAGCCCATACCACCTCAGTAGACAAGTCCTCATCAAAGGTTCTTTCAGCCACCGTTATACTGTCCTTGACCAACAAAGCCACACCTCCCCCTCTTTTACCACCTTCCCTGGCCTTAATGAAAGAACAAAACCCTGAAACCTGCAACATCCATTCCTGACCCTGCTCTATCCATGTCTCCGAAATGGCCACAACATCGAAGCCCCAGATATCTATCCAAGCTGCAAGCTCACCTACCTTATTCCGGATACTCCTGGCGTTGAAGCAGACACACTTCAAACCAGCTTTCTGTCTGCTAGCACACTCCTGTGACAGTGAGGTCCTGACCATGTCCTCCCTACGCTCATTGTCCTGTGTACTAGGATTACACCTCAGTTTCCCATCCCCCTTCTGAGCTAATTTAAATCCACCCGAATAGCACCAGCAAATTTCCACCCAGGATATTAGTGCACCTCTGGTTCAAGTGGAGACCGTCCTGTTTGTAGAGGCCCCACCTTCCCCAGAATGAGCCCCAATTGTCCATGTACCTGAAGCCCTCCCTCCTGCACCATCCCCGCTGCCACATGTTCAGCTGAAATCTCTCCCTGTACTTTGCCTCGCTATCACGTGGCACGGGTAACAAACCACGACTTGGGGCTGGTCACCCTCTCCCTTCAGGGCCCCAAAGACACGATCTGAGACATCATGGACCCTGGCACCTGGGAGGCAACACACCAACCGTGAGTCTCTTTCGTTCCCGGCAAACCTTCTATCAGTCCCTCTAATTATTGAGTCCCCAATGACTATCACTCTCTTCCTATCCCCCCTTCCCTTCTGTGCAAGAGGGACAGACAATGTGCCAGAGACCTGCACCCTACTGCATGCTCCTGGGTAAGTCATCCCCCCCAACAGTATCCAAAACGGTATGCTTGTTTTTCAGGGGAATGACCACAGGGGATCCCTGCACTGACTGCCTTTTCCTCCTTCTAACAGTTACCCAGCTTTCTTCACGCTTAGGAGTAACTACTTCCCTGAAACTCTTGTCTATTACTGACTCTGCCTCCCGAATGATCCGAAATTCATCCAGCTCCCGCTCCATTTCCTTGGAGGAGCAAGAGTTGGGTGCACTTCCTGCAGACGTATTTGGATGGGACACTAATGGTGCCCCTCACCTCATACATCATGCAGGAGGAACATTCCTCTACCTGCACTGCCATGCCTGCTAATCCCCTAAACAGCAGGTAAAAAAAGAGAAGCTTACCTTGCTTTGTCCCTGGTGTATAAGGTTAGAGGAGGTGGATGGGTGGGAGGCCCTACAAGGGTAGGGTCTCGGGTTAACACAACGATCAGTTATATAGCCGAGGGATGAAAAAAAGAAGAGTCACTCCCTTTCCAGAAACCTCTGCTCCGAGGTACTGGGGATCGAGGTAAGCTTTTTAAAGATTCAAAATCAGTGACTCACCGGCTTCCCGACAGGCTCCTGCTCCAAGCTCCCGCTCGCGCTGCTGCTGCAACCAGAAATGGAAATGACATACCCTGTTCTTTTCTGTGACTGGGATCATCTTGTCAATATGGGTATGAGCTTATGTTGCACCTGTGCTGAAGCCACAAGGACATGGTTAGTTCAGAGTTCTGGTGTTCAGTGCTATTGTTAAATGATGTCCAGGCCAGTTGACCAGATAGCATCCAGTGTCTTATGCCATTTCTTTACATCATCTGAAGTGAATCAAGTTCATTGATGGCTGGCATCAGTGATGCCGGGGACCTCTGGAGGAGGCCAAATTGGATCATCCACTTGGCACTTCTGACTGAAGATTATTACAAACGCTTCAGACAAGACTTTTGCATTGAAGTGTTAGTCTCTGCCATCTTTGAGGACAGAACTGCTTCTGGAGCGTCCTCCTCTTATTAGTTGTTTAATTGTCCACCACCGTTCATGACCGGATATGGCAGAACTACATAACATAAGAACATAAGAACTAGGAGCAGGAGTAGGCCACCCGGCCCCTCGAGCCTGCTCCACCATTTAATAAGATCATGGCTGATCTTTTTGAGACTCAGCTCCACTCACCGGCCCACTCACCATAACCCTTAATTCCTTTACTATTCAAAAATTTATCTAGCCTTGCCTTATAAACATTCAGCGAGGCAGCTTCAACTGCTTCACTGGGCAGGGAATTCCACAGATTCACAATCCTTTGGGTGAAGAAGTTCCACCTGACCTCAATCCTACATCTGATTCCCTTTATTTTGAGGCGATGCCCTCTAATCTAGTTCCACCTGCTAGCTGAGACAACCTCCCTGCCTCCACTTTATCTACTCCCTTCATAATCTTATATGTTTCTATTTGATCTCCCCTCATTCTTCTGAATTCCAATGAATATAATCCTAGTGTACCCAGTGTCTCCTCAAATCCACTCCCTCAACTCTGGAATCAACCAAGTGAATCTCCTCTGCACCCCCTCCAGTGCTAGTATATCTCTTTTCAAGTAAGGAGACCAAAACTGCACACAGCACTCCATGTGTGGCCTCACCAGGACTGTCTGCAGCTGCAGCAGTGCCTCCCTGTTTTTAAACTCCACCCCTCGAGCAATGACAGACAAAATTCCATTTGCCTTTTTAATTACCTGCTGCACCTGCGATCCTACTTTTAGTGATTCATGCACAATGGCAGAAGTGAGGTGAAGTGAGAGTGCCCGCATCTGGCATAGAACAGCTTTCACCCAAGTATTGAATCAAGGAGTAAAATTGATGCCAATGGGAGGAAAATGGTTATAAATGTTCCTGGCACGAAGGAATATAGTAGTGATATTTGGAGTTAATCCTCTCAGCCGAAGTTCGTCCCCTCCCCCCACTGCACCACACAACCAGCCCAGCTCTTCCCCTCCACCCACTGCATCCCAAAACCAGTCCAACCTGTCTCTGCCTCCCTAACCTGTTCTTCCTCTCACCCATCCCTTCCTCCCACCCCAAGCCGCACCCCCATCTACCTACCAACATCATCCCACCTCCTTGACCTGTCCGTCTTCCCTGGACTGACCTATCCCCTCCCTACCTCCCCACCTATACTTTCTCCACCTATCTTCTTTTCTCTCCATCTTCGGTCCGCCTCCCCCTCTCTCCCTATTTATTCCAGAACCCTCACCCCATCCCCCTCTCTGATGGAGGGTCTAGGCCCGAAACGTCAGCTTTTGTGCTCCTGAGATGCTGTTTGGCCTGCTGTGTTCATCCAGCCTCACATTTTATTATCTAGAGAGAACATATTCTGTGTGGAGCCTTGTGCACAGCCAAATAGTTTAAATAGACTGCAGAATGTTAAATAGAAAGGTATACCTTTCAATAATTAGCGTCTGTGAAGAAAAAAATCAGAGTCAACATTTTGGGTCCGATGATTCAGAGTTTTTAATCCTGGGAGTTGATTAACTGAAAATTTATGCAGTTCAGCGTGCAGAGAGTAATGGGTGATTGGGACCTGGCTTAAATCATAACAAAATATCACCTCAAAGAGCAATCATTTGCTTGCTAATTATTGAAACTAATATTTTTTTTAAAAAAATGTACAAATTGCTAGTGAGGAGGAATTTCAAAACCAATATTTTGTCCCAGTCTCAGTTGTGAATGCTCATCACAAATCTAGTAGAGTTCTCTTTTCTGCACTGGTGTGTAGGAGTTGAAAGGCAACCTTACATAGGTTTATAAAATCATGACAGGTGTAGATAAGGTTAACGCTAGGCATCTTTTCCCTAGGACGGGGGGATTTCATGACTAGGGAGCACCTTTTTAAGTTGAGAGAACAGAGATTTTAAAAAGACATGAGGGGTAAACGTTTTACACAGAGAGTGGTTAATGGGTAGAATGAACTTCCTAAGGAAGTGGTGGATGTGGGTACTGTTATGATGTTTAAAAGACATTTGGATGAATATGTGAAGAGGAAAGGTTGAGAGAGATATGGGCCAGGAGCAGGCAGGTGGGATTAGTTTAGTTTGGGATTATGGTCAATATGACTGGTTTGACATCCATGTTTCTGTGCTGTATGACTCTATATGTTGTTGCTGGACAGTTCTGAGCATGGAAAACCCATTTGTACCTATGATTTTTCGTCTGTTGTTTCATTAGTAGCTTTTAACATTACTACAGATCGTTCTACTGAACATACCAAATTTCTCTAGTTTTAAAAGATGCTGACTGCTGCCCAAGTCAAAAAAGATTGAAGTTATTATTCTTGACTCAAAAGCAGTCGTGTTGTTGTTGCCATATTGGGGAATAAGTAATTGTTTTGTCGTACCGAACCCAAATATTCATAAATGAGACAAGAAGTTGAATGTTTACCCCTTGCATTCATTAAGGCTAGGACTCAAGAAGCAGACTTTGACAAAAGGGACACCAATTTATACAGTAAGGGGAGAGGATGCTGTACAAATTCAGGGATTTTTCAAGTCTGTTTCAACTCCTTGCTTCCTTTATAAGGGAACAAGCTGGCCAGCCTCTCCACAAAAAAATGCAATTAGCTGTTTTTCTCCAATTCACAACCTACTTCCATAATTTCCTTTGCACTTGAAAATCTATATCTTTTCCACTTTCACTAACTAAAATCAAGAAAAATAATAAGACTGTTTTTGATAAGAATGAATTCCAATCCTAATATTTTTCTCCACAAAAAGAAATCAGACTTACTCGGCCAAACATTGTGTAAATTTCAGCCAGCAACAGTCCAAATTACCTCAGACCTTGAAGTGTCAATGTAATGCCAACAAATTTACTGATGTTGTAAACACCAGAAAAGGATTGGAACAAAAACTCAATTTACTTTGGCAAATGGAGAAACCATATATACACAGTTTTTTGCAGAAAGGAATTTAGCACTACTTCTCATCTGTCAAGAATGTCTGTAGCTTCCCCATCCATCAGTTTCCTCTTCGCTCAGGAGGCATCTATATTTATAATGACGGTTGACAAATCTTGCCGAATCAGGCCATGATTTATGTAGGAGCTTTGATGGAAAGTGTCAGCAGGCAATTATTAGTTCCTGTGGGATGGTGGTGGGCGGTGAGGGCTTTGAGAGAAGGTATGGATTTACGATCAAACTCAATCTCGACTACTGTCCAGCCCTGCACAGATCTGATGACCACGATCAGGAGCAAAGCTAAGGTCTTGCAAATGTACTGATGCTAAAACCAATCTGATTGCTTCATTAGCAGCCTGTCATAAAGATCAAGTCAGCATATACCAGGGGTTGAACCAGAGCCTTTCTGAATTAGAAACCTCAGTTACTCACTGCATTGATTCTTTGACTCATTCACATCTGTCTCCTGTTTATCTCCTCAACTGCTGAAATCCTCAATCAAGCCTTTGCCACGTCCACACTTTGATGATTCTTATAGGTAGTTGGCAGGTGCCCCATCCTTTACATTTTATACTATCATCCTCATTGTCAAACACATTCATGTCCTCCAACCCCTCCATGTTAGCAACTTCCTTCAGCCCAACAGCCTCTTTAGACTTTCAGGTCCTCTGAAGCTCACATTTTGTGCATTTCCTTCTTTCATTATTCCAACATCACCAGTGATACAATCACGATGCCTAGACAATGTCTTTGACCAAAGTTTTGGCCACACAACATCCATTTAACATCCATTTGTGTTTGACTGTGTTTCATTGACACGCAAAACATGTGAAATGACAGATAGGTTTCAGTGGAAATTGGTCTGACAGAGGTAGAGCTAGATACAGTCAATGTTATAGAACTGGAAGTAGACAGCATTTTGGGATTGAGAAGAGATGGTGTTGGAAGCCCGACTCCATGTCATACAGAATGCTGAGGTTACATGTAAACAATACAGAGGTCAAGAGAAGCCATGGACAGTCAGAGGTGGTTTCTAGAAAATAGAAATGCAAAACTGATCCAGATTTGGGTGGTGGCATGGTGTCTCAGTGGTTAGCATTGCTGCCTCATAGCACCACGGACCAGGGTTCAACTCCACCCCCGGGCAACTGTCTGAGCGGAGTTTGTACATTCTCTTCATGTCTGTGTATGTTCCTCCCACAGCCCAAAGATGTGCAGTCTAGTGTGGTTTGGCTATGGTAAGTGTAAGATTAAAGGTGCAGAGTGGGTCTGGGTGGGATTCGCTTTGGTAGATCTGTATGGACTTGATGGGCCAAATGTCCTCTTTCCACATTGTCGGGATTCTGTGACTTACAACAGGATGAGTCAGCATCAGAGGAATGAAAAGACAGGTTAATCTGATTGACACGCCATCTGCCAACTTATTCAGCACACAGCAACATTGTAAATATCATCTACAAGATAAGCTGCAGCAACTTACCAAAGCTCCTTTAAGAACACAATCCAAACCTACAAATTTTAACACCTGGAAGAACAAGAACAATATTGTATAAGGTAATAAGTTAATGAAATAGTTAATGCTAAAGTTGTATGAAGTTTTACCTAATTTGATGATGCACATGAGCTTTAGGTGGACAATCAGGCAGTCCAACATGAGGTCCCAGTTGAGACAGATGTGTCAGCTCTGGCTCCTGAAAGTCTGCTGCATTTATGCTAAACAGGGTAATGTAACCTGTATTTATTGGCATTAGTCAATTCACCAACATTTTTTAGTTAAAGCAAGTGCCTCTTCTTGTTAGGACTCACAGACACACAGACTCTATCCTCCAACATGAATGATTAAATACTCTCTTAGGTCGCGCATAGGTGGGAAAACTGGTGTCAGCATTATATCCTAACCACAAGCTGCATAACCCAGAGGACAAGACGTCAGGCACCAGATGCATGGGAACATCACAAAGCTGAAGTTTCCCTCTAAGCCACACACCATCCTGACTTAGAGCTACATTGCTGTTCCATCACTGTTGCTAGGTCACTTTCCTGGAACTCCCAGCACTCATTGTGTGTGAGCCTGCACCTGGAATACTGTGGTTGAAGAAGACAGCTGATTAGCACCAAGGACAATTAAATTAAGGATGGACAATCAGTGTTAGCCTGCCCAGGTGCAATTAGTTCTGAAGAAAATGATAACTTTTTCATTCATGCTTCCTTTTAAAATTTAGCAGCAAAAACAAAAGCAATATGGAAGTTTGAGCTGGCTGAATCACTATGAGAGGTTAAGAGACATCAGAAACTTTTTCTTGCCCTTAATTCCATAAAATACCTGATTCGAATAGGAACTTTTAATTAAAAAGAAAATTTGGGTGTAGATTCCTATCAAACTATATGCAAAGTAAGTGGAATAATGTATATTCACTTGTATGCATAACTATGATTTTCCCCCAAATATTAACTATATGCCCTCTCTCCTTTCACTTTTAGCAGGTTTTGGTTGATTTAATGCAATATATTTTCTGTTGTTCGCAGATGCAGGGTGAGTTATAAATGATTAATTACACACCAACCAGAGCAATGTAGCTACGAACAAAGATTAATCTTCTTGTCTGCAGCATCTGCTCAAATTTTTCAAAGTTCCTTTGCCTATGTCCACAGTCTCACTTTGCACGGTTGTCCCTGTAAAATGGAAAATTGTTGCCTTGTTGGACTTATCGCCAACACAAAGCAGTCATAGTATCTTGTTAGCACTTAGCTGAGCCCTTGGAATAAAGCCCCATTCTGTGATTGAGCAAGGTCAGGATCTGATAAACAAAGCCATGAACAGGCAATATTCTATTTGCCAGAGGGCTTGAGAAATTGTATCTCACACACTCCATTGTTCTGTGAGATGTAGGCCAAATGGTCTCCCAAAGGATATATTGATCCAGCTGATTAGCCTAGTCATCAGGATTTCATTTGCTAAACAAGTGCTTTGCATATCCCGCAGATGGGTTCCGTCTTTTGAATACAAACCAGGATAATGCAGTCAGTCTGGCAGAACATTACAATCTTTTTAAGAAATGAATGGCTGTTTAAATACAATATACTGCTGCTCCTTTACATGGAGACTCAATGTGAAGTATTGTACTATATAGCAGTATCATTAGTTACCCATAAAGATTTTAGGAAAAAATACTTTACCTCTAATAGAAAACAAAATAAATAGTTTGCACATCACTGGGGATATAACATCCCTTTCAAATTCTGTGAGTGGAATATAAACATAATAGTTAGAATAGCTATTCCTTTGTTACATATGTTTGAACCTGGGTCCCTAGTGTTGTTTCAGAGGTAGTAGGAACTGCAGATGCTGGACAATCTGAGATAACAAGGTGCAGTCTAATTAACATTCCATACAACCTGGAGTGTGATAAAGGAATCTGTTTAAAGTTTAATGTGTAACGAAAGGCCATTAACTTAAACCGAACTACGTTTCTCACTTCACAAATGCTGCCATGTCTTCTGATCATTAGCAACCCTTGTTTTTATTTCAAGTTCAAAGTCTAAATATTACAAGGTCAAGAAGTCTTCTGTTTGTCCTTTCTGTTTAACATTATTTAAGTTGCAAGAATGGATAATGATGTCATTGAGGATATAACATTCCTTTCAAATTCTGTAAGTGGAATATAAACACAACAGTTGGATAACTATTCCTTTATTATAGCCTAATAAATACTGCATATGACCTGAAGGTTTGATAAGGGAATTGTCAAGTTTAAAGTGTAATGTAAGGTCATTGACTTAAACCTAACTTAATTTTTCTCTTCACAAATGCTGCCAGATCTGCTGAGTATTTCCAGCAATCCTTATGTTTATTTCAAGTTCAAAGACTATATACTGTAAGGTTAAGAAGACTTCTGTATTTTTTCATTTCTGTTTAAAATGATTTAAGCTGCAAGGATGGATAATGACCCTTTGTAGTGGAAGCAAATAAATCAGTTGATATTTCTTCTGATTTTAACCAGGATCCTGCAGTGATCATCAGTTCTGCTGGTTAAAATAGTTTGATATCGTATGAAACATTAGTTCTGGCTCTCAGATCCCAGTTTTTTATTATTGGTGGTCTAAACTACTTAAACAAAAGGATTAACACAATGGAAGATGATTAATTGGACAATGTTGTGGGATGCTCTTGTATCCATCTAACTTGAAGATAAAGTAAAGAGGGAAATCAGAAGAGAAAAATGCTGACATCTTGGACAGAGCAATGTTAGTCGCACCTGGCCCATCCAGAAAATCTAACTCTGGCATTGAGTTTGGAAGTGGAAGTCAATTCTTCTCTAGGATTGGCCAGTTTGTGTCAGGCAATTTCTAGGTTATCAGCTTGTAACATATCCCTCTTAAATCCTACGGGATGAACAGGCAACAAGTTCTCACCCCATTAACACTCAGAGGCTGAGGTCTTGCTGCAATATTTCATAGAATCATAGTCATAGAATCCCTACAGTGTGATAACAAGCCATTCGGTCTATTGAGTCTGCACCAACCTCCTGAACATCATCCCACTGAGACCCAGCCCTCTAGTATCTTCCTATAACCCTATGTTTCCCATGGTTAATCTACCTAACCTGAACATCCCTATACAATATGGGCAATATAGCATGGCCAATCCACCTAACTTACACATCTTTGGACTGTGGGAGGAAATTAGAGCAGACATGGGAAGAACATGCAAACTCTAAACAGAGAATCACCCGAGGGTGAAATTGAACCTGGGTCCCTAGTGTTGTTTCAGAGATCGTAGGAACTGCAGATGCTGGAGAATCTGAGAGAACAAGGTGCAGAGCTGGATGAACGCAGCAGGCCAAGCAGCATCAGAGGAGCAGGAAGGCTGACGTTTTGGGCCTGATGTTTCTTTTTTCTGAAGAAAGGTCTAGGCCCAAAATGTCAGCTTTCCTGCTCCTCTGATGCTGCTTGGCCTGCTGTATTCATCAGCTCTACACCTTGTTATCCCTGGTGTTGTTAACAGACATCCAGTCAGGTATTCTCTTACCGAAAGCCAGGAGCAGCAGTTCAGCACATGTTGTCTCCCTCACTCCAGAGATATCACAAGCTCCAACAGTGAACGGCCTCATGGCTCAGTGATGTCTCATTTCTCCTTAGCTGGTAAAAATGCACAGTTAACTTGCACATGATGCGATTGGGGTGAGCAAACAGCAGGGATTGGTTTGATCAGACTTTCTTTGCAGCACTCCCTCCATTCCTGCCTCAAACTATAGCAGATACTCTTTATCTCAGGTTTCACTCTGACTCCCATCTTCACTGAGATATCAATATCAAGAGGTCCCTGACCCTATGGGCTTCACTTTAAGAGACAAGAACAGCCCTTGGGATGGTTCCCACTCAGTCAACTCATTCTTTCATAGAACTGTTACTACTCAGCGCTCTGAGCACTTCCGTAACACCTCCTGCCAGCAGAGAATCTCCTCACAAGGTGAGTGCATGCTGTTAGTGAGGAGAAACGTAAAATAGTACTCATCACTTTCAAAAGAAGTATCATCTTCTACTGTCCCCCATTATTCTGGACCACCCACATGTTAGAATCCACTTTCCTTTGTCACCCTTTAGTGTTCGTCATTATGCTCCCCCATTGCAATAATCGCACCCATACTTGTATCAACCCCCCCAAAGCCCACCTGTAGCATCACCTCCATGGTCACCCAGACCATTAACCCTCCCATATTTTTCCTCATATTGATTTACTTGCTTTGTTTGAGAATAAAGGAGGCACTGCCCATTCGCTCTCAGAGATAACTTAATGGACCTTCTCTACTGTAAGGACTGACACAGCTGGGTACTGACTCCCAGTGTCTGACATTCTCCTTTATTGGTTGACTGGATCTTTGGTAAAATGGAGAGACAAATATCATTGTAATGCATTATGTATTCACAAAATACTGTTAAGAACAGTCATTTCTAAATTTCTGTGCTGTAATTGGATTTTAGATCGTGAATATAAATGTTTTGGACCAGGTAATGTCATAAAGGATGAAGGAAATGCTGTAAACCATGGTGAGAATTTTTTGAGACCTATGGGGATAGACTATGAGGGGCAGGAAGGCTGGCAAAATGGCAGACATGACATGAGCAGAAGCATGTGGCAGACAACTATGTCAAATCTCCATGATCATTTTGTGGAGGTCCTACTTTCACGTGCTGAGATTGTCCTCTCAATGGAGACACAGTGGCCCCTGAGTAGCCCCTGACCAAATTCATGGCAACACTGACCAACTCCATAACAACAAAGCTCTGAGACCTCCCATTTCCAATAATCATGATCTATCTGCCAAGATCTGCAGGATTCCTACAATCTATCCCAAGGGGTGTTTGAGCATCTAGGTGCCTTTTCCCGGGAACTGCAGTTTCAGAGGTGGCCACTGCTTGCAGGTGCCATTGTTGAGGCTGCTGAATTGCTGATGCTCTGATTGGGCCATCAGCTCTCGGGTGAGGGCTACCGTTCGTGGTTGGTTCACATCCAAGGCTGCTAAGGACGACATGCCCCATGTCCTGCGGGGGTTTTGGCCCCAATTTCGGTACAGCCAGTGAGACCTCATATCTGCTGTGACCGCCAACTTTCACATTTTTCCAGGCACTTCCCAATTTTGCAGCTATACTTAATCGGCCTTCAGCTTGCCTTTGTCTCATTCCAATTTCATGGGTTGCTATTGGTAGAGCTTTATTATCACTGGAGTTTGCCAACATGACAAGAACATGGTTAAATAAGGTGATCTTAAGCTGAGAGTGTTCACTGGAAAATAACACAAACTCTCCTCTCATATGACAGGAGAATGGAGTTTACTAAAAAGAATACTTCCTATTTCCCTGCTATATTTATTGATAATATAAAACATACCTTTAATGTACAAGTTTGTGCTGTACTGACAGTTATTGCAACAAAAAAAAAACAACTCATTAACTTCCTACCAGCTGCTGGAACTTGTGGAGTACAATTAAAATGCCGAGTGGGCTAATTAGGGCCAGCCAGATTTCACATTTGTAAGACTTTGAAATTCTCCAGTGGCCCCTGCTGGGATGTGTGCATGCGTGAATGTCCGTGAAAGTAACGACTGGGCTTGGCTGTGATACACCAAAAGCTCCAATTCACAGTGTCTGTGCATCACACAGGAAGATGGCCACCGTGACAAGGCACTGGAGCGTTGCCAATGCCTCCGTAGCCATGCCATAGTGCTGCCACGCAACTTCCTGCAAATAGAAGAGACAATATCCATTTGGAGATCACCATTAGTTTTTTTTAGAGCTTGGACCATTGCAGAGGGAAATCAGCAAACTTTTTTCACGTCAAGAACAGAGTGAAAATCTGTAAATCTTTTCCCTAAAAATATGACTGTGAAGATTGGCTGAGCTGATGTTTTTAAGAATGAGAACAGTAGAATTTCTGTAGGCAAGTGAACCAAGGGATATGAAGGAAGGGGAGTCTTGATACACACCAGTTTTGATCAAATAAAATGGATAACAGCCAAATTCCAGCAGCAAAAGACTTTGTCAATGCTGCTGAACAATAAAGAATTTAATTTCAACAAACCTAGTTTGCTTAGATAAATTAATTCTATTCACGTGTCCAGTTGTATCTCTGTATTAATGTGCAAATGGCTGCAAATTCAATGCTATGTAATACTGATACATAAATTATAATCAGATTCATCTAAAATTTTATGTACAAACGTATCTTGAATATTTTAAGAAGAACTCTTCCCAAAGGCGAGGGAATGGGCTGCAGCAGCAGAAATCTTTCATTGTGAAGAACAAACAAGCAGCAGCATTGAGATGTTAAGCAGGAGCTTAAAGAGCCCAATTTGTGAGTAAATAAAGGCATTAGATTTGAACAGAGTCCGAGGAATAACCTGCCTGGATCAACAATCATTACACCTCTCTGTTCCTTTTTTCTCTGAAATCCCTCTCATTAGAGCTTGTGAGTTGCAAATCCATCGGAAAACCTCATCACCACAAGTGAAAGCTTGATGTGAAATCTACAGTATTGCTTCAAGAAAAGTGAATTTCCCGGTCATGACTGATCCAGGAAGTCAATCCATTGTCAACAGCTTGAGTGCAAAGTGGCTTCAGGAACAGATCAACACTTGGACAAACTGAATGGTTCCTTTCCTAACTTTAACTGTTATATGGTCCTTCAGCACTAATGTATTCTCGCAGCAGTGAGTACCATGTGCAGGAAGCATTGCCGTGAGCTGCCAGGTTTCCTTAGACAGCACCTTCCAAACCTGTGGCCTATACCACCCAAAAGGGTAAGGGTAGCAGATACATGCTAACATCACCAACTGCAAGTTCCCAAACACTGTTCCGACTTGGAACTGTATTGACTTTGCCTCATTGTTGCTGGATTAGAATCCCAGAACTCCCTTCTAGACAGCACTGGGAGTGTCCCTACACCCAGCTCATCAACACCTTCTCCAGGGGAGCTAAAGATCTGTAATAAATGCTGGCCTAGCCAGTGGCGCCCACCAAAGAAATTTGAGGGACTACTGTATGCTCTGTTTCACAGAGACATGACTCCCTCCTGCTTCACCTGACTGTGCCTTACAACCTGAGAGGGCTTCTCAATCCACCAGATGGGCTGCACGGCATCCCTGGGCAAGACAAGGGGTGATGGGATCTGCCTCCTAATCAACACCTCTTGGTGCTCAGATGTGATAATCTTGGTGAGTTACTGCTGTCCTGAACCTAGAATATCTTACAGTGAAGTGCCATCCCAATTGCCTGCCATGGGCGTTCACTTGTGTTTTCCTGATAGTAATTTACATCCCACCCCATGTGGAAATGAAGACAACACTTGGTAAGATACACACTGCCACAAATAGCCTTGAGGCAGAATACCCCAAGGCCTTGTTCTTTGTAGCCAGTGACTTCAGCCAGGCCAACTTCAAGAGTGTCCTACCAAGATACCATCAACACATCTCTTGTTCCACCAAAGGCCAAACGCTCTGGACCATTTCTACACAGCCATCAAAGACACCTAGCGCTCCATCTCCTACCCTCATTTTGGTAAATGCCATAATGTGACTCCTTCTAATGCATCACAAACAGAAACCGAAACATGAGGATCTGGTGCAGAAAGTTGTACAGTGCTGGTCAGAGGTAATGCATGAGCTCCCATGTGACTGCTTGGAGTCTGTGGACTGGTCCACATACAAGAAATCAGCAACCAACCCTAAATTGCTGTGTAACTACTGTTACAGACATTTCATCAGTAAATGTGTAAAGCCAAAGAAGTTAATCCGAGTTCTCCCCAGCCAGAAACCATGGATGAATCATGAGATTTAGATTTAGATTTGATTGTTATGTGCATTCAAACACAGGAGTACAGTGGAAAGTGTATTATGCATGACTCCACCTTAGTTATCAAGGTACCCAAGTACAAAAAACTTGCATGCAAAGTAGTAAAAGAAACAGAGTTAATACGTTAAGCATTACTTTATGGAATAAGTAAAAAAATAAAAAATATAAGGTAGTTAACAATAAAGTCTTTCTTAATTTAAACTGGGAAAATAAAGGAATAAGTTAAAAGTTCAACACTCTTTGATGAGTCCTCCACTTATCTCATTCTCCTTGTAGCCTCAGCCATCTGTTCTCGACACCACTGCCCCAGATACAGGGGGACCTCCCTCAATGCTTGCTCTTTCTATGTTGGGTCATGGTGCTGTCATTGCAGCTCAAACTGCTGCCTCTTCAATCTCCCCTGGTGCCTTAGGAATATGCCCAGGTAGAGCCACTGACACACAAAGACAAGGCACCACCATGAGTGGCCGAGAGACCTAGCTGAGACCTGCCGTGAGACCGGGCTGAGAGTCCAGGCCGAGAGACCGGCTGTAGCTGAGATCCACTACAAGCCACCAAAAGACCAGGCTGAGAGCTGCCATGAGGCTGGGCTGGGATCCACCATGAGATACCCAGACACTACCAGGGGGGAGGAAGAAAGCCAAAGAGATTAGAGAAAAAAGCTGGTGAAAGAAATAAGAAAGTATGAAATAAACAGACAGAGAGGTGGAAAAGTTCTGGCTGGAGTCTCTTACTTCACTGTCATCTTGGGATGATATAATGGGCTAGAAAAGGAAAGTTGAGTAGAATCACGAACAACAATGCATCCCTCTCTGAGGAGCTCAATGCTCGTTTGGGACAGAATGTCTGTGAAATGATGCCACCTGCCCTGATAACCTCGGGTAACTGCCACAGATGGTCAGATGGGCCTTCTTGAGAGGGAAGACATGGAAAGCTACTGGCCGGAATGGAGTTCCCAGCTGTGCACTCAGATCCTGCACCGACGAGCTGGCGGGAGTATTTGCAAACATCTCAAATGTCTCCTTACTGCGAAGTGATGTTCCCACCTGCATCAAAAAGGCAACTATCAGCCTGGTGCCAAAGGAAAGTTAGGCAATGTCCTTAATGACTACTGCCTGGTGGCTCTGACATCCATCATCATGAAGTGCTTCAAGAGGTTAGGAATGGGACACAGCAGCTCCAGCGTCCCAGATTGCCATGACCCACTACAATTCCGCTACAAGGCAGCTCACCACGACCTTCTCAAGGTCAGCTAGGGATGGGCAAGAACTGCTGGCCAGCCAGCAATGGCCACAGCTCACAAATGAATGGAAAACAAAATTCATCTACCATCTCAATAAGTCCACAGCAGACTCCATCTTCCTGACCTTGCACTCATTGCTCAAACATCTGGATAACAAGGATATCTATGTCAGGCTCCTATTTTTTGACTTTATATCTGCCTTCAACACCATAATTCCAACCAAACTCATTCCCGAACTCCACGACCTACTACCCATGCACCACCTTCCCCCTCCACCACCACCACCACATCCCCCCCAACCCCCCCCCCCCCCCCCCCCCCCCCCCCCACCTCACAGCAGTAACTGGATCCTTGTCTTCCCGGCCCACAGACTACAATCAGTAAGGATAGGCGACAACAGCTCTTCTACTCAACCCCTTACTGTACTCATTATATACTCACAACTGTGTGGCCAAATTTAGTTCTAATTCCATTTACAAATTTGCTGATGACACCACTATTGTGGGTAGGATCTTAGAAAACCTCAAGGCAGAGTACAGAAAGGAGATAGAGAACTTAGTGACATGGTGAAAAGAGAACAATCTCTCCCCAGAGCCAAAAAAACAAAGGAGCTGGCCATTAACTTCAGGAATTGGAGCAGTGGCCATGTCCCTGTCAGTATCAAAGGTGCTGAGTTAGAGGTGGTCAAGAACTTCAAGTTCATAGATGTGAATATCACCAACAACCTATCCTGGTCCATCTACATCGATATTACAGTCAAGAAAGCACACCAACATCTCTACTTGCTCAGAAGGCGAAGGAAATTCGACACATCCACAATGAATCTACAATATTTCATAAATGCACGTTAATAAGCATTGTCTCCGGATACAAGACAGCTTAGTATGGCAACAACACTGCCCAAGACTGCAAGAAATTATAGAGTTGTGAACACAGGCCAGTCCATCACAAAAACCAACTTTCCATCCATTGAATCCATCTACTCTCCCTGCTGCCTCAAGAAAGTGGCCAGTATAATAAAAGACCCCCTCCTACCCTGATTATACTCTCTTCTACTCTCTTCCATTGGGCAGTAGATACAAAAGTTTGAAAACAGGCACCAACAGTTTTAAGAACAGCATCTTCCCTGCTGTTATCAGACTTATGAATGGACCTCTCATATATTAGATTAGACTTTTCTCTGCTCCTTCTCTGTCGCCATAGCAATATATTCTGCATTCTGTTCTATTACCCTGATGTACTTATGTTAGGTATGATTTGTCTGGATAGCACACAAAACAATACTTTGTATCTCAGTACATGTGATAATACTAAATCAAATCAAGTCATTCCATGAAAGAATTTTTAAAAAGCATTTTTCAGGTAACACTGCAGAAATTTATAGCTTTTTTTTCACTAGACATGGACTGCACACTAATGTGTGTGTGTGTGTATGTGTGCGAGTGAATGTGCGTGTGTGCATGGGTATGGGTGCATGTACGTGTCTGTGAATGAGTGTACAAGTGACTGTGCTTGTGAGCGAGTGTGCATGAGTACATGAATGAATGCATGTGCCTGTGTTTATGTGTGTGTACGTGTGTTTGAAAAGGGCAGTTGCCCATCTTCGCAAAGTTTAAACCTTATGTTAACAATGATTACAAATTTGCTTGAGCAATTTTCTATTGCAAAGAACAAGAGCTTGATGTGCTACTTAAGGAACCTGGTTGATTGTTTGTTATACTGAGATATGTACAATCTCACATACATATGTCATTAGAAATATCTCCTTTTAAAACGCAAACTTTGTTGTGACCTGTGGAGGAGAACAACAAGGAAAGAATTCAGTTCATCCCTCCTAACCCAATCATAACTCAGGTAAGGCTGAGCAGGCTGAGACTTTCTTTCTGAAGGAAATGCATTAAGGGCAAAAGAGTAACTAGGCAGAGAATAGGGTCCCTTAAAGATCAACATGGCCCCGTGTGTGTGGAACCACAGGAGTGAGTGAGATACTAAACAAGTATTCCACGTCAGTATTTACCATGAAGAAGGATGTGGAAGGTAGAGAACTTGGAGAAACAGATAGTGATTTCTTGAAGAGCCCATATTACGGAGAAGGAGGTGCTGGGCATCTTAAAATGCATGGATAAATCTATCCCTAGAATCCTGGGGGAATGGCCGGGAAGTGATTGCTGGGCCCGATGCTGAGATATTTGAATCATTGATAGCCACAGAAGACTGAACAATAGGTAATGTGGTGCCATTGTTCAAGAAAGGTGGTAAGGAAAAGACAAAGAATATAGACCGGTGAATCTGACATCAGTGATTGGTAAGTTGTTGGAGGGGGTTCTGTGTGACTCAGATAATACTTCACCCATCTCCTGCGATTCCACACATGGATGGCCTTATTGATCTTTAAGGGATCCTATTCTCTCCCTGGTTACTGTTTTGCCCTGAATGTTTTTGCTTAAGAAAGAAAATCCCAGCCTGTTTAGCCTTACCTGAGTTATGATCGAGTTAGGAGGGTTGAACTGAATTCTTTCCTTGTCCCACTTATGGCTATGGAAGATGATGCTTTTGCTTCTATTGGCAATTTTTATCTCTCTATCAACACATGTTGTTCACCTACAACCTGCTACACTATGGAAACTTCCGAAGAAATTCCATCGATATAGGGGACAGCAGCATCGTGCAGGAATTACTGGGGAAAATTGACAAATACAAAAATACAGATTAGTCAAGAGAGTAGCAAAACCCAGACACTTTGAACAGCAAATTTCAATGATCAGCTGCCTTGAAGAAGCCAACATGGTCAGAATGAACCTCAATACTCACAAAGGGTGAGGTGCTGCAATGAGTGGAATCTAATAATAAAAAAAAGGAATGTGCACACCTGTGGTACAGTCCCGTTCAGCCATCTGAAACTCCTCAGTACAAAAGGCAAGGCTACAGCCATTGCTTCAGGCTTTACACATACCAGAGCTTCAACTGGACTTGCATCAAGAGGTCTTGATATGTAGGGCCTGCACAACCAGTAGCAACAATATCAATTTGACTGAAATATGTGAATGCCAATATGCAATAAGGATCAATATAACACAACATAAGTACATTTTGGGAAGCAATGGATTGTAGTGAGTACCAATCTAGTTCCTTGCTAGCTTGATAATTTATTTACAGATTGGCCATGCATTTGCTTTATAATTTATACTTACATTATATTGAGAACACACAGAGTGTTTCCTTCCGTTAGAGAAGACAGGAAGAGCATGCATTATATAGAAATGACATTATTTACTGTTTCAGATATCACAGATCCACAGATAATCAATGGTTTGAAAATGCCTGAACCTCAAGATTGTATGCATTAAAAGTAAGCACTTACATGAGCTGCTTTTAAGAAAAACAAGCACGAGTTTAAAAATAAGACCAAGGCCATTTACTGGTTGACAATGAGGGATACGGTCAAATTTCCTTCTTGTTACAGAAATTTCAGGATTTTGACCAATGTTTTGATGCTCATATTTTTCATAAATCATTTCATTTTTCTTTGAAAACCAAAACTCTGTGAAACCAGAACATTCTGATGAAAGATGACCTCAATCTGAAACATTAACTCTGTTTCCCTCTCCACAGATGCCACCGGACTTCCTGAACATTTCCATCCTTTTTTGTTTTGATTTCAGTTTTCCGGCATCCACGGTATTTTTCTTTCATTCCTCTTTTGAGAGTCTCCCATCTAACCATACACTGATGATGGAGCTGGAGTGCATTCACTGAAGATTCAGAATTGTGACTGGAACACAGGGTTGAGTTGCAGATAACAAAGTGTGGAGCTGGATGAACACAGCAGGCCAAGCAGCATCTCAGGAGCAGATGCTGCTTGGCCTGCTGTGTTCATCCAGCTCCACACTTTGTTATCTTGGATTCTCCAGCATCTGCAGTTCCCATTATCACTGAATTGCAGTTAGGTTGGGTGTCATTCCTCACTCAGATCAAAAAGTACACACTTCCTTTAGGTTCAGAGAGTATAAAAGAACTCTGTGCCTCGATGGATCTAATCTCATTTCTATACTGTCTACTAGATATTAGGTGATCAAGAACAATATTTGGGATTCTAATCTCAGGCAGGCACAATGAAGAAAAACTTGGGTCAGCACGGTGGCTCAGTGGTTAGCACTACAGCCTCACAGCATCAGGGACCCAAATTCATTTCCACCCTCGGGCGACTGTCTGGGTGGAGTTTGCACATTCTCCCCGTGTCTGCGTGGGTTTCCTCTGGATGCTCTGTTTTCCTCCCACAGTCCAAAGTTGTGTAGGTTGGGTGGATTGGCCATGCTAGATTGCCCATAGTGTCCAGGGATGTGCAAGCTAGTTGGATTAGCCATCGGAAATGCAGGGTTACAGGGATAGGGTAGGTAGGTGGGTCTGGGTGGGCTGCTCTTCAGAGGGATGAAATGTACTGAATGGCTTGCTTCTACACAGCAGAGGATTCTTTGATTGAAATAAAAAACTTAAGTTGAGATGTGCTTAAAAAGAGTTGCTGTTGATGCAATTTGAAAAAATTCACGGTCAAACAAAATTTGCAGTTATAGAGAACTGAAAGAACTGTGGATGCTGGGAATCAGAAAACAAAATAAGAAATTACAGGAAAATGTCAGCAGCATCTGTGGAGAGAAATTATTAATGTTATATGTCATAATGAAATAAGATTAGCTCTGATTTCTCTCCACAGAACCTGCTAGACCTGCTGAGTTTTACCAGCAGTTCCTGTTTTTGTTGCATTCATAGAATGTCTGCCACAACTTTTTAATGTCTGAACACGCTTCACAAAATCGCTGTTATAATGTTGGAATCACAGCAGCCAGTTTGTGCACAGCAAGCTTGCCTGAATAGCAATGTGATCATGGCTGGATTGCTCGTTTTTGTGATTGTGATTGAGGGGATAATTATCAGCAGGGAAGAAATCTACAGCTCTCCTTTAAAATAGTGCCGTGCAATCCTACACATTCACCTGAGAGACCAATCAGGGATTCAGCTCGTCATCTCATCCAGGAAACAGTCCTCCTAACAGCTTCGGACTCCCACACAATATTGCCCAGGTTCTCTCCATCATCCCTAATGGTGAGATCATGAGCCACTTGTCACAGCTGTATCACCATCGAGTTACAACTGGTTGGCTCATTGCTGGCTGAAATTGCCCCAACATCTCTCAGGTTGCAACACTTTAAAAAATGCAACTTCTTGAATTTTGTAGAATTTACTATTATTTCAAACTGCACAAGTTCTGTCATTCAAAGATGAACTGAAAGTTAGTCATTGTGCTATTCATCCTCCTCTGCATTTTATAACCGCATCCTGAGAACTACATTGTGCAATAATAGGTACGAACATTTAAATTGCTCATCTGAACCTCTGCTTTGTACTATTTTAATACAGATATTAACTTGTTTAAAATATCTACAGTAATAGTTTGAATAAATAGCAGAACAAAGAATCCCAATTAAATGCAATACCTATTCACACCTTATTCTCTACATTAACGTATCATTAAGTGTAATTTTAAGATCTATGAGTAATTCGTTACCTATTCCAATTCTGAGAATACTTTCTGTCACAATTTCACCCATCATTGTTTGCTACTTCATTCTCTTTTCCTAATAGTCCTATTGCCAAATCATAGACCTCATACAGACCAGTCCCAAAGTTTTGGATAAAAATGCAGCAACATCTACAAGCTTACAAGGGGAAGGGAATCAGAGCAGGGAAACAGGTCTCATCAGATGGTTTTACCAAAATTCTTAGGTCTAGATCCTCTGACAGGAAGATCGTCATTGCAGTAGAATCATACAATCCCTATAGTGTGGAAGCTGGCCATTTGGCCCATCAGGTCTACACTGCTCCCCATCCCAAAAAGCATCACATCGAGACCCATCTCCTTATCCTGTCCCAGAGATAATGGAAACTGCAGATGCTGGAGAATTCCAAGATAACAAAATGTGAGGCTGGATGAACACAGCAAGCCAAGCAGCATCTCAGGAGCACTGCTGCTTGGCCTGCTGTGTTCATCCAGCCTCACATTTTGTTATCCTTATCCTGTCCCTACATTTCCCATAGACAATCCACCTAACCTGCACATCTTTGGACTATAGGAGGAAACCAGAGCACCTGGGGAAAACCCACACAGACACAGGGAGAATGTGTAAACTCCACACACTCAGTCACCCAAGAGTGGAATTGAACCTGGGTCTGTCATGCAGTGAAATAACATTGCTAACCCCTGAGCCAAGTATGGGCAGGAGCTGTAAGTTGGAACCATACAGAAGTCCTCACAGAGTTGACCCCACAGGATGATTGACCCGGAAGCTGAAAGTCTTCATGAGTAATTAGCCAAAATCTGGAACGCTCTAAAAAAGTTTCAGTTAGAGTTGGAACAATCGGAGAGTTCTGACCTACTTAGTTTAGTAGTTAGCCAGGAAGTTTTGAGGGATTAAAATCAGCTCTAACTCTCAGCCATCAGTATTTCATAATCCAATGTGTCCCAAATAAAGTTTGTCCCTCCTAGAAGGAAATTAAACAATCAGGAGACTTTTTAAAATGAGAATTGCAATCATAAAGGAAAGTGAGTGATACAAAGGAAGTCACTGCACTGTATTCCTCAAAGAGGACTAATAATATGGGGTCTGTAATGATTGCCTGGCATTTAAATCCCAATTTTTCTTGGAAGTAGTACCATAGCCAGAGATCAGGTCAGATTGATGCCTCTACCTATTGCATTAATCCAATGACCCTCGTGATGTTTACAAGATGACTGCAGCAATCATGGTCACACATATCAGGGAAAGATTTCTGAGGAAGAGTCCCGACCCAAAACATCCAACATTCCTGCTCCTCTGATGCTGCCTGGACCGCTGTGTTCGTCCAGCTCCACACTGCGCTATATCAGGGAAGGATTGTGCCTCTTTCCGTTTAAGGAAGGAAGGTCGCGGGGTAACCCAAAGTAGGTGCTGCAAACTACGAAATGTTTTGATAGACTGAATGTGGAGAAAGTGTTGTGGGGAAGCCATAACTGGAGACCATCAGTATGTGATTAGTCATCAAGACCTCCAATAGAACAGCTTTCTTCACCCACAGAATGCTGAGAATACAGAACTCACTACCATAAGGAATTGGTGAAGCAATCGTGCAGGAGGAGAGGAGGGGCATGATGGAGACAGTGGAAGAGATGGTTGCACAGGTTATGCACATGTGATGAGGAAAAATGGAAGGGGGGCTTGAGAGGCGCATAAGGCTTGGCAAGGACTGAATAGCCTGTTTCCTATATACAGCAAACTTTTTTTCTGGGAGTACGTTCAATTACAGCAGCTTTCCAGTGAGATCACAGCTTCCTACCTAAACAGCCTAACAATCCTGTACTTTAGCAACTGGGCAAGGACAAGCTGCAGTTAAAGGGAGCAGGGCTCTAAATGTCAAACCACAACTTTGTTCAAATGCATCCACGCAAACTGTCATTGTTGCAGCCAGCATTAGGAAAGAGAAAAAAGGGAAGGAAGCTGCAGTGGGATCATGTCTACATTCAGATGTGTCCCTGAAGATCATTCAAAACATCAACTCTGCTTTTCTGCCCACAGATGCTGTCAGGCCAACTGAGTTTCTCCAACATTCTCTGGATGGACTCCAATTTATCTGATTGACCAACCAGGTTAAAGGAAAACATAAATCATGCTACTGTACTTAAAACAGTTATTTATATCAATCAGATTGTTTTAACCAATGGCAAAAAGAAATAAGAATTGCTAACTTACAGCTGTGTAACTTAAACTCTACCCCTTCAAAGAAAAGCCTATGTGTATACAAACAAACTAGCATAAAGATAAAGGAATAAACAAAAATAAATGTCAATGAAGTACAGTTCTGGCACCAGTTCAGATTTCAGGAAACAATGAGACGTTTTCTGTCAGTTCCCTTCTGGTTCCTTCTGACTCTTTGATGAGGACTTGAAGTTGTGGAGAACTATTCTCAGTCTTTTATTGACAGGCTGAGGATTCACCCATTCATTGGCTCTGACTATGGATTTTCCCTTTTACCTTTCATACAGGACATTTGTTGAGAAAGAGAGTAGCTAGCTGCTCAGAATTTTCTTTGACTTCTCTACTCAAGGCTCAAGATAGAGGGGAAAATCAAAGTCTGTCACAGGGCAAAACTGCCCTTGGATGGACATCCATGGAGGTACAGTGTCTAGTATCCTCCCCTCACTGCGTAATAAAACAACATTAGCAATACAATATAATAAAATGTGAGGCTGGATGAACACAGCAGGCCAAGCAGCATCTCAGGAGCACAAAAGCAAATTCATGCCTAAGATTTTGTACCCAGACAACTTTGCACCTAAGATGACACAGGAAATAGTGAGCCTTATATAAAACTCATACAAAACCTAATTCTAAGTTCTAAATCGGCCAAGTTTCTGCCCCACTTCCTCGGATTGTCATTGCATTTATAAAATGATCCACAGACAATGTTAATTGAGGAAGGACTATTCTACAAATGATGTCTGAGGGGCTTTGGTGCCCATCAGAACAGCAGGTGAACCTTGTTTCAGCCCGCCATTGAAGGGGCAATAACCCAAAGCATTCATTGCAAATCAGCTTAACATGATGTGCTTAAATTTTCTGCTGCATCTCCTACCCATAACTATACACCACAAATGCAGCTAATTGGCTGTAAAGCAGATTGGGACATGTCCATAAAACACTTGAGGCATTTTGAGTGATAATGGGAACTGCAGATGCTGGAGAATCCAAGATAATAAAATGCGAGGCTGGATGAACACAGCAGGCCCAGCAGCATCTCAGGAGCACAAAAGCTGATGTTTCGGGCCTAGACCCTTCAGCGGGTCTAGGCCCGAAACGTCAGCTTTTGTGCTCCTGAGATGCTGCTGGGCCTGCTGTGTTCATCCAGCCTCACATTTTATTATCTGAGGCATTTTGAGACTGCATAAGGCAGTGTGGAAGAGGGGATCTTTCTTTCACATGCAGGAATGATCTTCAAATTTCTAACTCATAAAAGTGTTATCAACTCACAAGTATACATGTGACTCCTCAGACTGTTATCCCAGCAGGATAACAAATTTTAATAGTAAGATTTTCTGTTGGAACAACTAGAAGTTCTCTTCTAACTTTTTTCAGGCTTATTTGCCAGCATTCTATAATCCTCCTGTTAAGTGGCCACAGATGTACTGCTTTTGTATCCTGACTACTGTGGAGGCCCTCTGCTATCTCTTGTACGATAGATGTCATAGATATGTTCTTATCTTGGCTTTTACACCACGACATTTATCAGCAACAAACTAATGTTAACTAATGCTGACAAGTTGTCATTTTAATTCTGTTTACCAGAACATACTGAGTTTTTTAAATAAGGAACATGATGAGCAGATTTCTTTTGATGAATAGATATAAGGCATTAATTGCAGTGGTTGTTGGATACAGTGATAAAGTTCTGAGGAAGAGTCACTGAACCCGAAATATTAACTGTGTTTTTTCCTTCACAGATGCTGCCAGACCTGCTGAGCTGTTCCAGCAACTTTGTTTATGTTCCTGATTTAAAGCATCTGCAGTTCTTTCAATTTTTATTTTACAATGATATCCTAAGTGAGTTTTACTTGAATACATTAACAATCTTACTGCATGCAGTAACCCTGACATCTTTCTATCTGATGGTTCAGACTTATAAATGGTCCTTCTCAAAGTTGGCTCTTCCTCTAAATCTCCTAATTTTAGACAAAGTAGTTGCAGTACCGCGGAACTTAATGGGCTGATCCATATTATGTGTAAAGACCTCTTTTGTCATTTAGGATGTAGACTTAAAAATGGGAAAATCTCTGCTTCAAACCAAGGGACTGTGGAAAAAGATGTTGCAGATTTTAAAAAAAGTTACCAGAACAAGTGTGTATTGCTAAATTGTTCTGGTAACTTTTTTTAAAATCTGCAACATCTTTTTCCACAGTCCCTTGGTTTGAAGCAGAGATTTTCCCATTTTTAAGTCTACATCCTAAATGACAAAAGAGGTCTTTACACATAATATGGATCAGCCCATTAAGTTCCGCGGTACTGCAACTACTTTGTCTAAAATTAGGAGATTTAGAGGAAGAGCCAACTTTGAGAAGGACCATTTATAAGTCTGAACCATCAGATAGAAAGATGTCAGGGTTACTGCATGCAGTAAGATTGTTAATGTATTCAAGTAAAACTCACTTAGGATATCATTGTAAAATAAAAATTGAAAGAACTGCAGATGCTTTAAATCAGGAACATAAACAAAGTTGCTGGAACAGCTCAGCAGGTCTGGCAGCATCTGTGAAGGAAAAAACACAGTTAATATTTCGGGTTCAGTGACTCTTCCTCAGAACTTTATCACTGTATCCAACAACCACTGCAATTAATGCCTTATATCTATTCATCAAAAGAAATCTGCTCATCATGTTCCTTATTTAAAAAACTCAGTATGTTCTGGTAAACAGAATTAAAATGACAACTTGTCAGCATTAGTTAACATTAGTTTGTTGCTGATAAATGTCGTGGTGTAAAAGCCAAGATAAGAACATATCTATGACATCTATCGTACAAGAGATAGCAGAGGGCCTCCACAGTAGTCAGGATACAAAAGCAGTACATCTGTGGCCACTTAACAGGAGGATTATAGAATGCTGGCAAATAAGCCTGAAAAAAGTTAGAAGAGAACTTCTAGTTGTTCCAACAGAAAATCTTACTATTAAAATTTGTTATCCTGCTGGGATAACAGTCTGAGGAGTCACATGTATACTTGTGAGTTGATAACACTTTTATGAGTTAGAAATTTGAAGATCATTCCTGCATGTGAAAGAAAGATCCCCTCTTCCACACTGCCTTATGCAGTCTCAAAATGCCTCAGATAATAAAATGTGAGGCTGGATGAACACAGCAGGCCCAGCAGCATCTCAGGAGCACAAAAGCTGACGTTTCGGGCCTAGACCCGCTGAAGGGTCTAGGCCCGAAACATCAGCTTTTGTGCTCCTGAGATGCTGCTGGGCCTGCTGTGTTCATCCAGCCTCGCATTTTATTATCTTGGATTCTCCAGCATCTGCAGTTCCCATTATCACTCAAAATGCCTCAAGTGTTTTATGGACATGTCCCAATCTGCTTTACAGCCAATTAGCTGCATTTGTGGTGTATAGTTATGGGTAGGAGATGCAGCAGAAAATTTAAGCACATCATGTTAAGCTGATTTGCAATGAATGCTTTGGGTTATTGCCCCTTCAATGGCGGGCTGAAACAAGGTTCACCTGCTGTTCTGATGGGCACCAAAGCCCCTCAGACATCATTTGTAGAATAGTCCTTCCTCAATTAACATTGTCTGTGGATCATTTTATAAATGCAATGACAATCCGAGGAAGTGGGGCAGAAACTTGGCCGATTTAGAACTTAGAATTAGGTTTTGTATGAGTTTTATATAAGGCTCACTATTTCCTGTGTCATCTTAGGTGCAAAGTTGTCTGGGTACAAAATCTTAGGCATGAATTTGAAAAATGAAGAAATAAAGTTGAAAGCTCAGCATTACAGCATTTCTAAGGCAGAGAAACAGAGAGCAAAAAGTAAAAGCAAATGGATCAGACGAGTCTCCCTGGGCTTCAACTCAGGGCCAAGTTGGGCTTCACCTCAAGATCCTTCCTATCCATTTCTTTCCCTTTATTCACTCACAGGATGAGGGCATCACTGGTTAGACAGCATTTATTGCCCATCCCTAATTGCCCAGAGGGTGGTTAATAGTCAACCAAATTGCTGTGGATCTGGAGTCACATGTAGACCAGACCGGGTAAGGATGGCAGTTTCCTTCCCTAAAGGACATCCATGAACCAGATGGGTTTTTCTGACAATTGACAATGCATTCACAGTCATCATTAGATTCCACATTCCAGATATTTGTTAAACTTAAATTTCACCATCTGTCATTGTGGGATTCAAACCTGGTTCCCTAGAATGTTATCTGGGTCTCTGGATTAACAACCCAGCGATAATACCATAGGGTCATTACCTCCCAACCAGCTGCCTTTTAAATATAGTCATTGTACCAGCCTCCACCAACTCCTCTGGCAGCTCCTTCCAAGCACCACCCTCTATGTGAAAAAGTAGTCCCTTTGGCTGACTCACATGATCACAGTGAGTCATGTTGTCTAGTTCATACGCTGCAGGCAAGGATACCCTGAGGCATGGTACTTTGGCGAGACCACGCAGGCACTATGACAATGGTTGGATGGACACGGTACAACAATCTCCAGGCAGGGGTTATCCCTTCCAGTCGGGAAACACTTCAGCGGACAAGAACATCCAGCCTCTGATCTTTGGGTAAACATACTCCGAGGTGACCTTCAAGATATACAACAATGCAGAATCGCTGAGCTGAAACTGATAGCCTGATAGTTAATTTTCATAACTAGTCTGCTCAGATAAACTGCATGGTTCTACATGATGAATACCTAATGAATGCATATATGGGTGAATTGTAAAAGATACAAATGTCTGCTATGAGAAACTGAGGCATTCAAATGAAATTGGAGGTTGAGAGGTGACATCATAGAGAGGTATAAAATCACAAGGGGAATGGACGGTCTGAATTGTGGAAAGTGTTTTCCCACAGTAGGGGAGTCAAAAACTAGAGGTCATAGGTTTAAGCTGAGCAGGGAAATATGTAAAAGGAATCCAAGAGGCAACTTTTTCACTCTCTGTGTGAAGTTTGCTCATTCTACCTGTGTCTGCATGTTTTTCTTTTCCTGGTGATCCTGTTTCCTCCCACAGTCCAAAGGTAAGCAGGTTAGGTAAATTGGCCATGCTAAATTGTCCGTAATGTGTAGTAATGTGCAGATGAAATGGATTAGCCACCTGGGATTATGAAGATAGATTGGGGAGGTGGGTATGGATTGAATGCTCTTTGAAGGTTCAGTGTAGACTCGATGGACTGAATTGGCCACTATCGGAGCTGCAGGGATTCTATGACTCTACGATTAAGATTGGGGAGGTGAAGATTGTTTGCCTTGGAAGAAGAGCTTAAGAAGAGATGGGATCGAGGCTTTCAAATTCATGAGGTGTTTGGCCAGACTGGGTAGGGAGAAACTGGTCTCACTGATGGAAGGATCAAGAACAATTGGATACAGGTTTAAGTTAATTAACCAAAGAGAGTCATGGAATTTTGAGGAGAATGCACCTATCATGCAGTGTTCGTTTGGAATGCCCTGTCTGAGAATGCCATGAGGCAAAGATGACTTCAAGCATTAACACAGGAAATAGACAGATATTTGAAAAGGACATGTAGTGATTGGAACCAGCTGGATCTCGTTGACTAAGAGATCCTTGACTGGAATTGTTAACCTGGGCCAATCAGGAAGCTCTAGCTGACCAATGTAGGCAGGAAAATTCCGAACCTCCTCAGCTCAGGGACTGATCCTGGGCTAGCTGGCCAGAGTCCATGTGCTGTGTGCATGTAAATAAAAGGTTATTTCAGAAAGAATGCCCGGAATTATGGGGAGAAGTTCAGGGAATGGCACTAAGTGATTTGCTCATTTGGAGATCCAGCCCAGCCCAGACATGACTTGCTGAGTGGCCTCCTTCGGTGCTATAACAATTCTGTGATCCTATCGCTTCAATAAAGAAGAGTACAAAATTTAGATCCTTATCCAGAGACCTTGTCTCTGTAACTCCACGCATCTTCACATAACTGAGTACAAACCTCTGAATGGAATTACCTTGCTGTGGAATAAATTTACAAGGATGCCCTAGAGGTAGGACCTTCTTGCTCTGAATCAAGGTCACAGCAGGTAATGCTGTATTGTTTGGATGGTCCCTGTTAATTCAGAACAGCTGCTAATTTTATACAAAACCAAATTAACAGCTGTCATGTAAACACAGTATTAGACTCCAGAGATGTAGGTTCAGCTGGTTGAAAAGATCCAGGTCAGATCTAGGCATCTGGTGTTAAGAGCTCAATCTATTCAAAAGGAAACGATCTTCAAGGCATAAATGACAGACCAGTTATTTCGTATCAAGATAATATCATCAATCACATGAAAACAGAGAATAGCAGCCATTTCACCAAAATCCCAAGATTCTTCTCAAGCCCGACAATGAGTTTACATTTTTATCACGTATTCATTGAATGAAATGATATTACAGGAGCATTATAAAACAAATTAGACAGTTGATATGAGGGCAAATGCCTAAGTCGTTGCTCAAAACATGTCCTAACGAGACAGAGAGGCAGAGAGATTTGTGTAGGAAATAAATAAACTTTAAGCTCGTTCCAGGTCTTATGATAACAATTCAAATCTAGAACAATTTGGAACAATTCCAGGTGTCCATATCCACAAAAATAAATCAGCAAATAATACTGTTTTTCCCGTTTTGATGTTTTTAAAATTGTTAGATTTTGGAGGCTCAGGCTAACAATTATTTTGTACAGGCAGTTAATATTTTGTAAGGAATTTTCAGACAGTCTATTAAGTTTGTTAAAAAGTAATAATTTAGAGATAATACATTAGTTAATTAGACAAAAAAAACAGTTTATGGCCTGTAACAAGTGTGAATGGCCCACTGACCCCAGAGGTCAAAAAGATATTCACCACAATCTACACAAATCTCACGAAAACAACACCCTTATCTTGAGGTCAACTGTTAGGGAACTCTCTCCTGATCTTCCCTGTTCTTCTTCTGGTTCATCTTGTCTTCAAAGGGAACAATCACCTAATGAACACTGTGGTCTGACTCTGCGCTAACATATTTTTTCTCTAAGGGCCGGTAGTTCATATTGTGTCAATCGTCCATTTGATTACATCTAACCATTAGACAATTAATTATTGATGATTGTAGAATATCTGTTGCCCCCTTACTCATCCCCAGCTGAGGGTCCACTTACTTTTGTAAGAACTGACCTTCCTGTTCTTCTTAAACCAGTCGGGGCCCCCCAGGTGTCAGTACGCTTGCAACATTCATAACCTTTATCTTCAAGTTCTCGTTTGTTCTTTGTGGTTGGACATTGTCAGCATTTGGGCAAATCAAGGTCCAAATCTGCTTCAGCAATATTTACTGAAAGTTACAAACCTGACAAAAGCAGGTCCCAATTTCCAACAAAGTTTGTAGGCTTTAAAAGGCTGTTTTACGGGTCATATCGCTGAGCATATATAAATTATGCTGAATTCTATAGAGCACATAGTATATAGTATATACCTTAAGGGGCTCTTGTGGCACAGTGTTAGTGTCCTACTTCTAAACCAGCCGGTCTCAGTTCATGTCCTACCTGCTCTAGAGGCGTTTCATAGCATCACTGAGCCTGTTGATTACAGCTATTTATAATATATAGTATATTTCATTTACGTTTACTCAATGAAACATTGAGAGTTCTTGCTTATTTTGGGAACACTTTAAGAATTGACTACTCCAGGGCCTTATGTTAACAGAGTGCAGCAAGGGTCAAGTGGAGAGAGTGTGTGATGTTCTTTGTGAATGTCATGATTAGATGAGGGTTGGACACTACTGTAATGGCGATGGTTGTTCATCAAGTAGTTGTACCACCTAAATAATGTAAAGAGATGTTGTGAGTAGCACATGAAGTGTGCACATAGGGATATGGAAAACATAGGCATTGATAATGGCTAGGTCTCCATAAAGATGTAGTGCAGTTCTGGAGAATATATCACACTTGTCAGATAGTAGAAAATCTCACCATGTTCTCAGATCACTCGGCTTGATATATATGCTGGTTTTTGAGGACTCATTCATTAGAGTGTTAGTCGATAGTGTTAGGACCATTACCAAAAACAAAAGCAGGACATTGCGATATCCTCATAATTATGGGTTTGACGATCCGAATTACAGAGCTATTCCATTCAACAAATTACAACTTGGGTAGTAGTAGTAAAGTTAATGCAGTTTTTTACTAATTTTGACTAGTAATTGAGATACAGTCTGAACAACATTCTATCTTTTAGTCTAAGCTTTCCAGGAAATTGTTAGCAGTTTATGTATAAACCAATTGAAATCAACTACAAATAGATACCATCAGACAAACATGTGGATGCAACTGTCTGATACATTTTCATACTGCAAAAAGGATTACTAAGGATTCCTATAGTAAGATTACTATAAATCAGAAGCTAACTTACCAGCCGATAGTTTGACAAATCAGTTATGAAGTCAGGTGGTGCTGGAACCAATCTTAGAATGTTCCACCTGAAAAAATGACCCAGAACGTCATTAATTAGGGATGTAATTGGAGACCTTCTGATCTGCTTGACTAACACTAGACTATGCTGTGCTTTTCCCGTTAAGGAACCGCTAAATATTGCTTACTTATACACTCCTTAAAGTCTCCACAGGAGCATTAGTAGGCCATTCAGCCCCTTGGGCCTGCTCCTGCATTCTAGATTATGGCTGATCATCTACTTCAACATTATTTTCCTACGCTACCCCCATATCCTTTGATGTCATTTCCTTTTATTCATTTGTAGGGTGTGGACATCACTGACTGGGCCAGTGTTAATGATCTATCCCTAACTGCTCATTAAAGAGTTAACATCTGGAGTTATATGTGGGCAAATTTCCTTTCCTAAAGGATATTAATGAAATAGACAGGCTTTTACAACAATCAGCAGTTATATGGCTGCTATTAGGTGAGCTTTTTATTGAATTAATCTGTCATGGTGGGAACTGAACCCGTGCTCTGAACATTAACCTGTTTGCTGGATGATTAGTAACCACTGCCTCTAAGACATGTAGCCAACATCCACAATCCTCTCAGGGAAAGTATTCCAAAGTTTCACTACCCTCTGAGTGACGAAATTCGTCCTCATTTCATCTGAAATGTCCTGACCTTTATTCTGAGACCATGTCCCCGAGTTTGAAAACCACGGTCTCACTCTTTAGGAGTTTCGGATGATATGTCTGCTGATGTCTTGATAAATGATAACAGCTCATAACCGTTTCCTATGTTTTCAGACAGTACATGTGCATTGCATGTACAGTATAAAGCTGATTTTTAAAAATCATTCGAACATTTCCTACTTTATTTGGCCCATTTTTTCTCTTCACTGTTATATTCTATCATTATTTGATGTTTTTCAGGTTTTTTTTGGGCACTTACCAGACCTTTTTTGAATATTTTTGAGAGATTCCGCTGCTACTGTGCATGCTCCTTGGTGTCAGCAAACGCATCTAATAAAATCAGTATTAGCATTGATTCTAAGGTGATACATCAGTAGCTATTCATTGTCCCATTCTGCCATCTCCCATGGTATATCAGTGATTGAAAGAACATTGTGTCTTTCATTTGTAACCCATAAACAGTATAATATCAGACAGAAATCATTGTCTGCTGTCATAATTAAGTTGGAAAGAGCCAGATTGAAATTTAGCTTCCGTTTAGCTCATGTTGAATGAGCATTCCACACGGCGAGACACCACACACCAGTAAAATGCTTCCTCTATTGACTGAGGAGAATTGGTTGAAAACACCAACAAAAATGCATCTGCTCCTCATTTTCCACCCAGCAGGAGCAACCACGCGGGGAAATGACATCACTGTTTGGTCTGTCATCTCATGGCGGTTCTGTTACTCCCAGCTGCAGTGTTTAAACCAGGATTCACTGAGGCAAGGGGTCTGTCCAGTGGTGTCAGCAAGGGCAATGCATTCCAGGGCCCTTCCCGTTCCCCTGTCCAACCCTGCAGTGTTGCTGACCAACATTAATAGCAGGTCTGGAAGAAGGAGGATTAGAATTCACAAGGGGGATTAGTGGATATTATGATGGCTGGTCCCAGGTGTCACACAAACACTTTAGCAACACTCTGTGCCCATTAATTAGACTAGACGTGGTGAATGTCTTATCCAGTTCCTCTAGTCTTTTTTAAGATCTATGTGCTATTAAAGGGTTTCTGGTGGTTCTGTTTACAAACAATACAGCCAGTCTGTAGAATGTGACGCCAAGCGGAAATGTTACTGTGGTGTGATTTATAGACGACATGTTTTTGGACAATTTTAAATCCCCAGTCTGGTTACCTTTAGTAAAAAGAATGTTAGTTCAGAAAAATGATGTAAGCTGGCATAGCCCTGGCCGGTTCACAATCCCATCAGCTTCTACATGTGCACAGCAGTATGCTTGTGCTGCCTCTGACGTTGTTTTGATGCTATCGCCAGTGGAAACAGTCTGGTCTGTTGCAAAAAGAAAGCACACAAACAGTCCAGATGGCTGACAGGATGACAATGAGCCTTTAATGTCTGGTGTTCACCAGATCTGTCATTATAAACGCGAGGACAATTCGACATTTTCAATAGAATGCCTTGTTATAGTTAGGATGGTGTGTTGTGTGGGGTGGGGGTGGTGGTTGTGGGTTGGAGTGGGTGCGAATACTCAAAGTTCAGCGTCCTCAGCAATGAAGAATAAAGCATTCACTGAAAGAACGATGGAGAAATTAATACATTTTATTCAAAATGGAGCTCCTTTTCAAGGGGAAGGCAGGAGTTTGCCTGAAAATATAAACGGATTGTGGGAACAATCGCTATTTTGGAAATAGTGACATAGAAGATGTTGTCCAGTTCTGGTTGAATATGTCTTTGGCATTTAGAGTTTGATAGGAAGAATGTTTAAAGCTGTTAAATAAGTAACTAAGGGATTTCTTCCTTTTTGGTCTCCTTGTCTGAAGATGTTGGAATACAGTATGGTGCTTGAACAGACCTGGTGCCTCTCTTGAGGGAGTACTCCCATCTTACTCACTAAGTGTAGGATGGAAGAATGATGAAGGTATGAGGGGGCAGTGGGCTATTCTCCTCTCCTCAGTGAGTTAGAACGAAGAACAAAGAGCAATACAGCACAGAAACAGGCCCTTCGGCCCTCCAAGCCTGCACTGACACATTTTGCCTTTCCATACTAAAACTATCTTCACTTGCAGGATCCATATACCTCTATTCCTTTCCTATTCATGTATTCATCCATGTGTTTCCTGAATTATTGCACTGGGCAAGACTATTTCCAGGACGATAAGTAAAATTAAAAAGGGCTAACATTTATTCAGTATCTTTCACAACCACCAGATATTGAATCTGCCTTGCTTTTGAGGTCTAGTCATTGTTGTAATGTGGGAAAAGCCGCAACTAATTTTCACACGGAAAATTCTTTCAGAAAGCGATATTGATCGTTATCAGATTATCCGTTCTTTTTTTGGCAACGTTGATTGAGGGATAAATATTATCCAGGACATCAGACAAAATCACATGGCTCTTTTTCAGAATGGTGCCATGGAATCTTTCACCTGACAGTTTAACTACTTTTCTGAGAGACAGTACCTCTGTCAGTGCATCTCTCCTTCACTATTGCATTATCAGCCTTGATTTCTCCTTGAAGTTCAAGTCCTGAACTGGTTAAATTAATGCTCCCGAATCTGACATGGTGCACCTTGGAAGAAGGGACAAGACAATGGAATATTCAATGAATGGTAAAACACCAGGAAGCTCAGAGGAACAAATGGATCTTGCGAAGTTTGTCTACAGAACCCTGAAGTTGGTAGGGCAGAGGTCAATATGTTGGTTAAGAAGGCATACAAGAGCTTGTCTTTATCAGTTGTGACATAGATTATAAGAGCAGGGTGGTTATATTGCAGCTGTGCAGAATTTTGGTTGGGCCACAGCTGGAGTAACTGAGCATTGCTCTGATCACTGGTCTGTAGGGAGGATGACATTACACTGGAGAGGGTGCAAAGAAGATTCACCAGGATGGTGCTTGATTGGAGCATTTCAATGATGAAGGGAAGCTGGATAAGCTTTGATGTTTTCTTTTGAGCAAAGAAGATTGAGATGAGACCAGATAAAGGTGTATAAAATTATGAGGGGCATAGATAGAATTAGTATAAACCAGCTACTGCCTTTAATTAAAGGGTCAATAACAAGGAGACATAATTACAAATTGAAAGGCAAGAGCTTTAGAGGGAATTTGAGGGAGAACTTTTTCTCTCAGAGGGTGGTAGGGGCCTGTAATGCACTGCCTGGGAGGATGGTTGAGACAGGAAACCTCACAAGCTTTAAAAAATGCTTAGATAAGCATCTGAAATATCATAACATTCAAAGCTATGAGCTAGTACAAGAAAGTGGGACTGACATAAAGAGTTGAATATTTTTGACAGTGCAGACTTGATGGGTCTTCTGTATTGTATGATTCTTTGGTTCCATGACATGTCTCATTTAAAATTTGAATTAAATCTGGTAGTAAGCTGTCAAGCATAATTAACCACTGTATTTTCCATCATATGCCTCGAACAATCAGAATCCACTTGCCAACCAATCAGCACTCTGCTCTCACACCATATAAGCATGATGGCTCAGTGGTTAGCACTACTGCCTCATAGCACCAGGGACCCAGGGTCAGTTCCATCCTCGGGTGACTGTTAGTGTGAAGTTTGTGCATTCTTCCTGTGTCTGTGTGGACTTCTTTGGAGTGCTCTGGTTTCCTCCAAAGTCCAAAGATATACAGGTTAGGTGGATTGGCCATGATAAATTGCCCTGTAGTATCCAGGGATGTACAGATTTGTGAATTAACCATGGGAAATGTAGGGTAGGGAGTTGGTTCTGGTTGAGAAGCTCTTCAGAAAGTTGGTGTGGATTCAATGGGCCAAATGTCCTGCTTCCATTTTGTAGGCTATTCGATGCGTGTAAAATGGAAAGTTTTGCAAAATTTGTCTTTTTCTTCTGCAACATTCAAAAAACACATCAGGAAAATTCCTTACAGAGATTCTGAATGAAACGATTAGCAGTGATTTCCTTGTTACATTGCAGAGGTTGTTAGTGAGCTGACCTTTGCACAGTGTGTATTTTTAATGAACCTACTCAGATATGTTATGATCTGTTTCTATGGCCCCATGTATCTGCTGCCTTTGTCCTTCAAGATGAAAATAGCCATGTCTAAGGATCTTTAAAGAGCAGATGGGACTTGAACCCAGGACTCCTAATGCAGAAGAAAGGACACTACCACAGCACCACAAGAGGCCCATTTTTAATCAACGAGCTCAGAGATGTTATAACACAAGCGTGGGGAGGTGAAACCTGAATCCAGACTTTCTGACTCAAACTGTGCAATAGAATCATTTAATTGTTTATACTTGGGTGCACGTGTTACTTTTATCCACCGAGGCAAGTATTATATGTGCCTTTCTATGTGCGTACTATAATGCACTATATGGACATCGTGGTGGCTCAGTGGTTAGCACTGCTATCTCACAGCATCAGGGACCTGGGTTTGATTCTACCCTTGGATGATTGTCTGTGTAGAGCTTGAATTTTTTCCTCATCTGTGTGGGTTTCTTCCAGGTGCTCTGGTTTTCTCCCACATTCCAAGGATGTGCAAGTTAGGTGGATTGGCCGTGCTAAATTGCTCATCATGTGTAGGCTAGGTGGATTAGCCATGGGAAATGCAAGGTTATGGGCATAAGGTAAGGGTGTGAGTCTGGATGGGATGCTCTTTGGAGGCTCAGTGTGGATTTGATGGACTGAATTAAACAAGAGAGACTTCCAAAAAATGAAACCAGATGGATCCAACACACCACGCTTCTACGGACTACCAAAAATTCACAAACCAGGAGCCACCCTCAGACCCATAGTGTCACTACCTGGAACACCGACCTACGGATTAGCCAAGGAACTACACCAAAGACTAAAACACCTAGTAGAAGACTTCCGCCACTCCATTCACTCCACCCAAGAATTCCTGAACACCATCAAAGACACCAAGATAGAAGAGGATGAAATAATGGTCTCCTTTGACGTAACAGCCCTGTTCACATCCATCAACATCAACCTGGCCAAAGAAACACTGACTACACTATTAGAAGAACCAAAGACACATACACCAGACAGCACCAACCTCATCAGCAAGGACAACATCATCAAGCTAGTGGACCTATGCCTTACCACCCACTTCACTTTCAATAACAAAACCTACAGACAAACCAACGGTACACCCATGGGATCTCCGATATCAGGGTTCTTAGCAGAGGCAGTAATGCAGAGACTCGAACAAACAGCTCTGCCAATCATCCAACCCAAACTTTGGGTCCGCTACGTGGATGACACCTTTGTCATCACTAAACAAAACAAATTAGAGGAAACCTTCAAGACCATCAATAATACCCTTACTGGCATAACATTCACAAAAGAGGAGGAAAACAACAGCAAACTGCCATTCCTAGATGTCACAGTAGAGCGAACAGCCAATGGGGAACTTCAAACCAGCGTCTACAGGAAAACAACACATACGGACCAAATACTGAACTACAGGAGCAACCATCCCAACACCCACAAACGAAGCTGCATTAGAACATTATTCCAACGAGCCACCACACACTGCAGCACAGAGGAACTACGCAGAGCAGAGGAAAATCACCTATACAGCGTATTCAAAAAGAATGGGTACCCAATGAACACAGTCCGCCGATTCCTCAGCAATAAACCCAAACAAACAGACAAAACGGGCTCAGAAACCATAACCACTCTCCCCTACATCAAAGACATTTCTGAAATGACTGCCAGACTACTCGGACCTCTTGGCATCAGGGTAGCCCACAAACCCACCAACACACTAAAACAGCAGCTAATGAACTGAAAAGACCCTATACAGACAACAAATAAAACGAACGTCATCTACAAAATACCTTGCAAGAACTGTGACAAACACGACATTGGACAAACAGGCAGAAAGCTAGCCACCAGGATACATGAACATCAACTAGCAACAAAACGATATGACCCACTGTCACTCGTATCCTTACATACAGATGTGGAAGGACACCACTTTGATTGGGACAACACATCCATCCTAGGGCAAGCCAAACAGAGACACGCACGAGAATTCCATCAACAAACACATTGATTTGGAGCCAATCTACCATCCTCTGAGAAAAAGAACAGGAAATGACATCACCAACACGGGAAATGACATCACCAACCCAAGGAAACCTAAACAGATAAATACAAAGTGGGACATAACACCAGCGCTTCGTCGGAGGCTCACTGGTGATGTTACCTAGAATGGTGACGAAACATCTGGGGACAAACCTTACAGCTCAGTGAACCAGCTTACATCTCAAACACAATAAAGACCCACTCTCTTGTGGACTGAGAGGACGAGAGTGCTGTCTTGGAGGTGAAAGGAGGACGTCGGGTTGGCTGTGCACCCTTGCGACCAGTGGATCTTAATGCTGGCTTCGGCCTAACACTGGTTCAGGGGAGCAGCCAACCTGCAACGATGGCTGCGGCAAGTGCTCGTGCCCCAGGTCAGGGGGTCCGGAACACCATCCGTGTTTCTGTAAAGAAGGTGGATGAAGGTGCACCTGTGGACCGCACCTTCTTCGTGAAGAGGGTCCTGTTGGACTGTTGTGAGTTTGCTGCTGCGGACATTTACTGCCTGCAGGATTTCCCCGGAGGAGGTTTTTACGATGTAACCTTCCGGAGTGCCAAGCTTTGCGAGCGCTTCCTGGAGGTTTTCAAGGAGAAAGGAGGTGAGGGCCCCCTCTCTGTATTGACCGCTGTCCCACTGTTTGTGATGCCAGCGCAGAGGAGCCGTATGGTGACTGTACACATGTACAACCCGCATGTGCCAGCAGTTGATGTCCTGACCTTCCTCGGAAGGTATGTGAAGGTGGAAGGGGACCTAACTGACATCATGGACCCCTTTGGCATCTGGACGAGTAAGAGGCAGGTCAAGGTGACGCTGAGGATGGGCGCAGACGGGAATGTCGCACTCCCACCGTCCAGCTTCGCGATCGGCGGGAGCAGGGGCTACCTGACCTATGCAGGGCAACCTAAAGTCTGCCATGCCTGTGGTAGGTCAGGTCACATGGCGGCCGACTGCAAAGCCACCATCTGCAGGAACTGCAGGGAGGAGGGACACCTTGCAAAGGATTGCCCACGAGAGAGAAGCTGTAACCTTTGCGGGGAAGCGGGCCACTTCTATAGGGCATGCCCGCGGCGGGGTACCACCTACGCCCAGGTCGCCGGCAGGGGAAATGCGGGGCCAGCCCCCCCGGAGGAGAGGAAGGCACCAGGGCCCAGCAAGGACCCCACTAATGTGCAGGAGGGCCAGGCCGTGCAGGAGGGCCCAGCCCTGCAGGATGGGCCCGAGGCCAGCAAAGCACCCCTGCAGGCTCCGATCCCCCCCGACAACCCGGAGCCAATGGAGGCGGCGGCAGGCAACCCAGGGGAGTGGACTACAGTCCGGAAATCGAGGAGGAAGGTGCGTCGACGGGCCCAGGAACCGCAACAATCAGGAGGGAAGAGGCAGCTACAGGGGGGCTATAAGAGCTCCTCTGACGAGGAGGATTCGGAGAGGGCCCACCCGAAGCAGAAGTTAAAGGTCTCGAGGGGGAAGGAAAGCAGCACCCCGCTTCCAGGTGACGGGAGGCGTCCTGAGGCTCACTCCGACACCCAGTCAAGTGCCGCTGGAGCACTGGAGGGCCCCCCGGAACTTCCAGGCGGGAAGGAGGAAACAGCACGTCCCCAGCCTGATCCGGAGCCGGACCCTCCTGCCTCCGCACCCCTGGCGGGGGGATGCCACCCGGAAGGCAGCACGGACGGTTTCCTGAGCCCAGAGAGCGTCCAGCAGTTAGCCCGGGCAATGGGCATGAAGGGACAGATGGAGGGGCTGGACCTTGGACCTGGGGAGGGTACTGCGGTCACTGCCCACAATGGGGGTATGAATTGCGAGCATTAATGTGCGCAGCGTCAAGTCAACCGCGAGATGTGTGTCCACGTTGGCCTACCTGACCACCATCAAGGCGGACCTCCTGTTTCTGCAGGAGTGCGGGATACCGCACCTCGGCAGGTACGGGAAATGGTCCGGCGCCTGGACCTGTGGGCCTTCGATCTGGTCGGGGGGTAACGACTGTCACTCCTCGGGCCTGGCTATTCTGCTGCGGGGGCACAACTTCACCATCTCTCAAGTTCAGGAGGTGGTGGGGGGGGCGCCTCCTAGTGGCTGACATCACCTACAGGAATGCTCCCCTGAGGCTGATCAACGTGTACGCCCCAGTGGTACGGAGTGAGCGGTTGGACGTCCTGCAGCGGCTTCCACCCCTGCTGGCTACATCCAGGCCGGTCATCCTAGGCGGAGACTTCAACTGCATCATTGATGCAGATGGAAGATCCGGCGTGGGGACAGCGGGTGGGGGGATTCAACTGGACGTCACGTCCAGATTCCTGATGGGCACGGTGAAGGACGCCAAGCTGCTCGACGTCTTCAGCACCCCTACAGACGGAGCGCAGCAGAGGTACACCTGGTCGCGGCCAGACGGGTCTATCCGCTCAAGGATAGACTTCCTGTTTGTGTCACGGACGTTCTCGGTCAGATCCACTGGTGTCGAGCCGGTGTTCTTCTCTGACCACTGCCTCCTGTTGGCCGACTGTCACTTACAGGACGACCAGCCGGCCGGCAAGGGGACGTGGAAGCTCAACACGACTCTGTTGACCCCAGAGAACGTCGAGGAGCTTAAGAGGGAGTACACCGGTTGGAGAACCGTGAAACCCCTCTTTGAGTCTCCAGGCGACTGGTGGGAGACGGTGAAGGAGAACATCAAGAGGTTCTTTGTCCTCAAGGGTGTTCAGAAGGCAAGAGAGAGGCGGGGAAAGCTGTCGCGACTCCAGAAAAGGGTGCAGAACCTGCTCCTTCTGCAGTTGATGGGGGTCGATGTCACGGAGGACCTCCGCGAGGTGAGGGGCCAGCAAGCCTCACTCTTCGCCGCGGAGGCCTCCAGGATAATCTTCCGGTCCAGGGTCCGCTCCGTGGAGCAGGACGAGACGTGCTCGCGTTTCTTCTTTCAGAAGATGCACAAAGAGAGCTCTGTGCTTAGCCGGCTGAAGGAGGACGATGGCTCGGTGACGTCGTCTCGGCCCGACGTTTTGAGGATCAGCAGATCCTTCTATGCCGGACTGTACGACACGAAGCCCACGGACAGCACGGCCTCCGAGTCGTTCCTGTCGTCTATCACGGAGGTCTTAGACGACGGCACGAGGGAGTGGCTGGACCGGCCGATATCCCTGGACGAGCTGGCCAGAGCCCTCAAGTCCTTGCAGAGGAATAGGACTCCCGGAAGTGATGGCTTACCGGTCGAGCTGTATTCTGCTCTGTGGGGCCTGGTCGGCCAGGACCTGCTGGAGGTGTACGATAGTGTGCTTCGGGCAGGGGAAATGTGCAAGTCCATGAGGAAGGGCATCATCACCCTCATTTACAAGAGGAAGGGGGAGAGGGAAGAAATTAAGAATTGGCGTCCCATTTCACTTTTGAACGTGGACTACAAAATCCTGGCCAAGGTCATTGCCAACCGGGTCAGGTCTGTCCTGGAGTCGGTGATTCACCCTGACCAAACCTGTGCTGTGCCGGGCAGGAAGATCGCTGCGAGCCTCGCGCTCATCAGGGATACGATCGCCTACGTACAGGACAGGCGGGTGGACACCTGCCTCGTCAGCCTGGACCAGGAGAAGGCCTTCGACAGGGTCTCTCATGCTTACATGAGGGACGTCCTCTCCAAATTGGGGTTCGGGGAGGGCATCCGCAATTGGATCCGGCTGCTCTACGCCAACATCGTTAGCGCAGTCTCGATCAACGGGTGGGAATCAGACAGTTTTCCTGTTAGATCTGGAGTCAGGCAGGGCTGCCCGCTCTCTCCTGCCTTGTTTGTGTGCTGTGTGGAGCCCTTCGCCACCTCCATCAGGAAGGACGTGAGCCTGAGGGGCGTGACTATCCAGGCAGCGGAGGCCTTCAGGTCAAGACCTCCCTGTACATGGATGATGTCGCCGTCTTCTGCACCGATCGTCGGTCGGTGAGTAGGCTGTTGGACATCTGCGGCCAGTTTGAACTGGCCTCGGGTGCCAAAGTCAATAGGGGTAAGAGCGAGGTCATGTTCTTCGGGAACTGGGACAACCGCTCCTTCATCCCCTTCACCGTCAGGACAGACTACCTGAAGGTGCTGGGTGTTTGGTTTGGTGGAGCTGGGGCATGCACTAAGACTTGGGAGGAGCGTATCTCCAAATTTAAGCAGAAGCTGGGCAGGTGGACGCTCCGGTCCCTCTCCATCGCGGGTAAGAACCTGGTTGTCAGGTGCGAGGGGCTTTCGGTACTGTTGTATGTGGCGCAGGCCTGGCCTATTACCTGGACCTGCGCCGCTGCGGTCACCTGGGCCATCTTCCACTTCATTTGGGGGTCGAGGATGGACCGGGTCCGCAGAGATACCATGTACAAAGACCTGGGAAATGGGGGAAAGGGCGTACCGAACGCCACCCTCGCCCTGACGGCTACCTTTGTGTGTGGCTGCATCAAGCTGTGCGTAGATCCTCAGTACGCAAACACCAAGTGTCACTACTTACTGAGGTTCTACCTGTCCCCGGTGTTGCGAAGGATGGGCCTGGCCTCGTTGCCGCGGAACGCTCCGAGTAGTTGGACCATTCCGTACCACCTGTCCTTCGTGGAGAAATTTTTGAAAGGAAACACCTTTGACCACAAGGCCGTCAGGCAGTGGTCAGCACGTAGTATCCTAGAGACCCTTCGGGAAAAGGAGAGGGTGGATCCCGTCGTGTGGTTCCCCACGCAGACTGCCAAAGTCGTTTGGCAGAATGCCTCATCGCCAGAACTTTCAAACAAGCACAAGGACATTGCTTGGCTGGCGGTGAGAGGGGCTCTGCCAGTGAGATCCTTTATGCATGCCCGGAATCTCTGCACCACCGCACGCTGCCCTCGAGGTGTCTGCGGGGGGGACGAGACTGTCGATCACCTCCTACTGGAGTGTGCCTATGCGCAGGAGGTCTGGAGGGGGATGCAGTGGTATTTGTCGAGGTTCGTCCCGAGCAGCTCCGTGACGCGGGACTCCGTGCTCTACGGGCTGTTTCCGGGGACGCACACCGAGACCAACATCAACTGCGCCTGGAGGACCATCAATGCGGTGAAAGACGCTCTTTGGTCTGCCCGCAACTTGCTGGTCTGCCAGCTGAAAGAACTGACCCCGACCGAGTGTTGCAGACTGGCGCACTCCAAGGTCCAGGGCTACGTGCTGAGGGACGCGCTAAAGCTTGGGGCAGCCGCCGCCAAGGCGCGGTGGGGAAAGACCACCGTATGAGCCCCCTCGTCCAGAAAAGGGAAAAGAATCCTATCTGGTAACTGGGCCCAGCTGGCGCCTTCCCCAACTGGGCAGGGGGCCAACTGGGACTGTGCGGGGTGACGACTGCCGGGGCGGTTTCTTTGCTTTGTTTCTTTTTTCTCTGTTTTGTTTTTTAATCCCTTTAGTTGGTGTACGTACCCCCGGGTAACCCGGAGTGGCTTGCATGACTGGGTAGGTGTATAAATGTTTTATTTTTTGTACATTCTATGAATAAAGTATATTTTTTCAAATAAAAAAAAAGTGACGAAATGTCTAAAAACGAACCTTCCAGCTCAGCGAGCAAACTCACATCCAGAACCTCAACCTGAGCTACAAATCTTCTCAAAACTCACTATGGACTGAATGGCCTGTTCCACACTATAGGAATTCTACGATTCTTTCCCTACATATTCATCTCACCACAAAAACATGCTGTTTGTTACCAAGTATATTTAAATACCCTACATTGTACATTTTCTCCCTCTGACATATGCAAGGATCTTCCAATCCAACACAGAAATCTGTTCTAACAAATTAGTTTTATGTGGGCAATTTTTAAAATATTACCAAGAAGTTCTTTACTGAACAAAATTCTGCTGACATACCGCTGTCAAACAATCTGACAACGTAGCTAAGCTACAGCATTTAATTCAGGACGTATAACAGCATTCAGCTGTTCCCTGTAGATTTCATAACTTTGTTTGGCATAATCTATAACAGACAGATTTGTTTCAGAAAAATGAATACAAAAATATTTATAATAAGGCTGCTTCGTATGTATATAAAGCTTCCTGCTCATCATGGGCAAATACAGTACATCAGTTTGCGTTATTTGAAAGCAGATCACCAGAAAATTGGGCAATAAGCAGATTAATCTATGAGATAGAGTATGGAAAAGGACAGAACAACATGTGCCATTCATTTTGGGATGAAGTATTTTTGGACATATGGATTCGTGAAAGGAAATAAGTTCAAACCAATGGAGAATACGCAAGAAAGATTGCAAAGATGTTACCAAAAGTGGGAGATTATTGCTATCATAGAACAATTAGGTCCCAAACAAAAGGTTTATGTACTATGACCGGAGGAATATATGAAGTAGGTAAGATCCCACCCAAGATCCTCATCCGAACATCTATGGCAGCACATCCACAAATATCCACTTCCTCCACCACTGATGCTGAATAGCAGCACCCAGATCTACGAGGTACAGATATTCACTAACGGCATGGAGGCCCAGTGGTTAGCGCTGCTGCTTCACGGTACCAGGGTCCCGGCTTTGATTCCAGGCTCGGGCGACTGTTTGTGTGGAGTTTGTACATTCTTCCTGTGCCTGTGTGGGCTTCCTCTGAGTGCTTTGGTTTACTCCCACAGTAGGTGGATTGGCCATGCAAAATTACCCGTAGTGCCCTGGGGTGTTTGAGTTAGACAAGGGGAATGGGTCAGGGTGGAATGCTCTTCAGAGGGGTGGTGTGGACTTGTTGGTCTGAATGGCCTGTTTCCACACTGTTCAGTTTCTATGATTCTTTCTATGAACGATCCTTAGACAGCACCTTCCAAGCACATAATTATTATCATTGAGAAGGACAAGGGCAGAAGATACATGGGACACCGCTACCAGCTGTAAATTCCCCTCCAAGCCACTCACCATCCCAACATGGAAATATATCGCCATTCCTGCGGTGTCACTGGGTCTGAATCATGGAATTTCCGCCCTAACAGCATTATGGATCAACCTACAGCACATGGCTTAAAGTGGTTCAAGAAGGCAGGTCTCCACCACCTTGTGAAGAGGCCACTAGGGACAGACAATAAATGCTGGACCAGCTAGCAATGTTCACATTGAATTAAAAATATCAGATTTTATTTCTTAAAACATTACATATTGACCAGTGCATAGACTCAGATGGTTTCATCCATTGCTATGATGCAATGAGCTCAGACTTCAAATAACTTTCAAATTTTTGATGGTGATTGCATTCTGAGCCAATAAAATATTTGCAGTTAGTTTTAACCTGAGTCCTAACCAATTGTGTTGATTGGTCTCAAAGTGCTTGGAGGAGTGGTGGGAGAATGGAAGTTGAGATGGAGTGCATGAGGGAGACAGTTTCGGCCACCGATGAATTCCATTTGTGCTCGTGCTTTGGGGGGTGTGTTCGGTGATAAAAGTAGGCTCTGCACCTTGTTCGTCTCCCTTCCCATCACCTCCATCATTGGCAATGTGGATTCACCTACCTCAATCCCAGGCTACAGAGCACCCTCTCTGAGTTCATCTGCTTTTCCACTTGTTCGTCTCCCTTCCCATCACCTCCATCATTGGCAATGTGGATTCACCTACCTCAATCCCAGGCTACAGAGCACCCTCTCTGAGTTCAACTGCTTTTCCACTTCTCCATCCTCTTTTAAGACCAAAATACTCATTTCTTTCACAGGCTTTCTATTATCCCTTCTAGTACTTCCCTTTGGCATAGTTCTCATCTTTTCGTGCATGCATCAGTGAAACACCTTGGAATGCCTTTCTGCTATAAAGGTTCTGTACAAGTGCAAGTGACACTAAGAGACTTATCACAAAAACAGGCCTTTCAGCCCCACAGGTTTGTACATTCATACTCCACAGGGCTGTCCTCTCACCCTCATCTAGCTCCATCAACATAACCTGTTATCTCCCTTATGCAAATCTAGTTCACACTTAAATTAACTTCATCCACTCCCTGTGGTAGCTAATTCATTATTCTCTACATTTTCTTAGGTAAAGATGTTTCTTGAGAATTCCTATTGGATTTATTAATGACAATCTCATATTTATGACCTCTTATCTTTTTCATGGCCCCAGTAGAAGTGGAAACAGCTTCTCCACTTCTACCCTTTAAAATCCATTCATAATCCAGAACCTCAACCTGAGCTACAAATCTTCTCAAAACTCGCTAATTCATAATATTGAATAAATTTACCTCGTTGCTTTATCAAGCCTTCTCTTTTTAAGAGAAAACATCTTTGGCTTGTTCAGTGTTCCATGATTAGAATAATCTCTCATTTAAGGTAAGATCTCAGTGATTCTTTCCTGCCTCGACACTAATACTTCAAAACAGATTTTTGACCCAGGCAAATTTTAACACTTGAAAATCCCAGGTCCATGGTGACTGATCTGCTGCCCAGTTCTAAATCTGCATCAGTCTCCATTGCTGAAGCTCTCGGAAACCACTTCAGAAAATCACTGGCCTACTTGTACAAACACATGTGTGATTTGAACTGCTGCAGCCAAACTGCCCAATATCGGGACTTTCAATTTGTTCGTTCCCGCTGTCAGGACTACTTGAGCAGGTTTGGGAGATTAACATGACTTTACTTCTCATGACCTCATTCGCTGTTTCTGTGACCCCAATTAGGGTTGTGACCCACAGTTTGAGAACTGGTACTCTGTAATAATACAGCATAATATGGTAACTGAAACAATTGTTGCTATACTACACTGAGCTGAAATTCAGTCATAAGGTCTCAGGTTCCATCCTGAATGTAAGCTCAATTTGTTGATTTCTGTCAGGATGGATAGCTACTAGCCATTTCAGCACCCCTAGGTTAGAAACAGGCGTAATCAGCCCAGGGTCCTGTTCCTGACAGCTAGCCCTGCTGGAAGGGACGCATGTGTCAACTTAAGCTGAGGCCAGATGCCTCCCACAATCAGATGGTCTGCTGACATAATTCGTCAAGAGCTTCTGCTTGAAATGAGCACTTGGCAGCTGTGGGATTTTAGCTGATCATGAGTTAACATCTGCAAGAGACGAATTGAGAGGGGAAGAAGTGTTCTGTTATTACACTTGGTCCTGTGTTTAGGAATTTTCTAGCTGTCCTGATTCCACATAAGTTTCTAATTTAGGTTTATTTTTGCTTTAAGCAAGAGGAACATCTGATAATTGTTGCAGGGTATATTCAGTTACACAAGAATTCAAATCGCAAATGACAAAACTTCACTTTCAGTATTTGATACAGTTTTAGGATCCTTGAAAGAAAATCTATTGAATGTTAAAATATTTATAATAAGTTCACTGTCTCTTTGGCTCATTACCAATTCTGTTTTGATTACACTTTTGTGAAGCACTTTGTTAAAAGCACTAAATAAATGTAAGTTATTGTTGGGAAGATTTTTACACAGAATTAAATTATATTTGTAACAGACTCCTGGAATTAAATTACATTGATAAATTGTTCATAACTATTCCTATTTGAAATTAACAACGTTACAATAGGCGCTTCAATTCTATGTTTACTGAATTGTCAGTCATTAATTATTCAGGTTATGTATGATTGATTATTTATCTTGACATTTCCGATTATCAATGTTGGATTATAACGTGATAAATTTGCATAGATTACTCAGAATGAGGTCCCTGTTAAAGTTTCTCTGTAAAAGCAGAACATTTGTTCTAAACATCACAAACAGGGAGCTGTGCAATTCAACCATTGGCTTTTCCTTCACAATCAACCTCAACAATTCTGGATTGAAAATCTGCAAGGGATCCACTTCTCAATAATCTTTGAGTAAAGATATTAACTGGTGTTTTCCTACGCCATATCATGCGTGCTTCACAATGGCAGCTGCAGTAGACAAGCTTTATCAAGTTATAGAAGTGTCCAGCACAGAAACACACTCTGCGGTCCAACTCATCCATGCCAACTAGATGTCCTAAATAAATCTACTCCTATTTGCCAGAATTTGTCCCATATCCCTCTAAAACCTTCTTATTCAGGGACACAACCAGATGCATTTAAATGTTGTAATTGTTCCAGCCTCCACCACTTCCTCCAGCAGCCCATTCCATGCACATACCACCCTCTGCATGAAAACAGTGCCCCTTAATTCCTTTTTAAGGAAAATTTTCTGAAGAAGGGTCTAGGCCCGAAATGTCAGCTTTCCTGCTCCTCTGATGCTGCTTGGCCTGCTGTGTTCATCCAGCTCCACATCTTTTTATTGCAGATACTCCAGCATCTACAGTTCCTTCTACCTCCAAATCAATGTCCTGTACAGCCACAACATACCTCCAATTCCTATTCTCAAAGCACTGACCAATAAAGGCAAGCACACCAAATGCCTTCCTCACTATTCTGTCTACCTACAACTCAGTTTTCAAGGAATTATGATCCTGCACTGCTTGACAATGTTTTAATTTACTTTGGGACATGGGTTTGCTGAACAAACCAGCATTTACTGCCCAATCCTAGTTGCCCTTGAGAAGATGGCGCTGAGCTGCCTTATGGAAATGGACTGCAGTGGTTCAAACAATTTGGTTTATGTTTTTAAAAATTAATTTATGGAATGAGGTGACACTGGCTATACCAATATTTATTGCTGAGAGGGCAGTTAAGCTGCAATCACATTGCTGTGGGTCTAGAATCTCATGTAGGCTAGGCCAGGGAAGGAAATCAGCTTCCTTCACCATTAGACTCCTAATTCCAGATTATTTTTATTGAATTCAAATTACCACCATCTACCATGATGGGATTCAAACCTGGGTCCCCAGATCATTACCTGGTGTCTCTTGATTAACAGTCCAGCAATAATACCATTCAGCCATTACCTCCCCCTGGTACTTGTAATGCGAAAAGGTCTAAACTTGGTAGGATCTTGGTCATACTTTTATATTGTAGTAGTGGCCCATTTTATGAATAATCCGGGTTCAAAACCTGGTAGAAACATTACCAAAATATATTCATCTAAGAATGAGGAAAAGTTACATCGTTCCTGTCTCTTGTTCAATATTAAGCAATGCCCCACAAAATAAAATAAAAATTCTTTACATGTGAAATAAGTATAAAGACAAACTTCTGGGGCTCTGGATGTTGGTTAAGGAGGAGGCAAACATTTGTAATGTTGCATTTTGTAAATAAATTTAGCATTAAGTAAAAGATTGGCATCTGGTTTCCTATTTTACCATCTGGCTTCAGAATGAATTAACATGCAGCAATCTCTTTGGAGTGTCAGTTTAGATTAATGTGAAGGGGTGATTTTGCTGGTACAAGTTGTCATCGTTCAACCATATCTGCAGAGAATATCAATTTTTAAGATTTTTGTTGCTGTTTACTGTAAAACAATGCTATAGCATTCACAGATTTAGGAATAAGGATGTTTTCACATCATGCATACAAACCCCATCCACATTTGGCTAGTAGCCCAGCTGAGAAACATTACTAGCACCAAATGTACAAGCTTACACTTCCAGCTTTCTAAGCATGTGAGGAATAGCTTTAACACCAACTTTAATATTTTGAACTGTACTTTATTTAACTGATTCACACCTAAACTACTGTTTAGTACATTAGAAGCAACTATCAGTGTGAGATTTTTCAACTGCAGCGATTGGTGTCATTTTGGATTTTCCAAAATGCACATCTCTCCAAAGTTTTCCCTTACAAAATGGTAAATATGTTGGCTTTTCTTTATTTGCTCATGGAATTCAGGCGTGTCTAGCTCGACTTGCATTTATTGCCAATCCCTAATTGCCTAGAGGGCAGTTATGAGTCAACTACATTGCTGTGAGTATGCAGTCACACATAGACTAGACAAGGTAAAGACAGCAGTTTCCTTCCAGAACAATGTATAGGACAGCAGCTTCCTTCCCTCAGGGACAATAGTGAAACAGATGGGATTTTTTCTGACAATCGACCATTGTTTCAATGTCATCAGTGAACTCTTAATTCTGGACTCTTACTGCATTCAAATTTCATCAACCTATCATGCTGGAAGTCAAGCCCACATCCCAAAAATATTAGATTACGGTTCTGGATTACTGGTCCAAAAATATGACTGCTCCACCACCAACTTCCCTATATTAGCAGTCTTGGCTAACTTTAAAGTGTTCTCAAAATCTATGTTAACAAGAAATGTAGACTGTAGCAAATCACCTGGGGAGACCCTTTGTAATATGGAAATGCCCCATAGTTTGGTGAGATGTCCCAGTTTCTTGATTCATCAGCCTGGTTTCATGACTTCACTTTGGTACTTTTTGTCTGCATCTGCCATGTAATTTCTGCTCTCCTTGGGTAATCCAATAAAACAAGTATGACAGCACCTATTTTCCAGCAGATACAATCAGCTTTTATATGGGCCTTGTTTTAAATTAGATTCTGAACGTAGGCCGGCTCTCAGCGTTCCTACTAATTTATCTCGCAGAACAATCATCCATTTGCACTTTTGTTAACCAGAATATGAATTACAGTAAGCCCAATGTAAAAGTATTTCATCCCTTGACACCCCACTCCTGAAATCTGCTTATCAGTTTTTTTAACAGACCATTAGGTGGTGCTCTTATAAATTGTCCAAGCAGGTTCTAAATGTAGCAACTCAGTGATGAAGGAAATGAGGTGAGTTGACATTTTTTAAAAACTCATTCACAGAAAGTTAGTGCCACTGATAAGGTCAGCATTTCATGCCATCCCCTGTTTTCCTTGAGAAGGTGCCAATGAATCACCTTCTTGATTATAACAGAGCTATTTCCGAGGAAATTAAGAGTCAATCACTTTGTTGTGAATCCAGAATGATGTATAGGGCAGTTGCAGGAGAATGCCAGCAGCATTCAATTCCTGCGCCAACGGAGGTGACCATGAACGACTCTCATTCTTGAACTTTTCCTTTGCCTGGGGCGTGATGGCCCCCAGACTAAACCTCTACTAGTCGTCTTTCTTTAATGAGAGAGCAGTCCTACAGCCTTCAGGGAGTGTGGCAACATTACTTTTACTTTATAGGCAGGCTGCTATAAAGAGGAGATGCCCCCCCCCTCTGAGAACCAAAACCAAAGCTCTTAAAGAGGAGTACCTCACCCTATAATTTGTTTAAAAGGAGTGTAAAAAGAAGTGTAACCTGTCTTTCAGAAACTTCTCGTGGTTAAATCAAATAGACCCCTGACAGTCGTTTTAGATTGAACAAGTAACAATTTATTTATCTAACTCAATCAGTGAATAAATTAACTAAACTATTAACAAACCAAACTAATCCCTTCTAACTGCTAACTAATCCCGAACAGTACAAAACTCTAATGGTATGCTGTTCCAGTAAATAGAAATCCTAACTATATCAAAAACAATGGAAATTAGTCTCTCGAAATGACAGCTGAGTATGTCTTCCAGAATGTTCTGTGTCTTCTCTGTCAATTCTTTGGGCAGAATTACCTTCTCTGTGAATTCTTTTGTCAGAAATCTGAGCTAGGAATGCCATGGTAGGTTGTGAATACACGGTGCTTTCTCTAAGAGCTGAGAGCTGTTGTTTCTAGAAGATGGCAGTTAATTCTGCTGATTATCCAATTGTCCCTTTCTTTTATACCCATGATGACATATCAATTTCTTACAATCAGATTGGCCCTAGGTTGTCAAAACCATTCTTACAAACCTGCAATAAAGCATTCACAAACTGCAATATGTACAATCTGTATGTTAAACGCTTGTAACTTGAGACTCCAATGAAATAATCTGATGTTCTTGTATTTAAATCATTCCAGAAATGTCAAAGGACTGTAATTGGTATACAGAACTATCTCTGTTTCATCGTTTACAACTTAAAATAGTTAAATTTTGTAAGGCTAGTACCAAACTCAATAACTCTTTTTCAATGGTTGAATATCTTTTCTGGTGAATACTAAGTTTTTGTTTGTAAAATGACCAATCAGCTTTTCAATACCACAGTCATCCTCCTGTATCAACACAGGTCCAATACCTATATCGCTTATATTGATAGAAGCTTTGAAGGGTTTCAAGAAATTTGGTGCGACTAAAACTGGTGTAGTTTTAGCACAGCATGTAAATTCTCATAAGCATCCTGGCATTGTTCTGTCCACCAAAATGTCATGTTCTTTTTTTAACAAATCCATCAACAGTGTCACCACATGATTAAAATTTGGTACAAATTCCGAGCAGAATCATTGATTACCATCAGATTTTGGAACCAAGATGATTGTTGGACTCCTTTTGTTTTGACTCAGCTCTGTGAAGTCTTTTTGGAGCATTACTTCTACTTCCTTCTGAACAAGTGCTGCTTTGAAAGGATTAATCCTGTAAGGATGTTGTTTTATTGGAACAGCATTCCCTACATCAACTTCATGCCCTACCATGTTAGCCCTCCCCATTCTATGTCTACATAGATCCTCATAGCAGTGTAACAAGTCTTTCAATTCAGTTCTTTGTTCCTGGGACAGATAGCTCACTACCCTATCCCATTCCTTAAGGACTTCCTCATTATTCAATTTATTCTGAGGCACCCCAAAATCCAAATCATCTGGATTTGATTCCTCACTCTGAATAACAGTAACTAATATCTGTTTCTCCAGTTCCCTTTCCATGTCATAGTAATGCTTTGGCATGTTCACATGACATACATGATAATTTATTTTCCTATCTGGCAGATTTACCAGGTAATTCATCTGACTTAGCTTCTTCTCAACCTGGTAGGGACCACTAAACCTTGTTTTGAAGGGATCTCCTGCTACTGGTAACAGTACCAATACTTTATCCCCACAGGCAAACGTATGAATTTTAGATTTCTTATCTGCTTCTTACTTCATTAGGTCCTGTGCCAGCTTCAAATGTTGTCTAGCTAATTCACCTACTCTGTTTAATCTTTCTCTCACCTCAAAATTATATTCCAACTGTGAAGTCTCTGACTTTGGACCTATCAACTTTTCCTTAATTAATTTTAAAGCCCTCTTACTTTGTGTCCAAATAGCAGTTCAAATGGGGTAAACTAAATTGATTCATTTGGGCACCTCCAATTGCAAATAATATAAGTAATAATAATATAAAACCTTTATCCCAATCATTTGTGTAATCCTGGCAATAAGCCCTCAGGGTGGTTTTTCAGGTCTGATGCCACCTTTCTAGCGCTCCCCGGGATTCAGTATGGCGTGCACTTGATTTAAAGTATTGGATGCCTAAACTATCCCTGACCCCCTTAAATAATTTGGCATTAAAATTTGACCCTGGGTCTGACTGAATCTCCTGAAGTAGTTAATAATGGGTAAAGAAAGCAAACAATTCCTCCACAACTTTTTTTGACTTGACATTCTGCAATAGGAATGCCTCCGGAACCCTGGTAGACATATCTATTATGGTTAGCAAATACTGGTTCCCACCTTTTGTTTTAGGGAGGGGACCTACACAATCAATCATAACCATGCATAAAATATTATGCAAATGCAGGAATTAGCATGAAAGGCGCTGGTTTTATTACAGCCCCTGGCTTTCCTACCATTTGACACATATGACAGGTATGCCAACATTCAACCATCTTTATCTACTCCAGGCCAATAGAAATGCTTCTGTATCTTAGCCTGAGTCTTCCTCACTCTGAGATAGCCTCCTACAGGTAATTTATGCGCTACTCTCAATGATTCCTGTCTGTATGCTATCAGCAACACAATCTGGTGAACTTCCACCCATTTGTCATCTGCACGAACCTGCCAAGGTCTCCATTTCCGTCTTAAGATTTTATCCTTAAGGTAATAGCATTCTGGATTACATTCTGATTCGTTTTTCAAGTAGGCTTTATGATATAAATCCTTTATCATCTCATCTTTTTGTTGTAACCCAATTAATCTTTCAGAACTAAACACCTCTGCCTGATCCTCTACCTGTTTAGATTTTTCCTTGACTATTTCATCAGAGTGTCAGCTAACTGGACACCAACTCCTTCATTTTTCTCCTTTGTTTTCCCTTCTTATTTTAACTTGTGGCTGTGGGATCTTGCCACCACAAAGTCCAGAAAAATTCCAGGGTATTTTCCTTTTAACTCCTCAGTATCCTGGGGTTTTTTGTTTGGCTTCTCCTCTACAATAGGCAGCGCTCCCACCTGTGATCCAACTTTATAATTTCAAAGAGCAAATTGCATTGCTGGATAAGCCAATTTTTCAATCACTCCCACGGTCACTTGCCCAGTCTTGTTTGGTCTTGCTAGTCTTATCTTACACAGGGGAACATTAATTCTCTCCCCATTTATTCCATGGATTATCGCTCTCTCAGCAATATTTCGGAAGAAAAGCAAATATTTTCAACCCTGACTTTTAGAGACTGACCAGCTCCTGTATCTCTCAATACTTAAACGTCTTTACCAACTCTCCCTGGTCTACCTGAGTAAACCTTACCCACACAGGTGAAGAGATCGGGCACTATGTTACCACCCAACCTGTGACTACGTTGTGCACTCTCCATCAGCTCCTGGGCTTGTCTTAGATTTCCTTCACTACCTCAACTAATCCCAGGGGCTTAGCCTTTTTTTAACCACATCCTTTTTACCCAGTGCCTCTGTTAAACCGCCAGCACTGTGACTTTGTGTGTCCCATCTTATTGCAGTGAAAACACACGAGGTCGTTCACTTCTCTTCCACTCTCTTGAATTCCTTTTCTCACATGTGATAAACTGTTCCCAGTGTGATCTACTTTTTTGTTTTTCATTGAAGTATCTCCCTTTTTCCCAGTTTCTATCCCAAATGGAATGAAATTGCTGCCAGAAGCTAGATTTTGATTTATGCACTTATATGTATTCATCCACCATCTCTGCAGCTCTTCTGGCTGTTTTAACTTTCTATTCCTCAGCATGAGTTCTTATCACTTCTGAAAGTGAATTTTTAAACTCCTCCATCAGAATAACATCTCTAAGATCCTTATGTGTCTTTTCTATCTTTAATCCTTTCATCCATCTATCGAAGTTGCTAAGTGTAATTCTTTTAAACTCGGCATAAGTCTGACCTGGTTCCTACTTTATAGTTCTGAACCGTTATCTATATGCTCTGGTACCAGTTTGTACGTGCTCCTAATGGCCTGTTTTACTTCTTCATAGCCTCCTGACACCTCCCCTGACAGCTCTGCAAACACTTCCAAACTACCAGCTTGGCCTGAATTAACATTACCCACACAGTCTCTGACCAGTTCATCTGTTTAGCCAATTTCTCAAAGGAAATGAAAAAGGCTTCTATGTCTTTTTCATCGAAATTTGGTAAAGTTTTGACTTATTTATTTGTATATCCTTAACATGACTTTGGCTATGACTGGTTCGCTCATAACCCCCATCTCCTCACTAAGCCTATCTTCTACTTTCATTTCCACCATTTCAATTCGGCTATCGTGTCCAATTTGCAACTTCCGAAGTTCAAACTTTCTGTCTTTCTCTTTTTCTTCTCTCTCTCTTTACCTTTCTTCGCTCTCTTTTTCCCTTCCTTCTCTCTCTTTTCCACTTTCTTCTCTCTCTATTTCTTCTTATATTTCCTCTTTCAACTTCCTTTGCTGTTCAGGTTGCTTCATCTGCAACTGAATTCTAGCTTTTCCCAAAGATTCTGATAGCCTTTCCGGCAAATTTATATCTTGAGCTATTGCTATACTAACCTCTTCTTTCTCACAAAGGGTGAGAAAACCCCAACTCCAGCTTGTCTGTCAATTCCAGCAGCTTTTCCTTACTCACTTTTGGTAAAACACCCAAAGTCACTTTTCCACCTCCAGAAATTTCTTAGTGACTGAAAGAGCCATTACCTCACTTTTGATTTAACCAACAACAAGCAGCCAAAATTAAACAGATTTCCTGCATCTCACCAAAGTTTTATTTAAAGATCTAGGATATTAGTCCCCAAGCCCTTTTAATTCTGCTTTAATACCCTGAGTCTGTTCAAATCTGTCTAGACCCCTCTGGGACTGTCCAAATCCCTCCAAATCTGTCTAAATATCAGACCCGATTCTGTCCCAACCTGTCCACATCCTGGACTCAACTGGTCAGATCCTGGACCTGAGCACCCAAACTGTAGATCCCTCTTTGAGAATCAAAACCGATACACCCACAGAGGACACCTCACTCGATAATCTGTTGAAAGGAGTGTGAAAATGGGTGTAACCTGCCTTTCAGCAACTTCTAGTGTTTAAACTGAATAAATCCCTGACACTCACTTTACATACTACAGGTAACAATTTATTTATCTAACTTTCACAGTGAACAAATTAAATAAACTATCAACAAACTGAACAAATCCCTTCCAACTACTAACTTCCAGAATCATGTAAGATTCTAATGGCATGCGGTTCCAATAAATACAAATCACAGTTATATAACAAAACAATAGAATTTAGTGTCTAAAAAATTACAGCCACGTATATCTTCCAAAATGTTCTGTGTCTTCTCCGTTGATTTTTTTTCAGGAATTCTTTCTCTGCAAATTCATCTGTCAGGAATCTAAGCTAGGAGTGCTGTGGTACCATTGTGAATAGATGGTGCTTTCTCTAAGAGTTGAGAGCTGTTATCTCTAAAAGGTGGCAGTTAGTTCTGCCAATTTTCCGACTGCCCCCTTCTTTTATACCCCTGATGATATATCGATTTCTTTCAATCAGATTTGTCCTAGGTTGCTAAAACCTTCAGATTCAAATTTGATACGTTTGTGGTATCTCAGAGCACTGTTCAAATTGATTGGCTAATTTCAAAAACCTGTTGCCTCAGTAAAAGTGCTGCTTGGCCTGCTAACAGTACTGCCGATCGATATAAATGTTTTATTTCGGGTTCCCTCTGTACGTGCGAATGTTCAAGCTGTTCACAGGTGTCTCTAAGCATAGAAAAAGCACAGAATAAAAACAAAGTTGTTGGAAAAGCTCAGTAGGTCTGGCAGCACCTGTGGAGGAGAAAACAGAGTTAAGGGTCTGGTGATCCTTCCTGAATTAAGCATCTGCAGTTCTTTTGGTTTTTACATAGAAAAAGCATAATCTTTTAAAGTGACCATCCAATGCTTTAACCCCTAGCATTTTACAAGCACCAATATTTTACAAACATCAAGTTCTAATATCCTGCTTCCTAATCCACAAATAATACACCCAACTTGGCAACGCAGCCCAATAGATTCCACTATTAAGCTACTTAATTTTTCATCACAATCCAACAATTTCATAATCAACATTAGTGTTGTTGGCGTTTTATTTATTTAACTGAAGTTAAATCCTCCCCAGAGATGGGTTTTGAACTGATAGTCTGAATATGAGTCCGGATTACTGGGCTACCAGGCTAGTACTATCACCACATGTGAGCAAATTCCTGCGTCTTGTTCTCAGTCTTTTCTTCTTCTTCAACTGTGAGGATGCTGAGGGTAATTCTGACCTTGTGTAGAAGTGGTGCAATGTTGGATTTTGTGCACCATATACAACACACCCTATTTCTGTTCCCAGTAAGGGGAAATATATAACCCGAAGCCGATCCGATTGTTGTCTAATTCTACCTTATTACTAAAAATGAAAATTACCCGCTGCTTTTTGATGTAGCACACTTTTTGGTCTGGGTACCCTTTAGTACCTAATCTTAATATCAATCCTTTATTTATGACCTTGTTACTAATGCAGTCAAGCCTTCTCCTACACGCACAAGTATGCGTTACTTGTGGGGAGTGAGGAGATAGATTTTAACAGTTTGACAAACCTTGGCTGATTTCCTCTCTTCCTAACTCATTGTACTGCGACAAATGGCAGCGACCTGTTGAGTCACTCTGGTCTGAAAGGTTTCGCTGTCCAGACAAGTAACTGAGCCATGAAGCTGACCTTGCTAGGTCAGCTAAACATTCTATAACTTTAGTTTCACTCGTATTGATCCCAAAATAGTTACATTCTTATGCCCAAGTGTACATACACTACACTTTAAATATCCATTGCCTGAGTACCAATATTTTTTAATTTACTGAGCTGCAGTGTTTGTATGTAAGATTGCTCTGTGTTCTGGCAGGAAACAACACATAAAGCCAATGTATTTCTTAATGCCAGTTTCTGATGTACAGTTACTTTTCCTCTCAATATAATCATCACATTTGATGTGGTTTGAAAGATTATCCATTTTTTCCCCAATCATTGTGCTCCACTTGGCCCTAGCAACCTTGGTTTAGATTAAATAACAGCAAAGTAGGTTTGTCCATGTGATCTTCAGACATGAATGCATTATCAGCTATCTTGTGCACCTGAGTGGCTCAGTGATTCAGTCTAATCAATGCTTCTATGGGATAATATAGTAATCATTGCGTGATAATAGAATTCCATTGAAGTAATCAACCAGATGGCTTACAATCTTCCAATGTCAGGCTTTCAATTATTTTGAAGATTCCTTTATTTCTCTTTACATCAGTCCTAAATCATGACTGATAACATTCATGTTGTGTCGAGGTAAAAAAAAGGTCTCTTTCCTCTCTCAGGAGCCCACAAGTATTTGACCTGATGTTATTTCCAGCCTCACACGGAGTTTAGTTAATGTGTGAAGTGAATCCATACCAGTTGAACAAACAACATCTTAAAAACAAGGATCTGATAGAAGTAATTCCAGAGAGAAACACTGTGAAAAAGATTAAACAGTTGCTCAGCTTTGTGTTGCCCTTCTTAACAAACTGAGCTTTTAGCTCCCATTAAGGAGCATGCAGGTTTGTGTATTTTGATGTGCCGCTACTTAGAGCTTGCTTGGCTGCGGTTGAGTGCAGTCTGTCATTTCACAACCTGGCCTCCTAATAGATTGTCAGGTAGCAACTAAACTTTTCATCAGCTTGGATAGAGGGGAACCAAGATCATTGTGCTCACATCACCTGAATAATGCCATACTATTTTTAATCCATGCTCCACTCATATCTGAAACAACAAGCTAAATGTAGCAGAACATAGGTGGCCTTAGGCTACAGTCAACATGTTATTGTTGATGAATCCCACTGACATTTTGTGTCTCCTGTCAGGCTGTCATGGAATAGTATCACAGATTACGATAAACCATCTGTAGCCTTGAAAATCAGATTGGGATTGCCATTGAAAGAAAGGGGCGGGAGAAAGAAACTAAAGGACCTGTCTTCACATTTCTATACTATCATTTTTTGCCTTAGTTTTTACACATGTCTGGATTTTGCGATCCATATAATATCATAGTGAAAATATCACAGAAAGAGTGAGCGAGTAGAAAGACAGTTGCAACACAACTCAAAAGTACGATATTAACTTGTCCAGTGCAAATGCAATGCATTATACTGTCACTATAATGACAGTGCAAAATGGGAACATGTTATTTTAAGATCTATTGGACAGTTTTTGATTTGACATTACATGAATTAGTAACAGAATACAGCAAGTGAGGATTATTAACAAGGACTGCATCTGCACCCATTCTGTAACTGTGATGTGAAACCTATCAGATGACTGCCTGTTATATCCCTCCTGTCTGCAGGTAGTGAAGCATTCTCTAAGAATACCAATAATCTCTGATGCATGCTTGTGACAGATTGTCAGGCGATAGCAAAACCATGATCTCTAGAAGAAATAAAGGATGCAAAGGTGAAGTACACAGAATTAAAAATCAGAAAGAGCTCCTTACGGATATACATGTCAACATGAAAAGTTCTAAGCCACACTAGCCACTTAGACCTAGGTCGAATTCTTGACCTGCATTAAGATCTTGCTAGAATAATAGTTGGAATATTACAATTGCCCTTAGTGCACCTGCACTAGAAGGGAGGAAATCTTTGAGGATTCTTGATTTCTAATGGTGTGATATCCACCCAAAACTGAATGTATAAATGTCAACTATAAACAAGACCGCACCCAAGTCTAGAATATTAGCACAGAGTAACAATATTGTCTACATTTTGTTATGAGCAGGTGAGGAAGTGGAAGGAACTACTTTTTTGAGCACCGTGGTTAGTCACAACAAAGCTATAAATTTCTTCCTCAGCATGCACCTATCCCATTTAAAACAAAATGTTGTAAACCAGATCAAAATGATAGACTCAATTGCAAGGTTTTCATGAGGAAAAGAAAGGCACGCACACACACGCACACACAATCCCCATGCTGGTGATAGTTTTCAGATCCACACTGCTCGCTCACCAGCTGCACCCTGAGGTGTCAAAGTTGCTATGGCAACATACCTTTTTACACACAAGCTGTAAGTCTGAAGTTACAGATAATAATGGTCAAGACTTTAATTTCCATGCATCGCTCCCAATCACACCATCCGCTGTTGCTGTATTTTGGAAGGATTTACAAGTTGATAATCAACCTGCTTGGCTGCGTTTTGAATGCACTTTCCTTGACTTCTAGTCCTGGAGTGGGACTTGAACTCAGGGCTCCTGGTTCAGAGGTAAGGACACTACCCACTGAGACACAAAAAACAGCTCATCACCCACCATCTGAAAAGCAATTAGGGATGGGCAATAAATGCCAGCCAGCAATGCCCACATCCCATAAATGAATAAAATAAACCATAATAATAATAATAGGGGTAGGGTTGAGAATGTGGTGTTATGCACACCTACTGCTGCTAATGTTAAAGATTCAGTAGTGGGATCCTATTTGCAATTATTAATCAGTCAGTTTTCCCAATATTACCAATCCCTTAGAAACTCCTTTCAGTATAATTGGAGTCACATCAAACACAACTAATCACATCGTTCCGTGGATCCAATTCTAGCGGAAACAGTTCTGCAAGACGAAGGAAGTATTCAGACACCTAATTGTCCTTAGTTTGGATATATCAGTTTGAATCATTACGTAATGGTAAAAGTGTTACTAGAAGAACCACAGTATGCTGTTACAGTGACTGGGTTAAATACAGCCAATGTCAGGTGCAAATACTTTCCCCATTGCTCATTTCTATGTTTCAGATTTTTTCCACTGTTTCACTACCTGAAAGAGACTATTCCTTTGAGTATATTCTTGATTAATTATTAAAGATTCTCTGCTCCTAACATTATAACATCACAAAATCTGATCCCAGAATATGATGCATGGGCCATATCATCATGAAATGTATGTAGTTCACTTTACAGTGCAAGAACTGTTTCATTTCTTTGCGATGCATATTGTACAGAATTGCACCTTTGTCATGATGTTGATTAGTTCAGTTGGCTGCGCAGCTAGCTCCCAATGTAGAGTGATGCCAAAATTCCTGCACTAGCTGAGGTTACCACAAAGGACCCGCCTTCTCAACATCTCCCTTCACTTCAAGTGTAGTGACCCTCGGGTTAACCCACAACCAATTGTCTCACTCTAATGAGAGAGCAGCCTTATGATCTGGCAGGATGACAGCAACTTCACCTTACATCTGGCCAAAGTGAATACATTTATGAATAACTGGAAGATTAAAAAGGAGTAAGCAGATGGTAAAATTAATTTAACGTAAACTGTATGTTAACCCACACAGATCCTAGAGTGTCAAGTAACCTCACTGTTGTGGTAGCTCCTTGATAGACATGGATTCTGTTCCAGACCTTATTATTAAACATTTCTACTTATGTTTATTTAAAAATATTGCATCAGAACACCATTTCCTGTTTGAACAACCTACCTCCCTTCTGTCATGATTTCTGAATAACGCTCTTGGTGCAACATTTCAAGTCAATATTTTTCATGGGAGTTCCCTATTCAATTTCTGTCAGATAGATTCTCACAATACAGGTCACCACCCAGTAGGTGACAGTAGGGTATTGTTCCTTTGTCTGTTTCCTAACTGTCTCTATCTCTAGTACTACAGCCTAACTCCTGTGAGCATTTCTTTTCAGCTGAGGTTGTGTTCCCTCCTATTTCATGGAAGTTCTCAATTTTAAGAAGACTTGTTGAATCTGATTCTTATAGCAATTGTCTAATTTGTATCCAGCAATCCTTCCACTTCCAATTCTACCTGAAATAAAATCATTGGGATAGCCAGACATGCAATTAGGTGAAGTTGCTAATGTTCCAACCATTAGTTTAAGGGTAAAAGGAGCTGGAAATTGATCACAGGCTCTGGTATGAGTTAGGTGATATCTGTTTGTCCACAGTTCTTATGCTAGGCCTGATATTCAATGGAATTGAATAATATGGTTTCACAGGGCTAGTGGAGCCAATAACACATGATTTATGTCATTGCCTGAGATCATTTCTGATCACCAGATTGACAGCCACAATTAAGGAACTCATATTTTATGATGTCCCATGGGCTGATCTTGTTACAATTACTACAATTTCCAACCGCTTTGATACTTTGACTGTGTGAGAGGTTGGAAAATAAGAAACATGGAAACATCGAAAATAAAAGCAGGAACAGGCCATTCAGCCCTTCAAGCCTGCTCTACCATTCACTTTGATCATGAATGATCATCCAGCTCAATACTTGTTTCCTGCCATTCCCTCATTTTCTTTCATGCCTTTAATCCCAAATGTTATATCCAATTCCCTTTTTGAAATCATACATTGTTTTGATGTCAATTGTTTTCTGCAACTGTGAATTCTACAGGGTCATCAATCTCTGGGTGAAGGAATTTCACCTCAGACTCAAATAGTATATCTTTCTTCCTAAAACTGTAACCCCTGGTTCTGGAATGATCACTTGTAGTTCAGATGTTTTCATTACTATGGCTAACAGCCTGAATCATAGAATCCCTACAGGGTGGAAGAGGAACATTTGGCCCGTCAAGTCTTTAACAATCCTGTAAAGAGCATCCCACCTACAGCAAGCCCCCTACCATAGCCTGCAACCTCAGATTTTTCTAAGGCTAATCCAGCCAACCTACACATCCCTGAATACTATGGACAATTTCAACATGGCAAAACCCACCAAATCTGCACTTCTTTGGACTGTGGGAGGAAACTGGAGCACCTGGGAGAAACCCACACAGTTATGGGGAGAATGTACAAACTCCATACTAACAGTTACCAAAGGTTGGAATTGAACCTGGGTCCCTGACCCTGTGAGGCAACAGCCCTAACCACTGAGTGCCATGCTGCCCTGGCATAAAGTATTGATGCAATTTAATGATACTAGTTGTCATTTATTTTACTTTTGCATGTGTTTATGTCTCATGATAAATTAAGTGTTCAGTCTGTTAACTCCATCATATTAAGGGCATTTGTGCTTTTGGTCACCAAATTTTAGATATTCACCAAGGATCCCAGGCAGCAGCTTACAAACACATGACCACTTATATCTGGAAGGACAACAGCAATAGATACATGGGAATACTACTACTTGCAAGTTCCCCTCTAAACCACTCACCATCCTGACTCGGACATATATCACTGTTCCTTCAGTGTTGTTGGGTCAAAATCCTTGAGCTCCCTCCCAAGCAGCACTGTGGATCTGCCTACACATAGACTGCAATGTTTAAGAAGGCAGCTCACCACCACCTTCTCAATGCCAAATAAGGATTGACAATGGATGCTGGCACGGCCAACAATGCTCACACCCTGTGAGTGAATAAAAATAATTAATGTAATACAATATTTTTCCATCTGACTATAATCAACATTGAATTCAGCAATTTCTGATTATAACCCCCAACTGCCAAACAGCTTCCGTTAGTCATGATTCTTTGGTTACCATTGACACATCTTCTAGATGCATCTTTTCTCTATATGTACCATTACCATTCCCTTTGGACTTGAACTTCATCTAATCTTTTTGTCATTCTTTCCAGACTTTGAAGATTTCAGAAATCTCCTTTGTTCTGTTCTTCTGTCTTTCTGTACTTCTGAAGTTACTTAAAACCTGGAACATCTCAAACTTTTTCTAATTCTTACTCGCCATCAACCTGAAACGTTAACTTTGTTGCTCTCTCCACAGATGCTACTAGACCTATTGAATTTGTCCAACATTTCCTGTTTTATTTCAGATTACCAGCATCTGTGGCATTTTGCTTCGGTTTCTAACTTGTCCACTACCCTGGTATGACATGACATTTTATGTGCATCCTTTAAAAATATATGCATTTTACAATACATACATTTAATAAATTACATTATAGACAGACAAATTGTTGCAGTTTTATGTCTCTGCAGCATTCATGTGCAGGATTTCAGGGCCCTAGGACATTTTTGCAATGATGTCACAGAGTTAAAATACCAAACAGTAGAGTAAGAGCACATTGTAATCTCTAATGACCCTGATGAGAAGAGTGCCCGGCGAATGATGTTCCACTATTCCAGCGGACATAAAATATGTATAAATGACATATTGAATCACGAACACAGTTGATTTGCCTGACTTTGATTGCTAGCTAGAACAAAAGGAATTCACACCAGCCTTCATCAAACAGCAAGAAAACCAAACTTTTTATTATAAACAAAAGTATCCTTAAACACCTGGAAAATTACTTATTAACTGTGGACATAGAAAGTTAAACCAAACATGCTTGCATTCATTTACAAAAAGGACAGACAGCTCTGTAGAAGTATCATGGATGAGATACATAGAATTTGAAAAAAAGACATGTTCTGTGGGTCATATCCTAGTCATAAAGGTAGAATGAGGCGACTACCTCAAAGTTTGATTGGGTTTTGACAATAACAGGTTTCTGTTGATAATAGAAGATACTCAATTTAGTAACCAGTCATTTCGACCTAGGTAACAAGGTATGGAGCTGGATGAACACAGCAGGCCAAGCAGCATCTTCAGAGCAGGAAAGCTGACATTTCGGGCCTGAAACATCAGCTTTCCTGCTCCTAAGATGCTTCTTGGCCTGCTGTGTTCATCCAGCTCCACACCTTGTCATCTCGGATTCTCCAGCATCTGCAGTTCCCATTATCTCTGACACAATTTTGACCTAGGTCTTTGCTTCAGAAGGTTTTCTTTTCAGAATATTTAAGTATTGTTTTCCATTCCGTTCACAGAAGGTGAGACAGAGTGACCTATCTTGGCTTTCAGGCTTTCCAGAAGTCTGCATACAACTTGGTGCATTTTAGTATTATGACAAACTGCAACTTGGCTGTTTGAAAACTGCTCTTGGGTTGTTTTTCAGCCCAAAGATTCCTAGTGCCAGTTTATCTCACATACTTCTCCAAAAAATACACGACCTGCGTGACCAATAAATGAATACCATATAGTTCCACATTTAACCTTTAAGTTGGAAATAAAAATAAACAATTGTCTCATTATTTGCAACATGGCAGTGTCCATATTTCCATTTTTACTTATTTGGAAGCCAAAGAACTCTGCACAATCATTAAAATTTACTTGCGGACATGGACATGAATATACAAAAAAGACAGATTAGTTCCTATTGTAAGTCAGAGCCTGGTATTTCAATGATTACCATGCACATAAGTATTTAATATTAATGTGTAACAAATCATGCTACTTTGAAATCTAAGCCTGAAAAAAATTCTTAACTTTGCTTTCTCCTTGACAAGTTTGTAAACGCCGCAAACTCATCGTATGGCATCATGATGATAAGATAAATGAAACTTCCATAAAATTGCAATGAAGCAACATTTTTAACAAATAAAATGTTATAATGTGGCTTTTAGGGCCCTGCCATGTCTGTGCAAAGATGTTAATTTGCCTAGCCTTTGTTAATCAACAGGGACTACACAGCAACCTGGTCACGAAAGCAAAATGTTGCAAATGCTAGAAATCTGAAATTAATTATGGACAATGCTGGACTCAGCAGGTCTGTAGAAAGAGAAACAGAGTGAATGTTTTAAGCTGAACATGCAAAGTAAAGTTACCACTGTCCCAGAGGACCGTAGGCTGCTCTCGCATTAAAGAGTCGATGGGGAAGGTTGAGTAGGAGCGTCCTTCACGTAACTTTTGCTGGTGCAGGAATTGAATGCACACTGTCGGCATCACTCTGCATTATAAACCAGTCATCTGGCCCCCTAAATTCAACACGTTCGGATATGTTGTGACATATCTTCAGGGCAGATGGGATTTGAAACCCAGACATTGTAGCCCGGAGGGAGGGACAGTATCACTCCTCCACAACATGATCACCTTCTGAACAATCTATGAGCTGCATTTGGTAAAGAAAGCAACCTAAGCACTTTGTAACTGATGCTTGAAAGCATTGTGCGCACAAGCTAAAAACAAAGAGCTGGGAAATTACCAGATGTAAAGAATGGTGTGATTGACGTGCATTCAACAAAATTGCTCCTCAAACTCATTAGAATCACAAAGCTGAATCATTTCTGAAATGCAAAGAACAATCAATAAGGCTGTTCTGATAGCTCCAGCAGCGATCTACCCTACCCAGTATGAGGCCGCAGCAGGCTGGTGGCATCATTACAGCACAATGCAAATGACATGCTTCAAATCTCCATGGATTTGAACAGGAAATGGAATTCTTCCAAACTATTGCATCTATATATGGCGCTGTTTTTAATAGAAATTCCTCAAAAGGTCAATGCAACAAAATATATGCAAAGTCATCACATGTTGTCAGTTGTTGTCTGTAGTGGCTCACTGATGAATAAATCAGCTTGGAAGTAAAATTATTAAAGCCTGGTTGGATAACTATTTCGGTGAGCTCCAGGATAGCCAGTGCACAGATATATTCTATTTCATACACAAAAGTAACACAGTGTTTAGAGTATAGACTGCTCTGAAGACACAGTTTAGTGATGAGACGACAGATGCATCAACAACAACTAACAATTATTGAGCATTTTTGTATGGCAAAACATCCCTGGTTGCTTTACAAGAGGCACAATTTGGCTCAGAGCCACATATGCAGATATTAAAACCTACGAGGCAACTGTCCCAAGGAGAGCCTTGAAAGTGGAAGGCAGAAGAGAGACAGAAATATTTGCAGAGGGGATTCCAGTAATGCTTCCTATTTTGAAGAAGATTCAAATCCGACGCAAAAGATTAACTGTTTCTTTCTCCTCGGATGTTTCCAGACCCGCTGAGTTTCTCTAGCGCTTTCTCCTTTTATTTCAACATTTAAATAACACCTTTCTTCAAAAGGAAGACAGGTTTGAGGAGTGGCAAGTCCAACGTATAGCAACAAGCTGTGTTCCAGAGGTAGAAAACATTAAATAATGAAACTTCACGCAAAATTTATTGCCTAAATCAAATTAGTTAAATAAAGCTTGGGTATTGCTGGCCTTAGATCCTTATTAGTCAGAATGGGAGAATCACAAACTGGCTATAGAACAAAAGGAGGCCATTATGCCCATTGTTTCTGTGCTGGCTCTCTCAAGGAGTAACTCACCTAGTACTAATACTTTACCAGCTTCCTGTAACACTGCATGTTCTTCTGTTTCAGACAATAATCCAATTGTCTGTTGAATATCTTGGTTGGCCTTGTCTCCAACTAGATTGCAGTGTATTCCGTATCCTGTCAAAACACACGTTAGAAAATGAGATACATTGCAACATGGGCTGCTGAGGAGCATATTTTCTTATTGTGCCCATCAATATTCTGACTCTACTGCACCATTATTTGGAAGATCAGGGCTCGCAGATCATTGATGAGCCACTGGAAGTGCAAAAATACAAGATAAAAATAAGGCTGTCAATAATTCTTCTTTGCATGAATGATTCTAACTTTTCATTCATGTAAAGTGGTGCATCGCTTAATTTATATTGTTGGATTGCTTGAGTAGGACACATAGCATAGCCATTATAGCTCACTGTTGTGGACACTTAATCTGACCAAACCCACATGAAAAGGTTCAATTTTGAAACAAAGTAGTTATTATTGGCGCAGAGGTGCTAGATCTATGGTTGAGTATGAAATTGTCTCCATGTTTTTTCCTTCCTTTTTGACTGATGCATTAAAATTATTCCTAAATAAACACAAATATGATTACACATGAAGACTGAAATGAATAAGTAACATGGGTGGATTTTGTGCTGCATCCTAATGACAATGGAAGAATCCAGGGAACTGTGTGTTTGAAAGTCATTTGAGTTCAAAAGCAGATCCGCTGTTTACTTATTAATGTTGTCGTATCAGTTTTCCTTTCCACAAGATGGAAGATGTCAAGTGGAACTGCCTCCCACTAAAGATTTACTGTGCCAGCCAGAAGATTAGTTGAACTCCATGATGTCATGCAATGCTTTTCCAGCTTAGTATTGTAAGATGAATGCACAGATGTTGGTATCTGGTCGAATGTCTGCAAATATAATTATTTCTGACATTGCATGAAAAGGACCCAGTTTCCTGGCCTAAAACAGAGCTATACATTTTTTTTCAGTTTTCACTTTAAATTCAAAGGTGCCAAATTAGTTTTAGTCCAGAATTTTTGTCCAAACCATTTCAATAAGAGGAAGCTTCTGAACTGTCACTCAAAGATTCCATTGTGTTCCACCGGCAGGATGTTTCTTCTCAAATAACTGCACCACTACCGGGAACAAATGAGGATACACTGGGAAAAAGCAGGAGGTGATGGAAAAGGATATGGGTGTAGTTTTATGTGCTCAGAGGCTGGCCAAGAATTTCTAGGAGGTACTATAATTAGATTTTAGAACAGCTACTTTCTCCCCTTAGTAATAACAAATCAGTTCAGCCTGAAGGAGTTGGGATGCATGAATTTGTGAAGCAGACATCTGCGACAGATTTGACTACAGTTTTCCGAATATAACTTATTTCATCTACAAGTTTCATGATCAACTCAATGTGCTCCCCACCCCAATTCCTGCCCACTGCACCAAAATCTTTTATGATTTCCACCTTACTCCTGCCCTCTGCCTCCAATCTTCCCAATCTTGGCTTCTAGCTGATTCCACTCTTCTCAATCATCAGTTCCCGGCAGAGGCTCTGGGAACAAAGACAAAAATCCCACCATAACAGCTGTTTGAATTTAAATTCCATTCCTAATTCTGTAAGTAATAGCTAGTCTTGGTACTGGTGCCATGAAACGTTCATCAAATGTCATAGATGATCTCTTTAGTTCATCAAGATCCTTTAGGGAAGGAAATCTGGCATCTTAACCTGATCTGGCTTTCATGTGACTCCAGACTGAGGGCAAAATGTCTGATTCTTAACATTACCGTGAAATAGTTCAGCAAATAACTCAGATCATGGCCAATTTAGGGATGGGCAATGAATATTGTCCTTACCAGTGACATCTATATACATGGGGTAATGAATTAAAAATTTATGGCCCATCCTTTCTCAAACACTGCCACTCATTTGGATTGATTTCTTCCTCCATCCCAGGGTATCATCCCTCACAGTCCCCTGTGAAAACTTACCCAGAGTCTGCTCCAGATTCCCAAAGTCCCATATTTTGGATGGTTCTCAGGAGCTTTCTGCCTTGATAGATTCTGACATTGGGATTAGACCAATATATTTAGGCACGTTTGAACCTCAAGGCCTAGTAAATTCAGGCTCTGCTACCATTTTTCAACCCCTACCTCAGCAGGAATGGTCTGCTCGCCCTGGTGAATCTGGGAGCCAAGCCACACTCTTTGAATTGTAGCCTGGCATGGAGAGGAGGGTGTCAGTGATGGAGGATACCGAACAAAAATCAGTTAGTGAATAAAATAGATGAGCAGAGATCAGAAGAAAAATACGAATTCTTGAACAACTGAGGAAGTCTCTCTGTAATTTTGTCACTGCCCAAAATATATGTTTTTGTTCAATTTCTGCTGCCTCAGATAGTAATTTACATGTTGTTTATCCCTAGACTTGTCCCTCTAGACCTTTAGCCTTGTCTAGGCCCCTTTGCAAAATGATGCAGTCTTCTGGAATGGTAGAGAATATAAACTAAAATTTAGAATGATTTCATCTCTTTCATGTTGGAGGGAATAGAGTTCTGGCACAGAACACAGACAACATAGTATAAAGAGTTTAATCTATTCCCATCACAACACATGAAGAATAGTTTTCGACATGCAACAAATCAGCCTCAGGCAACAATAAAACCTGAACTCTCGGCACAATCATGGGAAACAAAGCTTTCCTTCTCACACCATGATCCCTTTACTGCAACCTATACTGTCATAAATGTGATTATCTCTTTAACGAATAGAGATGCTCAATGAGCCTCCTACTTTGGTGTTAGCTTTCTTCCTGTAGTCATTCTGACATGAAAAAAAATCACAATCTAATGGGCAATGACATGAAAGTCCCTGCTAAAAGCCCAAATACTCTAGACAGTATGGCCTTTGTGTCTTCGGTCATAGACTAATATCTAATCCTTGACTTTTCTTGGAATTTCTAAATTACTTAGTTTAGTTGGAACTTCAGCTCACAGATATCAATGTGAAACACTGTTCAGACAGGTTAGTACACAGATGAGTCAGCCTATCTACAGTGTATCATGCATAACTAAAACTTTCTACATTGCTAAAGAAAGCAAAATGTTGTTCTTATTGCAGATTTAGCTATGATAGAAATCCTCAAAGTCTTATCTCTGGAGGGATAGCATTATGAGTCAGAAGCATTGTAAATCTACAAACTGCAGGGTAATACTAAATACCTTCAGTGCTGATTTTCCAGAAAGCTATCAGTCTGACAAATGCTGTTTTGTAAACAAATTTTAGTGACACATGTTTGATTTCTTTGGATGAGTAAACAATTGATTGTGATGTGGACTGTAAGAGGGAGCTACAGTGAAATATTCCTTGGTAGATTGAACTAAGTCAATCTCTGCTATCTTAACCAATTGACAATGAAACTGGGGACTTTGGGCAAACATTGTGGAGGTAACAGAGGTCTCGGTAACTGGATGGAAACAGGCAGGAGAGCCACATCTCCTCTCTCCAGGAAAGTATTTCACTTCTGATTCTATTCAGGCACTTGAAAAACCTATGGCAGGGCATTTGCAGGAATCAAGGAGTTGATGGTAAGAGTTCCACCCACTGAGGTTTGAGAACATCAGAAATCGGAACAGAGTAGGCCATTCAGTCCCTCAAGCCCATCCTGCCATCAATAATATCGTGGTTTATCCACTCCTGGCCACAACTCTTCTTTCATGCCAACTCTTCATGGCCCTCAATTCCTCATTATTTCAAAAATCCTTTACCTCCTCTTTAAATCCAGCCTCCACAACTCTCTGGGTACCTCTAGACATTGACTGCCTTCTGGGAGACAATAGTCCTTCACATCTCAGTTTTTAAATGAATACCCTTTTATTCCATAATAATGGTACTTTGTTCAAGATTCCCCCACTAGTAGAAACATCTTCTTAAAATCTAAAGTATCAAGTCCCTTCAGGAGAGTCAATGGACTAAAGGTTTGTCACTGGACTTTTAATCCAACGACCCAAGTAATGTTCCGTGGACCTGGGTTTGAACGCTGCTACAGTAGATGGTAGAATTTGAATTCAATAAGAATCTGGAATTAAGAGTCTAATGATAACCATGAATCTATTGCCGATTGTTCACTAATGCCCTTCAGGAAAGGAATCAACCATCCTTCACCTGGTCTGGCCTCCAGACCCACAGCAATGTGTTTGACTTGCAACTGCTCTGTGGGCATTTAGGGATCGGCAGTAAGTGCTGGCCAAACCAACGATGTCCTCATCCTGTGGATGAATTTTTTTTTAAATTGTATGCTTCAACAAGCTCACCCCCCGATTCTTCTGAACTCTTGTAAAAAAAGGCCTAAGCTGTACAGCTTATCGTGATAAGTCATCACCTTTATTCCAAGAATCAGTTGAGTGAATCTCTTTTGAGCTGCCTCCCATGCTAAACTATCCTTTGTTAAATATGAGGACCAATCCAACCTCCTAGCAATAATGACACAGATTCTGCTTGCCTGCTTAAATATTTGTTGCACCTGCATGCTAATATTTTGATTTTCATGTACAAGAGCACCCAGATCGATTGGTGTTGCACCTATTTGGAGTCTGCTTCCATTTAAATAACAGTCTGCCTATTGATTCTTCCTGCCAATTGCATGACCTCAAACTTTCCCACTTTAAACTCCATCTGCCAAGTTTGTGCCCATTCACTCAACCTATCTCGTCATTGTCTACAGGAATAGGGCCAGACAACTGGAGGATAGCAAATGTGGTTCCCCTGTTCAAGAACAGGAGTAGAGACAACCCTGGTAATTATAGACCAGTGAGCCTTACCTCAGTTGTTGGTAAAGTGTTGGAAAAGGTTATAAGGTATAGGATTTATAATCATCTAGAAAAGAATAAATTCATTAGGGATAGTTAGCACGGTTTTGTGAAGGGAAGGTCGTGCCTCACAAACTTTATTGAGTTCTTTGAGAAGGTGAACAAACAGGTAGATGAGAGTAAACCGGTTGATGTGGTGTATATGGATTTCAGCAAGGCGTTCGATAAGGTTCCCCACAGTAGGCTATTGTACAAAATGCGGAGGAATGGAATTCTGGGAGATATAGCAGTTTGGATCGGAAATTGGCTTGCTGAAAGAAGACAGAGGGTGGTAGTTGATGGGAAATGTTCATCCTGGAGAGCAGTTACTAGTGGTATACCGCAAGGGTCGGTGTTGGGTCCACTGCTGTTTGTCATTTTTATAAATGACCTGGATGAGGGCATAGAAGGATGGGTTAGTAAATTTGCAGACGACACTAAGGTCGGTGGAGTTGTGGATAGTGACGAAGGATGCTGTAGGTTGCAGAGAGACATAGATAAGCTGCAGAGCTGGGCTGAGAGGTGGCAAATGGAGTTTAATGCAGACAAGTGTGAGGTGATGCACTTTGGTAGGAGTAACCAGAAGGCAAAGTACAGGGCTAATGGTAAGATTCTTAGTGTAGATGAGCAGAGAGATCTCGGTGTCCATGTACACAGATCCTTGAAAGTTGCCACCCAGGTTGACAGGGCTGTTAAGATGGCATACAGTGTTTTAGCTTTTATTAATAGAGGGATCGAGTTCAGGAACCAAGAGGTTATGGTGAAGCTGTACAAAACTCTGGTGCGGCCGCACTTGGAGCATTGTGTACAGTTCTGGTCACTGCATTATGAGAAGGATGTGGAAGCTTGGAAAGGGTGCAGAGGAGATTTACTAGATGTTGCCTGGGATGGAGGGAAGGTCTTATGAGGAAAGGCTGAGGGACTTGAGGCTGTTTTCATTAGAGAGAAGAAGGTTGATAGGTGACTTAATTGAAACATAAAATAATCAGAGGGTTAGGTAGGGTGGATAGGGAGAGCCTTTTTCCTAGGATGGTGACGGCGAGCACGAGAGGGCATAGCTTTAAATTGAGGGGTGGAAGATACAGTACAGATGTCAGAGGTAGTTTCTTTACTCAAAGAACAGTAAGGGAATGGAATGCTTTGCCTGCAACGGTAGTAGATTCGCCAACTTTAGGTACATTTAAGTCGTCATTGGATAAGCATATGGATGTACATGGAATAGTGTAGGTTAGATGGGCTTGAGATCGGTATGACAGGTCGGCATAACATCGAGGCCCGAAGGGCCTGTACTGTGCTGTAATGTTCTATGTTCTACGTTCTATGATTTATCGATATCCCTTTGATGATTCCTTACGTTATCATCACACTATGTCCTCCCTCCTATTTCTGCATTGCTAGCAAATTCAGATACATTATACTTTGCCTCTCCTCTAATTCAATATTATAAATAATAAATAATTGAGACCCTAGGCCTGATCCTCATGGCATTCCATTCTTTGTATAGTTCCAGTCTGAAAAGACATATGAGTGTATCTAGTCCTCAGTTTATGCTAATACATTGCCTCCAAAACCACAAGCTTCTATCTTATGTATTAGCCTTTTATTCGGCACTCTATCAAACAGCTTCTAGAAATCCAAATACATGACAACTAGCAATTCCCCTTCATCAAGTCTTCTTACATTCTCAGAGAATTCAAGCAAATTATTCAAACATGCTTTCCCTTTCAGAAAACCATGTTGATGTGTTTATGTTAATTTTTTTTAAATGTCTTTCTGTTTCTTCCTTAATAATGGTCTCTAGCATTTTCCGCACAACAGATGTTATGTTGATTGGTGTATACTTTCCTACTTTCGGTCTCCATCCCTGAACAGGGTGTCACATTAGCAGTAATTTTATCCACTAGAACACTCCAAGAATCCAGTGAGGTCTGGAATAAAACAACTAATGTACCCAATATCTCCACTGAAACTTCCTTTAAAATCCTTGGATGCAGGCAATCGGGTCCTGGAGACTTGTCTGCCTTCAATCCCATTAGTTTGTCAAATACTTTGGCCCTGAAACCAGAGACTATTACAAGGTCTTTCCTCCCATGAGCATGTTGCCTATCTATTATCTTAGAGATGATTATAGTGTCCACCATCACGAAGGCTAATGCAAAATATTAGTTTAAATTATCTGCCATTTCCATGTTCGCCATTATTAATTCTTCAGTTGCATTCTGTAAGGGTTTTATATTTATTCCAGCTATTCTCTTTTGTTTTACATTCCTCTGTAAGGTCTTTTTTTTAAATATACCATGACAACTCACTTTTGTGATCAATTTGCTCCTTTTTTTATTAACTTTTTAGGTGTTAGCTGCTGGTTTCTAAAATATTCCTAATCCACCAGCTTCCCACTCATTTTTGCTGCTTTGTGTGCTTTCAGTTTTGTTTGGATACTCACCTTGACTACCTTTATTAACGATAGATGGTTCAATATTCTCATTGAAGCTTTTTGAACAAAATAATTTTTTTTGCTGCGTGTTATGAAAAATGTGCTTAAAATTTTTGTACTGCTCATCTGCTAATCTGTCCCTTAGTTTAGTTTTCCAGTCCACTTTAGACAATTCTCCCTTAATAATTCTGTATTCACCCTTAATTAAACTGAGGATTATGGTTTAAGACCCAGCTTGCTTTCCCTCAAGCTGAATTTAAAATTCTAGCATAGTTCTACAAATTCCACAGAGCTGCCCTTGAGACATGCAGCACCATCCATTTTTATGTTGAACTGAGACTTGACATGAAAGCAGAGAAATGCAGAGCTTTCATTGCACTGCTGATAATATTCTGCTGATGCTTGGAATTTTGTCAAGTGTTGGTTGTACACAAATTTTCTTGCATGCAATGTGCAGCTGTTAACCAGTAATAATAAGTTTAAATATGGTGCTATTTGTGTTTCTCAATTAACCAATTCAAATTTGCGCTGCTATGGTAACCTGTGTTTATCGTCCTAAGATTTCTTGCATGCAAATAGAAAGAATCCAAATTCCAACTGCAGTGTCCTTTACCGATCCAAAATTTCCACATTCTTTTCTTCCTCCTATCTCCTGAATATGACTTGCTCTGGTGCATTGTTCTATGATTTAATAAATCAATGGTAGTGTCTCTACCCCTGAACCGGAAGGCCTGTGTTCGAGTCCCACCTCCCCCCAGAGGTGTTCACTAACATCTTTGAATAGGTTTGTTAAAAAAGAAGGCTAATTTTTTTTTTTAAAAATTGAATAAATTTGTACCTGGAACAAATTGTTTTGTAATTTTATTTTTGGCTTCCCCAACGCACGTGTTTCATGAACCTACTGGCAGCAGAAGCTGAACAAAATACATAAAATACATTGGAAATTAAAAGAAGGAAAGGAGCCCCTGTTAGATTTGCCATAGTTCCATTTCAGAGTTTCAATTCTCGGAGGAGCTCTTTCATTCTCTCCATTGAGAAGGCATCTCCCTCTCCCATTGTGTTAGCCAAAGATGCATTGAAATTAACTGAGGTGAAGTGATACATTTGGAGCAGGATCAATGTTGTCAGTTAGTCTTGTTACATTCTCACCCCTGAGAGGGAATGGCTGTGTTCGATGCAGCTATTGACAAAACCATTCTACTTCTGGCATTTTGATATGAGTAATGAGTTTCACTGGAATTGAAGTCTTGACTGTGAAACTGTTGCTAAGTCTCTGATCATTTTGTGTAAGGTCTAAAATCCCACTTCCTTTTGAAAGCCAACAGTGCATCTGTCATGGGAACCGGAGTTAAACATTTGTCACAGATAATGTTGTTCGGCACCAGTAATGTGTTCAAATGTACAAAGTTCCACCATTGAGTTTCTACTTTTGCTTTTAAAATGCTCAGTTGTCAATGTACCATCTGCTGTTACTATGCTGTATGTGTTAGAAAGATCCCTGTTTTGAACAGATAGCCATGCAAAACTTGGATTTCACTGGGGCCTTAGAAGCAGTAAATTGAGGGAAGCATTTGGAAAGTCAATCTTATGCAATAAATGCATAATATCATATATTGAGTGCTTTCAAGTTGGACCAGATTATGAGCAGTAGGCAATCACTTAAGGACAATTTTAGCATAACAGCCTGGGCAGGAACCAATGGGATCAAGTGAGACTCAAGTTCTACATACCACAATACTCCTCTCCACTGGCATTACAGCAAAATTGGACAAGCTGTAGAATCACTCCTGTGTTGATACAGTCAGTCCCTTCACCAACAAGCAGTTCAGGTTATCAATATACCCCTGGGGAGGCGGTGTGTGGAATCATAGAATTGTGAAAAATTGGTGTGGGGACCATTTAATCAGTAACAGGCAGCATTCCCTCTAACATTTTCATCAGATGCATAGGCCTCTGTGGCTCGTGCATAGAAGGGACTTCTGGAACTGGAAGCTAAAGCCCCAGTGGGTGTGCCAACACTAATTGCCCATGTGCGGAACACAGCAGCAGCTGAGCACGTGCACAGCCACATGGTTTTGAAGTAGTGTTTGTGGCAGGTTAGATTTCCACTACCTTCCGCCCTCCAGGCGAATTAAGTCATGGCAGCGAGGCCCCTAGGTGGTCTTCCTGATCTGCTGTTATTTTATGTGAAAGACTATCCACTTCACGACTCCAGTACTCATGTGTAATGAGATAGGAATAAAGAGAGATCTCAAAGTTAAGGATTCTCTAGGGATTGGTCATCACTACCCATATCCCATGAACAAGTAAACATATGTCAATTAGTCTTGTTCACATTTGCAATGAGTGTATCTAAACTTGACATTATGCTTGCAACTTTCTAAAATTTTCAAGCATCAGCGAAGAGTTAGGCACAGAGTGTTCTCATTTGGCAGTGCTGCTAAAAGCAGTGTTCAAATGAGTCAAGAAGGTCAGAAAGTTGCAGGCTTAATCCGTGCCAACGATGACTGAACTTGGTTCAGGCAATGCAACAACGGAGTGGTTTCAACCACCTGATAGGAACAGAAAAATATGCCCTGGATTTTCACTGTGTCGTTCTATTCAGCAACTCTCAGAGGAACGTTGTCCAGCAGAGTTATTATTTTGATTCTGGTGGTTCTTCATTGGAATCACTGCTTTTGTTTTAGATCTCCAGTATCCACAAGTTGTTGTTTCATATTAAGGATAGAGCAAGTGTGAGGTATCCAAAAGATTATGGTGGCACTTACTCTGGTGGCGTGGGAGAAGGTCATTGACCTTCTTCCTAAAGTGCTGGGCATTCCCCCAGATGGCTAGGACTGCTTTAACCTGGAAGGCATCTGCAGACCAGGCTGATAAGGTTGTGGCCTTCAGTGTTGGCCATATGGAAAGAGGAAACCCTGTCCTTGTACCACTTCATCCAGGAGGACAGCCAGGATCCTGCCTACACAAGACGGTGCCAATTTCGTCCAATTTTCCATATCTGGGACAAATGTCAGGAATGATGCAGGATAGTTCCGGGCTGACAATGCTTTTCTGAGGGGACAAAGGAATTTTAAATATGACTCTGGAACAAGAGATATCAGTGAATTCTGAAATACCCATGAAACTGTGATTTGTTCTGGAAAGACAGATGCTGAAATAGGATTGGAACTGAATAGGAGGGTCAGGCTGGATGGTTAACCAGGCAAGTTCAGTAAGCTACATTGATAGAACTTGCTAGGCCTTGAGATGGAAATCCCTCCATAAAGCCTGACGGAACTCAGATCTAGCTGAAAAAAATCCAGCTGTTTCGCAAATTAGGCAGAATGATAAAGTCTACCAAGAACCAGAGAGAACACATCTGTCTCCATCAGAGTCTTGTGTTATAATTCTTTGCCCTTCAATGGTTGTGAAGCATCATCAGACTGAGTGGAGCTTCAATATAGCTCTTTCATAACTATTACTCTACACAACAAATATTAGAACAAAATGAAAATTAATGCTGGATTTAATATATGCCCAAGTTAACTGCATACTCTAGAGCAGATAACGATACTCTGTTGAATAAAAAGTAATCATCTTGTTCACTGCATAGTTCTTAGACTGTTATTCACAAGCACAATATCCAAAGTAGATGAGAGGCCAATGGCTCAAATATTTTCTTCTCAATAGGTCCCTTTCAGTAGATAAGTTATAACTCAGTGTATTAAAAAGTAAGAGTTACAGGTCAAACAATATATATCAAAGCGAGCTTGAAAATTGTGAAAGTGAGGTATTTGTACACTGTTAGCTCATGTCCCTGCTGAATCGTTTGCCTGTCAGACAGATTTACTGCTAGTCCTGAAGTCATTAACAAAGAAAATATATTAGTGCATTTAGCAGTGAGATGAGACAAGATCATTTATCAAAACCAACTCACAAGCATCCTAAATAAACAAGCGTATAATCCAGAAATAAACTACTCTATGACAACAGGTATTTAACAGTTCTGCTTTAAAACTTGCTTCCCCCCTGTTTGTTTGCAGGTCAGTTATGCTGGGATTGGAAGATCCTGCTGGGTACCCACCTCTGATGGTCTTTCCTCTGTAAGCAAGTAAATAAAAACATATTTAATGATACAAACTGGAAAATAGGGAGTAAATTAAAGGGGCTAAGGCTGGCCTCATGTATGCTTTAACCAAATAGTGGCCTGGGTATCAGCATTGTGGAGTCTCTCTTGCCATACTGATGGAGAAAGCAGTCATTCTGCTGGTGTGTGATGTCCGTCATTGCACCCAGCTACACTGAGGGCTGTCTCTGAGTCTTTGGGTGCAGTCAGATACCACATTCCTTGCCATTCCACGTCTCAAACAGTCAAATTACACCAGAGGATGTGAGGCAGCTCCAAGCCAAGCTGCTTCTCAATACTCAGAGTAGCAGGGACAGGCTATTTACAGCAGCTAATAGCATTTTGTTTAGAACACTGTCCTAGAACATTACCTTCACCCACTCACTGAATGGTCAATGACTAGGTTGTAATTTTGAAGCCACTCAAGTCAAGATTTTGACAAAACTACAACATAACTGGGCAGCGCATGACACCAATGTAGATGCAATCTGAGTTCATGTTGCATCTGTTGTTTTTCCTCTCTATCTGATTTAAGTGAGATCATAAATCTGCATGGTTCCTTTTTTAAAATGTCACCACAACACTTGTTCAACTATCACAAGACCAGCATGGAGGTTCAGTGGTTAGCACTGTTTGCCTAACAGCACCAGGGACCTGGGCTCAATTCCATAATTGGGTGACTATCTGTATGCAGTTTGCACACTGTCCCTGTGGGTTTCCTCCCACAGTCCAAAGATGTGCAGGTTAGGGTGGGTTGGCCATGGGAAATGCAAGGTTGCGGCGATGGAACAGGGGTCTGGTCTGAATGGGATTCTTTTCATACTTGATGGGCTGAATAGCCTGCTCCCACCCTGCAGGGATTCAATGACAGTACATGGACCATTTAAAGTGATCATGTTGTGAACAATATCAGACCTTGCCCGACTGCGAGAAAACATTCATGTATGACAAATGACTGCTGCCAATCCCCACACTCTGTGGAAGAAGGGAAGAAAATAGCCCCCAAGATGACTGATTGTGAAGGCGTCACCTGATAAATTATTGCTGGGATGGGCTCCATGATTTCAAATGACTTGCTTATCTTAGTGAAGGATGTCATTTAGCTTGTCTTAAAACTTGTTTTCAGAATGTGGCCAGTCTGTAGTTAGTACTGATCTTAACAATAAACTATTTTACTAGGCCATTTCAGAGAACGGAGGCTGCAGTGTGTGACCGGAGAGGCAAAATAATCGAATATGTTGATGGGCATCTTTAATTCAACATTAATTCTTAGAGAATTCGTTCATCCCACTAAGAGTTATTCTATTCACAACCCGAGCAGATAACATAAACACCAGTGTGTTACATCTTTGCGTTTGAAAATGTTACTAAGCAGAGCCAGTTATAAAGATGTGATCATTGTAGAATATCAAAGTAAGAAGCAGTGCTCAATTTTCGCAATGATGTTCATCTGATCGACCCTACCAAAACTCACAGCCAACTTCTTAATGATAGGAACTGTCTCAAATTGCAGTCATGTACTGAAAAGGAAGGATTCAATTTTCAGAAACCTGTTGGGGTTCTAGAGCAAGTTGATGAAATGTTCTCAGGTCTAGGCTGGAATGGGGAACAATCAGATCTTGACTTTATTGAATGGCAGTGCAAGCTTGAGGTCAAAGAAGTCTGGTCCCACTACTAATTTGTAAGTCCAGGTGTACAGAGTCTAGAATGGAGGTTATTTTCCTTGGAGGATGATAGGAACATGGCAGGTAGCCATTTCTAATTTCTAAAGCCAATAGGTGGAGGGTGACTGGGATTTTCCAATCAGCCAGGAATCACGGTCGAAGGATACGGTGTCAGCCATGTCGGACTGAGGCAAGGAGAAATTTCTTCCCCTAGCTTGTGGAAATTTCTACCGCAACAGTGGTTGAAGCCAAAACGTTGAACATTTTCATGAATGAATTAGTACTAAAGGGATCAAAGGAGAAAGCAATAACAAGGTTCGGGGTTGGATAATCAGCCAGAATTATATTGAATGGCACAGCGGACTCAAAGGGCTGAATGGCCTACTCTTGCTCCTGAACATAGAATATAGAACAGTACAGCATAGTACTGGCCCTTTGGCCCACGATGTTGTGCCGACCTATTAACGTACTCTTAAGATCAAACTACCCTGCACACCCTACATTTTACTATCATCCATATGCCTACCCAAGAGTCACTTAAATGTCCCTAATGCATCCGATGATTTTCTATGCTGCTACAGGATTCATGCAGCCTGACCTCAGGCCCTGGCACATAGATTTCCTAGCCAGACAATGTCATCAAAATTCACTCAGAATTATAATAGGGAGAAAAATGCATTATCTTATCAATCTTACACGTAGTGTAACTTAGTTTGAAATAAAATACAGGATTGAGGCATTTTAGTTCTAAAGGGATACTTGAGCATTTAGTGCAGAACACAGGTAGAACTTTGATTTAGTGATATGGCACAGTGGAACAAATGAAGTAAACAAGACTGGGATCCAAAGAGATCAACATCTGGCAGTGAGGGCATCATTCTGCTCTGATGCTCTGTCAAATATTCACGATCAACAGTAAAAAATGTTATTAAGATAATCTTTCAAGATGCAGATGACCAAATGGAGATTTCTAAAATTGTCAAGTGTTTCACTAGCATATTCACAGAGAGAAAATTTCTACCAATGATGAACAGTAAAACTAGACCATAATAAGACCATATAAAGTAAGAACAGAAGTAGGTCATTCGGTCCCTCAAGCCTACCTTGTCATTTAATAAAACCACAATTAATCTGATATTTTTTATGCCATCTTTCCTGCCCTTTCCCAGTAACCCTTGATTCCCTGACTGATCAAGAATCTATCTATCTCAGCCTTAAATATACACACGGACTCTGCCCCCACGGCTCTCTGTGGCAGGAGTTCCAAAGACTCACTGCCCTAGAGAGAAGAAATTCCTCCCCATTTCTGTGATAAATTAGTGTGCCTTTATTCTGAGCCTGTACATTCTGGTCCTAGACTCTCCCATAAGGGGAATAATTCTCTCAGAATTTACCCTGTCATGCCCCTTTAGAATCCTATAAGTCTCAATAGATCACCTCTCATTCTTTAAACTGCAGTGATTACTGAGAAATCCAAAATAGAATTCACTACCAACCAAAGGGAGTAGCTAAGGCGAGTAACATTGATATATTTAAGAGGGAATCTCAACAGGAGAAACAAGTCAGGGATTCTGCTGATAGATGGAGTTGGATGAGAAAAGATGGGAGGAAACTCAAGATCAGCATTAAGACCAGCACAGACTGAATGGGTGGAATGGCCTATAAAGTGTCACATTTCCAATACATGATGTAATTGTCAGTTAGTTTAAAAGTTATGCAGACAAACTTCTTCTCATCTGGTTCCTAATTTCAGCTATGGCCAAGAATATGCTCCATTATCTCTGGGCATGCTTTCTATCAGCTGAGACGCATACTAAAAAGACACAGCAAAAAGCAAGCAGTCACCGATTTATGACAGAGATGACAAGAATTATTTTTCTCAGTGGGTGATGAATCTTTGAAATTCTCTTGCCCAGAGAGTGGTGATAGTAGGATTGTTGAACACTTTTAATGCAAGGGGAGATAAGATTCTTGATGAACTAGAGAGTCGATCGTTAGCGGGGTGTAGCTGAGTTTGTGGAGTTGAGATTGTCCCTGATTTTATTGAAAGCTACGTGAACTCTAAAAGCTGAATAGCCTACTGCTGTTAATTTATATGTCTATCTGCTGTTCTCTTCATCTTAAAATTATCAAAAAAATCAAATAGAGCCACCCTTCTCCACAGTACAATTTCTAGAGTTTATAGTTGCTGAACTGAGTCAGTCTGTGCACTCCCACTACATCTAAACAATTTTTGGCACAATAAAACAAGTCAAAGAGTAAGGACAGATCTCCCAGGGGTCAGGTGCAGGAAATTTGCTGTCTTCTGTAGCTAAGCATCAATAACCCCCAACATCACCCCATGACCCCCAAACACACACACACACACACACACACACATATCCAGCATTCATGGTTCTCAGAACTACATTGAAGTATCTGACAGAACTGATCTCCTGTAGGCAAGTGGGCCCAGCTCCAAGATTCCATTAACAGATCTGCTAATTCTCATTATAAGTTTTTATTATTTCCCCAGCTTAAACAAAATCAAATAGGCCGCTATTGTCACTAGGCATTCCACAAGCTGTAATAACGCATCGTAACATTCTCACAGTTTGACATTTACCATCTGGAATAAATTTGAAAGTTATCTGATTCTTACTGAGAAGTATTTTTCTGGTTGGTTGCTAAAACATTCTGGCATTGTACAAGAACCAGATTTTTTAAAGCAAAATCTAGACAAAAAAAGTGGGACAGTTTGGTGTTACAGAAATTAAACAACTTATTTCACTCTTAACAGACTGCTGACAGTGTCATGATAATGGGGTGATGAACTGCTTTATGAGCAGCCTGTGACTAAAGGGACTAAGACAAAAACATATCCTTTTGTGCCCATACTCAAAGCAAACTATTTTATCTATGTTTGTACTCAAATATTCTACTTTAATAACTGTCTCAACAGCCAACAGCTGTACCTGCCAAATATCCTATCAAATGGCAATTTCATTAGGCACTAGGAACCAATCTATTGCTGGGATTCACCGTCTTTCCTATAGTTGGCATCATTGTGTGAACCTCATGTGTTTCAGATGTGCCACAGGCTTCTTCCACAAAGTTGGCACAACACAAAGAACAACAGTTATATTAAGTTGATACAGTGTGGAGCTCGGGGAAGACAGTAGGTCAGGCAGCATCAGAGGAGTAGGAAAGTCAACGTTCCGGGTAAGGACCCTTCAACAGGACTGGGGAGGGGAAAGTGAGCTCATAAACAAATAGAGAGAGGAGAGGTGGGGCTGGGAGAAGGTATGTGAAATGCTGATAGATGGATGCAGGTAGATAGTTGTGGCAATAGGTCAATGGGAAGGGTTGGACAGATAAGTGAAAAGGAAGATGGACAGGTTGTGTCAGGTCAGGGAGGTGGGGATAAGAGGGATGGCTGGACATGGGATGAGATCGTGGGCGGGGAGATTTTGAAGGTGGTGGACTCTATGTTGAGGCCATTTGGCTGTAAGTTATCGAGGTGGAATATACGGTGTTGTTCCTCCAGTTTCCATGTGGCCTCATTGTGTCATTGGAGGAGGACCAGGATGGACATGTTACCAAGGGAATGGGAGGGGGTGATGAAATGGCTGGCTTCTGGAAGATAGTGTTGATTGGAGCATACAGAGTGCAGATGGTCCATGAATCGATCACTGAGCCTACGCTTGGTCTCTCTGATGTCGAGGAGGCTGCAGCGAGGACAACGGGCACAATAGATCCATAGGTTAAATTGCTGAGATTACTCAAGAATGACAAAGCCGAAGTACAGAAAAATGTTGTACGTACTTTCCACATTGTTCTAAAGATAAGATTTGAAAGTAATATTCACCTACAAATCATCTGAAATTCCTTTCCCCATTATTTTAGTCTGAATGTGTTAGACCTGTGTCATTTCAATAGATTGAAGTCTTTGCTAAAATCATGAGAGAGCCCATTGTGAGAACATTTTAAATAGAGAAGAGATTTCTGCCACATTTTTCCTTACCTGTAGCTATTTATACTGTCACCAATGACATTTCAAATGGAATAACTGATTTAATGTTGGATATTTGGCATCATGAGCACAGCATGATCCCACAAAAGCAATGAGATCACTTTCCAGACAGTTTGAAATGTAACTGATAACCTATCCATATGGCAGGTGGATAGAACCATCTTTTAAACTTAGTCAATTAAACATTCACTCATCACTTAACTGTGGAGAAGCTTTAATGTGAAGCCTAGCAGTTAGACATGTGTGAGGTCTTTGCACACAGGACACAAGTGATTTTGCAACCTGGATCTTTCCAATGTAGCTCTGATCATCTCCACAATATATCTGAGTTCCCACTCAATACCGTCCAAAGGTCTTCAATTCACGAATCGCCAAAGTTCCTGGCTCCAGGTTCCTATCCTTACCTCAGGGCTCTGAGCCACCATCTCTTGTCCCACAATCCCCACACCCCTTCCCCACTCCCAAGGCCCGGAATGTGCCCCTACTGCCAGGCCTCTACTTCACGAGCCCCTCCAGGCCCTCTGATTCCAAAACCCCCGCCTTGAACTCCTATTTCATTCTCCCAGGCGCCATGGTTTCTAAACTCACCCCACATTTGCTTCGCAAACCACTTCTCTGGCCTCAACTTATTGACATCCAACTCAATCTCATCTGCCACCTTTCTGGCATTGTCCTCACCTCCCAACCCTCACCATTTGACCCACCCACCCAGATACTGAAGCAGTTGCGCCCTGACATATTTTAAAAGATATTTAGTTAAGTACAAGGATAAGAAATGTTTGGAGGGATATGGGCCAAGTGCAAGCAGATGGGATTTATTTAGTTTGGGATTATGTTCAGCATGGACTGGTTGGATTGAAGGGTCTATTTTTGTGCTGTATGACTGGGACATGGACCTATCTGTCTGTCCTATAGCCTCATTTCAACAGTTGGCTCTCTGACTGGAAACCTTCTGTCCATCAACGCCACCTCATACCACAGAGCAAGGCAGTGTCAATGATATTATGGCTAGCTTCAAAATAAAGGAGAGTGAAGAGAATTGCAGTTCCTAATCCTGACCATTGCCACGAGACCTGCTGCAAATTATTTTTTGAAAGTTAATTTATAGGATGCGAGCATTGTTGGCAGGGTCAGCCTTGATTTCCCATCCTTAATTGCCCTTTGAGAAGTGGTAGTGAGCTGCCTTCTTGAACTGCTGTTTGTAAAAATAATGAGCTGTGGGTTGACCCACAATGTCATTTGGGGCAGAAGTCCAGGATTTTGACCCAGTGACAGTAAAGGAATGGTGATATATTTCCAAGTCAGGGCAGTGAGTGGCTTTGGGGCAGATCTTGCAGGGGCTGGTGTTCCCATGTATCTGTTGCCCTTGTCCTTCCAGATGGAAGGTCACAGGTTTAGAAGGTGTTTCCAGGGGAGCCTTAGTAAATTTCTGTAGTGCATCAAAATGCCCTTCTGGTTGTTTACTGAAAGCAACATAGAGTTAGCTATATCGGCTCCTACTGGTAAACAGCATACCTCACAAACAGGAAAACACACTTAAACAGAATTGGCAATCATGAAGAGAACCAGAACAGCTGCCTTTGGGAGGAAAGGTAAAGTGAAAAATGTGTCATTATTTTAGTTGCTTATGTGTTCATTAGCAGTAGAATAATTGAAACCCATTGGCAGATCCAGTAAAAAACTTCAACAGGCGACTGCATTAATCTTTGGAGATATTTTAGAGATATTTTAAAGCCTTTAACATTCCAGAAGCCATATAGTTGACACAAGCTAGTGTTGTAAAAATAAACAGGAGTATACAGGGTAGCTACATTTTGGGAAAGAAGGACAATAGGATAAATCAATAAGAACAAATTAAAAGTGGAAAAATGCACTCCAGACAACCCAGGCATATTCGAGCACTGACCAATAGTCTCCAAACTCACTCCACAACAGTGTAATGGTATCATTACCACCTATCTCAAATGGACAACAGTGGTTCAAGAAGGCAGTTTCCCTCCATTGTCTCCAAAGGCAACTAGGGTTAGGTGACAAACACTAGGCTCATTGTTGATGTCAACATGCTGTGACAGTGTAACAATAAAAATAAAATACCGCGCATATGGTTTCGCAAGAAAAAAAAACCCTGTTTTTATGGGCCAGGTGCAAACCAGGTCCATATTAATGCCAAATACAAAAGCATCTTTACCAGTCACAACTGAATAGGTCACTAAATCATCCCAGTTACAAGCATCTTTGACGTGTTGAAATGAATGGTATCCAGTCTGGACAATATTTAATCCCAATGTGCTGAAAGGTTTTGTAAAATATAGACAGACAATAGATTGCAGTGAAATAGAATAGCCACTCAAAAGGAAAATGAAGCAACCAAAGGAAGTACTGTCCAAAATCAGTTACAAAGAGAATATTGGGTGGAATCTGATGCTGTCCCCTGTGTTAGGTTTGATGGTGGGAAAGAATTTAATTGGGGAGAGTGTGGTTGATCCTAATTCCCACCTTCTTTCACTTCCACACATATTCCAACCCTGTAGTGGGAAGGCCTGATCCACATCACCACCAATTCAAGCTCAGAAGTGGCGTTCACTTTTACTTATTATCTTACTACATATTACAGTTGAGTTTTAGTTTGATGGTAAGCAACATCTTATTTGAACCAAAGGTTGCAATCTGGCCTCCAATTCTGAGTTACCTCCACCAAGAGAGAGCCACAGTTGGCCATCACAATTGGCCTCAGCAGCAATGAATAAGACAACAATAGCAACAACTTGCCTTTACATACTGCCTTTAATGTAGCAAAGTATCACAGGAGTGGCTATCAAACAAAACTTGCCACAGAGTCACAGAGAGACCATTGGGAAGAGGATTGACCACGCAGACAAAGAGGTAAGGTCTTAAGGAGGACAGTGAGCTTATGAGGATGTGAGAGTTCTAGAGCTTAGTCAGCAATTGGAATCATGGTCAACAATGAAAAATTCTGGTGGGATTTCAGCTCCTGATTTTCACTCAGCTGTTTAACCCAGAAACTGAAGGTGCATGGACTTGGAGTGGGGATGGAATTGTACTTATCTCTGTGACTCTGCACTGTTAACAGTCTATTGACACTCACTATATGGTGGGAGAAGCCCAAGGTACCAGAATGCAACCACTGCCTTTTGGGCTTTATCCCAGCAGAGCTGGTGCCTTCTATAGAGTACAGAAGGAATAAGCAGAGGAGAGACAGCATTATAACATCTGGTTGTTTAATAAACAAAACACGTGCAGTGTGTAATAACACTTATGAGTTGGTTGATCTTAAATATTCAGGTTTTTTGTTGATTTCTCAAATAACAACAGCTTTATGGCAGGCAATTTCCAGTCAATTAATTCAATCCATAGGCTGTATTGATAATCAGTCAGTGCTTCAGAGAAAATCTTCAATTGACAGATTAGTTGCCTATGATGCACAAAAGTATTTCTCAATTCTTTTTGGTTGAAGGACTCATTTCCGAGTGTGTTATGAAAAGTGTTTCTATGTCAAATAATGATCTTTAATCTACTGACTGCATTGGTTAGGCCATTTTTAGAATACTGCATTCAATTCTGTTATAGGAGGGATGTTGTGAAACTTGAAAGGGTTCAGAAAAGATTAAAAGGATGTTGCCAGGATTGAAGGGTTTGATCCATGGGCTGAATGGGTTGGGGCTTCTTTCCGTGGACCGTTAGAGGCTGAGAGGTAACCTAACAGAGCTTAATAAAACCATGAAGGGCATGGATAGGGTGAGTAGCCAAGGTCATTTCTCTCAGGTACATGAGTCCAAAACTAGAGGGCATAGATTTAAGGCAAGAGGGCAAAGATTTAAAGGAGATCTAACGGGCAATGTTTTCACAGAGAGCGTGGTGCGTGTATGAAATGAGCTGCCAGAGGAAGTGGTGGAGGTTGGTTCAATTGCAACATGTAAAAGTCACTTGAATGCATATTTGAACAGGGAGGGTTCAGAGGGATAGGGGCTAAATGTTGGCAAATGGGACTAGATTCATTTAGGATATCTGGTTGGCATGGATGAGTTGGGCTGAAGGATTTGTTTCCATGCTGTACAGCTCTATGACTCCATGACTGAAAGCATGAAATTAATTTCTGAAAAGCTGCCTTTTAAATCAAAAACCCAAATGTGACTTATCCTTGCAGTAATTGATGGCTAGACTAATTTGAATTACAGTACATTCCATAGCCCAGCCTGTAGAGTACAGACAATATGTCTGTAATACACACCGAAGAGAATGACTGTTGTATGTGCTGCAGAACTAACCGTTGTTAGCTAATGGTTGGGCTAGAGTGCTATCACCAATCCTCCTTTCCTACTCTTAATATAAACCAGACTTGGAAACCAAAATATTATTCCCTGAGTCATGATATATACAGCTCAGCAGCTGCAGTGCCCACTAATAATAAAAGGCTAGCACTTTGCAGGGGGAGTTTTTCTCCTCTTTTAAATGAAAAATAATGATGTAACCAGCCCTTGGTACAACCTTTAACAAATCATCAAAAAGTCAATGAAAACAAATGGAAGGAAGGCTTACCTACAAACGCTTTACTAGCAGTGGAAAGAGAAGACCCAAACAGGGTCTTTCCCAAGTTCCTCTCCATCCAAACCACTTGGCAAACACTGAGCCCTGTCTGCTGATGCTGGAAATTGATGCCCCTGTTGGAGACAGAGACTTCTTAAAAGATTCCAACTTAGCGCTGCCATCTCTAGAATGGCAACTAAATAAACTGTCAACCAATATCAACATCCTGGGAGTTATCACCAGAAACTTTACTAGACTTACCATATAAACACAGTGGCTACAAGAACAGGTCAGAGGCTAGGAATACTGTGATAAGTTACTCACCTCCTGACTCCCCAAAACCTGTCTACCATCTACAAGGCACAAGTCAGAAGTACGATGGAATACTCCCTAACTGCTTGGATGAGTGCGGCTCCAAAATAACATTCAAGACGCTTGACACCATCCAGGACAATGCAGACCGCTTGATTGGCACTATGTCCACAAGGAACCAGTCCCACCACCGCTGACACTCAGTAGCAGCAGTGTGTACTATCTACAAGATGCTCTGCAGACATTCACCAAAGATCCTCAGATAGCACCTTCCAAACCCACAACCACTTCCATCTAAAAGTACAAAGGCAGCTGATACATGGTAGTATCACCACATTCAAGATCCCCTCCAAACTATTCACCATCCTGACTTGGAAATGTATCACCATTTCTTCAGTGTCACTAAATCAAAATCATGGAATTTCCTCCCTAAGGGCATTTTGGGTCTATCTACAGGACACGGACTGCAGAAGTTCAAGAAGGCAGCTCAGTATGGACAATAAATGCTGGCCCAGTCGGTGACACCCATCTCTGAGAAATGAGTGTATGAAAAAACTGTACACCTTTAAATCAGAAACTTTTGGATTGCTGTAATAAAAATTTCAAATTGAAATTGCAAGGCCAGTGAATTTACCTTGAAGACCTAATTTTGCAACTTGCCCTTCCACACTCTGTAACCATATTCTGTGTATGCAATCTCCAAGGGAGAGCCTGTTGTGTGTGTGCATGTTTGTGTGCATGCTTGTGCGCGTGCGTGTGTGAGAGAATGTGCCCTTGTGTGAAAATTGGAGCAGAAATTATTGTTTTACTTAGGTTGGTTAGAGATAACCTCTTTCTTTTGTCATTCCAGCATGCAAACACGTGTGTACTAATTAAATCAGAAAGTACATCTTCCTCTAAACAAGTAAACCCTGTTGCAGAATGGGGAATGGGGAAAGAGCCTCACCGGCTCATAACAAATCACAGATCCTCACATACAATGAAATGGTGTGATCACTTTGTACATTTACATTTCTGAATGCAAAGTTCAACAGTGTCCTGTTGAAGGGACTTGTGCAATATTGTCCCAGGGCTGTGGTTGTGATGCAAATCCCTTCAGCTGAAAGGTAAACCAACTGGTTCAGGAAATGCCCGTGGATAGTTCACTATAGACACGTTGTCAGCTTGTTCCAGAGTCAGACAGTTCTGGAGCAGGATTGTAACTCAGGTTTGGAGCACAGAACACAAGAACTTAAGAACTAGGAGCAGGGATACACCATTCAGCACCACCATTGAATGCGACCATGGCTGATTTCATCTCAGCCGCTACTCAATGTTTCTGCCCCCTATGCATCTTATATACCCCAATTAGATCTTCTCTCATCCTTCTAAACTCTAGCCTAAACTGCTAAATCTGTCCTGATAATACAAATCTCTTATCTCTGGGCACTGTTTCAGGTGTAAGCCTCTGTTGCCCACTAACACCAGTCACAGTTGCTGAGTGTCCGCTCTGCTGTTTGTGAGGGCATTTGTAATGAAATATTATTGACTTGCTGTCTGCTGTGTGCAACGTCTCCCTTCAGGACACCTCTAGTCAGTGGGATGGTCACCAGGAGATTCTTTACTCTCACCATCACAGCAACAGATCCAGTTCACATTATATTGTAGATACCTTGGAAAGTATCTACAGTCTGCGATCCTGAGCTGGTAAGGCACGACTATATAATAGCTAATGCTGTATATTTAAGATGTGCATTTTTACATAATTTTTAACAACAGTCATCCCAAATTATTGAATGAATTACTTTTGAAGTGTAGACATCGTCAAAATGCAGGTTTCAGAGCAACCAATTTGTGCACAGCAGGCTCCCACAAATAGCAATATGGTAATGACCAGATAGCCTGATTCTTTTGTGGTATTGATTTAGGGAAAATATTGGTCAAGACACTGAGGATAATTCTGAAATAAATGTAGAATATGGAGAACCGAAATAAAAAAAAATTGCTGGAGGAACTCTGCAGGTCTGGCAGCATTTGTGAAGAGAGAAACTGAACTAATGTTTCAAGACCAATATATCTCCTGTTTGGAAGAAGAATTCTGAAACAAAAATGTTAACTCATTTTCTCTTTCCACAGATGCTGTCAGACCTGTTGATTTCTCCAGTATTTTTGCTTTTATATGGAGTTATACCTAGTAAGTGATGCCACTCACACGCTATGAACAGCAAAGTCAGATGCCATGTGACACTAACTTATGGTCCAACAGGTTTATTTGAAAACACAAGAGCAGCGGTCCAAAAGCTTGTGGTTTCAGATAAACCTGTTGGACTATAAACTGGTGTCATGTGACTTCTGACGTTGTGCACCCCAATCCAACACTGGAACCTCTATATCATGAACTGCAAAGGGAAGACTCTTTCTAAGTGCCACTAAATTTAATGTGGCATATTCTCTTCACTGCTCATGTCATTGGCTGTGCACCATCCACTTGTCTTTTATTACTTGCATAAAAAACTCTGCAAAACTTGTTACAAAGAGATCCATTAGGTGGCTTGAAAGCTATTCATTTTGATCAGAAATGTTTACTTTGTCCAAATTGTTGAACTGAATTGGTTTTGCAGAGCTTATTTAAGTTGTAAGCTGTAAAGGATAGTGACTAATCTGGAGAAACGTGACTATTTTTAACTGAAGTTACGTGCTGTCCTGTCAAGTAACACCACCGCATACTTTGTTTACATCTAAAGCCCTCTGTATATGTTGGATGATGTCAAACCACAGCTCTTAATGGGTTTACCACACATTGTAGCTGCAATAGAGATTGCAAAGACAAATAGAAACACATAGAAATTGCATAGGAAGGTTTTTTTTAAATGCAAGATTGCAAATATAAGGACATTTGATCTAATAACACTGATACAATGAGAGTTCCCATGTAATGGTCACACACAACAAAACCAAGTGTACAAAACAACTGTGCACTACATCTTGACATGTCCAATTAGAAGGATACAAAATGCCTTGGTTCAACTGGCATTTGGAAGCCCCTTTAAAAATGTCACCTTTTTTTTGGTCCCTCAACAAATTGAATTACTTCAGTTGTTGTTACAATGTCACCATATTCTTACTAGACCATAGGAGTACTCTTGCATTAGATAGAGATGATTGGTGGTGGTTTAACCTGAGGGTCACCGTCCCAGGCAAGGTGAGAGGGAGAGGTCTCTGCGGGTAACCTTGTCCAGTATGGGAATTGATCCCATGCTGTTGGTGTTGCTTTGCGTTAGGACCCAGCCATCCAGACTAACCAACACCCTCTAACTGCTGCTAGATATGTACTTGGCCATATAAAATGAAGACATGGAAATTCCTGGAGCATAGTCTATTCACATTGATTTACTGATATGGGAGACCACTTCAGTTTATGGCCATGCTTTTTTGATTTTAAATTATGTTTTGCTCTTCACGTCAGTTCATTTGGAGAGGTAATTTGATCAAACTGAGCATTTTTCTTGATTGTTGATGAAGTGCAGTGGATTTAGGTTAGTGCACATTTAGAACATAGAACATTGAAAAGTACAGCACAGTACAGGGCCTTTGGCCCACGATGTTGTGCCGAACTTTTACCCTAATCCTAAAATCTATCTAACCTCCACCCCTACCTTATACTATCATCCATATGCCTATCTAATAGCAGCTTAAATGCCCCTAATAAGACTGACTCCACTACCCTCTCCGGCAATGCATTCCACGCCCCAACCACTCTCTAAGTAAAGAACCCACCTCTGACATCTCCCCGGTATCTACCTCCACTCACTTTAAAACTCTGCCCCCTTGTAATAGCTATCTGCACCCTAGGAAAAAGTCTCTGGATGTCTATTCTATCTACACCTCTGACCATTTTGTACACCTCTATCGAGTCACCTCTCATACTCCGTCGTTCTAAAGAGAAAAGCCCTAGCTCTCTCAACCTTTCCTTGTAAGACCTTCCTTCTATTCCAGGCAACGTCCTGGTAAATCTCCTCTGCACCTTTTCCAATGCTTCCACATCTTTCCTGTAATGAGGCGACCAGAACTGGACACAATACTCCATTCCCATACTGGATAAGGTTACCCGCAGAGACCTCTCCAGATGTGGACTAAGCAGGCTTTTGTATAGCTGGGCATGTTTCACTGCTTCACTGGACATTTCTACACTGTTTCATGAGGAAGAGGAGTTAGGCAATACCTGGAAGTGTAACATCGCATGAGGTTATTTTTCCAGATCTGTCACTGTCCCTGGATCCATCTCCACATTCACCCAGATATGTTGGAGAATTTCACATCTCTTCACTCAAAACAAAGCATCACTTGCAGACATAACACTATTCTCTAAAGGTGAAGATTTACTGCAATGAGGAGTTGCAATGTTACACAAAGCTCTCTAGCAATCACCCTTCAGAAAATGACAGCATACAATCACTAACAGGAAATGGAACAATTGGAGAAATATGTATATTAAAATCTGAAGCTGAGACATGTGACAGGCTTGCAGGCAACTCTCCTGTCACCTTTCCTGTCCGGGGAATATCATGAGCAAGCTACTGAAGTTTCTCCGAGTTGTAGGATTACTTCTGATGGGAGCAATTTGTATCTTCACAGAATAATCAACGAAACAAAATCGGATCTGAGCTACAGACGCAGCAATCAGGAGAGGTGACCAAAAGTTTGGCCAAACAGGACTTTTAGGAGATGAGTGGGAGGTATAGAAATGGACAACATTGGTTGGCACACTTTTAGAATACTGCATTCAATTCTGGTCTCTCTGCTATAGGAAAGATGTTGTTAATTTTGAAAAAGTGCAGAAAAGATTTACAAAGATGTTGCTGGGGTTGGAGGGTTTGACCTAAGGGGATGAGGTTGAATAGGCTGGAGCTATTTTCCCTGGAATATTGGAGTCTGAGGGGAGACCTCACAAAGGTTTATAAAATCATGAAGGACATGGATAGGGCAAATAGCCAAGGCCTTTTCCCCCAGGGTGGGGGAGCCCAAAAATAGAGGGCATGGATTTAAGGTAAGAGGGAAAAGATTTTAAAGGGACCTAAGGTGCAACGTTTTCATGCAGAGGGTAGTGCATGTATGGAGTGAGCTGCCAGCGGAAGTGGTGGAGACTGGTACAATTACAACCTTTAAAAGGCGTCTAGATGGGTATATGAATAGGAAGGGTTTACAGAGATATACGCCTAATGCTGGCAAATGGGACTAGATTAATTTAGGATATCTGGTTGGCATGGACGAGTCGGACCGAAGGGTCTGTTTATGTTGTGTACAGCTCTGTGATTCTATGTTTAGGGAGGGAATTCCAGAGCTAGGGCCCTGACAGCTGAAGGGTCAGCCACCAATTGTGTACTGATTAAAATTGCTGGTGCCTCAACACATGAGATTTGGAGAAATGCAAACATCACAGAAGGTCTGGTAGAGTTTACAGAGATAGGAGTGGGCAATGATTTCAAAATTAGGAAACAAAAATCTTAGACAACAGAAGAATAATAGGGAAACAGGTATAAGTTAGGGATATGGACAGCCAGAGGGGATGATGGAGTGCTTTCCAAATTGCATTGGAATAGTCAATGGAATAGCTGGAAAAAGCAAAGGCACCGCGAAGGGTTGCATCAACATGGAAAATGAGATAGGGCTCGAATTGGACATTGCTACGGAGGTGAAAGTTGGCAGTCTTGGTGATTGCACAGATCTCTAATTTTAAGCTCATTCAATCACAAGATGTTGCAAACTGCCATGTGGTCATTCGGGTTTCTCATTGTAAACCGATCTTACATATTATATGAACAACTAGGGTTTGTACTTCAATTAATATTCACACAGGATTGTGTACATCAACAATCATTCTCTAGAACGTTACAGTAATACCTTCCTTGTGTGACAGTCTATTGTCCCACACTGATGCAGTCAGAAGAAATTCTAGCAGCGATGGTTTCTAAGTGATGAAAACCAGCTTCTGTATCTATGGCTGTTGACTCCACTGAGAAACTTAATATAAAAGCATCCTGGGCTGAATGCCAGACCATCTGTTCGCTGTACTTTGGCAACCACCTTCACCTACAGAAATAATGTACTGTCATCCCCGAGTACAATAAAAGGGTGTGTACTAAAGAACAATATCTCTGTAACCACACATTGTAGAGGTTATTAGAGTTCCTGACTTACGTTTTTGTCATTTTTGAGATGCATGTCAAAGTGAGTATGTGTTTTACTTTTCCTTCCTCCTTTGCAAACAGAATTTGCAGTCAGAAATAAGAGTTAAGATGGTTGCATTGATGTGGCTGCTAAGATGTTGCTTTCTGGGTGGCTGCTGTTCTGTTGGAAGATATAGTGTGAAAATCTTTGCTGTCTCCTTAAAACTGGGCAGTTGTGACTGCCTCCCACTGATGATTGCGCAGTTCAATTTACCAGATCTTCGTGATGAAAATGAAAGTCTACACACTCTAGCCTCTAATGAATTGCCATCTATCTTCTTGTGCATTGTCATTGAAATAAAAGTCAACAATCATATTCAGACAGTAACATACTCAGGAGTTTCAAATCCCTGGCTGGTCTTAATACAATAGAAGCCTCTGACATAGAATCCCCACAGTATGGAAGCAGGCCATTTGGCCTGTCAAGTCAAACTGATCCTCTGAAGAGCATCCCACACAGACCCAACACCCTACCCTATCCCTGCATTTCTCAGGGTTAACCCATCTAATCTACACATCCCTGGACAGTATGGGCAATTTTCCATGATCAACCCACCTAACCCACACATCGTTGGACTGTCGGAGCAAACCAAAGGAAACCCAAACAGACGCAGAGAGAATATGTAAACTCTGCACAGACAGTTGCCCAAGGCTGGAATTGAACCGAGCTCCCTGGGACTGTGAGGCAGCAGTACTAATCATTGAACTACCTTCAGATTTTATGCTCAATCAGACAATGCAAAAGATTTCAGTGGCCCAATTATATCTTTGTAAAGCTGCCTGTTTTAACTCATTTTGTCATCAAAAGTAGCTGTTATGATTCAGTGAGAGAGTTGGAACCATGTAATGCCTTCCAAAATCAAATACTTTACTTTACAGGACAATCATGAAGTCATCTATTTGTTCTGGTTTAGTTGCTGACAGCATTCTCTCTCACAATGTTGAAGTTCTACTTTGAGTAGATTGTTGCAATTGTACCAAATGCTTTTAAGGAGCTCAGCCATATGGCCATTACCCATTTATGAGCAGCGGAATTGAGTTTGCGTGAAAGCCTTCCCTGAGCCAGGTATCACCAACATCCAAAACTGACGAACAGGGCTTTCTGAATAACATTCTGTCTCCATCTCAGGCAACCAGCTTGAAACTGATGTCCACTTCAAGCCCACCGACTCCCACAGCAACCTAGAAGACAAATCCTCCCACCCACCCCCGTGCAAAAATTCCATCCCCTATTCCCAATTCCTTTGCCTCCGCCGCACCTGCTCCCTGGATGAGGCATTCCACTCCCGCACATCCAGATGTCCAAGTTCTTCAAGGACCGCAACCTCCCCACGCAGTGGTCGAGAACGCCCTTGGCCGTGTCTCCCGCATTTCCCGCAACACATCCCTCACACCCCGCTCCCGCAATAACCGCCCTAAGAGAATACCCCTCGTCCGCACATATCACCCCACCAACCTCTGGATACAACGCATCATCCTCTGACACTTCCGCCATCTACAATCCAACCCCACCACCCAAGACATTTTTCCATCCCCACACTTGTCTGCTTTCCAGAGAGACCACTCTCTCCGTGACTCTCTTATTCACTCCACACTCCCCTCCAACCCCACCACACCCGGCACCTTCCCCTGCAACCGCAGGCAGTGCTACACTTGCCCCCACACCTCCTCCCTCACCCCCATCCCAGGCCCCAAGATGACTTTCCATATTAAGCAGATGTTCACCTGCACATCTGCCAATGTGGTATACTGTATCCACCATACCTGGTGTGGCTTCGTCTACATTGGGGAAACCAAGTGGAGGCTTGGGGACCGCTTTGCAGAACACCTCCACTCGATTCGCAATAAACAACTGCACCTCCCAGTCGCGAACTATTTCAACTCCCCCGCCCATTCCTCAGATGACATGTCCATCATGGGCCTCCTACAGTGTCACAATGATGCCACCCAAAAGTTGCAAGAATAGCAACTCATGTTCTGCTTGGGAACCCTGCAGCCCAATGGTATCAATATGGACTTCACAAGCTTCAAAATCTCTCCTTCCCCCACTGCATCCCAAAACCAGCCCAGTTCGTCCCCTCCCCCCACTGCATCCCAAAACCAGCCCAACCTGTCTCTGCCTCCCTAACCTGTTCTTCCTCTCACCCATCCCTTTCTCCCACCTCAAGCCACACCTCCATTTCCCACCTACAAACCTCATCCTGCCTCCTTGACCTGTCCGTCTTCCCTGGACTGACCTATCCCCTCCCTACTTCACCACCTATACTCTCCTCTCCACCTATCTTCTCCTCTATCCATCTTCGGTCTGCCACCCCTTCTCTCCCTATTTATTTCAGAACCCTCTCCCCATCCCCGTCTCTGATGAAGGGTCTAGGCCCGAAACATCAGTCTTTGTGCTCCTGAGATACTGCTTGGCCTGTTGTGTTCATCTAGCTCCACACCTTGTTATCTTGGATTCTCCAGCATCTGCAGTTCCCATTACCTCTGATCAATGGGGAATGAATTTGTTTTTCTTCTGTCTCTCCCTTCCACTGATAATGAAGACAATTTAATCTCCAGCTGAGCATTCACTAGCTTAGCACAGTTTAGGAATTTTTTTGTTCATTAACAAGACATGTGATGTTGCTGGCAAGCCCGCCATTTATTGCACATTGCTCACTCTGCTGAGGGGGTGAGTTGTTGGCTAGACCTCATTAGAGGGCACCCCAGTCAGCCACATGGTTTGGGGGTGGAGTCACTTACTGTCCAAGGTGAGTGTGGTGAGTTTTTTTTTCTGAAGGATAATAGGCCACCAGATGGGTTCCTACATCATGGTCACTGGACAAGAGTCCAGAAATATTTCCGCAACAAACAAACAATACTCATTGGAGCAGCAGGGATTCTTTTCTTGAGGAAAGAGCAGGTTGAGAGGAGGCTGAATTGAGGTTTTCAAAGCCATGCAAAATCATAATAGCAGCCACGGTGGATATTTGACTTTAATTGTTTATTTTAAGAAATGGCATTAGGACTCGTACATACTATGTTGCTTTTCTCAGAATGTTCTACAACTGGGGTACAGATTGATAAATTCTTGATCTCGCAAGGAATTGAGGGCTACAGGTAGAGTGCGGGTAAGTGGAGTTGAAATGCCCATCAGCCATGATTAAATGGCAGAATGTTTTTGATGGTCTTCTGGACTCTAATAATGACCATGGAACCATAGCTGATTGGCAGGGAAAAACCCAGCTGTTCCACTAATGTCCTGTAGGGAGGGAAATTACAGCCCTTACCTGGTCTGGCTTACAAGTGGCCCCAGACCCACAGCAATGTGGTTGACTTTAATTTGCTCTCTGAGCAATTAGGGAAGGGCAATAAATGCTGGCATCAGCCAGAGATGCCCACATCCCATTAATGAATAAATAAATAAAGCACAATGTAAGAAACAACAGCACTACTGGCATTAGTATGGCAGCAGTATTACAGATTAGTATTATTTTGGACTGAATTTTGAGGCTCTGTGGATACCAGGAGCAGAGATGAACAGGGCATGGAAAATCACAACATGCCAGCTTTCCGAGTCCATTCCTGGAATGAGGTCAGGATTTGAAAATGCCGCCTCAGCCCAGGAACTGGGCAGGGTAATGAGGCCTTGTAAAGGTGGGGTAGGATTTGCCAAAGCGGATGATCAACAGGTGGCTGTTTTGTATTTTCTTAATTCAAGTTTTTTCAGTAAATGGCCTTCTTGGGGACACAGCTTCCCGGCCGGCTGCTGCTCGGAATTCAGAAGGACTTTGATTGGCTCTCCATCTTCAAGAGCCAATCCACTACCTTAAATTAATGAATAAATAAATAAAGCACAATGTAAGAAATTAGTAATTAGTAGCTCACCCAAGTGAAAATCTTGGCATTATACACTGGCAGCAGGGTCAGAGCCCACGCCTGTTCCCTGCATCCTTGGAGAAGATTCAATATGATGCAATGCAACAGAGGCAAAGGCCCTTTGGCCCATCCAGCCTGTGCCAATTCGTCATCATTATAGAGTCCCTGCAGTGTGGGGACAGGCCCCTTGAACCAAAAAGTCCACACTGATCCTCAAAGCATCCCACCCAGACCCACCATCCCTCATAACCCACCAAATCTATATATCCCCAAACACTATAGGCAACTTAATATGGCCAATCCACCTAAAGTGCATGCCTTTGGGCAGTGGGAGGAAACTGGAGCACCTGGAGGAAACCTGCACAGACATGGGGAGAATGTGCAAACTCGACACAGTCGCCTGAGGGTGGAATTGAACCCAGGTCCCTCGTGCTGTGAGATAGCAGTGCTAACTGCCAAGCCACCATTCCACCTCTAGTCCTTATTTAGACAATTCTATATTTTCAGGCTCTGAATTTTTGAAAGAAAGCTGAATTTCTTTTCTGATTGATATGATTTACCGGCATGACCTTTAGCTACTCCAACAAAAAAATGACACGCTGTTCGCATTACATAATAGTGGGTGTTTCACTGTTCCTGTTGGAGGAGTGTATGTTCATACACCAAACAAACAACATCAAAGAACAAGTTGTTAGCACAAAGCCTCTTTGAGCACCTTAGGATTAGGAGTTACACCTACAATTCATGGAAAACAAACAAGGTAGAAAAAAAAAGCTTGCAAATATTTAGCCCAGGCTGTTCCTGGCTCATAATTGTAGACCAGCATCACAGCATTTTCTCTTACAGCCATATAGAGCCTGTCAAGGTATTTGAGAAATCTGAGATCCTGTTGTATGTGTTTAACTGATATTGTCTAAGTGCTGTGGAATGTGTAAATATATGTGGTACATTTGGGTGACTCTGACATTATTCCTATCTGTGTCAAACAGCTCCACTACAACATGAGTACAAGTGAGCACAGCATTCATGACTAATCACCTTGTGAATTGTCGCAGCAGTTTGTGTCATTTGTAGCCTCTTGACGAGCATGTCTGTGTTTGCCTCCTTATATCTTTGAGTGAGTTACTGTGCAAAGCAAGATAAACTTTGAGCAAATTCATACTTCAGGTGGCTGGGTAGACAGACATAGGATGATAAATGCACCTATCTTCAGGTTGCACTTGGTAATTTTATTTTCCTGCTAGTAATCAGGCTCTCCTGAATTTCTTCTCTGTTTGCCTTTAATTATATATTTTTTGCTCCCAGCACAATTACCAGACCTAAAGTCTTTTCCCAGTGGGAATTATCAAAACTGGCAAGTTCCAAGGAACATGGTTGAATACCGAGCCAATAGGTCTGTTGAAAAACCCTCTGTACCTCCCTGCTTATCCCTGCAACCCCACATCAGTAAAGGCAGAAAAAAAAACCAACTTAATTCGACAGATGTATTGCTGAGGAGGCTCGTCTTCCCAGAGGGTCCAACGGTGTCACTTCATTACACTGCATCCTTCCTGAGACACGTTTCAACAAGATGACACTGCCTGAAAAAAAATGAGCTACTCCATTAGTCGTTCATGATTTGTGTGTGTTGTATTTCTATTGCCCTTACTCTTCTCAGTCTCCTCCCACTTTAGCTTTGCTAGACTCTTTCCGAAACAGCCAAAAGCCTTTTTTAGGTGCTCGCATCTATTGTAACTCTTGTCTTTCGCTGCAACTTTGGCTGCACAATGACTGGAATATTCTAAAACATGTCCAATACATCCATGCCTTAAATAAATATGCAAATAGGTTTACACTGGAGAATTGAGTATTATCAGTATTGATATAATGTGAACGTTTTTTAAAATTCATTTGTGGGACAAGGCTTGCCAGCATTTAATGCCCTTCCTTAAATGCCCCTTGAGATGCTGTTATGAAAGGGTTCTATGGAAATCCTGTCACAAAAAAGGAATGATTATCATTCATGTGTCATTTTTTTCAGGAATACGTGTGTCTCCTCCTTTGGGACAACACTGGTGTTAAATCACCATTGGGCACAGCAGCTGTTCTGCAGGGATCCCAAAAAACTGCTGGGGTTGGTCACTCAGAGGCAAAACCTGGATCCCTCAATGATCCTGGATCCCGCATTGTTCCTGGGACTGTCACTGATCCTGGATCCCTCGCTGATCCTGGATCCCTCCCTGATCTTGGGGCCCTTCCTGCTATTAGATTCCTCAGTCCCAGTCCCCTGCATTAAATATGTCTGGTGCCTCATTGCAACCCGTAAAACCTGCGGTAAGTAATAATTGCAGACAGAGCAGGAAGGAAGTTGGTGAATGAAATTGAAAAAAAAGTATATAACAGAAATCTTATCAGGATGTAACACAATTTTGGTTTGGATGATACTTATGAACTGCATGATTATGGCATGTCCTTATAATACTTTCTCAGAACTTATTACCCTTCTTGGAAAATTCTGCCTGGAGCTGACTGTTTATGGCCTTTTTCACAATTCTGTAATTGCACAGTTAGATTAGCCATTAGAGACAAACCTGAACACATTCCCACAATTAAAATCAATTTAAATGAACAAAAAATGTCGAAGTATCACAGAGTTGTTACAGTGCAGAAAGGGGCCATTCAGTCCATCAGTCCTGTACTAGCTCTCCGAACATATTTACTTAGCGCTAGTCTCTGCCTTGTCCCCACAACCCTGCACATCCCACATCAATAAATTCTTACAGACGCAAATAATTCCATGCTCTTCTATATAGAGAGTCATAGTCATAGCCATACAGCACGCAAACAGACTCTTCAATCCAACTTGTCCATGCCAAACAAATTTCCAAAACTAAACTAGTCCCACTTGGATTCTTATGGCCCATATCGTCCTAAACCTTTCCTATCAAAGTACCTTTCCAAGTGTCTTTTAAATTTTATAACTGTGCCTACATCTACTGCTTCCTCTGGCAACTCTTTACACATATGAATCACCTTCTGTGTCAAAAAGTTGCTCCTCAGTTTCCTTTTAAGCCTTTATCCTCTATATGTCATAGAGAAAGATAGATTATGTCATAGCTAGATCCCAGAACAGCCCTCAGTTTGGTACAACTGGATTGCAGGGGATATTTCCCAAAATATTACAATTCCTGATGGAATATCTCAAATTGTCATGTTTTTGGTTAGGAGAGATGAATTTTCTCTCCTCCTTCATTCTCTCATCCCTGTGGTTGGTCACAACAAGGTTAATATGCAAAAGAACTCTCCCTTTTTGGAAACCTTTCTCCTCGACTATGTTAATTTATGTTTTAAAAGGAGTCAATTTAGCCAGAACTTCTGAGTGAATAGAAGAGTGAACATAATGGGCTGAATGGCTTTACTTCCACTCCAATGTCTTATGGTCTTATAATGGTTTCTAAATACAAGAAATAAATACACAATGCATATACACACAGACTAAAGTGAGACCAAAAGAAAATAAAATAAAAGATATATGAGTCAGCCTCTAAAGGTTAGTCATAAAGAGTAGGTAGTCACACAGTGAACGTTACTTGTGTTGATAATGGTATGACACTGTTCATTTTGAAATATATGACTTTGTAGGTTGATTGAAATTCATTTTGCCCTGATTCCTATTGATGGTGCCTGGCTGGTAGAACTCAGAATGCTAGAATTTGCCTTTTTCCTGCATTGCTGGGGTGTTTCATCACCATTTGAAAACTGCAACCTTCAACACCCCAGTTGTCCACACACCAGGGTAGCCTCAATAAACCAAATCCGATTTACAGGCATTTAGCCCATACCCCTCTAAACCCTTCTTATTCACACACCCATACAGATGCATGTTAAATATTGTAATTGTCCCAGAGTCCAACACTTCCTTGGGCAGCTCATTCCATACACGCACCAACCTCTGTGTGAAAAAGTTGTCCCTTAGGTCCCTTTTAAATCTTTTCCTTCTCACCTTAAACCTATATCCTCTAGTTTTGAACTCCCCCACCCAGGGTAAAAGACCTTGTTTATTCACCCTATCTATACACTTCATGGTCTTATAAACCTTTGTAAGGTCACCCCTCACCCTCCGACACTCCAGGAAAAATAGCCCCAGCCTATTCAGCCTCTCCCTGTAGATCAAACCCTCCAACCCTGGCAACATCCTTGTAAAACTTTTCTGAGCCCTTTCAAGTTTCACAATATCCTTGCCATAGCAGGGAGACCAGAATTGCACACAGACTCTCCAAAGAGTGTTTCACCCAGACCTACACACTCCTACACTATCCCTATCACCCTGCATTTCCCATGGCCAATCCACCTAATTTGCACATCTCTGGACTGTGGGAAGAAATCAGAGTACCTTGAGGAAGGATCAGACGGCCAACATGCAAATTGCACACAGACATTTGCCCGGAGGTGGAATCAAATATAGGTCCCTCGCACTATGAGGCTGCAGTGCTAACCACTGAGACATCATGCCACCCCAATGAGGTAAGTTGGTAAGGATAGACTCATGCAGGTGTTCAGCATGCCTGCACGCGTCAAGCATTTACTGAAGCAGTGATGACAGTGAGATTCGAACAAGAAGATTTTATGCAACACAATGTACTTGTAATCAATCACCTTAACCTCTTAGCCATCTCGTATCTCTCATCCTGACTACTGACTTTATTTTTACCATCATATTCACAATCTGAGATGCACCAAGAGTACAGTTCAGACTGTAATGCATTTTCCTCTTTTTATATTGATTTATTCAAAGGTTCTTTGAGACCTGTCAAGTGTGATTTTCCAAAGTTTCTCTCTTTTCAGACTACCATTGAATTATAGCTGCAGTCAATTTTTGCCTGTAGGACCTTTAGTTTTGGGAAAAAAAACACGTTGTGATTAAAGTTTGTTTCGTCCAAAGGTGAAACAGGGTAATGGTCTGTGAGAACCATTAGTTCTAGTTCAGTATGAAGACTATGGCATTTTGAGATAGAGATTCAATGAGTCAAGTTTCAAATGGGAATTTGAACACATAATCCAGATTTGACTTTGATACTGAGGAATGTTGTTTCTTTTTTATTTATTCATGGGATGCAGGCAATGTTGCCAAGCCCTTATTGCCCTGGAAAAGAAGGGAATTCAAGGCTATTTCAGAGGACATTCACAAATAGGCCAAATTGGGTATGGATGGTAAATTTCCTTCCCTAAAGAACATTAGCGGTTTTTACAAAAATCACTGATAGCTTTCATGGTCACCACAATACTTTAGTTTAAATTTGGATTGGTACCAATATTTTCCAGATTATTAGTCTTGGCTTTTGGATTCCTTGTCCAGTAACATTACCACTACACTACCATCTCCCCATATACATTCCCTATTAACATATTTATACATTGACAAGTCACTTCAAACCCATTGGCATCACATATACATTTGTGATTCTTCCAATTCTCCCCTATGCACTGTAAGTATAACCATAATGTTGGGTCTTTTGGAAGTTATTGCCCATCTTCCACATCGATAATCAGCTTGGATTTATCATCATGATAAAAACCAATTCAGAATTAAATATCAAATACAAAATCCAAGGCTATCGCCAGAATTTGATCTTTAGTGATACCTTCTGCGCCTTTGATTTTCTTACATTGTAGTTCACATCAATACTGTCAAGATCTAGTAGAACAGAAGCAATTTGAAAGCAACAATTAATATCTAATTATCCCATTATGATTCAGATAACAAAAGAACTTTCTGGTGACTCAACACAGCAAAGAATTCTGTACTTTGTAGCAGAGCAGAGCTAAAAGTAAAAAGTCAACTGCATAAATGACTCAAAAAGTCCTGTTTTGATTCGATCAACATTTATACTTCACCTACTATATCCCAAATTAGATATTGTTGCATTAAAAAGAAAGGATATATTTGGCTCAGACTTCACTGCCACAATGAGTGTGAAGCTTTCAATATGCACTGTTATTACCCTGAAATTAGCATCACGTGCACATAAATAGCGAAATCTATAAGTTGCTGTCAGTAGTTCTATGCTTCTCCACAAAGTGTACGCTTGAAGTCTTAGTGGATCACACCTCAGCATAAATCACTGAAAAGCTGGGAACTTGTTGTTTTGTGTTTTCAATCTCACTTTTTAAAAATCTTGACTAAGTTATACCTGATTGTATTCTGTATAGCTGGGTTTTTGGCAAGGTACAAAGTTTATAATTGGTCGTGAAAAAGCTCATTAAAAACTAATTTCATATTTGTGGAATGTCACTCTTCTCCCTCATGTTAAAAAAATTAAAAGAACAAATAGTATATTTAACTTGTTTGTAATATTTATGCTTCTATCTTAATCCCACCTCCATGTCCCAATTCTTTATTCATTCTTCAAAACATTTTAAGTGAAGAAAAATTGACATGTTTATTTTCCTGACTTGCTGTCTATGAAAATACCTCAATGTAATTGATTGCTTGCTTGATGCTATTAGCATTGGTGTACATTTTGATATTCTTTGAATTGGTGCTAGTTTTAAACGAACCCTAGCAAGGGATGAATCAATTCCACAGGACATGTTGGGCAAGCTGCTCTGGTGCTGGTAACACGCCGATAGAGCTGCTCCATATTGGACACAATGCTCCTTGCTATCTCAGAGATAATGGGGACTGCAGATGCTGGAGAATCCGAGATAACAAAGTGTGGAGCTGGATGAACACAGCAGGCCAAGCAGCATCAGAGGAGAAAAAGCTTTTCTGATGAAGGGTATAGGCCCGAAATGTCAGCTTTTGTGCTGCTTGGCCTGCTGTGTTCATCCAGCTCCACACTTTGTTATCTTGAATTGAGAACAGGTTTGAGGAGTTAAATGGCTTCCTCCTGATCCAATACCATAACTGCTCATCTCAGTAGATCTGAAAAATGCATTTATCTCTCCTGTGAAATCCTCTTATAAAAGTGAATATGTTTGCTGTCACTAAATAATCAAATACTGATACATAGGAGTAAATAAGTTTTGAACTGCCTGTTTTTATGTTCGCCAATTAATGAAGCACCAAAGGGATATATAAGTATGAACAAAGAAACGTTAAGCCAAAATTTTACACCTCCCTCCTAAGTCTTATTAAGCATTCATGGTCGAGAACCCGAGCATCCATTAGCCTGTCACAACATCTAAGCCCCAGGGGAGAGAAAAAAATGTTTGATTGACAGCTCACAATCTCTGATCTCTGTTGTCAAATGCACAATGTTTGTTTACACAAGATTTAGATGTTTGGAGTCTGCATTGAAACTTTAAAATAAAGGTCTGGAAGATTGGTCTGCACTGAAGAGACCTTACTTTAAGAACATGTGAGTGATTCACATCTTAAAACATTTTTTCCATATCTCCTATCACTATACTGTACTTTGATTCCATACAGTCTATAGTGTGTCCAGGTGTCTGAAAATGCCATTGGTGGCATGGGTGGCATGAGGGACCATGGGGATTGAACTGAGAGATATAGCCTGGCCTTACTAGAGTTGTGAAAAGGAGCTTTCGAACCCACTTTTTCCAAAGGTCTCCCATGGCACCTCTGAGATGCTGTGAACCAAGACTTTTTAAAAGCTGGCTTAGACCATAAAAAATTGAGAGGACTACAATATGCTTAAATCCACAGGATTTTCTTGCAATTCTGAACAACCTAAGAATGGACTCAGAATTCCTGAATCAGGATCTGCCTGCCATATTTAAAGGATTCCCAAGTCAACGAACATTCAAGCCACCATACCTACTGCCTGATTTCTAAAAAAACTTTTGTCACACCCTGAAAGAAAGCCTACAGGCTGGATCAGCAAGAGCTCTCTCTCATTGACAAATATTAGCTATTTTTTCCTAGAAACACAGCTGCATGGAATCAGGCTGTTCAGCCCTTGTGTCCATACTAGTCCTCTGAACAGCACCCCATTCAGACCCACCGCTGCTGCCCTATCCTTGTAACCCTGTACTTCCCATGGCTAATCCACCTAGACTGCACATCTCTGGACACAATGGACAATTTAGCATGGTCAATCCACCCAAGCAAACAACTTTGGACCGTGGGAAGAAATTGGAGCAGCCAGAGGAAACCCACGCAGACATGGGGTGAACGTGCAAACTCCACACAGACAGTCCACGAGAACGTGAGGCTTTAAATGAACCCAGGCCCCTGGCGTAGTGCTAACCACTGAGCCACCATGTCACCCAGCCGAATGTTAGCTAAATTGCTCCAATCCATTTATAAAGAGTTTTAAGGAGCAGGGGCTTTAGAGGGATTTGAAGAATAAATTTTCCCCCAGAGGGCTATAGGCATCTGCATCTCTGCCTAAAATAAAAGGTGTGGTAGAAGCAGGAACCCTTAAAACATTTAAGAGTTATTAAGTTGAACAGTTGTAATGTCATAGCATGTAAAGCTGTGGATTAAGTGCTAGAAAATGAGATTAGAATAGATAGATGCTTGCTGATTGGTCTGGATGCAATCTGTGGTGTAAAAACTGACGATTCAATGACTCATTCTATATTTATTGGAAACAAGATTAAAAAATACAAATATACCCTTCAAAACCCACAGTAGATTATAGTTCCACATTTTTAAAAACCTGTTTTAAGGGAAATTGGGTGCATGACATATATGACAGAACTTGCACAACACTTTTATCATGTTCGTTCTCTCCAAATGCTTCATGGCCGTGTTTATAAGACAAAGCTACCATAGCTGTTCTGGATCATCCATAAATATGGCCTCAATTATAGTGACAATGACTTCTGTCATCGGTTGCCTGGAAACCTCACCCTTAGGCAAGGAAATCTGCTGTCCTTACTTGATTTGACCAAACGGGACTCCAGACCCTCAGCAATGCGATTGATTCTTAACTGCCCTCGAAAATCATTTTGTAAACCATTCAGTTCAAGGGCAATAAGGGATAGGCAACAAATGTTGGCCTTGCCAGCAATGCCCATGTCCCAAGAAGTAACAAAGAAAAAAAATACTAAACCCTGTAATTTCCCACCGCTATTCCAAACAAGATGAGTGCTCACAGGCATAGTCTGTTATCAGTAGAAACTGTATCTCAGGAAGTGAATGAGGAAGACTTCAGCATGTGGAATGATTTGGCTTTGGAGTCAAATTTGTCCCCATCAGAATGAACTGTGATCATCAATAGGCATTGAAATTAGCTCTGCAAACAATTCAGTAGGGAGTGACTTGGAGTCTTCCTGAGAAGTTTTGTTGCAATCTAACTAGAAAGTATATTCGAAGCTGCATTCACAATCCCTGAATAGGCGTATTTACAGTTAAATTCACATTCCTCAAGCAATATGTAACTGGAAAGTTAGCATTCTCTGAGTACTTCAAAATCCTTTTTTTTCACTTTCTGCAAAGTTGCCTTGATAACTGTATTCGGTAATGTCAACATGTTTTCTCACATGGACTCTTGAGTTATCAGTTGCATAATATTTGTCAGAACCACATGGATACCAAGAATTCTGCACTGAATTCCTTACTTAATGAAACATGTCTGAAAGAGTCTTCAAGATTCCTGGGAGTCTGAGTAATTTGTTTAGCTGTTCAGTGGCTTCGGAGTGAGGCCAGGTTTTGCTTTATATAAGGTAAACTATCTACAATCACACGGCTTACCATGAAGGAGTGACACTTGTTTTCCTGTTGTAAAAAAATTCTATGCACTTAATTCCTCTTCAGTAAACAACCAGATGGTCACAGAATATAATCTCTTTCTGGGGAAATATACGGTCCTATAATCACTTAGCAGGAATTTGTGGTGAAATGTTTATGGTTACAACGTGTAGTAATAAAGGTCTCACATTTCTGGAGCTAAGGAGCACCATAAGTGGTTAAAGTAACCAGCTATTTTTAGAAAATCCCACTAATTTCTGTAATGCCGCGTAAAGTTCCTACCATGGCAATATTCAGTGACTTTAATGTAACAAAACTTCTCAAGATGCTTTACAGCACAGATGGGGGATGAGACCCAAGGAAAGGTTAAAGGAATTAAGGAAGCTGCTAAATGTATGATCAAAACTCTCGGCAAAGGCAGCGATGGAGGTCTGAATGATATTAAGTTTTTATAGAATAGAATTTGGGAGGATACTCAAAAGAATGTTGGCGGGGGTGACAAGGCATGAATGGTGTTTAAAATGACAGAGAAGGAGAAGCATTCAACTTAAATGCACCCACTAGTTTAGGCCCACTCTTTAGGCCTCACTTAGAATACTGTGTTAATTCTGGGCGGAATACTTCAGAAAATAAATCAAAGCATCAGGATGCAAAAGGAATAGACAAGAAAGCGACTAAGGCTCAGGAGCTGAGTTATGTGGAGAGACTGAGAAAATTGGGATTGTTCTGTTCTCTCTCATGGGCAGTATGTAGCATACCTACAAGCCTCCACACTTATTGTTAGGAAAACTGCAAAGTTAAAGGGACGATGACCAGTGGAACGACAGTTTTAATTTACACTGGCACTAAATCAGGGACTCAAGGCTGATAGTTGTAGAGGAGAAAGTTTTTAAAGAAGAATCATGGAAAGCAAAAATACCCATTCGCTGGGCAGCAGACAGTGACACCTTTACTGAAATACTGTTCAAACAATATATGTGGTTCTAATCGACACATCAAATGGGAGATGATCCTGAGAAAAATAATTGTTTTGCATAGTCAAGGAGGGCCTTTGCAGTTGGGTGTTTCCACTTACAATCAAATAGATCCAGATATCAACTAAGATATTCCAACTGTCCAATAGTGGCAGGGCCATCAGTATGACTATATATTAGAGTAGAGATTCATGAGATTCAAATCGCACCCTTTGTGGCAGAATGGACCACACATGGACACAATTGAATCAGTTGTAATTAAGCATGTTCTCAAGGTAGTCTATTATACTTTGGTCTGGCTCAATGTAAACAGTGATAATTGGCAGCCTCCAAAATTAATAACTGCATGAGCCACAAAAGACCATTGTCCAAGGATGATCTGACAGAATTAAAGCAGGATTTGAGAACATTTGTTCACTTCATCCATATAGGGATGAAATTGACATATCAAAGCAAGTCATATCAAGTCACAGCAAGCAGTGTGTATAGCATCGAGTAAAGGAGTTGGGAGATCATGTTGCAGCTGTGCTGGGCATTGGTTAGGGCAACTTTTGGAATATTGTGTGCAATTCTGGTCTCCCTGCAAGATAAAGGATGTTGTGAAAGTAGAAATTGTTCATAAAGGTTTACAAGGATGTTGCCAGGGTTGGAAGGTTTGAGCTATAGGGAGAGGCTGAATAGGCTGGGGCTATTTTCCCTGGAGCATCAGAGGCTGAGAGGTGACCTTATAGAGGCTTATAAAATCATGACTGGCATGGATAGGGTGAATAGTCAAGGTCTTTCTGTAGGATAGGGAAGTCCAAAGCTAGAGGGCATAGGTTTAAGATAATAGGGGAAAAATTTAAAAGGGACTTAAGAGACTACATTTTCATGCAGAGGATGGTCCGTGCATGGAATGAGCACAGCGGCTCAGTGGTTAACACTGCTGCCTCACAGCACCAGAGACCCAGGTTCAATTCCATCCTTGGCTGACTGTCTGTGTGGAGTTGCACATTCTCCTCCATGTCTGTGTGAGTTCCTCACACAGTCCAAAGGAGTGCAAGGTAGTTAGATTGGCTGTGCAAGATTACCCCATAGTTTCCAGGGATGTTTGGGTTAGACATGGGGAAATTCTGGGATAGGAGGCTAGGTCTGTGTGGGATGCTCTTTGGAGGGGTGGTGTGGACTTGTTGGGCCAAATGGCCTCTTTCCACACTGTAGGGATTCTATGAGGAGCTGCATTGACTCCTAGTCCAGCAAACCCTCAATTTTAAATTTAAAAAATCCTGTATACCTTCACGCCTTTCTATCTCATAGAATCTCTACAGTGTGGAAGAAAGCCATTTTGTTCGATTGAGCCCACACTGAGCTTTTGAAGAGCATCTGTACCCCCCCCCCCATCCCTGATCCCTGTAAACCTACATTTCTTATGGCCAACCCACCTAGCCAGCAGAACCCTGGATACTATGGACAATATAGCATGGCCAATCCACCTAATCTACACACCTTTGGACTGTGGGAGGAAATAGCAGCACCCAGAGAAAACCCATGAAGACACTGGGAGAATGTGCAAACTCCACACACAGCTTCCCAAGGGCCGAATTGAACCTGGGTCCCTGGTGCTGTGAGATTACAGTGTTCAGCGCTGAGTCACTGTGGCATCCAAAACCATAGAAATATAACTGTATTTTGCAGCATGCTCCCTATATTGAATGAAGATTTCTTTTCTCTATCCTCCTCCTCCACAGATCCAAACCTTCTGAGTGAGGAAATTTCTCACCTCAGTAAACTTGCTCCGGAGTGTCGAAGACTAAGGGTGACCTTATGGAAATGTGCAAAATCTTAAGGGACATGGATAAGGTAAATAGACAAGGCCTTTTCCCTGGGGTAGGGGAGTCAAAATCTTGAGGGCATAAGTTTAAGGTGAGAGGGGAATGATTTAAAAGGGAACTAAGGGACAACTTATTCACTCAGAGGGTGGTGCATGTATGGAATGAGTTGCCAGAGGAAGTGGTGGAGGCTGGTACAATTACAACATTAAAAAGGCACCTGGCTGGGTATATGAATAGGAAGGGTTCAGAGGGATATGGGCCGAATGCTGGCAAAATGGACTAGGTTTACCCAGGACGTCTGGTTGGCATGGACGAATTGGATGGAAGTGTCTGTTTTCATGCTGTACATTGCTATTACTCTATAATAAATTATCGACTTCATACCCTAAGACTGTACTGTCCATAATGTGACTTGATAGAAGTATTCAAAATCACGCACTATTTTGATAAAGGAAAAGGGCAGAAGGATTAATAATCCATGGACATAAAATTAAGGAGTTTGACAAGACCTGACATGAGGAAAATAAAATCGTAGGCAGCGAATTGTTGTAATCTGGAATACTTTGAAAGGTTAGTCAGAACAGATTCGACAAAAAGGAAATCAGATAAACACTTACATGGAACAATGTGCAGGGGAAAGAGAAGGAGAATGGGATTAACTGGATTACACAACTACAGAGTCAGTATTGACACAATGGGATAAACAGCCTGTGTGTACAACTGAATGGTTCCATAACAGACTGTAGCAGCTGATTCCGAATAATTATTAAACAAGAAACAAGTCAAAACAAGAATGAACTGGTGCAAACTAACTCTCCACATATAACTCTCAAGTAAATTTGTGGATTTCTTTAGTGCTAAAGTGAATGGGTTCCAGTGGAACTAGTTGAAAAATCCCACTGGATTTTTTTCCATAGGCAACATCTGTTATACAAAATGTATATTATCAAATGTGGTCCCAAGGGTGAAATGGCTTCAACAAATGTTTTCCTAATGTCTGCAGAGCAATTGCATTACATCGATTATTTTCACAATGGTACTGTATGAACTGCGCAGAAGTTGTTTCATTAATTTGTCTTTGTTATGATATCTACTTCAGGGTAGTCAGTCAACTGCCAACAGGTCTGAGTAATTCTACAAGAGCTAAAAATAATCATGCATTATTCTTTCTGCAATTTCAAAACATTCTTGGATGATGAATTACTCGGATAAAGAAATCACTCACTGGGTTAGGCTTATGTGTTTATTTGTGGCTTGCTTGTAGCCAGCTTGGGACCACATGTATCTTTGTAATGTACCACTGCTATCCATTACTTGCCTGGTGAATGCCACAATTTGTGTGAAGGCTATTACACTGAAGCAATCACTGGTGCCTTTAGCACTTTTTTATTTTTTATTTTAGAAGCTATTTGATCCAAAGCTATGGCTAGAGCCAAGCAACCACAAACAAGACAGCCACATCTTCTGTTCTTTCTTCTTATGCATCATGTGCTTAAAGTCAGAAAGCACCTATTTCTGATAATATTATTAATATCTCAGTACATTCACTTTGAGAACCATCATAGCAAAATCAATACTGATTTCCGCATGGTAAGTATTTACTAAGTTTCTGCACATTTTTTAACATGTTGAGATCACAGTAATGATCCTCATGCAGTTAAAGCACGATGACCAACTGAGCTTCTAACTTTGAAATGGAAAGAGCCAAAGAAGATACTGGCTCCTGTGGATCTGATCTAGTGCAAAAATAGCATGAATATATGATTCTCACCACCCAATGTAAAATGTAATGGTGATGCCAATTAACTTCATGGTGCGACTAACACAGTTGAGCATCTGCCTTTAAGGTAGATGAAAAACTGGAAACTGATTAATGAGGAAATTGTGAAGAGACAATAGCAATTATAATCACTGGTGGGTGTTCCATCTTAGAGACTTCTTGACAACCGATTCCTAAGAGCCGATCATAAAACATTGTGTAATTACTTGGACAGAGATCTTGAAGGCACTAGCAAAATCATCAGAAAAGCAGACTGATTTGTTTCCTTTCTAGTACTGCAATGAATGAAGGCCGACAGTAACACCAGTTCTACAATTACTTTTAACAATCATTCAGTACAATAGTCCATCGTCTGTATTAAATAAGGTAGTGTACATGTGACTTTACATACCTCTTTAACAGGACATGCCACTTTAACATAGTCCACTCATTTCACAAAATATAAGGCATGCATATTGCAATATGATAAATCAGGTATGTATATGTAAGTTTAAGAAATGCAGGTATGAAATCCAGAAAATATTCAAGGCAGGAAAACAACAGCTCTCAAGTCTATTTAGAATTATGGTTGTCTAACGGAGCTGAGATACTTTTTTTTGCCGGATTAGACATTAAAAGCTCATGCTAGATCAAAATTTGTATAGAGCGTGTTGCCCAACAGTGAGTTTTAGTAAGATCTAAATAGTGTTTTTGTTTTGCCAATTCTTAGCCTATCAAAATAAGCCCTCTGGTAGCAAGAGATTTGCTCCATTACTACTGATTATCAAGAAGGCAGAAGAAAAAGGGAAAAATATTCTGTAAACATGCTCTTAAATGAGGAAGAAAACAAGTATTAAAGGCATTATATCACAAACTGCGGGTTGGTTAGCTGATTTGGCTGAATTGCTGGTGTGCAATGCAAAGTAATGCCACTGTTGAGGATTCAATTTCTGCACTGGTTCAGGGACCATGAGGAACTCTCCTTCTTCACATCTCTCTTGTACCTGATTTGGATTTACCCCCAGCTTAAACCACAAACAATTGCGTGCATGTGTTCCTCTACAGTGAGACAGCAACCCAATGGTCTGACAAAGTTGCCTTTTCCTTAAATAACATGTCCATTTCTTCACTCTTCAGGAATTGGACTTTCAGATGACATACTAGATTAGGGATGACATATTAGAAATAGTTGGTATTGTGTGCAGGTGATTAGAAATATTTTACACCCAATTTTAATACCAAGTACTTGCATGTTAGGTACAGTGCAACCACAAATGCATGCTTTGAATGCAACCTTAGAACCGGTTCATCAACTGAAGTAATCGTGTTCGCCTGGAATTTATTTAGCTGCCTCAGGGATAATGGATTCACAAACTTTTTCCTTAAAATTAGCTACAAGTTGCTGTTGTCTTTCTCAATTGATTAACAGTTGGGGAGGGTCATTCTTGAACCTTTGTAAATATTGCAAACTAACCTGTTCACATATGTTAGTTCACACCTCTGGAGCAGGTGGGACTTGACCCTAGGTCAGATGGTCCAGAGGTAGGGACACTTCCACTGCAACACAAAAGCCCACTTGGGGCTTTCTAACCTGCCTGATAGAGTGAACTTTGTTGGGCTTACATCCCATCCTTCTTTTCATAATGCCAACAACAATAAGCTGTGTTTATGTAGCACACATTGTAATGTAACCTTCCCAAGGCAGTGCACATGTAGATACAAAGAAACAGGAAACGTGTCATGAATGGAAAGGTAATGGTGGGTAACTGACAGTTTGGCAAAATACTTTTTTCAAAGAGGATGCTGGGTTTGAAGAAGTGTCACAGAGGCAAGTGACTCACTTGTTAGCAGAGACTGGCTGAATTAAAGGCTGGAAAGGTAGAGGAACTGAAAGTTTAGGAGGAAGCATCAAGTTCATGATGATTTCATGGTTACGTAAGGCAAGGCTAAGGTAGAAGCTGTAGGCAACGACAGGAAATATAAAATGTACTGCACACAATAAAACTCCATTCCTAGATCCCGTACTACTCACAGTTTCACCATCCTCATCAACTTCAACTCAAGGTCCTGCTAAGAGATGAGCCTTATCTAGAATGGATCAGAATAATTGGCAGTGCAGTCCTATAGTATTTAGCGTGAACTTCCAAGATATTGAGTCTATTGCACAATTTTTACTTATTCGTTAAGGGGAAGTAGGCATTACTGGCAGGGCCAGAATTTATTGTCAATCCCTGATTGCGGTAAAATCTGTTCTTGAAACACTGAAATCTTTGGGGTTTAGAATGTTTTCCCCAGTGACGTCAAAGTTACTATGATACAGTTCTTAAGTCTGGATGATGTGTTGCTCAGAGCATAACTTGTAGATTGTGATGTTCCCATTTATGTGCTATCCTTGTCCTTCTGATTGGTACTGGAGCAAAGAAGAAATAGTAATGGCAGTCCAGAGCATTTCACTTGGTGATTCCATAGGTGAAAGACGAGTGGAATCTTTATCTGAAGACATCTTTCTGCAACTAGGGAAGGACCTGAAGGACTGTGAATGCTTTTCACTGCAGCTCCATAGATGTATTGACATGACCAACACGGCCTAGTGGATAGCTTTTGTGTGCATGGTTTTTCAGTACATAAACTGAAGTGGATCTTCTCATCCTTTGCTGCTTAAGAAGAAAACAAGGGGCAAGAATATCAACAAAGAATTCAAAAGCTTGACAAAAACATTGCAATCAAGGAAACTGTTTCCTACACAACTGATAGGACACCAGCCAGATTTAGTGCAAATCTGGGCTTTATAGCATTTTGCAGGCATTGTTTTTCTTCTTTTATCAACTACCACTGTGTAATCCAACAGCAAGCATCAGCAAGTAAAGCTACAGACTGTTTTCATGCAATGAACATTGTTGTTATAATTTGAGCAAGTGCTCTTCAGCACTGCATGTTTAAATCCTTACCCAATGAATTCAATTATACCCATGGTGAACTTATCTTCCATGCTGATGTGAGGTGGTTAATTTGAGGGAGGGCCTTGCAAAGACTTTTAAATCTGATCCTGAAATCATCACTTCTCTTATCTCAAGGAATGAAGCATGCAGCAGGCTGTCAGACAATCGGCCGTTGCTCGACTGGGTTCCTTGCAGGCATAACATCAAAGCTGAACGAGCTGAACTGTAAACTGCAGGGAAGGGACAGAGACTCAGCACATAGAATCAGTGCTGAGAATGCATTCAAATTGAAACTAGGTCTGTGGTCCATCCAGTTAAAAAATAAAACACTGCAATACTTCCTGAGTCTGGGGAAAATGCTCGAAAAAAATCAAAGATAAAGAAAAATGGTTCCACACAGAAGGGCGCTGTGCGCATCTGAGGAAGTTAGCAAAGAAATTCAGCACACGATTTGAGGAATTAGATGTGATGGAACAAGTCATTGTTTTGTCTCAAATCCAATCCTTCAAGTGGACATTGGTGGTTTGTCTAAAAAATTCTATCATGTGTTTTGACAAAGCAGTGGCGTTGATATAGAGATAAGTACTGAGGTGAAAGTCAGATCAAGGGACCACCATTTTTGATTAGTAAATATATCCTATTATCCTGTGGTTTAAAACAAAAGCTCCATATACCACTGTGAGTCAACATTCTCCCAAATGAGAATGAACAAATACAAGTATTGCAGCTATCTCAGAGATAGCCATTTAACAAACTGCATATGGCTAGCAGACTCAAACTACAACCCAGACTTCAAGGCTAGGACAGATATTACGCAGCCTCAGGTGTCACACAGAGACTTAATGAGTAGAGGACAAAATGACTTAGTTTTAGATTGATTTACATTGCACTAAAAAATAAACTGTTAATTCTATATTTTCTTTGGGCTGGATCCTGCGTTGCACTTAAAAACTGTTCTTCTCCTTAAAAGATTGTAGAGCACTGTTCTGGATGATACTCATGGCTACCGCTGTGCACTGGTGGTGAGGAGAGTGTTTGTTTAAGTTAGTGGCTGGAACGTTGATCAAACAGATTGTTTGTCCTGGATGATGTCTAGCTTCTTGAGTGTTATTGGAGCTGCATTCATCCAGGAAACTGTGGAGTACTTAATCATACTCTTGCCCTGTGACTTGTAGATGGTAGACAAACTCTAGGGAGTCTGGAGGTGAGAGATAATGGGAACTGCAGATGCTGGAGATTCCAAGATAATAAAATGTGAGGCTGGATGAACACAGCAGGCCAAGCAGCATCTCAGGAGCACAAAAGCTGACGTTTCGGGCCTAGACCCTTCATCAGAGAGGGGTATGGGGGGAGGGAACTGGAATAAATAGGGAGAGAGGGGGAGGCGGACCGAAGATGGAGAGTAAAGAAGATAGGTGGAGAGGGTGTAGGTGGGGAGGTAGGGAGGGGATAGGTCAGTTCAGGGAAGACGGACAGGTCAAGGAGGTGGGATGAGGTTAGTAGGTAGCTGGGGGTGCGGCTTGGGGTGGGAGGAAGGGATGGGTGAGAGGAAGAACCGGTTAGGGAGGCAGAGACAGGTTGGACTGGTTTTGGGATGCAGTGGGTGGGGGGGAAGAGCTGGGCTGGTTGTGTGGTGCAGTGGGGGGAGGGGATGCACTGGGCTGGTTTAGGGATGCAGTAGGGGAAGGGGAGATTTTGAAACTGGTGAAGTCCACATTGATACCATGTGGCTGCAGGGTTCCCAGGCGGAATATGAGTTGCTGTTCCTGCAACCTTCGGGTGGCATCATTGTGGCAGTGCAGGAGGCCCATGACGGACATGTCATCAAGAGAATGGGAGGGGGAGTGGAAATGGTTGGCGACTGGGACCTCCCAGTCGCCAACCATTTCCACTCCCCCTCCCATTCTCTTGATGACATGTCCGTCATGGGCCTCCTGCACTGCCACAATGATGCCACCCGAAGGTTGCAGGAACAGCAACTCATATTCCGCCTGGGAACCCTGCAGCCACATGGTATCAATGTGGACTTCACCAGTTTCAAAATCTCCCCTTCCCCTACTGCATCCCTAAACCAGCCCAGTGCATCCCCTCCCCCCACTGCACCACACAACCAGCCCAGCTCTTCCCCCCCACCCACTGCATCCCAAAACCAGTCCAACCTGTCTCTGCCTCCCTAACCGGTTCTTCCTCTCACCCATCCCTTCCTCCCACCCCAAGCCGCACCCCCAGCTACCTACTAACCTCATCCCACCTCCTTGACCTGTCCGTCTTCCCTGGACCCACCTACACCCTCTCCACCTATCTTCTTTACTCTCCATCTTCGGTCCGCCTCCCCCTCTCTCCCTATTTATTCCAGTTCCCTCCCCCCATCCCCCTCTCTGATGAAGGGTCTAGGCCCGAAACGTCAGCTTTTGTGCTCCTGAGATGCTGCTTGGCCTGCTGTGTTCATCCAGCCTCACATTTTATTAGTCTGGAGGTGAGTTAGCTACTTCAGAAGACCCAGTCTCTGGGCTGCTCTGGTATTTATATGGCTGGCCCAGTTCATTATCTGCTCAATGACAGCTCCCAGAATGGTGATAGACCAGACCTAGAGTCAAAGTATGGTTGTGGTTTGGTGGGCAGACCAAAAGTGAGTGAATAGCAGTGCCTGCAATTCGAAAAGGTGGTTAGGATTCAGATTGGTAATGGTTGCAATCATGGGTGCCAGTAGCGATAATAAAGAAGCCAGGAGTCAATGGCTGTGGTGATCATGTTGGTGGGTGGGGACTGGGACTAAGGCCTGGCAGGAAGTATGGGATTTGAATATGGGACTGGAACGAACTACCTCCTGTTTCTTCCAGGTCCTCTTGCTGGTAACTGCAGATTAAATTTGGTTTATTTGTCGCAGAAGCAGCAGTCATAAAGAACATTTATCGGACTGTATGTAGACCTGATTTTCATAAATGGAGACAGTCCAGCAGCCTATAATATAATCAGTGACACTTCTGTTCTACCATTTTAGAGAATAATGTGCTAAATTAGCATCTGAACAACTCGCACTCCACCACTCGATTTCTAAACTAATACCTTGCTCTGATTCGTCAACTCAAAACTCTGGAAAAGAAGCATTAGATTTCTTGTAATAGTTTATGCAAGTTGATTAACATTGAATTGTCAATTAACAATGAACAATTATACAATGTCAAAATTAAAGTATCTCCCTTTCGGAAAGCTATTCAAATTATTTCAGAAAGAGCTGGGGGATAATTGAAAAATTTTGATTACCCACATGAAGATTTCTTATTTTTTAACACACCATGTTCTTGTTAAGCCTTTCTGATGTTTGAAACCCCTGTGAATGCTGAATGACTGTGTGAGTGAACTGGAAAACCATTCACAGTTATAGTGTGAGACAATAAAGTATGGAGCTGGTTGAACATAGCAGACCAAACAGCATCTTAGGAGCACAAAAGCTGACGTTCCGGGCTGACACTTCATCAGAAAAAAAAAGCAGTTCTCGTGCCTCTGTTTCTAACTGAGTGTGCATAAACCCTCACCAGAAATATTTTACATAAATTTCAAGAAAAAAATGTTTTCTGGAACAACCAGGCATCTGCAAATTACCTCAGATGTAGTGATTAATTTCCCTTTTTAAAGGTTTTTTATGTATATACAAATACGGGTCATAGCAACCACAGAAGCTTAGTTTATCATGCATAGATCCTGCTGATAGATATGGATACATAGGAGTATGCACTGATTCAACTGTTTAAAGTTTGGTAAATTTTTAAACATTTTGTAGTGTGACATTCTGAGTGACTCATGAGCAATATCTAGTAGTCTAATCAGGTTGCTTTAAAAACATACATCATATTTTGAAAATTTTTAATTTTCCACAGACTGGCTTAGTAGTGAGTAGGGTTTTGATGCTGAATTTTTTCTTTTATTCCTTCATAGGATGTATTTTTTCTTTTATTCTTTCATAGGATGTACCTGTTATTGGCAAGGCCAGCATTTGTTGCCCATCCCTAACTGCCCTCAATTGAATGGCTTGCCAGGCCATTTCTGAATCAACTGTATTGCCTTGACCACAGACCAGATAAGAACAGCAGATTTTCTTCATTAAGGGACATGAGTGAATCAGAGATAATGGGAACTGCAGATGCTGGAGATTCCAAGATAATAAAATGTGAAGCTGGATTTGTGCTCCTGAGATGCTGCTTGGCCTGCTGTGTTCATCCAGCCTCACATTTTATTAACATGAGTGAATCAGATGGCTTTTGTGCAACAATTGGCAACAGTTTCACAGTCACTATTTCTGAGAACAGTTTGAAATTCCAGATTTTTCTTCATTCACAGGATGTGGGCACCTTCCGCTGGATCGTCATTCATTGTCCATCCCTAATTGCCAGAGAGCCAGTCACATTTCTGCAGGTCTGGCACCTCATGTAAGCCAGACCAGGTAAGGTCAGGAATTTCCTTATGTAAAGAACATTCGTGAATCAGGAGAGTTTTTCCAGAAATTAACAATAATTAAGAGTTAGACTCTTAATTCCAGGTTTTTAAAAATTGAATTCAAACTCCACCTTCTGCAAGGATAGGCTTCACACTCAGGTGGGACATGAGCAGGGTCTGCGGATTAATATTCTAGTGTCCCCACCTCAAAGCTAATGCCTCAGTTTATTAATTGAATTTAAATTTCACCACATGCCATACTGGGATTTGACTTCATGTCCTTCCAAACATTGGCGTGGGCCTATGGACAACAACAGTATCATCAACTCCTAGAGTACAGCAAATAGTTTCTCCCTTCGGTTAACAAATTTCCCACTATCTTTCTTGAAGGTGTTTGTTATTCGCTGACATAACGTTACAAAGCAAGAGCCAGTTCCATCACCAAAATGAGTAATTTTCTCATCAGCTAAGTGTTGACAAACTGCATGTGCATGCACACCAAATACCAACAATAAGGTGGCATGAAACCACACTATGACCCAGTGAAAGGTGGCCAGGGGCACACAAAAAGAGTGAAAAAAAATCCAGAAACAAGTCAGTCAGTCAGTCAGTCAGAGATAGTGGGAACTGCCGATACTGATCAATCTGAGATAACAAGGTGTAGAGCTGAGTGAGCACAGCAGGCCAAGCTGCACCAAATGAGCAGGAAAGCTGATATTTTGATCTGGAAAACCCAAAAACTTCAGAAAAAAATGTCAATCAGTCAGTGCGGGTGTGGAGGGAGGGTTAAGCTCTCTTTTAGGAAATCTGTTGATTAAGGTTTTAGAGAAATCTGGTGATACCGTTAAATGCTGAGTTTAAGGAACTCAAAGTAACAAAGTGTGAAGCTGGATGAACACAGCAGGTCAAGCAGGATCTCAGGAGCACAAAAGCTGACGTTTCGGGCCTAGACCCTTCATCAGAGAGGGGGATGGGGTGAGGGTTCTGGAATAAGTAGGGACAGAGTGGGAGGCACACCGAAGATGGAGAGGAAAGAAGGTAGGTGGAGAGGAGAGTATAGGTGGGGAGGTAGGGAGGGGATAGGTCAGTCAGGGAAGACGGACAGGTCAAGGAGGTGGGATGAGGTTAGTAGGTACGAAATGGAGGTGCGGCTTGAGGTGGGCGGAAGGGATGGGTGAGAGGAAGAACAGGTTAGGGAGGCGGGGACAGGCTGGGCTGGTTTTGGGATGCAGTGGGGGGAGGGGACAAGCTGGGTTGGTTTTGTGATGCAGTTGGGGGGAGGGGATATTTTGAAGCTTGTGAAGTCCACATTGATACCATTGGGCTGCTGGGTTCCCAGGCGGAATATGAGTTGCTGATCCTGCAACCTTCGGGTGGCATCATTGTGGCACTGCAGGAGCCCCATGATGGACATGTCATCTAAAGAATGGGAGGGGGAGTGGAAATGGTTTGTGACCGGGAGGTGCAGTTGTTTACTGCAAACTGAGCGGAGGTGTTCTGCAAAGCGGTCCCCAAGCCTCCGCTTGGTTTCCCCAATGTAGAGGAAGCCGCACCGGGTACAGTGGATGCAGTATACCACATTGGCAGATGTGCAGGTGAACCTCTGCTTAATGTGGAATGTCATCTTGGGGCCTGGGATAGGGGTGAGGGAGGAGGTGTGGGGGCAAGTGTAGCACTTCCTGCGGTTGCAGGGGAAGGTGCCGGGTGTGGTGGGGTTGGAGGGCAGTGTGGAGCGAACAAGGGAGTCACGGAGAGAGTGGTCTCTCCGGAAAGCAGACAGGGGAGGGGATGGAAGGGACTCATATGTGTTCAGAAGGTAAATTAATGATGAGTTGAATTTTCAGTTTGTTATGGTGCCTCAGGCAGAAACACAAGCTGAAGAAGAGCAACTAGTGAATGTACAGGAATTCACCAGAGGGAAAGCAGTTGCAGCTGTGCCAGCTGAAACAATAAAGCTATAAGTGGTGTTCGTGGTGAACCTTCACTGGTGTTTGGTGCATGTAAGAACATTGCTGAGGTAAAGGAATCGTGAGAATGTGTATCTTTTTTATACATAGTTGTATTGAATACTTTTTCCAAACGAGTTTTGAGAAGATTTGTAGCTCAGTTTGAGGTTCTGGATGTGAGTTTGCTCGCTGAGCTGGAAGGTTAGTTTTCAGACGTTTCGTCACCATTCTAGGTAACATCATCAGTGAGCCTCCGGTGAAGCGCTGGTGTTATGTCCCGCTTTCTATTTATCTGTTTAGGTTTCCTTGGGTTGGTGATGTCATTTCCTGCATTGGTGATGTCATTTCCTGTTCTTTTTCTCAGGGGATGGTAGATGGGCTCCAAATCAATGTGTTTGTTGATGGAGTTCCGGTTGGAATGCCATGCTTCTAGGAATTCTCGTGCGAGTCTCTGTTTGACTTGTCCTAGAATGGATGTGTTGTCCCAATCAAAGTGGTGTCCTTCCTCATCTGTATGTAAGGATACGAGTGATAGTGGGTCATGTCTTTTTGTGGCTAGTTGATGTTCGTGTATCCTGGTGCCTAGCTTTCTGCCTGTTTGTCCAATGTAGTGTTTGTCACAGTTCTTGCAAGTCCTTCCATACAGATGAGGAAGGTCTCATCGCGTAAATGAATAAAGGGAAAAAAATTACAGCTGTAGTGTCCAATCATCTTAAACAGAGGAATAAAGCTCCCTGGGCTGGGAGCAGTGTGAAACCTGCCATGTTGTACACCCTAATCATTATCTGGTGATCCCCACTGGAAAGAGTGCATTGAATGAGAACAGACACTCTGGAATCTCACATCCTGTTTGTACATTGAATGAGAACAGGCACTCTGGGGTCTCACATCCTGTTTGTACATACAGATGAGGAAAGTCTCATCGCGTAAATGAATAAAGGGAAAAAAATTACAGCTGTAGTGCCCAATCATCTTAAACAGAGGAATAAAGCTCCCTGGGCTGGGAGCAGTGTGAAACCTGCCATGTTGTACACTCTAATCATTATCTGGTGATCCAAACTGGAAAGAGTGCATTGAATGAGAACAGATACTCTGGAGTCTCACATCCTGTTTGTACATTGAATGAGAACAGGCACTCTGGGGTCTCACATCGTGTTTATACATTGAGTGAGAACAGGCACTCTGGGGTCTCACATCCTGTTTGCACATTGAGTGAGAACAGGCACTCTGGGGTCTCACATCCTATTTGTACATTGAATGAGAACAGGCACTCTGGGGTCTCACATCTTGTTTAGTTTCATAACTGTTGAACCTGATTGTCTAAGGTTGCACATGAACAATGGTCACTTGGTGAGGTACCAGAGGATATTCTGCTTTGACAGACCAGAGTCAGGTCCTGCAGCCAAGACGGTTAGGAAGAATTTTTTATGCTAAGGTTGTAGGTTGATCCATATGTAGGAGTATATATACAGGCAGGTGAAAAGGCTGAACAGTCTTCCCCTTCGTTGTCTCTGAGTCAAACCCAGCTTGCCTCGACCAGGTCACCAGAGACCATGAAGTGGGCTGAAGGAATCAATGCGCACTGACTTGCTGAATCAACAATACCTGTGCTGGCTCAGCCACGTTTGGAAGGCAGATTGCCGATGGACCTTCTGTACAATATCTGGTCATTGGGTAATTACATCTTGGGCATCCACAAGAACAGTCAGAAGCCAGATACAAAGATGGTGGACATCGACTCAGATATCTGGGGCACAATGCGAAGAAAAAAAACTCATATTATAAATTTATAAACCTACGTTTTCCCAGCTACCATCAGTTCTGAGGAAGGGTCACTGGACCTGCAATGGTAACTCTGATTTCTCTTCACAGATGCTGCCAGACCTGTTGAGCTTTTCCAGCAACTTCTGTTTTTGTTCCTGATTTACAGCTCCCGCAGTTCTTTCGGTTTTTAGAAATTATCTACAACGTTCGTTCTCCAAACTTTGAGTTACTGCAATATCCGAACAATCAATTGATACTTGTTGAATTAGGGATTCCATGCTTCAGAACTGAATGTCAGCGTCCATTGGAAAATGATTGCAGGACTTCCTTTGGTCCACCAAGTAAGTGCTGATCCCACATTCATGACAGCATCGGTGTGTGCACTGTAGCAGAGGCTCAGTTCAATCCGAATGTTGCCAACTTTCACAGCAGCAGTCAGTCTCTGGTGAGGCAGGAGTTGGGTGTCGTCATGACAACAGCTGGGCACCGGTGAATCAAAGGAAGAATCAAGTGTTTGGAATATATTTAGCCATGAGCTGCATGCAGCATGCCGCTTGATGCACTAATGGGTTACTGCTTCAGGCATAACCTTGAGCTAAAACCACATAATCTGTAGCAGACTTCAGATCGTTAGTCTTTGTCAGAATTCACTGTTGGAAGCACTTTTACAATTGTTCTGTGAAGGTTATCAACACTTTATCACACAGGCTCACAAAACAAAAAAAATGGAGGATAAATTATGTATCATCTCCATGTTTGTTTACTGTTCCATTTCAACTTTGCATTTTAATTTACTGCTTTTGTACTTTAGTGGAATGGTTATTTTCTCTTTAATGTTTCAATAAAACTGAGCTCTTAATCAAATTTTCTTCATTGAATAATCAAGCTCCCTCTGTTCTGTTTGGGCAATTCAGCAGGTTCGTACATATGGACACAGTCATATTCATGTAGCTATGATATATCTAGGAAGAAGTTTATTAAACCTCTCCCTGATTTCACCTGCTGCAAATCAGAAACTCCAATGAACATGCTGCGTGTTAGTTTTGATTAGAATTTTGAGCAGTTGAAAAGTGCAAGGCTGTGCAATTTCAATTTCTTGATCTATTGACGTGCAATCAGCCTCACAAAGAGGGAGAAAGTTCAAAGCAAAATCGTTGCAACTAATGTAACAGCAACTTAATGAAAACATCCACACCAACTGTCACTGGCACACATCATGGAATCGAAATGGCACAGACAAATTCTTTTGAGTCTCGAATATGTTTTGGAAGTTGTGCATTTAACTGCCAAAAATGTATTTTTCTCCGGGAGATTCTTTTTACAGGAGCACTGTTCCCCAGGTAACAGGGCTTTCGAGCCTTTAATCGAATCTGAGATATCCATAGATTGTGTCGAAGCTGTTGAGTTTTTTCAACATTTTCAGCTTTCATTTTAGGCTTTCAGTGCCTGCAATATTTTGCTTTTGTTAGGTGAACCAGGCTCATGTAGTTTAGTTGGTGAGTTTAGAATGAGAAGATCTGATTGAACTACGTACAATTCTAAGACGGTTTGGTAGGATAGGTGTCGAGAGGTTGCTTGGCCCTGGTTGGAGAGTCTGGACCTTGAGGCTAAACATTCTGTCTAAGCTGAATGGCTGCATGGTTGCTGGAAGAAACCACATAAGCTGGTCCCTGTACAAACACATTGGTTTTTGATTCCAAGAGCTATGCCACACAATGACCTTCAGAGTCCACGCAATGGAAAAAAAAACTTATACAGAATATCATCTAGAGGCTAGGGTTTTCTGGGAAAGGGTCATACACTTCGTACTGAGACAAGGAGAAATGCCTTCATTTGGAGATTATGTATCTTTGGGAGGCCGTGGATGCTGGGGTGTTGAATTTTGCAGGGGTGGGATTGATAAATTTTTGGACTCAAGGGAATTAAGGATTAGTAGATTGGGTGTCAATATTTTGGAGTTGAGTTTGAAGATCAGACATGATCCTATTGGATGGTGGATTTTCCTCCACGCATCACTAGGCTAACTCTTTCTCCACTACACTACTCATATTTCTTATATCCTGATGTAGTTCCATTTAGGGGTCATCATCTAGAGGTCAGGAACAGGACCCCTAATCAATCACAAAAACAGAAATTGTTGGAGCAATTCAGCAGGTCTGGCAGCATCTGTGCAAAGAGAAAGCATGGTTAAAATTTCTTGAGATAATGGGAACTGCAGATGCTGGAGAATCCAAGATAATAAAGTGTGAATCTGGATGCTGAAGTGCTTTGGTTTGTTTTATACTTCTAATCAATTGTTCCCTTTCATTTCCAGAGCTGCAAACAGGTTTTAGTATTACAAAGGTCCTAACTGGGAAATTTTTGCTTGGATCCTACATGAAATTATTTTGATATTTATTTTATATTTACAAGATGCTTTCAATTTTGAGTGAAAAAGCACTTTCCAGGGAAGAACGCTATTCCCTTCTCTCAAAGTTCATCTTTCATGAGGGTCACGCACAGTGCAATATATTAGGCAAGTCTGGATCACCAGTCTTTGCACAGCATACAATCAGGAGAATAGCCACAGGATTGCATATTGCACAATCCCACCTCCTCATGATGATCCCAATTCAAGATGGAAAATCAGGTGACCTTATTTGCTTTAAACACTTGTGCATTTCATGCTTAGACTTCCTCTCCTGACAAATGAACATTGTGGTGAATGAGATATCTGAAATTGTTTGAGACCAAAAAAGTTAAAGATTTATAAGGGAAGCAGTTTGATACTTTGTTGCAGAATGGTCTTGACAGTAATAGAATTGGAAATGCAGCTCTTATTCCCAGAGATGGAAGATGTGCTGAGTATTTCTCAGCATCTCAAACTGAAATGGTGAGACTTATATCATAAATCATACAAGATACTTGAGAAATGTTGGAAGATTATCACAGACATTGGGAATGTACTCATATTAGGAAACATTGAGCCACAAAACACATCAATAATAGCCTTGATTATACCACATCTTTAAAATTGTCTGTTTCTTTACTTCTTTTTGTCTATTCTTTTTACCCCTCCGGATGAAGCTTAAAACATTTTCCATATCAACAGTGTTTTCTTTCAACTGTTTCAACCAAATCATTGAGCTCCTGGATGACAACAGATAAACTTGCTCCCCTTCTTTATTCACATCACCCCAACCCACACACTCCCAACACAATTGTCCGCAAAAGGTTTAATTTAGAAATAGACCCCTGCTCTTGTGCATACCTTTCTCACAGATCAAATCAACTAATGCTTTAAAAAGCAGCCATTTTAACCAGGCTTTCTTGAATAAACGAAAAGAATGAGTTTTATTAATCACTACACATGAGAAGAATTAGGAAAGCAACACATATACACACAGGATAAAATAAGAGATGTCTGAAGTACGTCAACAGTAAAAATGCATAAAATCAGTCTCCAAGTTGTTTGTGAACAGCAGTTAGTTGAACACTGCTGTCTTTACATTACAGACTACTAGTAGCATTGACATTGGTAGTTGATCAGTTGGTTTCATGACAGTTAGCTTTGCAGATTAATTGAGATTTTGTAATTCTGATTCCTTTTGACAGTGATTGAATTGCAGCATTTGAGGCAACAGAGATCTCTCTGATGAAGGGTCCAGGCCCGAAACGTCAGCTTTTGTGCTCCTGAGATGCTGCTTGGCCTGCTGTGTTCATCCAGCTTCACACTTTATTATCAGAGATCCCTTCCCTGTTTTTCTAATAGTCTGGCAGCTAGCTAGCTGACTTCCAGCTCTCAGAACGAGAGCATGACTTTACCTACAACACAGGGGTATCTAGGGCATTGTTGTCCAATTGTGATCATCACAGAATGCTAACTTTTGAATGTAGACCATTGTACACAACAACCTGCAGACATACTTGCATCCACCAGTAGAGTTGAAATTGACTTTCTAGCGCCTATCCTTATATATTCTTCTACTGGGAAAAACACAGAATGTGCCTGTATTTTGGGACCTAAAGCAGTGGAGTGGCTCTTTGTTGTGCACGGAGTCATCAGTCCTTCATGATCTTTCTTGTTATAATGGATCAAGACTAGTCTGTCTGAAATTTCTTCGATATTTTTAAGCCTAACATCCCAACCATCCCAAGAGGTGGGTAGCCAACTATTGAATTTACACCTAAAGTTATTTTGTTCTCTTTTGACTTTAGAACTAAGGGCTAAAATCTCTTATAGTATGTTGGTATCCCATCCCATCATCCTAACAGTACGATAGAGGCATTTCTAGCCCATCTTACAGTCATTGCTGGGGGAGATAGTGGTGTTTGTTTTAGATTAGATTCCCTACAGTGTGGAAACCGGCCCTTCGGCCCAACAAGTCCACACCGCCCCTAAAGCATCCCACCCAGACCCATTCCCCCATACACCTTGAACACTATGGGCAATTCAGCATGGCCGATCCACCTAGCCTGCACATCTTTGGACTGATGGAGGAAACCGGAGCACCCGGAGGAAACCCATGCAGACACGGGGAGAATGTGCAAACTCAACACAGACAGTTACCCGAGGCTGGAATCAAACGTGAGTCCCTGGTACCGTGAGGCTGCAGTGCTAACCACTGAGCCACCGTGCCACCTGTTTTTTGGACATCACCATTGTTAGCTGAACTCTTTCCTCCATCCAACACCCTTCTGCTTCCTTCATGGTTAAGTCTCTTTTAACCCTTTTTGCCTGTGAAATCGATTCTTCTTTATTACTCCTTGTTTGCGGATCATCGTCTGTGCCTTTTCCAGTTTTTAGCATCAGTTGTTCCTGACTGCTCCTGCTAGCTGCTGATCTGCTCCAGTAACAACAGTTCTTACATGGCTTGTTCAGTTCAGTATCAAGTCAGTGGTAACCCCCACAATATTGATACTGAAACTAAGTGATGGTAACGATATCGAACGTAGCATGGTTATCCACAACTTTGTTGGAGATGATCATTAGCTGGCATTTTCGTGGAACATATTTATTTGCCACTTGTCAGTCCAAATCTGAATATTGATAAGGACTTGCTGCATTTGAACATGATTCTGTATCTGAGGATTAGTAAATGGTGCTGGACATTGTGCAATCATCAGCAAACATCCCCACATCTGACCTTATAATGGAGCAAAAAGCATCGATGAAGCAGCTGAAAATGGTTGGGCCGAGGACACTACCCTGAGTATCTTCTGCAGAGATGTCCTGGAGCTGAGATGACTGAACTCTAATAACAATAACAATCTTCTTAAGTGCCACTTCTGCCTCTAAACAGCATAGAGATTAACCCCAATTCCCACTGACCCCAGTTCTGCTAGGGCTTGTTGATGCCACACTCGGCCGAATTTGGCCTTGATGTCTAAGGTAGTCACTCTCACTTGATGTCTGGAATTCAGGTGTTTTATCCCTGTTTGATCCATGAATCAGGAACTGAGCAATTTTGGCAAAACCCAAACAGGATGTCACTGAGCAGGTGTTGCATGATAGCACTGTTGAATAAACCCTCCATTATTTTGCGGATGATTGGGAGGAGGCTGATGGGGCAGTAATTGCCTTGAGTTGGATTTGTCCTGCTCTTCATGTACAGGGCATGCCTGGGCAAATTTTCACAAAGTTGGGTAGATGCCAGTGCTGTAACTGTACTGGGACAGGTTAACTAGGGTTGCAACAAGTTGTGGAGCTCAAGTCCTAAGTGCTATCGCCTGAATGTTGTCACAGCCCATGACCCTTGCGGAACTGGTGACTCCAACGGTTTCTTGGCATCACATGAAGTGAATTGAATTGTCTGCAGACCAGGATCTGTGATGGTGAGGACCTCTGGGCGAGGTTGAGGATTATCCACTTTTGTAATCAGCATGAGGTTTCCTTGTTCTTTTTTGACTTGAGCCATGACACTTCATGAACCTAGAGTCAATGTCAATGAATCCGAGGGCAGTTCTCTCCCGAGTGCATGCTTCCTTAGTGCTACCACCTCTACCAGGCCAGGGCCACCATGGTGGTGTCTGGGATATTGTTGTCGGTGCTATGGCAGCTTGTTGCTTGATGGTCTAGTAGCCCTCCACATTTTGGCACAAGCCTCCAGAAGTTGAGAAAGAGGATTTTGCAGGTTCAACAGGGCAGTGCTTGCAGTTGTTGTTTCTAGTTGCTTAGTTGACGTGAGTTGGTCTGTTTAGTTTTATTCCTATCTTGAGATCTGGATGGTTTCCTGGGCCATTTCAGCATCAAGTTGGAATCTAGCCCAGGTAAAAGGCATTACTGAATACTTTAACAGAAATGATTTTATCATTGGACTTTTTAATTCCAGACTTCTATTGAATATAATTCCCTCTGCTGTAGTGGGATTTAAATCTATGTCACCACAATATTATCTGAAAGTCTGGATTGGTAGTTCAGTGATATACTGCTGCACCTTTGTCTCTTCTGATATGACTAATATAACAACTCATAAGTTTGAAGTAATTGGTCATGCAAATAAGGTTTAGCCTTTCAAGAGAAAAGGTCATTTGCTGACATATGCCTTGAAAGTTTGTGTGTGTGTGTGTGTGTGTGTGTGTGTGTGTGTGTGTGTGTGTGTGTGTGTGTGTGTGTGTGTGTGTGTGTGTTTATATGTGTGCGAGAGTGTGTGTGTGTGTCTGTCTGTGTGCGCATGTTTATACGTGTGCATGTATGTGTGTGTCGGAATGTGAGTGCATATGTTTGTGCGTGTGTGAATGTTTGTGTGAGCGTATCTGTGCAAGTGCGTGCGTGTGATTGTGTGCATATATGCACCTATGAGTGTGAATGTGTCTGTGTGTGTACAAGTGTGTTCATGTGTGTGTGCGTGCATGTATTTGAGAATATGTGTATGTGTGTTTGTACGTGTGTGCATGTGTGAGAATATGTGGAAGTCCATGCAGTCTTAATGTGTCTGTGTGAGTGTGTGCGTGCATGTCCGTGTGTGAGTGTGTATCAGGTAAATATCCTACAGAGCATGAAACAAGCCAGTAGCTAGAGCCAAAACAGATAAAGTAGCCAACTGATTGGGACAATTTTAACATGGAGGAACATCACTATCTGTAGAGCCAAATTCCATAACATGTGCAGGATTTACTCAGGAATAAGACAATGCTGAAGCTACAGTTGGAGTACAATATCTCGTATGCGAACATTGGATGGGGCAAGGCGCATGAAGCACACTTCCATAACAAAGCGAGAGGGAGCCCCTATCAATTTAAAAGGGTGTGCGTTGTTATAGTCTCCCCAATTCTCGGCCCTCACTGAGCTGAAAGCTTGTCGGGCTTTTGTGCTGCAGAAGGGAGAATAAGATTTCAAAGAGTTGGAAGCAGGGTGCCAAAAGATGAGACTGGCCTTGTGGAACCCTGTGGAACATGCCAGCTCCTCCCAGCACTGGCAACAAAAAAAATCATTAAACATATCTGTGGACTGATTCTCCATTAAAACCCTTGCTCTACGTTGCTGCAGTTTTCACCAATCCTCTGAAAATAAACATAGAATCCCTACAGTGTAGAAACAGGCCATTTGGCCCACCGAGTCCACACTGACCCTCCAAAAAGCATCCCACCCAGAACTAACCCCCCCCCCACCCTATCCCTGCACCTCTGCCTCTCCCATGGTTAGCCCACCTTGCTAGCACTTCGCTGGGCACTATGGGTTATTTAACATGGTCAATCCACCAAAATCCACACAACTTTGGATTGTGGGAGGAAACTGGAGCACGAGTGGAAACCCACACAGACAAGAGGAGAACATGCAAACTCCACACAAGCAGTTGCCTGAGGGTGCAATCAAACGTTGGACCCTGGCGCTATGAGACACCAGTGCTAACCACTGAGCCACAGTGACACCCAAAATGGAGAAAATGGCAGGGAAGGTTACCAATAAGCCCTGAGAGAAGTGGCTTAAGGAATGCAGGTGCATTTACATAGCACCTTTCTTGACTTTGGATGCGCCAAAGCATTCACAGCCAATGAGCTCCTTCTGGAATACATGCATAGTAATGATGTAGGAAATGCGGCACCCAACTTACAAATGGTATGATCCCACAAACTGCATTGCAATAATCAGCAGGTAATCTTTTTCTTTGCTGATGTGAACTTAGGGGTAAGTACTGGCCAGGATGCTAGACAGAGCTCCTCTTTTTCATAATAATGGCACAGAATCTTTCACAGTGACCTGAGGAAAATGGCACTTCAGTTGAACATCTCACTGGAAAGAAACCACCGCTGACTGTGCAGCACCCCTCAGTATTGCCGCAACGTGTCAAGCACCACTTTGATTAGCTCTCATAAAAGCCAGCATTGGAAATTAGTTCAGAGATAGCAGGAACTGCACATGCTGGATGAACACAGCAGGCCAAGCAGCATCAGAGGAACAGGAAGGCTGACGTTTGGGCTTAGACCCTTCTTCAGAAACCATTTCTAAGGAAGGGTCTAGGCCAGAAACGTCAGCTTTCCTGCTCCACTGATGCTGCTCGGCCTGCTGTGTTCATCCAGCTCTGCACCTTGTTATCTTATTGGAAATTAGTTGTTCCTTGGCTGGAGATCGTATAGCTTGAGAGTTAACGGATCAGAAACCTAAAGATTATGAAGCGTGATGAAGGTTCTTAACATTATCAAGGGTGATGGGATTTTGGAGCGATGACAAAATAAAAGTGAATGCAATCCACTGAAGCAGTAGGGCTTTCAGAATTAATTGGCAAAAAATTCTTTTAAGTATTTCTTTAAGGTTATATGCCATGGCCTTCAAGATGATAACAAGGGAGCAGAAATTTTCAGATAATTAAAAAATAGTTTCAATGGCTAGAATTCTCTGCTAAAAACTATTAGCATAGAGTCCACAGGCACTTCTCAAAGATTAAAGTAGGGCATTGTTTAAACAAGAGGAATGTGAAAAAGTCTGCGAAGAAAACAAGAATGAGATTAGATGACCCCTGAGGAGATGAAATTGGCCATGAATTGTGGTCAAATAGACCTGCTGCTAATTCAACAAAACAAGTGGAGAAATACAGGGGTCAGGGACACAGCAGGCGGCATGGTGCCCCAGTTACACCCAGGAACACGAACCTAAGATGGAAAGCCAAGTTGCTTAACAGCCATTGTTTTATTGCATGCTTTTTAGTGTACAATGCAAGAGGTCACATTGAAGGTTACTGCAACTTAGTGATGGGAATGTTGAGGCTTGACTGAGGTTTGGTCGCATAGCAACACTGAGGGAGTGATTCTGGTGATTTAGAAACTGATGGCAACAGTGTTATTGTCCAGGACAGCAGTCAATAAGATGAAATACAAAGCCCAGCACTCCCGTTTGTGTTCTGTTCATGAGATTCCGCAGACGAAATCAATACTGTGGCTAACTAGCTATGAACCAAAGCCAGGCCCATTATACAATGGTTTGCTTCTCAGTGAGCTGACTAACCTTGAAAGTTAGCCTGTGCCAACAATTTATGAAAATGTACGTTTCAAAGGAAATTCCTTGACAAGTTACAGTTTACTACTTGTTTGGCGTGATATACTTTACATATTTAAATGAATCATCAATCTATTACTCATTATTTTTCCACAAATAGGGTATTTTCTCTGATCCCTTTGCTAGAGCTTGACGTTCGAGTGCAAAGCAAGGTAGAAAAAGTAGTTGAGATTCACAATTTAATTTTAAATCGTATAACTAATATTGAAATATGCTCAACATCTTGACTACTTCAGCATTTTAAATACTCAAAATTGCGATAACAACCATCAGTACTTACATTGCGCTTTTAAGGTGCAAAGCATTTCAAAGTACTTTATTCTGGTTAAATATCATAATTTTACAAGTGAGCTGGAATGTGATTTGAGTTGATTTATTGTTGTCACATGTAGCTAAGTACAGTGAAAAGTTTTGATTTGCGTGCAGTATAGGCAAGATCATAACAAATAAGGACATACACAGCACAGGGTGCTTCGACACAGTGAGACACACAAGATAACGACTGCACAAGAGATCCACAAAAGCAAGATCAACACGTTAATCTGTTATGATTCAAAGCTTTGAAAGTGGCCAAAAACTACTCAATGTGAACCACTTCTATGGAGTTTAAGTTTGTGGTTACCCATTATCCTCTGAGGGTCAGTAATAATATTTGTGTGGTGTTTTTCATGGCAACTGTTATCAAAGAACTATCTTACCATTTTATGTTCCTTATTATCATCTTATTCCACAACATCAACTGAATAGTCCTGATGGATTTGAAAGGAGCATTGGTTTTGTAACTAAAACTTTTTATTGGATGTAGGCAGACCAATGAAGAACCAGGTGTGAGCTCTGATACACTGACCCCAGAGAGAAGTGACAAGACTCACTGCAGCTTGAAGCAAAAACAAGTTTGGGATTTTTTTGTTGAGGGGGTTTCCCTTTAATTACTTTTGTTTGAGTTTTTTTAAAAAAGTTACCATTTCCTTTGATTGAAATGTCAGCGTACACAGTCACTTCCTCAATAGGAGCATTTCAATTTAATGAATCATTTGATGCTTTTGTTTTCTCCCTGGTTGAGCCTGATTTTTTTCGTACAAAATCCAAATGCCTCAACTTCCCCTATCTTAGATTATACCTTGAGCATTTCATCTGCTGAAAATAAGTTTTTGTTTGTTTGAAGAGCTTTGGATTGGTTTTAGTCAATGATTAACATAGAGTCACTGGAAAGACATTTGCCTTGGCATGGAGCCAGCCACATACTTATAAAGTTTAAACATTGGTTCTTGTTTATTGTGCTGGTGCAGTGTTAGCATTCAAAGTGCTAAGACCAGAACAAACCACTCCACTCTTCCATTTTCTTCGGTTAATCTTGTTTGCTCTCCGTTCTTGGGTGTCAGTGGAAAGTCGAGCCTAAATTGCCCATCCCTAACTGCCCTTGAACTGAGTGGATTGTCCAACTATTTCAGAGGACAATTAAGGGTCAACCACATTGCTTTGGGTCTGGAGTCACATGTATGGCAGACCAGGTAAGGACGGCAGCTTTATTTCCTGATGGCAAAATATGTGAGATGGCACTTCACACCACTTAACAGCAGTCAGATGATTACTATTAGGTTAGCTTTAATTCCACATTTTAAAAAAATATTTATTTCAAATTTCTCCATCTGTGCAGTGGGACTTAAAACCATATAGAATCATAGAATGTCTACAGCGCGCAAGCAAATCCTCCGAAGAGCATCCCATCCAGATCCACACCTGAATCTTACCCCTGTAACCTTGCATTTTCCATGGCTAACCTACATAACCTGCACATTCCTGGACACTATAGGCAATTTAGAATGGCCAGTCCATCTAATCTTACACATCATATCTGCAGAATATTAACCAGGATCTGTGGATTACTGGTCCAGTGACATTACCAAAATGCCACTGTCTCCCCTTCAGCAAGACCTAACAATGAACCACACATTACAGTGGATCTGGGTAGGCTGGACCAGGTAAAGATGGCAGGTTTTCCCTCCTATATCTATATGAACTTTTGTCATGCCTTGCATGTTCGGATCTCCTAGAATCACTATAACTCCGAGATTGGGAGTAGGAATAAGGTATTTTGCCCATTGCAGCTTCTCTACCATTCAAAAGGATCATGGCTTATATTTCTGCTCTATATCTTAGCCCCAAAGCGAATTGAATTGAATTAGCTTTATTGTCACATGTACTCAGTTGAGTACAGAGAATAGTTTACAAGTTATCACTTAGGACTCTTAGGTGCAAAGGCACAGATTCCTCCATACAAGTTCTGAGGGAAAAAAACAGAAAAATGAAGAAGTATAAGCCCAGCATTGCAGATCTTCAGAATAAGTTAGAAAAAAGAGAAATAAAAATGTTAGAACAGCAATATTTCCAACTCAGTCTACACTAGCACCTAGACTCCAGTTCACACTGGCCCTTGACTCCAGACTGTATCAGGCTTCACCTTGAGGTTTTTGAGGCCAGGAGACCACTCTGGAGTTCCTTGGAGGTGCAAACTCCATGCTGAGGCCACACCGGGCTGAAACACCAACATGGGCTGCTGAAAGACCACCACTCCAGGCTGAGATACCGCCACCTACTGCCAAAAGACTCACGGTCAAAAGACTACCATGCCAAGCCTCCGAGACACCACCACACCGGGCTGAGAGACCACCACACCAGGTGAAGACCACACGCCAGGCCGAGAGATCAGCACACAGGGCCGAGAGACCACCACACAAGGCTCAGAGACCACCATGCTGGGCTGAGAGACCAACACGTTGGGCCAAGAGACCCCCACTTCGGGCCAAGAGACCACCACACCTTGCTGACTCGGCGCTGTGGTCGAAAGTCTGAGGCCAAGAAGAAAGAAAAGAAGAGAAAGGACAAAAGAGAGAAAAGAGAAAAACAACGGAAAAGAAATGGATGGACCAGACAAGTTTTGGCTGAAATGCCCTATTTTACCAGCATCTTGGATACTAAAATAAAGTCTATTGACCTCTCTCGAACCTACGAAATAGCTGAGTATGCGCAGCCCTCTGACATAAAATAATTCCAAAGATGAGTGAGGCTAGGAAATCTGTCGTGGGTGACTCACCTCCTGTCTCCCTAATACATGCTCACCATCTGTAAGACAGTAATGTAGCAGTAATATCACTGGGTTAGTAATCCAGAAATGCAGGCTGAAGTTCTGTGGTGTGCGAATTCAAGTCCCATCGCAGCAGGTAGTAAAATTTAAATACAATAAATATCTGGAATTACGAGCCAGCCTAATTGAAGCCATTGTTATAAAAACCAGACGTACAGCTCTTCAGGAAGAAGGCCTGCCTACAGACCCATGTAATGTGACCCTAGCCGGCTCCTTTATATTGAGGGGCCAAGTAGAGATGGGCCCAATTGAGACGCCATGAAAGAACAATAGAAAAGGTACAAGTCAAGAACATGATGGAATGCTGTCGCTTGCCTGGATAAGTGCATTTCCAACAAAACTCAAGAATCTAAACATCATCTAGGACAAAGCAGCCCTGTTTGATTGGTACCCCATCCATCATGTTTGATATTCAGTCCCTTCACACACTCTGAGGAGAGAACCTTCAGCTAGAACACTATCAAAGGTTTTAACATTCCCGACGCAGGCTCAGGTAATCGGGACAGGAAAGGGTGAAAGGGAACAATTGTGGAGTCAAAACTCAGCAAATGGCCTTTGGAGAGAAGAAAGAAGCCAAGCTGAAGTCCAATTCTGAATGGGAGAGATGTTAATGACAGCAAATAGGCTTATTTCTGAATCTTCAAGGTCAGCCTACAAAAACAGTCATAAATTCAGACAGATGCAAAACTGTCCTCTTTATGGGACTGGGGATGGCAAATATTCTTCTATAATATTTCACAGGTATATCTTCTTATCTCAGTGGCTCTGATGAAAAAAACACATTGGTTGTAAAGTGTTGAATGTGCAGATATTCTGGTCTTTTGCAAGTCAAACATTACCTTTCAAAAAATGTACAATCGAGGAAAACCAACTAGGAAAGGTTTTGGATACATTTTTATTTCCCATCATTGATAGGAAATCTATTTGACTTGAATACATCCCTCGCTCAGCATTCCTGTTATTTAGGTGCCTCATTTGAATTACAATTATTCAGCATACTTTGAGATTAAATATTAAAAGAGATATGATTTAAAATATTGAAACAACTTTTGAAAAAATGTTACAGTGGACTTGGCAAGTTCCTAGCAGTTTTTCATTTCGCTTTTATTGCTCCCTTAACTATACAGACCAGCATTCCCAAATGTTTCATCTTAGCCTTAATAACTGTGGTTTTATGAGATGCTGGGAAGACTGGGAGGAAGACAAACCATTATTCTCTTGGCACCTGTTAATTTGAACAAGTACTGATATGGTTTCACCTGAGAACAGTTCAGTTCCTTCCCTTTTAAAAATAATTTGAAAGTTAATCTGGTAAAAATCATTAGCCTATATTTTTCCATTCAGCATTATTTTAACACCAGTGTTAGCCTATTTATTTTAAAATGGGTTAATGCCCATGTTAAAATAACAATCAGAAAATCAAGGCAGGTGGCTGTGCAAACCACTTGATACATAAATGCAGATCAGTAACAACACAGGTTTAATTTTCAACATATGTTGACAGATTTTTCTCTGTCATCCCAATTGCCTTTAATGTCCACAGGCTTTGGAAATGGGAAAGTATCACTCAGGTTCCCATTCCCGATTACTTGCCAGTGATCTTCCCATGCCACTGGGAAACACAGAAATGTGAATGTAGAATGAAGAAAAGACTGATAGATTAAAATATCACCAATTTGGAATGGTTGCCACTATCATTACTTTTCACAATCACAAAATAAACACAATCTGGTCCATAAGATTATAAGATATAGGAGTAGAACTAGGCCATTCAGCCCATCAAATCTGCTCTGCCATTTGATCATGGCTGATCTATTACTTAACCCCATCCTCTTGCATTCTCCACATAATCTTTGATCCCATTACTAATCAAGAACCAACCCATCTCTATCTTAAATATACTCAATGACTTGGCCTCCACAGCTTTCCGTGGCAATGAGTTCCACAGATTCATTAACATCTAGTGAGTTTTGAGAAGATTTGTAGCTCAGGTTGAGTTTCTGGATGTGAGTTTGCTCGCTGAGCTGAAAGGTTAGTTTTCAGACGTTTCGTCACCATTCTAGGTAACATCAACAGTGAGCCTCCAATGAAGCGCTGGTGTTATATCCCGCTTTCTATTTATCTGTTTAGGTTTCCTTGGGTTGGTGATGCCATTTCCTGCATTGGTGATGTCATTTCCAGTTCTTTTTCCTCAGAGGATGGTAGACTGGCTCCAAATCAATGTGTTTGTTGGTGGAGTTCCGGTTGGAATGCCAACACATTGGCTCCAAATCAATCTACCATCCTCTGAGAAAAAGAACAGGAAATGACATCACCAACCCAAGGAAACCTAAACAGATAAATAGAAAGCAGGACATAGCACCAGCGCTTCATTGGAGGCTCACTGTTGATGTTACCGAGAATGGTGACGGATTGTTTGGGAACGACCCTTCCAGCTCTAAGCCAGCTTACATCCGGAACAAAATGAAGACTCAGTCTTTTGTGGACTGAGAAGAGGAGAGTGTGACTGTGTTGGAGGTGAAAGGAAGACGTCGGGTTGGCTGTGCACCCTTGCAACCAGTGGATCCTAATGCTGGCTTCGGCCTAACGCTGGTTCAGGGGAGCAGCCAACCTGCAACGATGGCTGCGGCAAGTGCTCGTGCCCCAGGTCAGGGGGTCCGGAACACCATCCGTGTTTCTGTAAAGAAGGTGGATGAAGGTGCACCTGTGGACCGCACCTTCTTCGTGAAGAGGGTCCTATTGGACTGTTGTGGGTTTGCTGCTGCGGACATTTACTGCCTGCAGGATTTCCCCGGAGGAGGTTTTTACGATGTGACCTTCAGGAGTGCCAAGCTTTGTTAGCGCTTCCTGGAGGTTTTCAAGGAAAAAGCAGGTGAGGGCCCCCTCCCTGTACTGACCGCTGTCCTGCTGTTCGTGATGCTGGTGCAGAGAAGCTGTAGAGTCACTGTACACATGTACAACCAGCATGTGCCAGCAGTTGATGTCCTGACCTTCCTCGGAAGGTACGTGAAGGTGGAAGGGGACCTAACTGACATCATGGACTCCTTCGGGATCTGGACAAGTAAGAGACAGGTCAGGGTGACGCTGAGGACGGGCGCGGACAGGAACATCATACACCCACTGTCCAGCTTCGCGATCGGTGGGAGCAAGGGCAACCTAAAGTCTGCCATGCCTGTGGTAGGTCAGGTCACGTGGCAGCCGACTGCAAAGCCACCATCTGCAGGAACTGCAGGGAGGAGGGACACCTTGCAAAGGATTGCCCACAAGAGAAAAAAGCTGCAACCTTTGCGGGGAAGCGGACCACCTCTATAGGGCATGCCTGCGGCGGGGGACCACCTACGCCCAGGTCGCCGGCAGTGGCAATGCGGGCCAAGCCCCCCCAGAGGAGAGGAAGGCACCAGGCCCCTGCAAGGACCCCACTAATGTGCAGGAGGGCCAGGTCATGCAGGACGGCCCAGCCCCGCAGGATGGACCCGAGGCCAGCAAATCACCTCTGCAGACTCCGCTACCCCCCACCAACAAACCGGAGTCAATGGAGGAGGCGACAGGAGACCCAGGGAAGTGGACGATGGTCCAGAAGGAGAGGAGGAAGGCGTGCCAGAGGGCCCCAGCAACGCAACCATCAGGCAGAAAGAGGCAGCTACGGTGGGGGGCTATAAGATCTCCTCTGACGAGGGGGATTTGGAGGAGGCCTGCCCAAAGCAGAAGCTGAAGATTTCCATGGAGAAGGAAAGCAGCACCCCGATCCCAGGTGACGGGAGGTGTCCTGAGGCTCCCTCCGACACCCAGCCACACGCTGCTGGGGCCCTGGAGGGCACCCCAGAACCTTCAGGCGGGAAGCAGGAAACAGCGTGTCCCCAGCCTGACCCAGAGCCGGACTCTCCTGCCTCCATACGCCCGATGGGGGGATGCCACCCGGAAGGCAGCACGGACGGTTTCCTAAGCCCGGAGAGCATCCAGCAGTTCACCCAGGCAATGGGCATGAAGGGACAGATGGAGGGGCTGGACCTTGGACTCGGGGAGGGTACTGCGGTCACTGCCCACAATGGGGATACGAGTTGCGAGCATTAATGTGCACAGCGTCAAGTCCACCGCAAGATGTGTGTCCACGTTGGCCTACCTGACCACCATCGAGGCGGACCTCCTGTTTCTGCAGGAGTGCGGGATACCGCACCTCGGCAGGTACGGTAAATGGTCAGACACCTGGACCTGAGGGCCTTCGATTTGGTTGAGGGGTAACGACTGTCGCTCCTCGGGCCTGGCTATTCTGCTGCGGGGGCGCAACTTCACCATCTCTCAAGTTCAGGAGGTGGTGGGGGCGCCTCCTAGTGGTTGATGTCACCTACAGGAATGCTCCCCTGAGGCTGATCAACGTGTATGCCCCAGCGGTACGGAGTGAGTGGTTGGCTGTCCGGAAGCGGCTTCCACCCCTTCTGGCTATGTCCAGGCCGGTCATTCTTGGCAGAGACTTCAACTGCATCATCAATGCAGATGGAAGATCCGGCGTGGGGACAGCGGGTGGGGGAAGTAAATTGGACGTCACGTCCAGATTCCTGATGCGCACAGTCAAGGACGCCAAGCTGCTTGACGTCTTCAGTGCCCCTGCAGACGGAGTGCAGTGGAGATATACCTGGTCGCAGCCAGATGGGTCTATCCGCTCAAGGATAGACATCCTGTTTGTTTTGCAGACGTTCTCGGCCAGGTCCACCGGCGTCAAGCCGGTGTTCGTCTCTAACGACTGCCTCCTGCTGGCCGACCGTCACTTGCAGGACAACCAGCAGGCCGGCAAGGGGATGTGGAAGCTCAACACCACTCTGACCCCAGAGAACGTCCAGGAGCTCAAGAGGGAGTACGCTGGTTGGAGAACCGTGAAACCGCTCCTTGAGTCTCCAAGCGACTGGTGGGAGACGGTGAAGGAGAACATCAAGAGGTTCTTTGTCCTCAAGGGTGTTCGGAAGGCGAGAGAGAGGCGGGGAAAGCTGTCGCGACTCCAGAAAAGGGTGCAGAACCTGCTCCTTCTGCAGTCAATGGGGGTCAATGTCATGGAGGACCTCCGCAAGGTGAGGGGCCAGCAAGCCTCGCTCTTCACCGCGGAGGTCTCCAGGATAACCTTCCGGTCCAGGGTCCGCTCCGTGGAACAGGATGAGACGTGCTCGCGTTTCTTCTTTCAGAAGATGCACAAAGAGAGCTCTGTGCTTAGCCGACTGAAGGAGGACGACGGCTCGGTGACGTCGTCTCGGCCCGACATTTTGAGGATCAGCAGATCCTTCTATGCCGGACTATACGACGCGAAGCCCACAGACAGCACAGCCTCCGAGTCGTTCCTGTCATCTATCACGGAGGTCTTAGACGACGGCACGAGGGAGTGGCTGGACCAGCCGATATCCCTGGACGAGCTGACCAGAGCCCTCAAGTCCTTTGAGAGGAATAAGACTCCCGGGAGTGAAGGCTTACCGGTCGAGCTGTATTCCGCTCTGTGGGACCTGGTCAGCCAGGACCTGCTGGAGGTGTACGATAGCGCGCTTCGGGCAGGGGAAATGTGCAAGTCCATGAGGAAGGGCATCATCACCCTCATTTACAAGAGGAAGGGGGAGAGGGAAGAAATTAAAAATTGGCGTCCCATTTCATTATTGAACGTGGACTACAAAATCCTGGCCAAGGTCATAGGCAACCGGGTCAGGTCTGTCCTGGAGTCAGTGATTCACCCTGACCAAACCTGTGCTGTGCCGGGCAGGAAGACAGCTGAGAGCCTCGTGCTCATCAGGGATACGATCGCCTACGTATAGGACAGGCAGGTGGACACCTGCCTCGTCAGCCTGGGCCAGGAGAAGGCCTTCGACAGGGTCTCTCATGCTTACATGAGTGACGTCCTCTCCAAATTGGGGTTTGGGGAGGGCATCCGCAATTGGATCCGGCTGCTCTACACCAACATCGTTAGCGCAGTCTCTATCAACGGGTGGGAATCGGACAGTTTTCCCGTCAGATCTGGATTAGGCAGGGCTGCCCACTCTCTCCTGCCTTATTCGTGTGCTGTATGGAGCCCTTCGCCACATCCATCAGGAAGACCGTGAGCCTGAAGGGCGTGACTATCCCAGGCAGCGGAGGCCTGCAGATCAAGACCTCCCTGCACATGGACGACGTCGCCGTCTTCTGCACTAATCGCCGGTCGGTGAGTAGGCTGTTGGACTTCTGCGACCAGTTTGAACTGGCCTCGGGTGCCAAAGTCAATAGGGGTAAGAGCAAGGTCACGTTCTTCGGGAACTGGGACGACCGCTCCTTCATCCCCTTCACCGTCAGGACAGACTAACTGAAGGTGCTGGGTGTTTGGTTTGGTGGAGCTGGGGCATGCACTAAGACTTGGGAGGAGCGTATCACCAAACTGAAGCTGAAGCTGGGCAGGTGGATGCTCCAGATCACTCCATCGCGGGTAAAAACCTAGTTGTCAGGTGCAAGGGGCTTTCGGTACTGTTGTATGTGGCACAGGCCTGGCCTATTCCCTGGACCTGTGCCGCTGCGGTCACCCAGGCCATCTTCCACTTCATTTGGGGGTTGAGGATGGACCGGGTCCGCTGGGACACCATGTACAAAGACCTGGAAAATGGGGGAAAGGGCGTACCGAACGCCACCCTCGCCCTGACGGCTACCTTTGTGTGCGGCTGCATCAAGCTGTGCGTAGATCCTCAGTACGCAAACACCAAGTGTCACTACTTACTGAGGTTCTACCTGTCCCCGGTGTTGCGAAGGATGGGCCTGGCCTCGTTGCCGCGGAACGCTCCGAGTAGTTGGACCGTCCCGTACCACCTGTCCATCGTGGAGAAATTTTTGAAAGGAAACACCTTTGACCTCAAGGCCGTCAGGCAGTGGTCAGCACGTAGTATCCTCGAGACCCTTCGGGAAAAGGAGAGGGTGGATCCCGTCGTGTGGTTCCCCACGCAGACTGCCAAAGTCGTTTGGCAGAATGCCTCATCGCCAGAACTTTCAAACAAGCACAAGGACATTGCTTGGCTGGCGGTGAGAGGGGCTCTGCCAGTGAGATCCTTTATGCATGCCCGGAATCTCTGCGCCACCGCACGCTGCCCTCGAGGTGACTGTGGGGTGACAAGACTGTCTATCACCTCCTTCTGGAGTGTGCCTAATGAGCAGGAGGTCTGGAGGGGGATGCAGTGGTATTTGTCGAGGTTCGTCCCGAGCAGCTCTGTGACACGGGACTCGGTGCTCTACCGGCTGTTTCCCGGGACGCACACCGAGACCAACATCAACTGTGTCTGGAGGACCATCAATGCGGTGAAAGATGCTCCTTGGTCTGCCCGCAACTTGCTGGTCTGCCAGCTGAAAGAACTGACCCCGACCGAGTGTTGCAGACTGGCGCACTCCAAGGTCCAGGACTACGTGCTGAGGGACGCGCTAAAGCTTGGGGCAGCCGCCGCCAAGGCGCGGTGGGCAAAGAGCACCATATGAAGCCCCTCGTCCAGAATAGAAAAAAGGGCCCTATCTGGTAACTGGGCCCAGCTGGCGCCTTGCCCAACTGGTCGGGGGCCAACGGGTACTGTGCGGGGAGACGACTGCCGGGGTATTTTCTTTACTTCGTTTATGTTTTTTTTCCTTCAGTTGGTGTACGTACCCCCTGGGTAACCCGGAGCGGCTTGTATGACTGGGTAGGTGTATAAATGTTTTATTTTTTGCACATTCTATGAATAAAGTATATTTTCTCATATAAAAAAATGTGACGAAACGTCTGAAAACTAACCTTCCAGCTCAATGAGCAAACTCACATTCATTAACATCTCGCTGAAGAAATTCCTGCTCATTTCAGTTCTGTGGGCTGTTCCTCCACTCCAAGGTTGTGCCCTTAGATCCTAGTCTCGCCTACAAATGGAAACATTTTCTCCCCGTCCACTCTATCCAGACTTCTCTCTGTTCTGAAGTTTCAATGAGATTCCTCTTATCCTTCTAAATACCATTAAGTACATTCCCAAAGCCCTCAAACAATCGTCATATACAAGCCCTTCATTCCTGGGATCATTCCTATAAACCCCTTTTGGACTGTCTCCAATGTCAGCATATCCTTCCAAAAACTACTCACAATATTCCAAATGTGGTCTCACCAGAGCCTCATTGAGCCTCAGCTGTATATTCCTGCTCTTGTATTTTAGCCTCTGGAAAAGAACGCTCACATTGCATTTGCCTTCCTAACTGCTAACTGAACCTACTTGTTAACTTTAAGAGAATCCTAAACTAGGACCCTCAAGTCCCTTTATGCTTCAGATTTCTGAAGCCTTTCTGCATTTACTTTACACTTTCCCATTTTTGTTCCATCTGCCTCTTCTTTTCCCACACTCAAAGTGCCCAAGTCCTTCTGCAGCCTCCCCGCTTCCTCAACACTTCCTGGTCCTCCAACTATTTTTGTATCATCTGCAAAATGGTCATTACTCCAGTAAAGTTTGTGGGAGCTTGCTTGCTGGGGACAAACTGGCTACACCATTTCCTTCATGACAACCAAGAAGACACTTCATAAAGTTTATTGGTTTGCAAAGTGCTTTGAGATATCATGAGGTTGTATAATGTCCTATGTAAGTGCAACTCTTCTTGCTTGCACTGTGGAGAGATTTCTCAACGCAGTTCTGTGCCTTCAGAAAGTTAATGTTTACTGAATCATAACACAGAAGGAGGCTATTCGACCCATTTTATCTGTAATGACTCTTTGAAAGAATTGAGAGCTGTGGGATCTAGAACTCAGTTACAGAAGGCAATTGTAATTCAACCTGTTTTGTTTATATCCTGCCAGAATAAAGTTCCCACAAACAGCAATGTGATAATGACTAACTGATCCTATTTTGTTTTGTTGATTGAGGGATAAATATTGATAGGACACTGCATATATCACCCTTGCTCTTGTTCAGAGTAGTGCCCTGGAATCTTTTACATCCAGCTAAGCTGAAATCTTAAATACTCTTCTTAACAAAGTCGTGTCCTTTTCATGTGATATGGGGGCTGTTTGACTGAATGGATATTACCCTTTCATCTGAGCATGTACACACCAGGTACAAGCCCAAAATATGATGGCTGTTGACAAGAAGTTCATGATATTGTTTAGTATATTGTAATTCCCCTGCAAAGCCCTTCCCACACTGTGCAGAGCTCACAAATAAAAGTAAAGAATAAGAAGCATTTCAACATTATTTAATTTGTATTATCTATGGATTTGAAAATGAGCTTTGCAAGGCAGCGTGCTGATTTATCACAAGCAGATAATGCAAATGTCAGGAAAATTCAAAATGATTTTCAAGCAGAATGATAGCTGTGAAATATTAGGAGAAAACTACAGAGTGCTTGGATACTCTTAGACATCACGTCTTCCCAGATGTACAAGCTACCAGGACTGATGGAACTGAATAGGTTCGATGTGGGAAGAATGTCCTTCATGTTGGGGAAGCCCAGAACTAGGGGCCAGAGGCTAAGAATAAGGGAAAGCCATTCAGGACTAAGGTGAGGAAGAATTTCTTCACTCAGAGTTGTGAGCCTGTGGAATTCTCTCCCACATGAAGATGTTGGGGCCAGTTTATTATATATATTTAAGACGGAGCTGGACATGGCCCTTACAGTTAAGAGGATTAAGGGATATGGAGAGAAAGCAGGAGTGGGATACTAAATTGCATGATCAGCCATGATAGTATTGAATGGTGAAGCAGGTTCGAAGGGCCAAATGACCTACTTCTGCACCTAATTTCTATGTTTCCATATTTGTAGAGCCAAACTGAATGGCAAGAGGTTGTTCTTTAACTACGCACAGGATTATTGACTTTGGGAATAACATGTTGACTTGGGCAATACAAACAGATATGCTGAAAATGTTCAAAGGAAGCTCTGGGAGGAGGCAAGTAGTGCTGTGTACAGAATGTAGACAGGATATTGAGTAAATTATCTCTGGGAATTTGCAATCTTCTGGAACTAAATTTTGATCATCTCCAAAGATCAAAGATGAATTTTCCAACAGTTTGTTTTATAGTTAAGCTGTTTCTGTCTTGTTGAGTAAAGGATACAGATTAGTCAGGACACTGCATACAACACCCCTGCTCTTGTTCAGAGTAGTGTCCTGGAATCCTTCACATCCACCCAAGATAGCACATTGGCTTCAGTTTAACACCTCACCCAATGAGCAGCACCTTCATCAGCATGGCATTCTCTCAGTAATGTACAAGACTGTCAGCCTCAATTTACGCACTCAAATTCTGGACTAGTATGACTTGACTATGAAATCTTGTGACTCAATTACAACAGACCTACCAGCTGAAAAGATGAAAACAAAGCTAAACGTATCAAAATAGTAACGGATTTGGTCTATTGTGCAATGTCAGAAGACACAATACTTGGTTATACTCCTGCAGGTTTATTTGAAATCACAAGCTCTCGAAGAGCTGCTTCTTTGTGAGGTGACTTCACCTTTGAAGAGATCCAAAAGCTTGTGATTTCAAATAAACCTGTTGGACTATAACCTATTGTCATGCGACTTCTGACATTGTCCATTCCAGTCCAACACCAGCGCCTCCACATCATGGCTACCAAGCAATAACCATGCTTGGGATGACAAGGGTGCAGTTGTTAGATCGAAAAAAATAGCTGAGGTACAGGATGTGGGTTTGGGATGTTATGGGTATGCAAATGCAAAATGATAAAGGAATTGCATCTGCCTTATTGACACAAGCCAAGTAGTCCCTGATGGTAAACTAGAAACAGTTTGTTTACACTGCAAAACAGGCATTAGCAGAGGTTGACGAGAAGTCTCATCCGGGACAAGCACATTAATGAGACAGCTGTAGCCACTTCATCCTATGCTCCAGTATTACAGCAATGATGAGCCTTGATGAACAATTAGTGATGGAATTGTTCAGAAGCAGCCATGAATCCTGCGAATGGCTGTGCCAGTGGGCGGGTTCATTTGTGCAAAGTGCTGAGATTACATTCAAACCAAAATTGCTCTCATCAGGGATGAGATCAGCCTCGCATCTTTCATAAACAATGTGAATAATAATGGATGTTTAACCATTTCCATTAACAGAGTACATTGTGAACTGCATTGCAGCTCACAGTGTATCTATTGAAAACAGGGTAGAAAATCCAACAGTGCGACAGGGGGCTCTTACATGCAAGACACCCTCATTCGGAAACTGCCAGAATGAAGCTATGGATTATCAAACTGCACTGCCTGAAGGCAAGGATTACCACTGCTATCACACGCTGGGAAAATTATATCACAGGTATTTCTCAGGCCTTCTTCTCTAGCCTCACTTGTCCTTGCTGGACAGCAATGACATTTGCTCATTATAGTTCCTCTGACACCAAGCCCCATAGTATCTCATTCAATTGTTCTTTTTTCTGCATGCCAACAGTGTGGAAAAACGGGTCCTTATTTGAAAAGCTCCCATTTCTAGAGACAGTGTTCCCCAAAGCAACTGAAGACATGATGGGCAAGTTATCTATTTTTATTCATTCATGGGACTAGGGCGTCGCTGGCCAGGCAGCATTTATTGCCCATCCCTAATTGTCCAGAGGGCAGTTCAGAGCCAAACACATTGCTGTGGGTCTGGAGTCACATGTAAGCCAGACCAGGTAAGGATGACAGTTTCCTTCCCTAAAGGATATTAGTGAACCAGATGGGTTTTACCTCAACAATCGACAATGGATTCATGGTCACCATTAAATTCCTAATTCCAGATATTTTTTATTGAATTCAAATTCCACCACCTGCTGTAGTAGGATTTGAAGCTGGTCCCCAGAATGTCATTTGGGTCTCTGGATTAACTATCCAGTGGTAATTCCACTAGGCCATTGCCTCCCCATCTTGGCTTGTGTGATTCGTCAGAGATCATCACCAGTGAGAAGAATTTGGGATTTGACCTCTAACACGAAGGTTCACGCCGATTAAGTCCCAAATTAATTGAAACAAATACAGGGGACTGGAGAATCTCAGCAGGTCTAACAGTATCAGTAGAGAGAGAAACAGAGTCAATGTTTCAAGCCGAGTATCTCTCTTCTTTAGAACCCAAATTACTTGGCCACTTTTAAATGCTGCCCTAAAGCAGAAACTGCAGATAAAGTATTAAAAACTTGGTCCAAAATACAGACGGCCGTACCTCTGTAGCAGGTTTGTCAACTCTGATTCATTCAATGTGACCACTTATTGGAAGCAAAATGGAGACTGAAGAACCTGCATGAGCAATGAGAGAATAAACATTGAATGAATTAACCCACATACTTATTTAGTCCAGATAAATGCAATGGTCATCCAACCATACAATTTCAATCAACAAAGCCATTTTCGGGTAACGGTTAAAACATATTGAGCAAGTCAAATGAAGTGTTGTCTGTGAAGCTTGAGGTAGAGTTTGAACACTGCTCCCCTTGACAAAGAAAAAGCTGGGAGAAGGTAGCGATGTTCTTTGAAATTGTACTTGAATAGTGGTAAAAATGCAAGATTTACAAGTTTTACATACAAGATGATCAGAGGAATAGATAGGGTGGACAGTGGAAGTCTTTTTCTGAGGATGATGGCGTCAGCTTGTACAAGGGGGCACAGCTACAAATTGAGGGGTGATAGATTTAAGACAGATGTCAGAGGCAGGTTCTTTACCCAGAGAGTGGTACGGGCGTGGAACGCCCTGCCTGCCAATGTAGTTAACTCAGCCACATTAGGGGCATTTAAACAGTCCTTGGATAAGCATATGGATAATGATGGGATAGTGTAGGGGGATGGGCTTTGATTAGTTCACAGGTCGGCACAACATCGAGGGCCAAAGGGCCTGTTCTGTGCTGTATTATTCTATGTTCTATGTTGTAACAATCAAGGAAACCAACCAAAATTAATTGCTTTCTACTAGTGAAGATATAAAGTCACTATATTTTACCTGACTGTAGGCTGCTGTTTCTCATTAGAGAGAGAGAGAGAGAGGATTGGTGGGAATTTAACCTGAGGTCACCATGCCTCAGGTGAGGGAGAGGAAAGAGAGAAGGAGGACATTCATGGTAACCTCAGTTGATGCAGGAATTCAACCCACACTGTTGAAAACATTCTACACCACAAGCCTGCCAAAATGGAGCTAACTGACTGGTATTATATGTCTCTAAACAAGGAGCTGTTGGTTGATTCACTGAGATGCCTGGTTTGCATGCAAATGTTTGGTCTCCCTTCAACAACTGTGAGAATCACTACATAGGACAGACTAGCAAGAAACTCACCTCCAGGATACATGAATACCAACTTGCAGCACAATGGCATGGCCAACTCTCCCTCATTTCAATACAGAAGGAAATCAATTTGACTGGGACTGAGGCAAAGACAAGCATAAGCATTCCTGGAGACCTGGTTTTCATCCATCAATGCAATTAACAAACATGTTGAAATAGACCCCATCTACATACCAGTCTGTACAAAACCAGAAACAAGACAGCCCACTGCAAAAGACCAGACCATGTGAATTCAGAGCAAGGCAGAACAACAGCGTTTCAACAGAGGCTACACACCACTGACAATGTCACCTAGAAGGGAGACAAAATGTTTGCATGAAAACCAGTTAGCTCGGTGAAACAACCAGCAACTCCAACTGCAACCCGAGATACAGATCTTCGTCAAAACAACTTTAAACTAGATTAAAATTTCTAACAGAAATTAATGGTTAGTAAGATATGACTCCACAACATGTAATGCAAAATTGTGATCCATGCAAAATTAAATTTCCCAATTATACAGCTTTAATTAGTAATAAAATTTAACTTCAAGTTTGTCTATCAGCTGTTTATGCTACCCCTAAAATTGTCCATTTCTACCCCTATAACATTGCTCAACACAGTCACTACCTCAGGTCTTCCATTGCTGAAATGCTTGTCCATGCTTTCATTACCTATGGACTGGTATAAACTAATCCACTCCAGACTGACTTCTACATTCTGGACCCCATAGTGAGGTAGCCTTATGAAGAAAGGTTAGACAGGCTAGGGCTGTATCCACTGGAGTTCGGAAAGTAACTTAATTGAAACATACAAGATCCTGAAGTGACTATACCAGGTGGATGTGGGAAGGATGTTTCCCTTTGTGGGAGAACCTAAGCAGCCATAGTTTAAAAGTAAGGAGTCACACATTTAAGAAAGAGAATAAGGAAATGTTTTTCTCCCAGAGGGTTGTGAGCTTTTGGAATTCCCTTCCTTAAAAGGTGGTGGATGAGAAATCTTTAAATATTTTTAGGGCCGAGGTGGATAGTTTTGATGACCAAGGGGTTGTAAGATTCATGGAGGTTTGCAGGAATGTAGTGTTGCGGTTAAAAACAGATTAGCTCAGGTCCTAATGAATGGCAGACAAGGTTTGAAGAACCCCGTCTGTTCCTTGTTTATATGACTGCATAAAATTTGAGGTTATCCAAAACATGCTGCACCTGTTCTAATTTACACCAACTACCATTCACCCAACATTCGTGTCCTTGCTGACTTACAGTGAGTCCCGATTAAACAAAGCCTCAATTTTAAAACTCTCATCCTCGCATCCAAATCCCTTCATGTCCTGGCTCCTACATATTTCTATAATCTTTTTTAACCTTGTAATCCTCTGAGATCTCTCCATTCCTCAAATTTCCAGTTCTTGATCATCAGTGATTGCAATCCTTTCACTATCAATGGACAGAAGAAGTAGGTGAAGTCCTCAATGACTTTTTGCTGGTATTCAGCGAAGAGAAGGAATTGGTGGAGGATGATCTCAGGGAAGGGATTATGGAGTTTCTAAGCCAAGTTGCTATTAAAATGGAAGATGTGTTGTACGTCCAAAATAGTATTAAGGTAGACAAATCCCTCAGCCCTGATGGGATCTATCCCAGAATATTGAGGAAGGCAAGAGAACAAATTGCTGGACCATTGAAAGACATCTTTGTGCCCTATTTGGCCAAAGGTGAGGTCCCAAAGGATCGGAGAATAGCCAATGTCACCCCATTGTTTAATAAAGGCAGCAGGAATAATCCAGGAAATTATAGGCCTGTGAGCGTCAAATCGGTGGTAGGGAAATTGATCAAAAAGATTCACAGGGATCAAATTCATATGCATTTAGAAGCAAAAGGAGTTATTAACAACAGACAGTATGGTTTTGTATGGGGGAGATCGTGCCTCACTAACCTGTGCGAGTTTTTTGAAGAGGCGATGAAGATGGTTGATGGAGAAAAAGCAGTTGGTGATGTCTACACGGACTTCAGTAAAGTCTTTGACAAGATCCCACATGTCAGACAAGTCCAAAACGTAAAGTCGTGTGGTATCAGGGGTGAGCTCGCAAGATGGATATAGAACTGGCAGAAGCGCAGGAGATAAATGGTAGCAGCAAAAGGAAGCTTTCCAGAATGGAGGGTTGTGACTGGGGGTATTGCATAAGTCTCAGTGCTGGGACATTTGCTGCTTGTGGTCTACATCTCCAACACATCCCTCACCTTCCTGGACCTCTCAGTCTCCATCTCAGGTAACCAGCTAGAAACTGATGTCCATTTCAAGCCCACAGACTCCCACAGCTACCTGGATACACCTCCTTCCACCCACCCGCCTGCAAAAATTCCATCCCCTATTCCCAATTCCTCTGCCTCCGCTGCATCTGCTCCCACGATGAGGCATTCCACTCCCACACATCCCAGATGTCCAAGTTCTTCAAGGACCGCAACTTTCCCCCCACAGTGGTCGAGAACACCCTTGACCGCGTCTCCCGCATTTCTCGCAACACATCCCTCACACCCCGTCCCCGCCACAACCGCCCCAAGAGGATCCCCCTCGTTCTCACACACTACCCCACCAACCTCTGGATACAATGCATCATCCTCTGACACTTCCGCCATCTACAATCCGACCCCACCACCCAAGACATTTTTCCATCCCCACCTTTGTCTGCCTTCCGGAGAGACCACTCTCTCCGTGACTCCCTTGTTCACTCCACACTGCCCTCCAACCCCACCGCACCCGGCACCTTCCCCTGCAACCGCAGGAAATGCTACACTTGCCCCCACACCTCCTCCCTCACCCCCATCCCAGGCCCCAAGATGACTTTCCATATTAAGCAGAGATTCACCTGCACATCTGCCAATGTGGTATACTGTATCCACTGTACCCGGTGTGGCTTCCTCTACATTGGGGAAACCAAGCAGAGGCTTGGAGACCACTTTGCAGAAGACCTCCATTCGGTTTGCAATAAACAACTGCACCTCCCAGTCGCGAACCCCTTTAACTCCCCCTCCCATTCCTCAGACGACATGTCCATCATGGGCCTCCTGCAGTGCCACAATGATGCCACCCGAAGATTGCAGGAACAGCAACTCATATTCCGCTTGGGAACCCTGCAGCCCAATGGTATCAATGTGGACTTCACCAGCTTCAAAATCTCCCCTTCTCCCACTGCATCCCAAAACCAGCCCAGTTCGTCCTCTCCCCCCACTGCATCACACAACCAGCCCAGCTCATCCCATCCCCCCACTGCATCCCAAAGCCAGCCCAGCCTGTCTCTGCCTCCCTAACCTGTTCTTCCTCTCACCCATCCCTTCCTCCCACCTCAAGCTGCACCTCCATTTCCTACCTACTAACCTCATCCCACCTCCTTGACCTGTCCGTCTTCCCTGGACTGACCTATCCCCTCCCTACCTCCCCACCTATACTGTCCTCTCCACCTATCTTCTTTTCTCTCCATCTTCGGTCCACCTCCCCCTCTCTCCCTATTTATTCCAGAACCCTCACCCCATCCCCCTCTCTGATGAAGGGTCTAGGCCCGAAATGTCAGCTTTTGTGCTCCTGAGATGCTGCTTGGCCTGCTGTGTTCATCCAGCTCCACACTTTATTATCCAGTCTATCCAACCTTTCTTCACAGCTAAACTCCCCCATACCAGGCAACATCCCATTAAACCTTTTCTGTACCCTCTCCAAAACATCCACATCTCTCTGGTAGTCCGGTGACCAGAATTCCCTCCCAAATGGTATCGTGGATCAGCCCACAGCAGGTGGACTGCAGCGGTTCAAGAAGGCAGTCACTACCACCTTCTCTAAGTCAACAAGGCATGGGCATAAAATGCTGGCCACCCAGCGACACCCATGCCCCACAAAAATGAATATTTTTTTTAAAATGCAGAGAGATCTCATTGTGGAGGTCCTCAGATCACTGAGGATGGTGGTGCAGGTAGATAAGACAGTAAAAGAGGCCTATGGCATGCTTGCCTTCATTGGAAGGGGCATTGAGTATAAGGGCAGACAAGTTCCACTGCAGCTTTATAGAACTTTTGCTAGTCCGGACTTAGAATATCGTGTACATTTCTGGTTACCACTCCACCAGAAGGATGTGGATGCTTTGGAGAGGGTACAGAAAAGGTTTACCAGGATGTTGCCTGATAATGGAGGATTTTAGCTATGAAGAAAAGTTGGATAGACAGGGTTTGTTTTCACTGGAAGGCAGGAGTTTGAGGGGCAATCTGATGTAAGGTTTATAAACTTGTGAATGGTATGGATAGAGTGGAAAGTATGATGTTTTTTTTTCCCAGGGTGGAGGAGTCAAAGATTAGGGGACACAGGTTCAAGATCCGGTGGGTGGGGAGGGGGGGGGTGCGGGGAGCGGGGCAGTGGTAGGGGAAGAAGATTCAAAGAGATGTGCCAGGCAAGTTTTTTAAGGAAAGGGAGTTGAGTGCCTGGAACTTGTTGCCAGAAGATGTAGTGCAAGCAGACAGAAGAAGCACCTGGATGGCTACATAAACAGGAAGGAAATAGAGGAATATGGATCCTGTAAATGAAGTCAGTTCTCGTCTGAAAGGCAAAATGTGTCGGCACAGGCTTAGAGTACTGAAGGGCCTGTTCCTGCTTTCTTCTTAGTTCTATACGTGCAGCTGCCAAGATTCTAAGCACTAGAATTTCCTCACTCAACCTCTTCGCCTTTCTACTCACCCTCCTCCTCTACAAAACTTCTCAGAATGGGCCTGTACATCTGTCTTACTGAAGTGGATGCTGGTTGTGGTGGCGAGAGTCTTGCCAGTTGCCTGGAAGGCTGAGAGGCCCTCATTGCCTCCTCTAACTGAACCATCCCCCAGGCCGTGGAGAAGCTGCTGGCAGCCCACTGGACCCAGTGGTAGAGCCCTCACCTAGCAACAGCTGCCCCGATCAGAGACGATGCACTGCACACAGCGGCGTCATTGAGGAGGACGTGTCTGCTGCTGGATGACATCCGCATCCACCCTTACCCTGCAACCCTGCACCCCCTGAAGTCCCAACATCATGGAGGCCCCAAGCCACAGCTATGCAGTATGGGTTTTGTGGGGAGTGAGAGTCTCACATGGAGAGGGGACAGTGGTGTCAGAACAAAGTGGGGTGGTGGTGTCTATTATTGAGTATTTCCGTCGACTTTATCATGCCCAGAGCCATGATCAGGCCTTTGATTGGCAGATTCCACCCTTCCCCAACCATCGTCCATCCCACGGCGCCAAGCAATCCATAGAATTTTACCCATAGGGGCATTGAATGATGCAAGGCCTGGGCTGAGTAGTAGTCAGACGAGGCTCTTACAAACTCATGAACAGGCCATTTAAGGCCTTCAACTGGTGGCAAATTGGGAAGGTGAAAGAGGAGCCTCCCTGCCTCGATCTTAATTCTTGGAGAGGCTGGAATATGGAGGGTGGGCATTGGGTACACCACTGCCTTGCCTAATTAAATGCCCTTCCCACCCTTTAAATTCCCTCTTCCAAAAGCAGAAATTCTCCCCAACAACTTCTCAAATGACTGTTGCTTGCTTTGTAATGTCTCTGGGAAGCTTCCTAGGACACTTTGTTATGCCAATGGCGCTATACCAATAAAAGATGTAGTAACTGGCCACAGTTCTTGGTATTCCATACTGCAGTCCTCTGAATCCCAAATGTGAAATCAAAGTATTACATCTCGAGGGAACACTATTGTGTCACTGAAATAGTTACTTTTCCTGACATGTTTGTGCGTCTCTCACATATAGTTTCTTGTTCTGCAAATAGTAACACAACTCATTTCAGTCTAAAGTGTACTTGGCACCTCTTCGAGCTGAAGCTGATTCAATATTAAAGCACTCAATTAACAAGGTCAAAGCACAAACATGAAGATCAAAGATTCAGCTGTTCCATTTTCATATCTTTCCAATAATTCTTCTGTCCATCAGTTCAAAGTGTTCACTTGGAAGCATGTATTACAGGGCCCAGGACATGTCAACATGGCATTATTTATATTGTGAAAATTCACTGTGACAAGATCTATTCCTCTCTGATTATGTTTCAAGCATTTTGTAGGTCAGCCAACATATCTTAATGTTCAATCACTTATTTTGTTATTATCTAGACTGTAGGCTATTGATTGAGTGCTGCAGTATGCCTAGCTGGCTATGATGGCATCCCTTAGAACACGTTTAATTCACTAAACTTGGTTTATATCTAACCTCAATATGGTTGATAAAGAACCTTAATTGAAGTATGAACCTGATTCTCATTAACTATGGCTAACTGGTCCTGGTGTGTGAATGTTATGTTTTGCAAATACCCAACATTCTCAATAATTAGTTTCTTGTTGAAAATATCTCCTGAGCTCATGGGTGGAATATTCCCATTTTCACTTGAAGTGTTTTGTCAAGAGAGATTCATGACGCTTATTTCACCCTGGCTCTGTGTGACTCTTCTCAAGCAACCCTCCACTCTTCACCTCACTAACCGAGCAGTCATGCTCTTGGGCAGCTTTGTTAGAGAATTATGCAGCTTGAATCACGCAGCAGGGGAGTCAGAAGTGCAAGGCCGTGGCTGGACCCACCTGCTTTCACACCCGTGGCTCCATATTTAAACTGTTGCTGCATACCGCTGTGAGCCAGAACCAATCCCTCACACCGTCCATCATGCTCATGTCTCTCCCCACCCTCGGACATGGCGCAGAGGAAAGGAAATCTCTGTCACTGCCTTAGAGACAGGGTCATGTAGTGTTTTATTGGAGCAAGTGGGGGTGAGGAGGGCAGTCTTTTCTCCAGCTGAAGGCCATAGTCACCTGGCCATGCCATGCTGGGCACAGATTGCAGCCTGGGGCAGCGCTGCACACTGGGTGAAGGAGGATGTCCAGCAGTGCAGGAGAAGAAAAGGTTATTCACAAGCTTCAAAATCTCCCTGCCCCAGACCTCATCCCAAAACAAGCCCAGCTCATTCTTGCCTCCCTGACCTGTCCTTCTTTTCTCCCACCTATCCGCTCCTCCCACCTCATCCCCAACCACACCTCATACCTACCAGCCTCATCCCTGTCTCCTTGGCCTGTCCAGCTTCCCCGGACTGACCAACTGCCACCTTAACTCCCCACCTACACTCACCTTTTAGAGCTCCATCCCTGCCTCCTTGCCCTGACCATCTCCTCTCCACCTATCAGCTTCTTTATCCATCTTCCATCCACCTCCCCCTCTCTCTCTATTTAATTCAGAGTCCCCTCCCCCTCCCCCATTTCTGAAGAAGGGTCCAAACCCAGAATGTCAGCTTTCCTGCTCCTCTGATGCTGCTTGGTCTGCTGTGTTCATCCCGCTCTACACCTTGTTATCGCCGATTCTCCAGTATCAGCAGTTCCTACTACCTCTAATGATCTTCTGTGTTACGCCGGAGTATGTGCCACCAGCTTCCATCCACTATCTCACACTCAGAGGGGCACCAGTCACTTTAACTCAGTTGCTGCACATCCCTATCCTCCAGGCTGATGGGCTACAGCCCTCGCTATTGCGCATCATGCCCGTTCTAGCATTCACACTCACTTGCCCCTTGCACATTACCACTCACTCACTGGGGACAACCTTTTCTGCCTCTGCATCACCATGAATAACCTTTGAACCTATTTCCACTATATTTAACCCATCTCTTTGTCTCATTGCATGGTGTGGACGAACCGCTGTTGGACTGGGGTGGACAAGGTCAGAAGTCACACAGCACCAGGTTATAGTCCAACAGGTTTATTTGAAATCACAAACTTTCAGAGCACTGCTTAAGTGTCAGGAGAAGTGATTTCACCTGACAAAGGAACAGCGCTCCGAAAACTTGTGATTTACAATAAATCTGTTGGACTGTAGCCTGGGGTTGTGTGACTTCTGTCACTGCATGAGAAACTGGCTAATCTCTCCAGGGTGATAACTCCACAACACTCCTGACTGTCCTTGCTATAATCTCTGGACTGGTTACACTGGACTTGCAGAACTGACTGTGGACCAATCATTGGACAGTAAGGACTAGACTCCCCAGGCTCAGGTAGGACCTAGTTGCTGATTGATCATAGCCAACACCCGGCACTGCAACAGGACAAACCCCTTGACTGATGATGGCAGTACCCCCGATTGACTGTCATTCCCCTTCACCTCACTAAGGACAGATCTCCTTTTACTCTCATACGTGGCCATTTACTTGAAATAACACACATGCTCTAGGTCTGATGTAGAGGGCCATCAAGACTCAATCATTGCTTAAATTCAAGGCTGAACGAGACAGATTTTTAATCAGTCAGAGGATCATAAGTTCTGAGAAAAAAGAGGAGAGTCATTTTGAGGACTATCTAATCGGCCATGATGTCAGTGAATGGTGGAGAAGACTCAAAGGGCTGAATGGTCTATTTTAGCTCCAATGTTTTTTCGTCTGATCATTGTCATGCCACACCAGAGAGGGGAAAATTAGACCCAATGCTTCAACAACTGTGTACAAACCAAACAGATTGATGAAAGCTTAGTGGAATGTCCACCTTGAATATTGACAACATTTGTTTGAAAGCAAATCAGTTCTGATTCCATTGGTGATTATTCATTAAGGTCAATGCTTGAAGTACCTTATGTTTACTCACTTCTTTAGAGGCCTGATTGCCCCCATTTGATCTTTAACTGCAACATGATACACCAGAACTCCTTTAGCAACATGGGGGTGTCACTAATGGCCAGGAGCTTAGCTGATGAGACCCACACTCTGGATATTGTGGCCACATAAGCAAGACAGAGATTAGGTAATCTGTGTGGACTGGTCTCTTCTCACCTCTCAAAAGAAAACTTGTTGGTGTGAGCAAGCCCCAAATCCAGAGAGTGGGAGATGTGGGAGATATGGACAATTTTAATGACCAGTTTCTGATAATCAGACATTCTTCCAGTAACACAGGCTTTTGCTGCTCAGATTCATTACCTGGCTGGATGCTGGGAGTGACAATTTATTGGCAGGAACCAGCGAACTGTGGCAATAGTCCTCAACTATTAAATGCCTGGGTGTTGGAGAGGCTGGATGTGGTCAGCGTTGGTCAGGGGAGTTGGGGGGGGGGGGTGGTGAGATAGGTGACAGGGTGGTCCTTGGAACAACAGAAATCTGAGTTATGTTCTGGAACTTTCTGTTGCTGGAAGTGATGAGCTTGGAGGTAGGGAGGGCCCTTAATTATGCTGGGTGGGGAGGTACCCAAACCTCACCATCTTCACTCGTTCAGTAGAATTAAGATGCACATTCAACCCACCTCTGTACACCCAACCAGTCGCCAGTCCAAGCCTTTTGAAAGTGGCCAACTAAGAAGGTCTTAAGGACTTCATCCCACTGATTAACCCACCTCAAGTTAGGCCTGTCGCTGCGCTGTGTGCCTGATAGCTGTTGCTGTGCGGACTATTTGTCACCTCAGTTCAGCGGGGGAAAGGCAAAAGGATCCCTCAAGCAGAAACAATCAATGCTTAATTTTGAAGGGCTGAATATTGATCAAGGCCTACGGGACCAACTTATCAACGATAAGTTTTTTGGCATCGCAATACCTGCCTCCCACTGTTTGAATGACCTCCAATCTGGGAATACTCTCCCCCAGTATTATTCACCTTTGGGTCTCCTGCACAGTCAGGTGACTCTGTTCCAGTAGTCATGGCCTTGCCTGGGACATTGCAGAAAACGTGAACCAGAGACCTGGACCTGTCTTTCCCCATGGGCCATTGTGGCCATGTCACTGCCTGATTGGCACATTGTTTGGTGCATCTTCCTACAAGAGGTGGCATGCCAGTCCCACCAGGTCCCAAGTGGTTAACAAGACCCATTCGCAACTCAAAGAGTTTCCATCCTTGTTTTCAGTCTTTGCCTCAGTCAGAATATCCACATTGGTTGATAACTAGAATCAAATATTCAAAGCTGAACTGAGGTAGTTATCTGGAAACATTTGAACCATACTGCGAGAAAAGAAAGCTTTTTTTTGCTGTAATCCATTCAATGTGCCTCCTTGTTACATCAGTTGCTAAGTTGTCTTTCAAATATCAGCAGTTGGTAACCAGTGAAATGAAACAAAAGTGGAAAGATAAATTGTTGATTAGCTCAATTTACCTTAGAGTTCAGAAGAAAATGAAGAAATTCCATTGAAACATCTGAAATTCATAAGGGAACTATTTACAAGGATGTCGCTAGGACTCGAGGGACTGAGTTATAGCGAGACTTTGGACAAGCTAGGACATTTTTCTTTAGGGTGTAGGAGACTGAGGGGGTCTTACAGAAGTGTATAAGATCATGAGAGGCATGGATAGGGTGAATGCACTCAATCTTTGTCCCAGGGTTGGCAAATTGAAGACTAGAAGGGCATCAGTTTAGAGCATAGAACATAGAACATAGAACATTACAGCACAGTACAGGCCCTTCGGCCCTCGATGTTGTGCCGACCTGTCATACCGATCTCAAGCCCATCTAACCTACACTATTCCGTGTACGTCCATATGCTTATCCAATGACAACTTAAATGTACCTAAAGTTGGCGAATCTACTACTGTTGCAGGCAAAGCGTTCCATTCCCTTATTACTCTCTGAGTAAAGAAACCACCTCTGACATCTGTCCTATATCTTTCACCCCTCAATTTAAAGCTATGCCCCCTCGTGCTCGCAGTCACCATCCTCGGAAAAAGGCTCTCCGGATCCACCCTATCTAACCCTCTGATTATTTTATATGTTTCAATTAAGTTTAGGCTAAGAAGGGAAATAATACACAGGAACCTGAGGGGGGAAAAGCATAAAGAATGAGCTGCCAGCAGAAGTGCTTGGGACAAGTACAGTAACAACATTTTAGATTAGATTAGATTAGATTCCCTGCAGTGTGGAAACAGGCCCTTCGGCCCAACAAGTCCACACCGGCCCTTGAAGCATCCTACCCAGACCCATCCCCCTATAACCCACACAACCCTGAACACTATGGGTAATTTAGCATGGCAATCCACCTAACATGCACATCTTTGGACTGTGGGAGGAAACTGGAGTACTCGGAGTAAACCGATGCAGACACGGGGAGAATGTGCAAACTCTACACAGACAGTTGCCCGAGGCTGGAATTGAACTCGGGTTCCTGGTGCTGTGAGGCTGCAGTGCTAACCACTGAGCCACTGTGCCGCCCCAAAGGCATTTAAATGGCATTTGGATGAATTCATGGATAGGAAAGGTTTAGAAGGACATGGGCCAAGGGCTGGGAAATAGGGTTAGCACGGATTGATGTTTTGGTTGGCATGGACCACTTTGAGCTGAAGGGCCTGTCTCCATGTTACAGGACTTTATGACTCTATGACTGTATGACTGAACTCTGAGTCAATGCTTCCCTTGGCTGGGAAGTCCAGCTTAAGCAGTCAGCCACTTGTTCCTATGATAGGCAGAAATGTCTTCTCAAAGTGTTATGAATCTTTGGGATTTTGTACCCCAGGGAGCTGTGGATGCATTGAGTGTGATCATAAGGTGAATCATTAATCTTTGTCTTACAACACCTTGGCCAGCACCATCTGGGATGCCCTGTGTAGATTCATGCCACCTATCTTTTTGATTGGTATCAGCCTAAGCTACAAAAGAGGGGTCAGTTAGCTCAGTTGGCTGGTTTGTGTTTAGAGAAATGGAAACAGCATAGTTCCAATTCCTGATGGATAAGGTTACCATGAAGGTTCCAGCTTCACAACCTCTCCCCTAGCCTGATGCGTGGTGACTTCCAGGTTAAATCACCACCAGCTGTCTCGCTATCTCTGTCTCTCTAATGACAGCTGCACTATCGTCAGCTATGGCATATTTATACGTCACAGACCGACATTTGCTATAAACCCACAGACTCCCGTGGCTACCTAGACTACACCTCCTCTCTCCCTGTATCCTGCAAAAACTCCATCCTGTTTTCAGAATTCCTCCGCTTCCCTTGCATCTGTTCTGAAGAGGAGACGTTCCACTGCCAAGCATCCCAGGTGTCCGCATTTTTCAAACAACACTCTTTCCCCGCTCTGTCATCCAGACAGTCCTCCACTGTGCCTCCTCCATTCCCCACTCCACAGCTCTAAACCACCCCTCCACACACATAATAAAGATAGGGTCCACCCTGTCTTCACTTTCCACGTCATCAGCCTCTGTATCTGACATTGTCATCCTCAAACACTTCCACCAACTCCAATCAGACACCAGCACCCGGAACATCATCCACTCCCCACACCTCTCTGCCTTCCACAAGGACCCTTCCCATTGCCACTCCTTAGTTTGCGCCACACTCCCCACCAACCACTCTAACCCACCTGGTACCTTCCCCTGTAACTATAAAAGATGCAACATCTGTCCACACACCGCCTCCCTCGCCTCCATCCAGGGCCTTAAACTGTCCTTTGAGGTGCATCTCCTCCAACCTGGTCTATTGCATCTGGTGCTCCCAATGTGGTTTTCCCTATGTCTGTGAGACCAAAGGTAGATTAGGTAAGCATTTCGCTGAGCATCTCTGCCAGGCCAGTCTAACCTCCTGGTCACTGCCCATTTCAACTCACCCCCACCACCCCCACCAACTCCTCCTCCAACATGTCCATTCTCAGCTTCCTCCAGTGTGGCAGCAATTCAGAATGCAAATTTGAGGAACAACACCTTATCTTCTGCCAGGACTTTGTACAGCACAGAGGACTCAGCATTAGGTCCTCTAATTTTGAATTAACTTCTCAACCATCCATTTCCACCCCCACCTCCTCACTTCCATTCCACCTGCTGACCTTCCCTCCTAGCTACCAACTGGATTCATCCCTGGCATCAACCAACCAAGTCGAACTTACTACCAATGTCCACCTATCACCATCACTACTGTGCTACATATGCTACTGTGCACCTCCCCCCACTATTTTATCTGCAGCTCCCCCTACCCCTACACACAGTCCTGAAGAAGGGTACTGTCCAAAGCATTAACTTCTCCTTCTCTTCAGATGCTGCCTGGCTTGCTGTGTTCTTCCAGCCTCATGATTGTCTACCTTACTTTATCTTTATCTCAGGTACTAGCACCAAATAGAGAAAGAGGCCCTCACAAAACCTTTAGTAGGAGATAGGCTCAGGCTTGATTAACATGATAGGTTTACTACATGTCACATTGTGGCTAGTTACATTACACGTGAAGCCCGTGATAGTCCCCTGTGACACATCAGGCCGAACTCAAGGTTAAGTACACAACTCCACAACTGTCTGTGTGGAGTTTGCACGTTCTCCCCGTGTCTGCGTGGGTTTCCTCCGGGTGCTCCGGTTTCCTCCCACTGTCCAAAGATGTGCACGTTAGGTGGATTGGCCATGCTAAATTGCCCGTAGTGTTCAGGGGTGTCTGAGTTATAGGGGGATGGGTCTGGGTGGGATGCTTCAAGCGGCGGTGTGGGCTTGTTGGGCCGAAGGGCCTGTTTCCACACTGTAGGTAATCTAATCTAATCTAATCTAATCATTTCTCAAACATTCTCGGGCAAAATGTAGAGGCAACTATCAAAACCTCCTAGCTCCTCCTAGCATATATCCTGATGTGCAAAGCTTATTGCATGATGTTAGCTAACCCCTTTGTGTCTTAACTGCTTTGTACAGCACCGTGGGGTCCATGAGGATTATGGAATGTGAGAATAATGCAGGCTTGTAAAATCTGGTTGCTGATCATTGAATTGTGGAGTAGGGCTGAATGACCTGAACAACCCCTTCTCTTGCTCCTATTTCTTGTTAATAAGTACATGCAAACAGTAGAATTATTGATACTTGAGAGATATATCCCGCAAACCATCATAAATTCTAGTCCCTTTAGAAGTGTTAATGTATCTGACTTACAGCTCTGAAAATCCCCTCTCTGCCTGAAAGTCTCTTTCTCTCTCTCCGCCTCTCTCTTGGGTACTAAACCCCATATTAAATGTACCTTCTTATTCATTCTCTAATTAGAACATGGCTATGAAGTAATGTCCTTAGAATCTGGAAAGTTAGGGCAAGTACAGACCGGACAGATGGGATAACTGTGTCATCTCTCTGATGGCTGTTGAGTCATAAGCAAAACTGAGCTTTCACTCAGCTATCGAAGCTTGGCAAATCTCCAGAAAGAAAGCTGCCACATATTTGCCACTTAATTTCAACAACTTGAAGTCAAGGATAAAGAATGAAGTGAACAAAAATCTTACAAGGACAGCTCCTCTCCTGCTGTGCACTGGTGGGAAAGTGAGAGACACAGTTCATCGTAAATTTCATGAAATTAATTACAGGTGCTGGATTGCAATTTGAAGGGAGGAGGATCTTGCATTTATCTAGTACCTTTCATGGAGAAAAATAGATCGAGGTGCTGTCAAATAAGCTGACCAAAAGCTTGGTCAACAAAGTAGGTTGTTAGGAACATCTTAAATGAGGAAGGAGAGGTAGAGAGGTGAACAGGTTTAGGGAAGGAATTCAAGAGCTCATAGTATTGGTGGTTGAAAGCTCGAGAGGCCAGAATTGTTCCAAGAGTTGCAAACTGCCTTGGACTCCTCACTAAGAAGTCTAGCTTAATTTACCATTTCTCTGTTTCACCTTTTTAAAGTACCTTTTGGGAAAAACATTAGAATTGCTCAGCAGGATATACACATTGGGCTGGTAATTAAAACCGTTGGTAACCCAAGAGGAGGATGGTCTGCAGGAATACCTGAAAAAATGGAGATCCTGGCTGATCAGAGATGGAGAAGCTGAGGTAGAGAATTATTGAGGAAAAAAATACCCAGGATAACAGGTGAGCTCGAAAGTTCTCTTATTGGGCCAGGAGAAGCACATCTGCTCATTAAGGAACCTTAAGAAAATGTAAAAACACAATTTGCCTGAGCCTATTCTCTCTGGCTCCCAATCGTGCTGTTTAGTACAAATGATCCCACCCGACATCAAGAGTTTAAATCTTGTTGTGGAACCAAAGATGTCATCATTCCTTGATATATTTTCCCATTTTAATTAAGTCCCCACCTAATTAGATACACACACACAGTCTACAACCCAGCATCGTGGGGCCCCTTTATAAGCATGCTTATTGCTGTACCTAACTCAGTTGAGCCTTGGGATCAAAATCCTTGACTTGTCTGATTTGTTTTGTTGAGCTACACACTAGACACGCTCACTGAGTCATCAGGGTGCGTTTCTATTTTTGAAGTATGGATTTCTTTATTTAGGGTAGGGCTCAGTTGCATATTTGGTCTCTGTGTTCACCATAGCCTTCTCCACCCTTTACCAAGTTTGCACGTAATGTAAGGCACAATTATACAAACAAAAACTGTTTATTTAAACACATAAGAAAGATGGTTTTTGCTCTTATTTGCTCACCAACCACTGAGACACTGCCAACCAAATAAGAGTTGGTATGTTACATATAACCCTAAACCATGGATTACCAAAAACAACAAATAATATTTATTTATAGTACAGTAAGTTATTGTTACATATGATTATGAAAATAAAGTAAAATGTGTCTACGTCACCATAATCCAGCACCATTTTAATTACTTAAATTATTTTCTAAAATCATACAAAGTGAGAACAAATTCCATTTTATTATTCCATCCACAGCTTTTTGATTTTCTAAGTGTCTGCGAGATGCCTCTACACTCTGCAGCCACCAATATTGTCCCTGACGATGCAACACCAAGGAGGAAAAATACTGAAGCAGCCCCTGCTGTGGACCAGACCAAACCCATCTCATCGCCACTGATACTCCAGCTTTTTGGCTCCTTTTACATCATGAACCAACACATAGCACTTTGCAGGAGCGTTATAAAACTAAATTTCACTCCACCTTTCCTGGAGAAGTATTGCAGCATTTGACCAAAGGTTGGATCAAAGAATTATGTTTTAGGGAGCATCATAAATAAGGAAAGAGGGCTGGAAGTTAGGTAAGTCCAATGAGGGGGATTTCAGAGCTCAAAGTCTTCACATTGTCCCCAAAGTGCCGCAAATAAATTTAGAGACGTTCAAGAGACCAGAATTGAGGGTCGGACTTTTCTGAATGCACAGAATGGTCATGGAGCAGAAGGAGGCAGTTTGGCCCTTCATGGTTGGAACAACTTGTAGAGCATTTTGGATTTGTGCCCAATTCCTACCTTTTCCGTATAACCCTGCAAGTTATTTCATTTAAGTAGTCATCCAAATTGCTCATAACCGCCTCAGATCGTGCCTGCTCTATTACATTTCCAGGCAATCCATTCCAAATCTGGACGACTTACTATGTGAAAAGGTTTTTTTTCTCCCCCATCTTGCATTTGCTTTTATTTTTGCAAAACATTTTAAAGCTGGGCCATCAGGTCCTCAATGCTTTCACGAGTGGGAACAGTTTATTTGGGTCGATTCTATCCAGATCCCCCATGATTTGGGCAGTCTCTATCATATCTCATCTCAGCTTTCTCCTCTCCAAGGAAAGCAGATCCAACTTCTCCAGTCTGTCCTCATAACTGAGATTTATGATCCCTGGAAACATACTTTTAAATCTCTTCTGCACTTTCTCCAGTGCATTCACTGAATTCCTAAAGTGTTGTCCCCAGAATTGTGTACCATGTTCCAGTTGAAATCTAACCAGTGCCCGATATATGTTCAACACAACCTCACAACTCCTGTATTCTGTGTCTCGATTAGTGAAGCTTAAAAAAAATTATTTGCTTCATTCTATAACAACAGCTGTAAAGTTTAATCATTTATACACATATCTACTCAGATCACTCTGTCATTACAGTGTCTCCATGTTCTTTGTACCAGACTGTTACACCTTATGATTCTCTGCGTTAAATTGCATCTACCATTTGTCTGCCTACACCACCAACTTGTCATCAGTCTTTCAGAAGTTATGTAGTCTTCCTCACAGTTTAAAATTCTTTCAAGTTTTACGTTTTCTAAAAACTTTGAAATTGTCCCTTACACACCAAGTTCGAGATCGTTAATACATATTGTTATGCAGCAGACCAAGACTTCACAATATATTATGAAGAAAGCCTAGAGCCTAATGATTTCTTATTTGAAAGGGAAGTGTCAGGCATTACATTTCAGATGCAATTCAATTGGTCAAACTATCAGATTTGAAGCAAAACACATAGTCTGCTACAGTTAAAATACAACAAAAGAAAGAAAAAAATTGGAATAACTTAATTCTATTGGAAAACTTAACAAAATAATGGATTATTTTACCACTAAACAGTAACTGTTCCAATATAGAAATATCTTATAAATTTGGATGATTATTTAAATTGAAATAACTTGCAGGGTTGTAGGGAAAAGGCAGGAGTTTGGCATAATTTATGCTCTGCAAGCTGGTCCAACCATGAAGGGCCGTCTGCACTGTAACAATTCCATGCATTTAGGCAAATTCAGTAAAATAGGTTGTCTCACATGCAATTCTAGCAGCAGGAAGAGAGCCCAAGCTTTTAGCAGTAGCAAAGAGAGGAAAAACTGCTTCTACATCCAGCTTCAGGACCCCAGCATCTGCTATTTTAAAGCTAAAAGTAAAAGCCCTGGTTCGCTGGGAATTTGACCCCACCTATTCAGGGTGCTTCTATTGTCCCAACTTTTAAAAAAATCCCAAGGCGTCACAAGCTCTTTACTACTTAGGATTAAAGTAGACACTCATAGCCTCTGACTTAAAACCTCTCCTTAAAAATGGACAAAATATACCTCCTAAGGCCATAAAATTATTACAGTACCAGGAAAAGAAAGAGTTTGATTACAGATTCCTTGGCAACTCTGCTACAAACGTTCCTCCAGCCTGAAAAATATCCACTTGCCATTACTCTCTGTGTCCCATCACCAGGCTGACATGGAGTCAACCCAAGGCAATCACGAATTGCTTACATGAGACTGCTGTAGTGACAAGGGAAGCAATTGGATAATGAACCTAAACTTGTAAATCGAATTTTAAAAACAATTAACTGAAAATAGCAAGACTGAAACACCTTAACTTTGAACACCTTATTTCCAAGCTTGGTTTAGTAGTGACATGGCATTCTCTACCTCTGGGTCAGAAAGTTATGAATTTGCACTCTGAGGAATTCACCCAGACACTTCATGGTTACTTCAGTGTTTAATCAAGCATTCCAGCAAGGCTACTCTTGGGTCTGTATAGTTCTCAATCTGTATTTTTGCAAGCTATTTTGGTTAAGAAAATATTTTCCACTCTTGCTTTTCCCTTACTTTCCAGACATGTTAATTTTCCTTTCTTTACATAATATTTGATATTATTTAATCACATGTAAGTAATTTGGACATTTTTAGGTTTATCGAACAAAAAAGAGACGAAGACAGGAAATTCCATTTTGTTCTCCAAGTGACCTCACCACTGAAATCACCAACTGGATTTATGTTCCTTATTTTTCCTGCTTCCCACCATTAAATTAAAGAAAAAAAAATTGGGTTTCTGTTGGCAGCAAATGTGGTCAAACAGCCAGTTCTTCAGTAAATTCAAAACATATTTCAACTTGTCATCTTTTAGAGGATGCACTTCCATTGAGAAACTGAAAGTGCCTTAATCACTGAAATGATTTCTGGCACTGAGGGGGTTAAGGTTCCACATTGGTGGGTCCTATTTATCAGGTACCACATTACTTGTTTACGGAAGGTAGTTTGTTGTGTAGGAATTTTAAAGACAGATGCAGTCCAAGATTTTGAAGAGATGAACAGAATCCCATGAGGTATAGGAGCGGGAGTAGGCTTACAACCCATTGTATTGGCACACCATACAATCTTGGCTAATCTTGGGTGTCCCTTTCACCTCTCTGCCCAATCTCCATATGCCTTAATTTCCAGAAGATCAAGAATCTTTCTACCTCACTCTTAAACGTATTCAGTTTTAGAGCATCTTCAACACTCTGAGGCAGAGAATTGAAAAGCCTGACCACACTTAGAGTGAAGGGATTCTGTCCATAATTCAACAAGCGCTGACAACCAAGGCTTAAAATACTTGGTGCTGGCAGATAAATTCACACCCCACATCTCAAGAAAGTTCAATTAAGTGGGCAACCCATGTAAGAAACAGACATGGCTTCTCCAGTCATAGATTCTGTCTCTCTCATGCTCATCTAACCATGTATGAGCCTATGAGTAGCAAATGTTTCAGAGAAACAATGGAGATTTAGAGAAGCAGTCGGGAAGGTAAGTAACATTAATGAGCACGCTACTATTATTGCTGTGGTTAAGACCCAAAGATTGCTATCAGCTTGGTCCAAGCCTCGGAGAGTTTGGGGTAGAGAGGAAGAGAGCTACCAAGGGGAAGGGGAAGAAGGCTGGGAGGAAGAGGTTGCAACATTTGGAATGGGGTGAGGATGCAGAATAAGAGATTGTAAAAGAGAGGTAGCAGCTTTAAACTTGTCAAGAAATTAATAATCATCTTGAAACTACTGAGATGATAAATTCCTTGAAAATGAATGTGGAATCACCAGTTCATGGCTGCATATGTTCACTGACTACTCTAGTGGGAAAAATGTAGTGCTATGGGCATGAGCACTGCGCCTATTGTTAAGCTTACATCTGGTATTGGGATCAGAGAATCAGTAAACAGTGTAGTAACTGCCTGGTTAAAATCTTCCAGCTTTATGAATATGTGATGGAAATGCATTAATTGTGACCTTGATGACCTGCGGATGTGCTTTGGTGATTATTTTTGTATAAAATATGTGTCAACTTTCTTGAAAACATTTCTGTTACTAATTCATGTTGAATAAAAATCAAAAGAACTGTGAATGCTGTAAATCAGAAACAAAAACAGAATTTGCTGGAAAAACACAGTAGGTCTGACAGTATTTGTGAAGAGAAATCAGAGTTAATATTTTGGGTCAAGTGACCCTTTGCCAGTTCTGAGATAGGGTCACCGGACCCAAAACGTTAACTCTGATTTCTCTTCACAAATACTGTCAGACCTACTGTGTTTTTCCAGCAAATTCTGTTTTTGTTGTGAGTTTATGTCAGTTGTCTTGTGCCAATTTAAATACTGAAATGCCAAGGAAATAAACACACTTTCCTTGAGGGGGGGAGAAGATTATGGCTTCAAAAAGTGAAGCTGCCACAGCCCTACTGAACTATTTGTGCCTTTTACTTTAAGGCAGAGTCGATAGTTTTGAATATTGATGAATTCTTCTAATTCTGCTTTTTTGAGAGCCGAAGTACCCCATTTATCAATTACAGAAGATATTCTTACAATATGACCATGTCACCAAGTAAATGAGTTGATGTGAATGGAAAAGAAGCCTTTAAAAATCAAATAGCCCTAGAAAATCAAAAGGGAGCCCTCAGTAGAAAGGTTGGTATTTTGATTCTTGAACTATATTTACCCTATCAAGCCCCTTTACAATTTTGCTTCAATTAGATTACCTCTCTTTCTTCGAAACTCCAGAGAATGTTGATGCCATTTATTCCATCTCCCATTATAAGGTGAACTGTGATCCTAGGAGGTAATTTATTAAATGATTGCTGTACCACCTCATGTGTCCTTCATAAAATACTGAGAGCAAAGCTGCACATAATCTTCCAGCTGCAGTTTCACCAAAATCCTGTACAAGTTTAGAAGACTTCTTTAATCCTGTACTTCTGCCCCCATTCAATAAAGGCCAATGACATTTTGCTTTTCTCATTGCCTGCTGTATTTCTATGCTTGCTTTACAAGAACTCAAAATCTCTCTGAACTTCATAGGTTTCACACCTTTCAGTTTTTCTCATTCGCCCATCTTTCCAAAGTTAAGGCAACAATTAAATCACATGAATAGAATGGGCTGTTCAGAGTCTTGTCCTAATTTTCAGTAATGGTGAGTCATAGAGCTGTACAGCACAGAAAACAGATCCCTCAATCCAACTTGTCCATGTCAACCAGATATCCTAAATTAACCCAGTGCCATTTGCCAGCATTTGGCCCATATCCCTCTGATCCTTTCTTATTCATATACCCATCCAGATGCCGTTTAAATTTTCTAATTGTACCAGCCTCCACTACTTCCTCTGGCAGCTCATTCCATACACATGCCCACCTCTACTTGATAAAGTTGCCCCTTGGGTCCGTTTTAAATCCTTCTTCTCTCACTTAAACCTATACCCTCTTGTTTCGAACTCCCCTACCATGAGAAAAAGACCTTGGCTATCCACCCTCTCCATGGCCCTCATGATTTTGATTTGCTTCTCTCAGCATCTCTTGGATTTATGGTAGAATGGAATCTCAAAGAGAAGGAAAGGAAGTTAACTGCTTACAGTGTGTTTTTGTGACCTGAAACCTAACACATACAAGTGGCAGTATTTGGTATTGATTGACCTCACAAGTTAGATGAGGATTTCTTCCAGTGTGTATTTTATATTACTCATGGATAAAGCATACTTGAGGCATTACTTCGTGAGAAAAGATCTATTTAGTCGTCAAAACATCATGAGCAGGATTTATGGACCCATTGAGGCCTAGAAAGGAGTTGGGAGGACACTGAAACTGCATATTTCTCGGCCCCAAACTGTGCTTGGGCCAGATGGATGTGGGATGAGATAGGCCCATGGTCTCACATGCAGTGAGTAGACAATGGAAGAAACTAAAGCCAGATTGATGCTTTTGAAGGAGGCCAACTTGGAATTTCCAATCAATTCCTAGGACCCCACACTGTGCCATTACCTGGAAGTAGACACCCAAGTTCCAGGGTTGGCTTAGAGATCCTCCCTGTCTGCCTGGGAGAAGCAGTAACCCTGTGGTTTTCACTCCTCGCCCCAAGCTCAATTTCTCAAGTTCTCTTGTTTCACCAAACATTCAGGCAGCAAAGAGAAGATGCCTCATTTTAGGGCACACTGTATGTCACCCATTCTTAATCCTGTTGCTGCTTTTCTGTAAGTATGATCGGACTCTAGTTGTTGAGGGGACTGCCCAAATTCCTTACAGTGTGGAGTGTCCACCCTCTGTCTACTAATGAGCCAACCTGGGAAAAGTGGCAGTGGGGAAGTGCTTCATACACAGTGTGAGGTTCTGACCAATTCCCATTTCAGCCTGTCGATAGGCTTCAGAAGTCTGCAACAGATATTCTGCCTCGTGATCACACTCCAGGCTACATGCGAGCAGTGGTAGATGTAGGTATAGTTCCAACATTAAAAACACAGGTACATAAATAGGAAAAGTTTAGAGAGTTATGGGCCAAACACAGGCAAACGGAGCTAGTTAAACGTGGGAAACTTGGTTGCCATGGACAAGTTGGACTGAAGGGTCTATTTCTGTGCTGTTTGACTCTATGACTCTGTGAAAGTGCCACAGGGGTTCATCATATTCAGAGTACTGTGCTCACATTCAACAAAATTACTAATCTCACCTCTGTTGACTTTGTGATGGAAGTATGTAGTCTTGCACTCGCAAATCATGTCATTAGTGGGACAACAGCTAAAAAGTGAAACTCTATCTTTTAAATGTGTCGCTTATTGCTGCTATCACAGCTAATTGTTTTTGAAATATTTGTTTTTGTAACCCGCTTTAATATCATGATTCCATCTTTAGTATGCAATTACACTGACTGGCTTCTGTGAATGCCAAGCTTACCACCCCAATTAAAGCTGGAAATAGCTTTCCTTTATTGTTTTGCCGACATTTCAGCAGGAAAATACTACACTGAGTTACCACGCCAGTCAACTGAGAGCATCAGTGTATCAGGAGGCTCCAAATCACAACCAGGTGATTGCTGGGCTCAGCCTCTGAGAAAATGGGACCTCAGCTGGCTAAAATATTTTCCTATTGTGTTTGTAATGAAAATCAGTCAGTAAATAGCAGATAACAGCTAGATTCATGAAATAGCACATTCATCTTGGAAAAATATCACAAAGACTCTCAGTGCACAAGAAACAGCCTTGCTTGGAGCCGCTTCCATTTTATTTTCATATCTTCCTTAGTTTTAGTTTTGCAACAGGTTTATTTCAACTGTTTAGAATTATGCACCTTCCTGCAGGCTAATGCATGTATTTTCCTCTGTAAATGTTGCAGATTTTGTTATTGTCTGCTGGCATGATTATTCAACGAATGATTATTAAAAACACTGATACGTTGCACTGAAATACAACAATGACTTACATTTATTTAACACCGTTTGTGCAATAAAATACAGCCTAGATACTTTGCAGGACTGTAATCAAACACATCCTGACACTGGCCTCAGAGGAAAGCATTCAGAGGGGTGAGCAAAGGTAAAGGAGAAGAGAAGTGGAAAGGTTGAGGAGGAAGATTAAGGACTGAGGCAGCTGGAGGCATGGCTGCCAAAATAGAATTATGAAAATTGTAAGATATGCTGCCATTTTTTGAAACATGCGCAATATATGAAGTAGAAGTCAGGCCTAATAATTCAGTGGCTATAACATATTTGTAGCCTTCCTGGAGTCAGATACATTTTGTCGAAGCTCTAATTTTACACTCATCAGGACAATTGGACAATGAATGGGGCTGGGGGTGGGGGGGGGGGGGAGGTTGCGGGTTGGATGGTTTATATTGTCAGGGATGATAGTGCTGATTTTTTGGCAGGTGAACCTTGTTTGGTAGGGGCAATGCTACTGAGAGTGCACTAGTTAGATGATGATGGACAGTTAACCACCAAGCTTTGTTTTACTTTTAAACCAGGTAAGATGACTCTGATTGGTTTGTGAAGTGAACAGGTGGTTGCTGTCTCTTGATCTGGTGAGTTGAAATAATATATGCATTTTCTGTCTGCGAGGAACATTGCCCTGTACATTTGAATATGTAGCTTCCAGGAACAAAGCAAGTGAAGTGCACTATGCTTCTGACTGACAATCTTAATTTTCTATGCACCAGCAACATAAAAGGTGATCTTTGATTAACAAGATACTGCTATCAAGCTTAAAAAGCTGTCTGCCTACCACACAAGTAAGTGATGCGGGAAATGAACTTCAGTGCCAGCGTAATGCTAATTATGGAGGTCATATGTTCCAAAGACTGACAGAACATTTCAACACCATGTCCCTTTGACTGTTTGCATTGACCACATTCAAACAGTGCAGCTTGTCAAACACAAAACACACAGGGTCCAACATCAAGGTGTAGAGCCGGATGAACACAGCAGGCCAAGTAGCATCAGAGGAGCAGGAAGGCTGACGTTTCAGGTCAAGACCCTTCCTTAAACATAGGGGAGGGGAAGGTGTTCTGAAATAAATAAGGTGAAAGGGGGAAGCGGATAAGAGATGGATAGAGGAGAGGATAGGTAGAGAGGAGACAGACAGGTCAAAGAGGCAGGGATGGAGCCAGTAAAAGTGAGTGTAGGTGGGGAGGTAGGGAGGAGATAGTCAGTCCAGGGACGATGGACAGGTTAAGGGGGCAGGATGAGGTTAATAGGTTGGAGATGTGATGGGGCTTCAGGAGAGATGAGGGGATAGGTGGAAGGAAGGACAGATTAGGGAGGTGGGGACGAACTGGGCTGGTTTTGGGATGTGGGAGGGGAGGGGAGATTTTGAAGCTGGTGAAGTCCATATTGATACCATTGGGCTGCAGGGTTCCCAAGCGGAATATGAGTTGCTGTTCCTGAAACCTTCGGGTGGCATCATTGTGGCACTGCAGGAGGCCCATGATGGACATATCGTCTGAGGAATGTGATGGGGAGTTGAAATGGTTCGCGACTGGGAGGTGCAGTTGTTTATTGAGAACCGAGCGTAGGTGTTCTGCAAAGCGGTCCCCAAGCTTCCGCTTGGTTTCCCTAATGTAGAGGTAGCCACAATGGGAAGAGCGGATGCAGTATACTAGGTTAGCAGATGTGCAAGCGAACATCTGCTTGATGCAGAAAGTTTTCTTGGAGCCTGGGATGGGGGTGAGGGGTGAGGTGTAGGAGCAGGTGTAGCATTTGCTTTGCTTTCAGGGAAAAGTGCCGGGTGTGGTGGGGCTGGAGGGGCCTGTGGAGCGGACAAGGGAATCACGGAGAGAGTGGTCACTCCGGAAAGCAGATAAGGGTGGAGATGGAAAAGTGTCTTTGGTGGTGGGGTTGGATTACAGATGGCAGAAGTGTCGGTGGATGATGCGTTGGATCCGGAGGTTGTTGGGGTGGTATGTGAGGACGAGGGGTATTCTGTTTTGGCAGTTTTGCGGGGGGCGGGGTGTGAGGGATGTGTTGCGGGAAATGCGGGAGACGTGGTCAAGGGCATTCTCGACCACTGTGGGGGGGATGTTGCAGTCCTTGATGAACGAGGACATCTGAGATGTACGGGAGTGGAATGCCTCATCCTGGGAGCAGATGTGGCAGAGGGGAAGGAATCCAACATCAAATGTGATTCCACAATTGGACTACATTTGCAAAATAATCCTGGGTGTGCCAGGAATTATGCATTCAGATCATTTAAGATTCTTAGTCAGGCTCAGAATGTGTTGTGCTTCTAAGCCACATATTATGACACAGAGTCCCGTTCTTTACAGCAAGTATATGGACACACATTTAATCTTTTTTCATGCAACAAAACAAGTAACAGGTATTTTCTGGCTCATTTCTCAGGCAACTCCCCAACCAGAGTCAATCTGTTGGTTTCAATTTTAGCAGAGCTTGGCAGTTAACTGCCAGTCACAAACTAACTGGTGCATGATCCATGACAACACCTCTACCAATCAGAATCCAACTGCCAAATAATCAGCCCTCTCTTCTCTTACCATACAAAAACCTTGTTTTCCATGTACATTGTTTTTTTCTTGCAAATTATCCAGATGAGTGCAAGATGGAAAGTCCCAACACAATGCATCTTTACTTCAGAATCACTCAAGCTCTTTAATCATTTATTTGTGTACATGTAGTTACTGCTACAGAACTCTCCATCTGGATGTAGTGCTCAAATGGACAATCTCACTTGGGCAACATTGACCCTCAGTATCCCTGGATGATCCTGTTGAGAAACTGAGGCTGGTCCCCTAATTGTCACACTCCCAGTGGAAATGACAGCTTCCATGCCTTTACTACTCTCACAGGATTAGCCAACTGTTGTGATAATCATTCCTGGACTTTGTTATCTCAGGTACAAAAAAAAATAACTGTAGTCGAAGTGTACATGAATAGCACTAGCCAGTTTCAAGGTGCACAGTATGTTGGAAAATATACGTTCACTTCCTGACTATGTTAAAAATCCACATTAACACGTAATGAAACTGCCTGTCGGAGCTTGCCACAAGGTAATTCTGACATCCCACTAACAATACCGTGGTACCTCAGTTTGCGTTGCCAACCTTCTGACTGTTCTAGACAGAAAGTAGCAGTGGAAACGTGCTTTTCAGAATGGAGATCCCAACTATCCCCTATGAACAGGGTAGATGCAGGGAGGATGATCCCGATGGTGGGTGTGTCCAGAAACAGGGGTCACAGCCTGAGGATTCGGGATTGACCATTTAGGGTGGAGATGAGGAGCTATTTCTCACCCAAAGAGAGGTGAGCCTGTGGAATTCATTACCACAGGAAGTAGTTGATGCCAAAACATTGAAGGTATTCAAGAAGTGACTAGATATAGCACTGAAGTTCACCTGACAAGAGAGCAATGCTCCAATAGCTTGTGATTTCAAATAACTCCATTGGACTATAACCTGGTGACATCTGACTCTGAAGAAAATGAACAGTGGTTTGTAAATGCAAGGTTTTTTTCTAGTTTATTTAAGCTTTCAACTTTAAAAAGTTTCTTCACAATATTGCAGAAAACTTCTTTAATACAGTAGACCACAATTACTGTCAATATTGAACAATATTCTGTTATACTGGGTCCCAGTACCTACTCAATGGGTAGCTAGATTTAGTTGTTGATGAATTAAACATTGCGACAGAGACACTCAAACACTGAACACAACACGGACAGTAAAGCTCAAAGTACATATCCGTTTGTGCAGCAATTAAACTACAGCTGATATGCTTGCATCGTTTATTGCCCACATTATTGCATTCTTTGGAGTAGGGCAGGATGTTGAACATTATTTAGTTCAAGGGTCTTTCCAGCTCAGTCATTTAATTTGCTGCAGAAAAATAAATATTGATGTGACTGTTTACATTTGCCAGAGCAGCAGAGTGCTTGAATGTCTCTCACACCAAAGCTTTGTGGTAATATACCTTTCAATGATTGTTAGAATAACAAATTCTTGAAAAGAGTTTTGTCTGTTACAAATGTTTCTAAGCACGATAGATTATCCTGAAAACAGCACCAAAGATTTGAAGCAGCTGAATCATGGCAACCTACATACAGATATTCGTTTTAACTCCAAGGTCTTGCTTAGCAGAACACAGAATCCTGCGGTGGATGGGAAAACATTGGTGAAAACCACGTGCAGGAGACAAAAATAAATCTTCCACTCCCATCATTCCTCCAAAATGTTCAGAATTATTCTGAAGCCAATGGTTCTATTATTTGGCAAAACAATCTTCCAGACTTATCTTTGGTGGTGAGGCTGCTGATAGATTTTCTGGCATACCAGGTTTCTTTTCTGGTGTCTGACTGTGAATTTCTGGTGAGGTTCATTAATGAAGGAATTTAAATTAACACAAGAAATAAGAACAGAAATGGACCATTGAGTCTGCTTTGCCATTCAATGTAATCAGTAGGCTCTTCTTGGACTTCAATGTTCTTCTCCCATTTCTCTTGATTCCTGAGACACTAAAGCTCTGTCTATCCCAACAGTAAATGAATTCAGTGATGGGCCATCTGGTTCACAGAATTCCGAAGATTCAAGGCCCCCTTTGAATGAAGAAACTTCTTCTCATCTCAATCGGAAATGCCTCGTTTCTTACCTTGAGGCTGTGGCCCATGTTATAGATTCCCCCGACCTGAGGAAACAATCTCCTCACAACTACCCTGTCAAACTGCTTCAGGAATTTGCACATCTCAATTAGGCCTCCGCTTCTTTATCTGAGCTCTAATTTGTTCACCATCTTGTGATAGGACAACCCGTCACCAGGGGGCCTACTTTAGTGAACCCTTCCTGTCCTGTCCTGACCTGACAAAACTTGTGGATAGATAATAAAATGTGAGGCTGGATGAACACAGCAGGCCAAGCAGCATCTCAGGAGCACAAAAGCTGACGTTTCGGGCCTAGACCCTTGATCAGAGAGGGGGATGGGGGGAGGGAACTGGAATAAATAGGGAGAGAGCGGGAGGCGGACCGAAGATGGAGAGTAAAGAAGATAGGTGGAGAGAGTGTAGGTGGGGAGGTAGGGAGGGGATAGGTCAGTCCAGGGAAGACGGACAGGTCAAGGAGGTGGGATGAGGTTAGTAGGTAGCGGGGGGTGCGGCTTGGGGTGGGAGGAAGGGATGGGTGAGAGGAAGAGCGGGGGGTGCGGCTTGGGGTGGGAGGAACTTGTGGATAGCCCAGCTATCCACCCAAACTGCTATTCTCCTCTCATCACTGGCCATTCCTATTCATGTTCATTAAGGTATTTCTCAACTCACAAATAGCGTAATCTAAAGTTTTAGTGATGTGTAGCCTTTGGACGCCACAATCCTTCAGTTTTTATCGAGTTGAGTTCATAATTGCTCTTCTAAGATTGAACTTTGGAAAATGTAACCTCCCAATCAAAAGGCTGAAAGTCAAAGGAGAAGAACGCATAAGATATACCAGTCCCTGTGCAGCTATGGGCACAGATGGCAAAGAACCATGATGAAAGTCTGTGTTCATGACTAACATGAACATTGTAAATTGTGCAAGTATATGTCTCCTAGAATACCATAAAAGTACATCAAGTAAGGTTAGTGCAAAATATTCTTTCAGATTAAAAGCTCAGCACCACGTGTTATTCCATAAATGTAACAAACTTTTTTGGTTGTAGCGCAGTAGGCCAGGATGCGATTCTTTTAATCTGGATTCACACTTGAAACCAAACCAGCCACTTAAGGCAAGTTTCTGCAACAAATCCTGAATGCAATGAAATAGAGCCAGAAAATGCTGTTAAAAACTCAGCAGGCCAGATAACATCCTCAGAGAGAGGGTTTTAGGTCATTGACTTTCTAAATCGGAACCAGGAAGAAAAGTTTGAAATCAAAGCAGAAAGTGTTAGAAAAACTCAGCAGATCTGGCAGCATCTGAAGAGAGGAATTGAGCTAACGTTTCGAGTCTAGGACTCTTCTTTGAAATGTTCCAAGAAGCAGTCATACCAGACTCGAAATGTTAACTCTGTCTCTCTGTCTCCACAGATACTGCCAGACCCGCTGAGTTTTTCTAACACTTTTTGCTTTTACTTCAAATCTCCACATTTGCAGTATATTGCTTCTGATGTGGAAAACATTTGTGATGCACTGATTTTAGGTAAGTATGGAAGAAAAGAAAGGTGGTGAAGGTAGAATAAATGAAAGGTGTTTTGTGGAGATTAAATGATAAAAGCAAAACAGGGTGGTCATTGCACAAAATAAACTAACAAAAGATAAGTGTTGAGAAGGTGCAAATGGCAATAATAGGATTGGTGCCAGCACCTGTTGTTTGAAAAAATGGAAGCAATAGTTATAGAGTCATACAGGCCGACAACACAGAAAAAGGCCCTTTGGCCCATTGAATTTGCAATGGTCAGGAACAACCACCTAATTATTTTCATCTCACTTACTAGCACTGGCCATAGCCTAGTATGCCTTGGCATTGTAAATGCACATCCTTCTTTTTATTCATTTACAAGATGTGGCTGTCATTGTTCAGGCCAGCATTTATTGCCTGTCCCAAATGCCCACCCACGTTGCGGTGGGTCTGGAGTTACATGTAGGCCTGAGCGGGTAAAGATGGCAGTTTCCTTCCCTGAGGGGCATTAGTGAATCAGAGGAGGTTTTTGTTCAATAATTGACAATGGATTCATGAAAATCATTAGACTCTTAATTCCAGATTTTTTTAAAGTTGAATTTAAATTCCATCATTTGCTACGGTATGATTTGAACCTGGGCCCCAGAACATTACCTGGGTCCCTGGATTAATAATCCAGCAATGGTACCACTAGGCCATTGAGCCGCTGAAATACTTTGAGTTACTAAATACTTCTTAAATGGCTATGAGTGTTTCTGACTCTACCATAATCCAAAACTGTTAAATTTGAGATATGGTGAAGTGCTGAAAGTAAGGACCTTTTCTTTAAGTGTCCACTGAACTTCATAGAAACAGTATAGGAGACTGAGGGCTGGGCAATGAGAATGCTAGCGTGGCAGAGGATTAACACAGAAAAGGACATGAAATGAAAGCAACCAACCTAAATGCACATGTAGCGCAAACTGGCCATAATTCATCACCACTTAGCAATGTCATTCAGACAGGAAAGAAGTATGACTGGGCATGAGAAAAGTGGAAAATTGATGCAATTCAGCATTCATAAAGCTAAGACAAAGAGTAAAGTTGTTGCAGAATATGGACATCCATGTTATGTGAGTGATTAACATTCAATGCCAAAATGTGTAAAAGTGAACTGTTTTTAGACACTAATTTAAATTAATGCAATTAATTACATTTTTAAATTAATACATTTTTATTGATGATTCTAAAAAATTGGTGCCAGCAGTAGTAATCCATCAGTGAATATATGTCTATAATAACACACAAAACCAGCATATTCCCTGATGGCTCAAAAAGTATTGCCATGACACTGAATTGCACAGATGGGAAGATCTGATATGGGTCTCTGATTTGTGTTGAGTTGCTTATTCTCAGCTAAGATAGTAGAAGATATGATCAAAAGGAGGCAGTTTAGTCTCTCAAGCCTATTCCATCGTCCAATGAGATCTTGCCTAAAGTGTGACCACAACGCTGTACATCAACATTTCCCCCATCTCCATTGCTAAATAAATATCTATCAATCTCAGTCTAATACTTAACAATTGATATAGCACCAAGTGCCACCTAAAAAAAATGAGTTACTAATTTTGTCAACCCTCTGCCTGAAGGAATATCTTTAAAATTTGAGTCGTAGATTCATTAAATCACACAGCATGGAAAGATACTCTTCAGCCTAACCAGTCCGTGCTGAACATGTTCCCAAACTAAACTAGTCCCACCTGCCTGCATTTGGCCCATATCCCTCCAAAGCTTTCCTATTCATGTACTTAACCAAAGGTCTTTTAAATGTAGTAATTGTACCTGCATCAACCACTTCCTCTAACAGTTGATCCCACATATGAGCCACACTCTTTGTAAAAATGTTGCCCCTCGTGTTCTTTTAAAAACTGTCTCCTCTCACCTTAAAAATAAGCCCCCTAGTTTTGAAACCCCCACACTAGGAAGAAAGCCCTTACTATTAGTTTAGGTTAGATTAGATTCCCTACCGTGTGGAAACAGGCCCTTCGGCCCAACAAGTCAACACTGCCCCTTGAAGGACCCCACCCAGACCCATCCCCCTATAACCCACACACCCCTGAACACTGTGGACAATTTAGCATGGCCGATCCACCTAGCCTGCACATCTTTGGACTGTGCGAGGAAACCGGAGCACCCGGAGGAAACCCACGCAGACACGGGGAGAACGTGCAAACTCCACACTTCACTTCATGATTTTACGAACCTCTATAAGGTTACTCCTCAACCTCTTATGCTGAGGTGAAAAAAGCCATAGCCTACCCAGCCTATTTTTACCACTCAAACCTTCCATTCCTGGCAACCTCCTGGTAAATCTTTGCAGAACCCTCTCCAATTTAATAACATGCTTCCGATAATAGGGTGACAGAGCTACACGCCGTACTCCAGGAGAAGCAAGACCAAACATCCTGTACAACCTCATTGAAGCTAAATGAATTGCAGGTGCTGTAAATCAGGAACAAAAACAGAAGTTGCCGGTAAAGCTCAGCATGTCCGGCAGCATCTATGAAGAAAAATCAGCGTTATCATTTCAGGTTTGATGATCCTCAGCACTGATGGTAGCTAGGAAAAGAACAAAGAACAAAGAAAATTACAGCACAGCAACAAGCCCTTCAGCCCTCCAAGCTTGTGCCGATCCAGATCCTCTATCCTGCCACCTATTTTCCAAGATAATCTGCAGGAACTGCAGATGCTGGTGAATCTGAGATAACAAAGTTTTCCCTAAAGAAGGGTTTGGGCCTGAAACATCAGCCTTCCTGGTCCTTTGATGCTGCTTGGCCTGCTGTGTTCATCCAGCTCTACACATTGTTATCTCCTATTTTTCAAGAATCTGTATCCCTCTGCTGTCTGCTCATTCATGTATCTGTCTAGATACATCTTAAGTTATGCTATCATGCCCACCTCTACCACCTCCGCTGGCAACATGTTCAGGCACCCACCACCTTCCACGCTTATCTCCCTTAAACTTCTCCCCTCTCACCTTGAAATCGTGACCCCTAGTAATTGAGTCCCCCAATCTGGGGGGAAAAGCTTCTTGCTATCCACCCTGTCTATACCCCTCATGATTTTGTAGACTGAATCAATTCCCCCCTCAGCCTGCATCTTTCTAATGTAAGTAATCCTCATCTACTCAACCTCTCTTCATAGCTAGCACCCTCCATTTCAGGCAACATCCTGGTGAACTTCCTCTGCACCCTCTCCGAAGCATCCACATCCTTTTGGTAATGAGGCAACCAGAACTTTACACAGTGTTCCAAATGTGGTCGAACCAATGTCCTATATAACTGTAACATGACCTGACAACTCTTGTACTCAATACCCCGTCCGATGAATGAAAGCATGCCGTATGTCTTCTTGACCACTCTATCCACCTGCATTGCCACCTTCAGGGCACAATGGACCTGATATAAAATGTCAGTTTATATGCAGAAAAAATAAATGGGGTTAGGTGACGGGGTAAGGATTAAATGATAAACGGGAATAGAGTCCAAAGAGAGAGAAGAACGGTTGGTCGGACGGAGGAGTTGATAATGATCTGACTAGGAGGGTGAATAGCTGTTAATGGGGACTGTCAGTGACTAACAATAGGGTGTGTAATGGTAGGCTATGTGATAACAAAGCCTAGTGTCTGGGGTAAGGGGCTGGGACATGGGAGAGTGTCAGCCCTAAAATTATAGAACTCGGCATTGAGTCCGGAGAGCCACAGAGCCTCCAAGCGAAAAATGTGGTGTTGTCCCTCCAGCTTGCACTGAGATTCACTGGAACACTGCAGCAAACCAGAGACAGAGATGTTGGCTAGGGAACGGGGTGGTGTTTTAGACAACTGGAAGCTCAGGGTCTTTTTTGCGAGCAAAACAGACATTCTGTGAAGCGGTCACCCAGTCTACCCGTCATTTCCCCAATGTAGAGGAGACCACACTGTGAGTAGCAAATGCAGTAGACTAGACTGTGGGAAGTGCAGTTGAAGTTCTGCTTCACCTGGAAGGTATGTCTGGGCCCTTGGATACTGGAGAGGGAGGAGTAAATGGGCAGGTGTTGCAGCTTCGCTGGTTACAGGGGAAGGTGCCATAGGGCTGTGGGGAACTGTTGGGGGTGAAGGAAGAGTGTACAAGGGACACTCTGGTCCACTCTTCCTTCACTCCCAACACCCACTCACAGCCCCACAGGTGTGAAATCTATTCTAAAAGATTTATCAATGCAAGAGCAACCTGACAATGCAATGTGGACACTTTCTGATTTATTATACTGCACATATGCAGATCTTTGGAGCACCATTTCACTCAGACAGGTTAATTTGTGTAAACACTCAAGAAGTGTAAATGCCATACTTTCCAGGCAATAAACCAACTCCTGGAGACAAGAAGATCAACCTGGAGGATAATATAAAATTAACAAAACCACTGAGACTATGAGTTACATACAGATATAAAAGGAATACAGTTGTTATAATTAACATTTATGACACACACAAAGTATTTGCCAACATGTTGCTAGCAGTACGGGCCCCACCCAAATATAAAAGTTAAAGTGACAGTACCTCAGGCATTAAACTATTACTAATTCTGGATCCTCCCTCGCACCACACGTTAGACTGGTTTTGGAAAAGGGCACAAACCTCTGTGAACATGCAGCAGGACAGAACTGTGCTGTAAACTCTGTACTTCCCAGACTACTGTCTCCCAGCACTTCAAACTGAGTTGAGTCAACAGCATGTGGCATCAGCCGGTGAAGCAGAATACTCTGAATAGCGCTGCGTAGAGTAGAGATAGAAACCATTCCAACTCGTAAAAGGAACAAGTATGGGGCAGCATAGATTTGGGGGTGAGGGATTGCAGTGGCTAGAATTGTGGTGGAGGTAGGTTCAATTGAAGCATTGAAAAGGGTTTTGGATGATTATTTTGATAAAATAATCTACAAGGGTATGGAAAGGGCAGGGGATTGGCAGTAAGTAATGCTGCTCATTTGAAGAACCAGTGCAGCCAGAATGGACTGAATGGCCTCTTTCTACACTCTAACAATTCTGTGATTCTGATAGAACAGTAGATAGTGAACACTCTTAAGCAACTGAAATTTATCATCTTTGAAGTGACAGCAAAGTTCTTTTTCAAACTGATGACAGACACAGTCTCCATTGTAAATTCCTCTTTCACAATCTCAGGATGTTCCAAAGCATGACTACAGCTAGCAAGATACATGAAATGCAGGAAATGTGACCAGGTCTATACTAGGATGATAATGGACTCATCATTTCTTTATGAAGCCTACACTCAGATGGATGATTTTTCTTGTCATTAGATTACAGGAAAGTCTCACACTGACAGAGTTGTTCTGGAGATGAGTCATGTGGTGCCTTCTGTCAAAAATTAATTTATGTGCAACACGACTTTCTGAATTTGATCTCTAAAGTCTACACAGTTTTTGATCGACAGCAGCATTCATATACAAGGCAATATCAAAAAACAAACATACTTAAACATGACAGAACATGCAGTTAAATATAGTATAATGAATGCATAAGAGTGATTACCAAGCAGAAATAACAAGACGTTTAGATAACGTATTACCATAAACTATGAGAACAAAGCTGCCTTTTGACTGCTGAAGTAGGATTATAGATTGGAAGTTATTGCTATGTGTTTGCTATGATTTCTAATGCACAAGCAAATTAGCTTGGATAACACAATGTGGAGCTGAAGGAACACAGCAGGCCGGGCAGCATCAGAGGAACAAGAAAGTTGACGTTTCGGGTCAGGACCCTACTTCAGAAAATTTTCTGAAGAAAGGTCCTGACCCAAAATGTCAGCTTTCCTGCTCCTTTGATGCTGCCTGGCCTGCTGTATTCCTCCAGCTCCACACTGTGTGATCTCAGACTCCAGAATCGCCAGTTCTTCCAATCTCTAAATTAGCTCGTAGTTTGGTCAAAGTGTTGGATGTTACTGTTCATTAACTGTCAGTGGTACAATCTACTGAAAATAAAGAAAAAAAGAAGCCATTTGAAATAAAATAGAGCTGGATTCAAGAAAACTTTTTCTATAAATCTTTCAAGAACCTCAGAATGTCCCAAACTGATTTACAACCAATAGAATATTTGTGACATGGCATCATTGATGTAATGTCGGAAATATGATAGCCCACTAATCAACACCAAACTCTCATAAGCAACAATGCAATTGTGATCAAATTATATTATGCTAAGGGATAAATATTAGCTAGAAAACATCTAGCAAACTACCTCTCCTTCTTCACATTATGTCTTGGGAGATTCCGCATCCATTTAAGAGAGCAGCAAAAGTCTCGGTTTAACACCTCATTTGAAAGATAGCACCACCAGCAGCCCAATACTGCACTGAAGCTTCAGTCTAGAGCTCAAGGTCAAGTTTCTGGTGTGGTCCTTAAACCCACAACCTTCTGACTCAGGGGTGACAGCATTTCTCACTGACTCACACTGACACTTCCACTAGCTACTGATTTCTCGGATGTGATCAGATTCGTATCAAGTCTCTCTCATGCTGAGAATAACAAGATATGGAGCTGGATGAACACAGCAGGCCAAGCAGCATCAGAAGAGCAGGAAGGCTGATGTTTCGGTCCTGAACCCTTCTTCAGGAAATCCTTCTGAAGAAGGGTCCAGACCCGAAACATCAGCTTTCCTGCTCCTCTGGTGCTCCTTGGCCTGCTGCGTCCATCCAGCTCTATACCTCTTTATCTCAGATTCTCCAGCATCTGCAGTCCCTACTATCTCTCACTCATGCTGTTCAAGGTACCATTAATATCCCTTATGATTACTATGTGGCAATCTTTAGAGAAGTCTTGTTTCACTTTCCTCGACCGCTAATTGAATTCCTTCAAATGTGCTTGTGTGATTCTTTAGAGGTGATGGCCCAGGTAATTGTAGGAAATATCCCTGACTAACTTTCCAGGTAATTTTGAGGCAGATTCGAGTCAACACAAAGAGGATAACAATCTTCAAGAGCATAACAAACAGGTTGACTAAGATTGGGCATGGCGGAGGATACAGCCGGCTTGTCTGGATAAGCAGAGGTTTAGAGAAGACGGAGAGCATTTACAGGGAAGCATTGACATTGTCAAGCATGGAAAGGGAATAGACACAAGTAAGACTTTCTGCAACAGATGAACTGAGGAAAGATCTGAAGCAGGCAGCATTATGAAACAGGAGTAGAAAGCTTTTGCACTGGATACTATAGGGAGTTGGAAGCTCAGCATGTGTTCAACATTGCAATGTTCAACCAGCGATAATAGCTAAGAGGAGAGTGATGGAATCAGTGGCAAGGGATTGGAGCTTGTGACATTTAGGGGGACAATGGTTTTACTCTTTCGAATTATTGTTAAAAATGTGGCTGAAGGACAGAAAGCAGTCAGCTGTGATAGACGGTTGTTTTTCAGGCCGGAAGCTTGTGAGAACAGAGTTCCATAAGGATCAGTGCTTATTGGAATACAGAGTAATATTTCAACATTAGTTAGTGATACCACACTTCGAGGAAAGGCAAACAGCTTGATATGAAATGCCTGCAACGGGCCAAAGATAGACAAAATGGGCAGACAGGTAGCAGGACAAATGCAAAATTAGGGGAGGCAATGATCTAGTGGTATTAATACTGGTCTGTTAACTCAGGTAGTGTTCTGGGGGTCCTAGGTTTGAATACTGCCATGGCAGATGGTGGAACTTGCATTCAATAAAGTTAAAAAAAATCAGGAATTAAGAGTCTAACGATGACCATGAATCCATTACTGATTGTTGGGCAAAAACCCATCTGGTTCACTAATGTCCTTTAGAGAAGGAAATCGGCCATCCTTACCTGGTCTGGCCTACATGTGTCTCTGGGTCCACAGCAATGTGGTTGACTGTTAAGTTCCCTCTGGGTAGTGAATGCTGGCCTGGTTAGTGGTGCGCGCATCCCATGAACAAATTATAAAAAAAGTAGAGAAATGTATGGAGATGTAGCTTGGCAGAAAGTATGGAGAAAGCCAACATTGACTCAATGGCACAATTCTAAAGAGTGTTAAAGGGACAGAGGGACCTGCATAGGCTTCGGGTCTTGGGTGCTTTTTCAGCAGCAAACTTTGATATGGCTGGGCATGTTGAGAGAGTGATTGGCAAAGCATTTTGGATCTAGGACATAGAGACATTGAGCACAAATGCAGGGAGGCTATGCTGAACTTTTCTGAAGCTCTGGTTAGACCCTAAGTTGTGTGTTGCACCCAGTTCTGATCACCATTCTTCAGAAAAGTCGAGATAGAGCACTTGAGGGGGTATTGAGGAGATTTTACCAAAACATTTACAGGGATGAGGTGTTTTAGCAACAAAAGTTGGAAAGGATGGGCGTTGTTCGCTATGAAATAAATGATGTTGAGGCGAAACTTGATAGTGATACACAACAGCTTGAAAGGCTTAGGTAAAGTAGACAATGAAAAACTCTTTCAATTAGCTGATAGCACAAGAACTAGGTGACAATGATTTTAGATTTTCAACAAGAGATGTGGGGATAATTTGATGAAGAAATGTTCAAAACAGCACATAACAATGGCCTGGAACTCACTTTGAAGGAAATGAAAAAAGTAAATAACAAACAATTATTTCAAAATGAATTTGGAGAGAATCGTGTAGGAAATAAACTTGCAGTGTTATGGAGGCGAAGCCAGGCTGTGGGACTGACTGGATTACTGTACAGGGAGATGGCACTGTCTCAATGCATTGAATGGCCTCTGTAAATGACTCTATGACTTTATGGTTCACTACACTCCCAAAGCAAGGCCTGAAAATTCCCCCAGCAGGACCTTAAGTGTTGTAACCTGTGTGGCCTCCACTTCAGTCCCCAAGCCCTTCTGCAATGTACAACTGGGAACCTGCCAACACGTGTTCATACTCTCAGCAATCGTGGGCAATTGAAATCCTTATACACTGCCCACAAAACTTGTATCTAATCAACGTATGAATGCTAAGCCTGCAGGTTTCTGCTTTATCTTTTTCAGGCAACTTCAAATTATGATCATCAGCAGGTGGGCTTAAAACTGGTTACAAATCCAGCCTTTCAAATAAGAGTGCCTCATGAGCACAGGATTCGTTTAGCCTGTAACCCCCTTTAGGCAAAGCAGCCCATACAGATATTTAAAACTCAGTCTCTAAGTATAGTGAAGGTTTATACCGTTTTCAAAAATCACATTAAACTGGTGCCCATTCAAACCTGGCATTGGACAGCATCACAACTGATGCAGTCATTGTCTGAGCAATATGTGTCTTGGAGGCTTTGTGTAACTCAGGGACAGTTATAAAAAGAATGAAGGATAATAGGAACTGAAGATTCTGAAGAATCCAAGATAACAGGGTGTGGAGCTGGATGAACACAGCAGGCCAAGCAGCATCTTAGGTGTGATCAGTGATTTCTAATGAAGGGTCTAGGCCCGAAACTCATGCTCCTAAGATGCTGCTTGGCCTGCTGTGTTCATCCAGCTCTACACCTTGTTATCTATAAAAAGAATGAGCTCATGTTTGAGACTCATGCCCACTTGTAGCCCTGATTTATAAACCTTTGCAGGTTCACTCAAATCTTAATTGAAAGATAATGCAAACAGATCCTTGGCACCTGAATGTTCATGACAGTTTTGCATCAGGCTAATCCCTCATTTGCTTAAATTTCTTGCTCTCTTCTCACACTCACTCAATGAACATTGATTGTGTGCAACATCACCAAAGGACACACATATTTGAATTGGAACTGTCCCCGAGACATTTTATGCAGGTATATTGTTAATTCATCACACAGAAGAAGTAGAGATAATGGGAACTGCAGATGCTGGAGAATCCAAGATAACAAAGTGTGAAGCTGGATGAACACAGCAGGCCAAGCAGCATCTCAGGAGCACAAAAGCTGACGTTTCGGGCCTAGACCCTTCATCAGAAAGTCTGGCTCGAAGCGTCGGCTTTTGTGCTCCCGGGATGCTGCTTGGCCTGCTGTGTTCATCCAGCTCCACACTTTATTAACACAGAAGAAGGAACTGGCATCAAAAATAATTGGTAAAGGCATTGGCTCCAATCTGGTCATTAAAATAGGATTAGTAATTCTTTTGAATTCTCCTAGGCATTTCCGAGAATTGATCATTTTCTCCAAGATGCATAAGATTTAGATTTTTTTCATTACTTTGGTTCATTAGTCATAATAATTTTTAAGAAAGACTTAGGTGTAGTTCATTGGGCTAAATGGATCAAAGTGAATGGAGCGAAAACAACGACAGGATACTGCTTTGGATGGTCATAATAAATGGTGCAGCAGGATCAACAGGCTGAGTAGCCTACTCCTGCTCTTATATTATATGTTTCTAAGTTTCTTTAAAAATGTTGGAGATTGGAAACCAAAAGCTGTTTGACTGAGGGTCGAGAATCACATAATTGAAAAGTCTATCAGAGCATAACGCATAGGAGTAGAAGCAGGCTATTCAGCCCGTTGAGCTTGGTCCACCATTCAATGAGGGTGATGGGTCAGGAAAATGGCTGATGAATGAGGTAAGCATTGGAGTGGGCCAGTTGAAGATGGCCATGTGATGAAACTTCCAGGTATACTTCCAGTCACAGTGAAGAGCACTGAGATCAGACCCTGAAGCACGTGCCACAGATGATAGTAAGAAGATGGAGCAGGAAGCACCAGGGATCATGGATTTTTTTTTGGTTGGGATTTCTTTTCGGAAGTTTATTAGTCAATAGTGATACGTATCCCCGGGCCATTCTGAATATTTTTCTCCTTTATTCATTCATGGGATGAGGGCATTGCTGACCAGGCAGCATTTATTGCCCATCCCTAATTGCCCAGTGGTCAGTTTAGAGTCAACCACATTACTGAGGGTCTGGAGTCACATATAGGCCAGACCAGGTAAGGATGGTAGTGTCCTTCCTTTAAGGACATTAGTGAAACTGATGGGTTTTTCCTGACAATTGGCAACGGGTTCATGGTCATCATTAGATTCTTAATTCCAGATATTATATTTTTATTGAATTCAAGTTCTACCATCTGCCATGGCAGGGTTTGAACCTGGGTCCCCAGGACATTATCTGGGTCTCTGGATTGTCTCTGGGTCAGTGATAATATCACTAGGCCATCACCTCTCCTGATACAGAATATTGAACGGGACAACTACTAGTTCCTATCGAATGTCAGAAATTATCATTTGCATGAAACACAAACAACAATAACAGTGCCTCTTGTGTTGTGGGCATGTGAGGCTGGCTCCAAGCAGAGTTCCTCAATCCCCATTCCTTATGCCAAGTCCCCTCATTGGTCACTATCAGTACTTTTGAATGTGGAACCTAGGAGACTACAAGGAAAGCTAACAGGTGTTACATTTCAAGCTTCCCATATCCCACCTAGAATTCACCTAGCAATAGAAGAATGAGATTGTTAATTAGGTATTTATTGGACAGTTAATCTCAATTGATGAGAAACCAATCCAGGAGGGATCCTTCTGTTGCACGTTGGTAGTAACTCAATGTCTGGACAAAGTGGTCCAGATTTGAGTTCCACCTGATCTAAAGGTGTGTAATAAAATCTCTGAACAGCTTGATCAGAAAAAAAATAGTTTGAAAAGAAGAAATCTATCCTAGAGCCATCCCACTCCTGACTTAATCATTCAGAGATGTGAAAACAGTAAAACTTTCCACTGGTACCAGACTACCAGCACCATCACCTACATTCAAACTCAGCTCAGGAAAATGCCACCCTTAAACTCAGCTTTTCTCCAATAAATGCACACAACGAATACCCTGTCACTGGTGCAATCCCACCATTGTTGGTACTTAATCTTTCTCCCCTTTCGGCCTACAAAATTATTTGAATTTATATGGCACCTTTCATGAACCCAGCTGTCTCAGAGTGCTTTACATCTAAGGAGTTACTTTTGACATGTAGCCTCTGTTGTAATGTGAACAGTGAGTATTATTGGGATATTGGGGCTGGAGAGTAAGATTTGACATTCCTACCAATTGCACGTAATAGCAAAAGTTTGTACCTGCAACTCTTGCTCTTCCATTTATTAGCTTTCAGCAAAGGGGATATGCAATTTTCCACCATTGCAGTGGAATGTCCCCTAGACTTTACCATGAGCTATGGCAACTATTTACAGTTCTACCAGGGGCCTTTTTCTTTTCTGTAAATGTCAGCAAGGGGAGAAATCCCTTTAATAATCAAATCTGATTGTGCTGTCACCTGGTGTCTGAGTACATTTATGCCCAAGGTTTACTGATTAAAATTTTGGAATCATAGACCAGTTACAGAAGAAGCTCGTTCAGCCCTTCAAATCTGTGCTGGCTCTCTGCAAGAGCAACTCAGCAAATCCTACTGCTGCCCCCTTTTCTCACATACTGAAAATTCATTCTCTTCCAATTCCCTTGTTGAGAAGGTTCGATTGGTTTTGCTCTCAGGCAGTGCATTCCAGATTGCAATTACCCACAGCGTATAAAAATGTTTCTGTGTCACCACTGAATCTACTGTTAAACACCTTAAATGGGTGTGCTCTAGTTCTTCCATCAATGGGAAAATTTTCTTCTGATCAAATTCATCTAGAGCTCACATGGTTTTGTACACCTGTATCAAATCTTTTCTTAACCTTTTCCTTGCTCCTTAAGTTAAAGTTCCAAATTGGAGGAAGGCCAATTTGACAGTATTAGCCAAAAGCTTTCAAAAGTTGATTGGGAGCTGAAGTTTGCAGGTAAAGAGACGGCTGGAAAAATGGGAAGCCTTCAAAAACAAGGTAATGAGAGTCCAGCCCCGGTATGTTCCTGTTAGAATGAAGGGCCAAGCTGGTAGGGAATGCTGGATAACTAGAGAAATTGAGGTTTTTGTCAAGAAGAAGGAGGAAGCATGCGTTAGGTATAGTCAGCAGAGATTGAGAGAATCCCTAGAAGAGTATGAAGGCAGTAGGAGTATATTTAAGAGGGAAAAAATGGGACATGAGATAGCTTTGCCAAATAGGGTTAAGGAAAATCTAAAGAGATTCTCCAAATACATTAAGGACTAAAGGGTAACTAGGGAAAGAATAGGGCCTCTTAAAGATCAGGAAGGCAACCTTGTGTGGAACCGCAAGAAATGAGGAGATACTAAATAAGTGTTTTGCATCAGTGTTTAGGGTGGAGAAGGAATTAGAATATGTGAGGAAATAAATAGCGACATCTTGAAAAATGTCCATATTATGGAGGAGGAGATGCTGGACTTCTGAAAACGCATGAAGGTGGATAAATCCCTGGGACCTGATCAGGTGTACCCTAGAACTCTGTGGGAAGCTAGGGAAGTGATTGCTGGGCCCTTTTGCTGACATATTTGTATCATCGATAGCCACAGGTGAGATGCCGGAAGACTGGAGGTTGTTTAATGTGATGCCACTATTTAAGAAAGTTGGTAACGAAAGCCAGGGAACTATAGACTGATGAGCTTGACATCAGTGGTGGGCAAGTTGTTGGAGGGAAACCTGAGGGATAGGATTTCCATGTACTTGGAAAGCAAGGACAGATTATGGATAGTTAACATTGCTTCGTGCGTGGGAATTCATGTCTCATTAATTTGACTGAATTTTCTGAAGAAGTAATGAAAAGAATTGATGAGGTCAGAGCAATGGATGTGCTCCATATGGGCTTCAGTAAGGTGTTCAACAAGGTTCCTCATGGTAGACTATTTGCTAGGTAAGATCGCATAGAATACAGGAAGAACTAGCCATTTGAGCACAGAACTGATTCAAAAGGTAGAAGACAGAAAGTAATGGTGGAGGATTGTTTTTCAGACTAGAGGCCTGTGACCAGTGGTGTGCCACAAGGATTGGTGCTGGGTCCACTACTTTTCATCTATTATATAAATGATTTGGCTGTTAACATCAGAGGTATGGTCAGTAAGATTGCAGAAGACACCAAACTTGGTGGTGTAGCAGACAGCCGAGAAGTTTACCTCAGAGGACCCTGATCAGATGGACTAATGGGCTGATGAGTGGGAGATGGAGTTGCACTTTGGAAAGGCAAATCAGGGCCTGACTTATACACTTAGTGGTAAGATCCTGGGGAGTCAACACAGTGTGGATCTGGAGGAACACAGCAGGTTAGGCAGCATCAGAGCAGAAAAGTCTTCAGAACTCCTGACCTGAAACATTGGCTCTCCAACACCTCTGACACTGTCTGATCTGCCGTGTTCCTCCAGATCCATATTGTGTTGGCTCTGACTCCAGCATCTGCAGGCCTTGGTATCTTCAAAGCCCTGGGGAGTGTTGCTGAACAAAGAGATCTTGGGGTGCAGGGTCATAGTTCCTTGGAAATGGAGTCACAGGTAAACAGGGTGGTGAAGAAGGCATTTAGTATGCTTACCTCTCTGATGAAGGGTCTACGCCGGAAGCGTCAGCTTTTGTGCTCCTGAGATGCTGCTTGGCCTGCTGTGTTCATCCAGCTCCACACTTTGTTATCTGGTATGCTTATCTTTATTGGTCAATGCATCGAGTATAGGAGTTGTACAGGACATTGGTTAGGCCATTTTTGGAATAGTGTGTGCAATTCTGGTCTCCTCGCTTTAGGAAGGATTTTGTGAAACTTGAAAGGGTTCAGAAAAGTTTTAAAAGGATATTGCCAGGGTTGGAAGATTTGAACTACAGGAGAAAAGCTGAATAGGCTGGGGCTATTTTCTTTGGACCAACAGATGTTGAGGGGTGACCTTAAACTCATGAGGGGTATGGGTAGGGTGAATAGACAAGATCTTTTCCCCAGGGTGGAGGAACCTAAAACTAGAGGGCATTGGTTTAAGGTGAGAGGGAAAAGACTAAAAAGGGACCTAAGGGGTAATTTTTTTTCATGCAGATGGTTGTGCACATATGGAATCAGGTGCCAGAGGAAGTGGTGGAGATAGATACAATTACAATATCGGAAAGGCATCTGGATGGGTACAATGAATAGGAAGAGTTTAGAGGGTTATGGGCCAAATGCTGGCAAATGGGACTTGTTTGGTTTAGGAGTTCTGGTCAGCATGGACGAGTTGGGCTGAAAGGCTTGCTTCCATGCTGCACAGTTCAATAATTCTATGACTGTACAGGTACAGCCCTGCTTTTCCACAAGAGGTATGGACCAGAAATTACTCATCCCTGAAATCATTCTTGTAAATCTTCTCTTCTATGAATTTCTAAATCTATTTATAAAGTGCCAGGTGCTGAATTGGACACAGTACTCTATTTGAAATAATCTAGTGGTCACAATATTTTACGTTTTATCTGATTTCTGATTATTTTTTCATTTATTCTGCAGACTGATTCATCATTAAGGATTAACATTAGACCAAATGGCAATTTCCTGCTCAAGGCTATGAGTTAGTATTTTGGAATTGGCTGAATTTTGATCAGGAGCCCAGATCCTGCGTCCATTGTTGATGATGCACTGATCAGCAAATTGTGGGAGGGTAATATCCGGTGCGAACAGATGAATTAACTGCAGTTAATGGGCATTAACCTAAGGATGCCTGATATTTCAACTCCTGTTAATTCTGCTCCGACGGTGAGAAATTCCACTGATATGGAAAAGAAATGGATGAATTCACAAGACGCCTCAATGTTTCTTCTTTATCTCAGAGACAATAAGACTATTTATTGCAGGTGCCTTCACTTATGCTAGAATATAAAGTTGCTCTGCTATGTCTCTGAAGTATCATATCTTGGTGTGGACAGACAATGATTCTTAGAATAAAGAAATCCTGCTGCATAGAAAGAGGCCATTCAATGCATCATGCTTGTGCCAGAATACTCTATTTTTCAATGCTTCCTGATTCCAAGACACCAAGTACGCTAATGAATACCCCAGCTGTTGTCTCAGGACAAATCAAGAATCAAATCTGAACATGTCCTTGCACACAGAAAAGAAAATCCCTGTCAACAATCACACCTTTAACGTGGGAGTGTAAAAATCGCTAGAACTTGAGATGATCACAGCACAACGCATCATATAACTATGCATCTTAATATTTTGTGTCTGACAAATCTGTCTCATCATGGGTGTGAACGTTATTGACCATTTCATGCAAGTAGCAATAACATCAGTGACACCAATTACACACCCATAAATCCTCAGCACTCAAATCAAACCAGTTTGAGCCTGTTGATTAGAGATGGTAATAACATGCAGCTAAACCAGGAATCCTGACAAGGCAACAAACCCACATCTTTCTCTAATAGACTAGAAAAGTATTCAACTTCATTGAAAGATAGCTATTGGTTTTAATTGAAAAAAAATCCAAAGGTTGGGATTTCCATCATGATGTTATCCCATATAATCAACAGGGTGACAATTTTACAATTTCATCAGCTGTTTTCACACAAATCACATCATCAGTCATGTGTTTAGCAACAAACAAAGACCAATTTGCCAAATATGTAAAGCAGTGATGCCTCAAATCCTGCCAATAACATTGTTACAGATTTAGGGAGGCCACATGGACAGCTTTTGTCAAAAGTAAGAAAGCAAAATCCTACTAAATACTTCAGCCGAACATTTCCAGATTTTGGATCAAGCTATGTTCATGCTATTTATATCACAGCCCCATTTGTTTTCTTACTAGTGTCTTTATCAAAGTGGAGCACACCCTTTTCCCCCCTCCTAAACAAGTTTCACCAGCTGGTAGCTGAACTGTTTAGACAAGATGGCCTTTCGATTCTGTCCTACCTAATTAGCTGATGCCCACAATTGATGTGTGCACATTGAATGGTGATGTGGAGGTGCCAGTGTTGGGCTGGGGTGGACAAGGTCAGAAACCACTCGACACCAGGTTTATAGTCCAACAGGTTGATTTGAAATCACAAGCTTTTGGAGTGCTTCTCCTCTGGATCAGCGCTCCGATAGCTTGTGATTCTGAAAAACCAGTTGGACCATAACATGGTGCCATGTGACTTGTGACCTTGACATTGAGTGGGGAATGGTGAGGACAGGTAACGATTTAACCAGTACTCATTATTACAAAGAATATTTGAATAGGGCACTAGAAAGTAATCAACATCTGAGTAGCAAAACAAACAAAAAGCACTAAACTTTCAGAAAAAGAAAAAAAATGAAATCATCGACATGCTATAAACTGGAGGGGATGCGGAAGGGATTTGCCAGGAATGGAGGGTTTTATTTGTGGGAAGAGGCTGGACAGGCTGGAATTTTCTAGCTGGAGTGTGCAGGATTGCCGTGTAATCTAATGACGGTTTGTAGAGTCATGAGGGCATAGATCAGTAGAACGGCTTAGGTCTTTTCCCTGGGGCAGGGGAGTTCAAAACCAGAGGGTATATGTTTAAGGTGAGACAAGAAAGATTTAAAAGGTATCTGAGGGGTAACATTTTTACACAGAGGGTGTTTCGAATATGGAACGAGCTGCCATAGGAAGTGGTAGAGGCAGGTACAGTTACAACACCTAAAAGGTATTTGGACAGGCATATGGCTAGGAAAGATTGAGATGAATTTGGGCAAAATGCATGCAAATGGGATTAGTTTAGTTCAGAAAACCTAGTTGGCATGGCCAAGTCGGGCTGAACGGTCTGTTTCCATGTTATATGACTCTATGGTTAAAATAAAACCTGGTCTAAGTTAGCACAGAGGGAGGCTATTCAGCCCATCATATCTGTACCAATTCTTTGATGGACTACACAAATGGCCATTACTTTCCACTCTTTCCGCACAGCCCTCAACTTTTTTTTCTAGCAATAATGTATAGAATTCGATTCGGAAGTGACTATTGAATCCATGTGCAGTGTTGTGTTCTTGATTATAACAAGGTGATACATTGAAACATCCTCATAAAACCTTGCATTTCTATTATTGTTTAAAGAAAGACTTTGAACACATATCAAAAACTGTGGGCAGCATTCATGGTTTTCCAATGTACATTATGAGTGTAAAAACACAGCCCTTGGTTAGAAGGACATCGTTGTGTGAATTCACGACGATCAAAGCTTCTTTCACGTTTTATTTATTAAATTACTTTCAACTATATTTGGCTGTGTAGTTCAGTCTTTCAATTTCCTTTCCCAACATTGGTACAAACGCTATATAAAACTAAAATAAAAGCAAAATATTGCAGATGCAGGGAATCTAAAACAAGCACAAGGAATCCTGTAGAAACTCAGCAGATATGCATCATCTGTGGAGAGAACATAGGAACAGGCAAGCAGAAGGAGGCAATGCAGCCTCTTTTGCCTTCTCTGCCATTTAATGCAATCATGGTTGATCACACCTTGACCTCAACTCCACTTTCCTACCTGTTCTCCATAATCCTTTACAACAACAACAACTCTTGCATTCTTGTGTTCTGAGGAAGGGTCACCAGACCTGAAACATTAACTCTGTTTTCTCCTCCACAGATGCTGCCAGACCTACTGAGCTTTTCCAGCAACTTTGTTGTTGCTCCTGATTTACAGCATCTGCAGCTCTTTTGGTGTTTATTTCATAAACCTTTAACCCATTCCTAATTAAAAATCTAGCTCCTCCTTAAATTTATATAGTGTTCTGGCTTCCACCACACTCTGGGAGAATTCAGATTCATGACACATTGAGAGAAGTAATTTCTCCTGATCTCTGTTTTAAATCTGCCATTTTTTATCCTAAAACTATGCCCTCTTGTTCTAGATTGCCCCACAAGGTCTTACATCTACTTACATAGGTCAATTAGCTCCTCTCTCATTCTTCTAAACTCTAGCAAGTATAACAAACTGTTCAATCGCTCCTCACAACACATGCTTTTCACATCTGGGATGGCTTTGAAGTAGAATCATACTTTAACTCTGTTTTTCTCTCTCCACAGGCACTGCCAGGCTAGCTGATTTTCTCCAGCATTCCATGTTTGGCTTAAAACCAACATTCTGGAATACTCAAAGATAGCAAGAACTGCAGATGCTGGAGTCAGAGTCAATGCAGTGTGGATCTGGAGGAACACAGCAGGTCAGGCAGCATCCGAGGAGCAGGAAAGTCAATGCTTCGGGTCAGGACCCTTCATCAGGACATCAGGTCCTGATGAAGGGTGTAAACCCAAAGCATCTACTTTCCTGCTCCTCAGATGCTGCCTGATCTGCTGTGTTCCTCCAGCTCCACACTGTATTGATTTTGGAATACTGCGGGGCATAATAATCAGAGTATGATTAGTGTGTGGAATGAACTTTCAGGGAAAGCGGTGGATGCAGGTACAGTTACAACATCTGAAAGACATTTGTTAAGTAGAGGACAATGACAGATTTGGAGGGATATGGGCTAAGTGCAGGCAGATGGAATTGTTTAGTTTGGGAACATGGTAGGCATGGACTGGTTGGGTCGAAAGGTCTGTTTCCATGCTCTACGACTTTATGTTCCTTTAAGAATCTGTCAAAATGTACAGTGATCTGGGGGCTTAAGCCCTGGCTACGCTGTTCACCAAAGGAAGGAATATTATCAGCTAGACATCAGTTCAGCTGAGTCTCTGAGTCATAAGGTTCCACTTCAAGATTTGAGCATGAATATCTGGATTAACACAGCTGTGTCGTGTCACACAGAGTCAAAGAGGCTTACAGCACAGAAAAAGGTTGTTTGGCCCATTGAGCCTGTGCCGGTTAAAAACAAGCACCTACTCATTCTCATCCCATATTTGAGTACTTAACAACTGCCTTGTATGCTTTGGCGCCACAAAGTGTACATCTAAATATTTCTTCTATGTGATAAGGCCTCTACCATCCTTACAGGCAGAGAGTTCCAGAGTGTCACCATCTTCTGGGTGAAAAGGTGTTTCCTCACATCGCCTCTAAACTCCCTGCCCCTTACTGTAATTCACTGCCCCCCGGCTATTGATCCCTCTACCAAAAGGAAAAGTTCCTTCTGTCCATCCTCTCTATGCTCCTCGTAATCTTATATGTCTCAATCCTATACTTCCCTCATTGTCCCCTCCTCCAAGGAGAACAACCCCAGTCTGTCCAATCTCCTTTTGTAACTGAAAGTCTTCAGCCCAGACAACATCTTGGTAAATCCCCACTGCACCCTCTCCAGTGCTATCACATCCTCCTGTAATGTGGATTCCAGAACTGCAAACAACACTCTCACTGTGGCCTAACCAATGTGTTATACAGTTCCAACATTGCCTTCCTGCTGTTTAACTCTATGCCTCAGCTAATAATATCCCACTTGCCATCTTAACTGTTTTATCCACCTGTCCTGCCACCCTGGGAAACCGGTGTACATGCACACCAAGGTCACTCTCAACAGGATCCTACTATTCATTATATATCCCTTGTCTTGTTTGTCCTGCCCAACTGCATCCCTCACATTTATCCAGATTGCAGTCATTTACCTCTGTCCAGCCTATCTATATCCTCTTGTAATCTAAGGCTATCCCACTCACTACTTATCACCCAATCAATTTTCATATCATCTGCAAAATCACTGATCAATACTCTGATGTTAAAGCCTAAATCATTTATATGTACTGCAAACAGCAAGAGCCCAAGCACAGGCCCCTGTGAGACCCCAACAGACACACACTTCCAGTTACAAAAGCACTCTTGACCATCACCCTCTTCATCCTGCCAATCAGTCAATTCTGGATTCAATTAGCCAAATTCCCTTGGGTCCTATGGGATCCTACCTTTGCTATCAGTCTACCAGATAAGGCCTTAACAAAAGCCTTACTGAAGTAGTCTATGTTGGATGCAGTGCTCTCATCTCCACACCTGGTCACTTCTTCAAAAACTTTTAATCAAGTAAATCAGACAGGACCTGGCCTTAACCAGCCCATGCCAACAATTCTTGATTAATCTCTACTTCTCCAAGTGTAGATTAATCCTGTCCCTCAGAATTGCTTCCAATATTTCTCCACAATCGAGGTCAGGCTGACTGGCCTGTACTTTCTCAGTTCGTATCTTGCTCCCTTCTTGGATTACAGCACCACATTGGCTGCCCTCCTATCCTTCTGGCACCTCTCATGAAGCCAAAGACTAATTGAAAATAAGTGCTGAGGGAGTGCTACAGTGTGGCTGGTGCTGTCTTTCGGATTAGGCGTTGAACTGAAGCTCCAGGGTCTAAAATAGGATTCCACAGTATCACTTTCAAGAAGAAGAGGGGTGTTCTCCTTTGTGCCCTGGCCAACATTTATTGCTCAGTTAATATCGTAAAAGCCATCATCTGGTCATTGCCAATCTGCTGGTCGTGGGAGTATGAGGTGCAAGAATTGGTTTTCACATTTCTTTCACTACAAGAGCATTTACTCAGGTAGTCGAGGTTGTAGACTTGCTCGCTGACCCGTGGTGTTCGGTTGCAAATGTTTGGTCACCCTGCTAGATAACATCATCAGTGCGTCTTTGGTGAAGCGTCGGTGTTCTATCCCGCTTGTTATTTATATACCTCGGTTTGCTGCGGTAATTGGCAGCACTTCCAGTGTTGTTTTTTCTGTGGTTTGTATAGCGGGTCCAGTCAATGTGTTTGTTGGTGGAGTTCCAGTTGAAATGCTAGGCCTCCAAGAATTCCTTGGCATGTCTCTGTTTGGCTCGTGCTGTTATGGATGTGTTGTCCCAGTTGAATTTGCGCCCTTCTTTGTCTGTGTGTGTTGAGACCATTGAGGATAGGTCATGTCTCTTGGCGGCTAAAAGGTGGTCAATTAGCTCGGTTGGCTGGATTACAATGCAGAGTGATGCCCTCAGTGTGAGTTTGATTCCTGCATCAGCTGAGGTTACCATGAAGGACTGTCCTTCACAATCTCACCCCTCACCTGAGGCATCGTGACCCTCAGGTTAAACCATCACCCGTCGTCTGTCACTCTAGTGAGAGAGCAGCCCCATCGTCTTCAGGGACTGTGCCGCCTTACTTTACACTTCAAACATACTCAGTTGGCTGTGAGAGGTGCAGAGCTGGGTGAACACAGCAGGCCAAGCAACATCCCAGGAGCAGGAAAGCTGACGCTTCGGGCCCAGACCTATTATCTCTTGAGGCTGTTCTTTCGTCATGAAAAGCATTTTTGAGAGAAAAACTTCACACTTTTTAAGTCAGACCAGATTCTAACCATTATTATTCTGTGAAATTCAGTAGAAAGCTAACATGAGTGGGCTAGGAATTGAGTTGCGCTATGTGTCATTAATAACTGTCCAACACAGCCAAGGTATTTTTTCAAAAGATGTATTAATTCACAGAAAATTTACCGTGATAAGTAGTGCCTTGGGATCTTTTACATTCAGTTCAGAGAGGGCAGAGAAGAAAGGTACTTCAAAGATTGTGGCAAACTTAGTCACAAACAAAAAGAGACAATTTTAGCCACAGAGAAGAGAAACAAATTGATCTTGAGCATCAGATGACAGAGTTATGACAACAGGCTGGTGGATTTTAAACCTGATGTAAACCTGATGGATTTAACCATTAAAAAGAATGGAGAGGGAATCTCAAAAGATGCTAGGTAACAATCAATACAACTGATGTTCAACTTTGGATGGCATGGTGGTTCAATGTTTAGCACTGCTGCCTCAGAGTGTCAGGACCACAGCTAAATACCAGCTTTGGGCAATTGCCTGTGTAGAGTTTGCACATTCTCTCACTGTCTGTGTGGGTTTCCTCTGGGTGCTCAGGCTACCTTCCAGATATGTGCAGGTTGGGTGGATTAGCAATGCCAAATTGTCTAGGGTGGGATATTTAAGGGATGAGTCTGGGTGGGATGGTCTTTGGAGAGCTGTGTTGGACTGCCTCCACACTGTATGGATTCTATGAATAATTTTTCAGATAGGGCTGCACAGGTAATATTTCATGAACCATTTAAGAAAAAGCTGGACTGAACGCTGGTTAAGTATTTCTCGGTCATTGGTTGAATTAAACCCATTGTAAAAATGTAATTGTTCAAAACAGTCAAAGCCTCAACAAAATCCAATATCCAGGAGTAACATCACACTGAAGACTGTCGGCCAGGAGATAATGGCAGGAATGGCACTGAACCCTACTCACTGGGTAAGTGGTTTGTCAAAATAATTTTGTGGAGTGGAGAATGAGGGCTGTCAGAAACATTCAGAGTGGGAGTTGAGAATGTCCCTTTTTCACTGGGGAAAAAGCTGAAAAGGTTACATGGCTGGGGAGGGATGAAAAAAATAGAAACTTTGAAAATTGGAACTGGAGTCAGCCATTCAGCCCTTTAACCCTGCTTCACCACTCAAGATTATCATGGTTGACCATCCAGCTCAGCACCTGGTTTATACTCTCTCCCTATACCAGGCATGGGGTGCACTTTTAAAGCAGGTGGTCAGCCATTTAAGATGAAGATGAGGAGAAAACTAATGTTTTGAATTTTCATGCCAGAGATGAGTGGAGACTGGGTCATTGAATATATTCAAAACTGAGTTAGACGGATTTTTAATTAACTAAGGAATGAAATTGGGTGGGTGCAGAAATGACAGAGAATGCAAGACAACAATCATTTCAGCCACTACCTGATTGAATGGTGGAGGAAGCTTGTTGGGTTGGATGACCTACTGCAGATCTTACAATCTTATGGTTTACCTCTTTAATCAAGTTTTTATTGACCTGCCTTAGTTCATCACTTTATGGTGCCTTGGTGTCAAATTTTGTTTGTTAATGCCCCTATTAGGGGCCTTAGAATGGTTTCCCAGGTTAAAAGGTGCTAAACAGATTCACATCATTGTTGTGGAGATTTTTTGAATACATGCAGCATTCTTTAAATTCATTGCTACCTTGGAGTACAAAGACCAGACTCCGCCCAACGCCAAACTCACATACAAAAGTCTGACCTGTTTTTGTAGCTTAATTTAGCTAATTTACTTCTTAGCACATTACTAAATTAAATCTCAAAGAATATGCATACTTCCAGAATTATGGGGTTTAAGTTCACAATTACTAAATGACTCAACAGCCTTTATTTTTTAAAGTTATTATTCCTTCACTAACAGAATAATCAAAAGATCATCGTTATATAAATATTTGGATTAGTTTGTTCCTTCTTGGTTGTCTCAGGTTGGGATGCTTTTCAATTGCTCTCTGACCTTCTATATTTTGCATTCTATTGTGTATGTAATTTGTATTTCCCTTATATAATCCAAAGAGGTTAAACAAAGACAAATGGAGTCATGTTTAACTGTCTGCATTATCTTTTCAATTCAAATTCTTTTGTGATAAAGTAATGATTTATGTGAGAAAGTGGTAGCAGAATGTGATGATCAGATTGTGGCAGCTTGGAATATGTATCCGTGACACAAGGTTGCACAGACCCACCTCGAGCCTGTGGGGCATCCGAGGCTTTGTTTTGATTGTGTGGAATTTGAAACTAGTGTGAACGCAAAGGGTAAGCTACCCCTGAGATATGTGCATTTCCAGCATTGTCTGTGAATGAGAAATATTGGAACAGAATTAGGTTCCAACAAGTTAATCAGCCCATTATGTATGGCCTGGAGTTAAAAGCTACAAATTGCCTTATACCTGCCAATTATTAATTTAGTATCATCAGAACAATATGTGTTTTTGTCATTAGTGACTATTCATAAGAGTAACGGTGGGCAGCCATATTTATAAAACAAAGAAATGAAATGTTAACCCATGAAGCTAAATAAATAGCTTCAAACCCTGTTTGCTCAGATTGTTTCCAAATTAGGAAGTAAGTCTGACCCAAATATTCAAAGACACTCATTTTCAATCTGAAAGTGACTTTGCACTCTAGTGATTTAGAATTGGTGGAATTTTAATTTTAAAATCACACACACACACACACACACACACACACACACACACACTAGACACACACACACACACACACACACACATACAAACACAAACACAAACACACACACACACACACACACACACACACACATACTTGCTTTACCAAAAAAAATCGGGTTGAAAAGTTAAACAGTAGAAGGCTAGAACAATAGCTGTTTTGTTCACCATTGGCGTGAATTCAAAACAGAACCTAGAGAGGGTCTTCTGATCTTGGTGACATCATTGGCAGGGAAGAGGACCATTACTTGTGGGAATTACAGGCACAGAAACTCACTGACTGAATGCCAAAGTAAACCTGATTTTGTTAAATGGATGAGATGGGTTTACCATGAGTGAATCCTTCTGAAACATTAAATTATCTACACATCTGATACAATGAGAAAGTTGTTGAATTAGTTCAAAGAAGAGGAATCTTGTCTAATTCATTTTTCCATGACCCTTGCTGCTTTGATAGCATTACATCTGTGTTGCTACTCAGATTCTAAATTAAAACTTCAGGTGCTGGTTCAGAGGCTCACTGAATATCTGCACAATGTGGTGCTGTACTGAATGCCACAGATAGAAGATCCCAGTTTATATCAGAAGCAAACAAAAGCAGAAATTGCTGGAGAAACTCAACAGTTCTGGTAGCAACAATGGAGAAAAGAACTTTGGAACTATTCTAAAGAAAGGTCACAAGACTCAAAATGTTAACTCTGTTTTCTATTCAACGATGCTGCCTGACCTGCTGAGTTTCTCCAGCAATTTCTGCTTTTGTTTGTTTCAGACCTCTGGCATCTGCAGTTCTTTGCTCTGTATGGTCCAAAGATGTGCAGGCTAGGTGGATTGGCCATGCTAAATTGCCCGTAGTGTTATAGAGTGGCTAGGTCTGGATGGGATATATCAAGGGGCGGTGTGGATTTGTTGGGCCGAAGGGCCTGTTTCCACACTGTAGGGGATCTGATCTAATCATACTATTACCCACATTATATTTCCCATGATGGTGGTAACAGTCAAATATCAAGCAGGGATTGGTTAACTCTGCAGGATATTTTATTTAACACACTAAAACACATTGCAGGCTATAAAGCAGTCATCGCCTCTGTGTGTGCAAATTGCAAATCCAATGCAGACTAACTGCCAGGCAGAGCCACAACACCATATACGCATTGTACATGGAGTCTTTAAAGGTGAATTTTGTTAAAGGCAAGGTACACAAACAACACTATCCTTTATCTGTGCCAAATTAGCTGCTTTCAGGCAGAGTAGTAGCTGGGTCGTTCTCGACCATAATGTGGAGGTGTCAGCATTGTACTGAGATGAACAATGTCAGAAGTCACACGACACCAGGCTATAGCCCAGCAGTTTTATTTGAAATCACAGAGCGCTGCTCCTATGTCAAGTGAAGTGCACTTCACCTGATGAAGGAGCAGCGCTCTGAAAGCTTGAGATTTCAAATACACCTGCTGGGCTATAGCCTGGTGTCGTGTGACTTCTGACCTTATCCTCAATCATGTCAGTGACCCCAGAACAGAAATGTTAAATGTTACATCCCCTGATTATTAATTAGCAACTCCCAATTGGAACAGGCAGGTCTGTGGATTTCAGGCAAATACAGCTGCAGAGGGAAGGTCTTTTATTGTCAAGCAGCCAGTTGATGACTGGGGTCTTACAGGAAGAATGATAAGGTGCAATAAAACAACTAGCCACAAGGCAACTATATACCTTCACCATTACAGAATTAACACCATTGGGGGAACAGAGATTAAAAGAGAAGAAAATTAAAACAAATGATGCTCACATTCACTATGGTTTCCATTGAAGAACATCATGTTTCAATTTCAAATTTACTTTAACTGAATAATCAGTCCACTCCCAAAACAATTAGTAACTGTTGTCATATGTTCTCTCATTAAAATTATAGTAAAAGAATACAAAAGGATTGATCTTGCATACATGGGTGAAACATTAAAGCTAATGAAGTAATGAATCCAATTATTCTCTTTTATTTTGCTTAATACATTCTGTTGCTCAAGGATGAGAAGTATAGGAACATGAAACTCAGGACTTAGTGATTTGGAGACTGAACACTGTATTAAACTGGGCTGTAGGACCATTATCATGCAGTGCCTGAGAACCCTGTGCACAGCCTGTTATACCAGAACGGTTCAGAGTGCTGACATAATCTCAACATATCCAAGTAGTGTCTCAAAAGCCCATGATTTCCGACCTTGTCCACCTCCACATTATGTTTGAAGATGACCAATCTACTACTCCATGTCAAAACGTTGTGATTTTGATCCCTCAGCAAAGAATTGGGGCTCAAGGCTTTAGCTGCTAAATCAGGGCAGATAAGTGTTGCACAGTCTTTTGGCATAACATCAAACAAAGGCTGTCCCAACTCAAAACGTTAACTTTCCTGCTCCACTGATGCTGTCTGACTTGCTGTGTTCCTCCAGCTCCACACTGTGTTATCTGAGACTCCAGCATCGGCAGTTATTGCTATTTCCATTGTATCCCTCCCAGGAAGGATTGCCAGCCGTCCACAGGGTACAAGTCATGAGTGAAATTGAATACTCTCTGCTTGCCTGAATGAGCTCAGCTCCCACAACAAAAAGCTTGACAACATCCAGGGCAAAATGGTCTATTTTATGGCACCACATCCACAAACATTCACTCACTCCACTTTCGACACTCTGGCAGCGGTGTATGCTATCTACAAGATACATTGCAAAAATTCACCAATGCTCACAAATTCACAAAGAATCAGGGCAGCAGAGGCATGGGGCACACCACTGTCAGTTACCCTCCAAGCCGCTCGTCATCCTGACTCGGAAATACGTGGCTGTTCCTTCGCCTTTGCAGTGTCAAAGTCCTGTATCGCCCTCCGTAACAGCACTGAGTACTCCTGCATCAAATGAACTGGAGCAGTTCAAGAAGGCAGCTCACCACCACCTTCACAAGGGTAACTACAAATGGGCAATTAACACTAGCTCAGCCAGCAAAGCTCATAACCTCCAAATGAATATTAAAAAAATGCAAAACATCTTACTGCATTATTTTAAAACAAGAAGGGGAGCTCTCCCCAGTAACTTGGCCAATATTTAAGCTTAGTCATTATCTCATCATTATCACATTGTTGTTTAAAAATTGGCTGCTGCATTTTCAACAGTGTAACAGTCACTAATATTCAAAAATAGTTAATTGGCTGTAAAGTGCATTGAGATATCTTGATATTGTGAATACATGATGTAAATTCAAATGTTTCTCTTCGCAAAGTGGTGTTTAGTGTCATTACCATGTGGGTACTTCTCCAGTATAACTGGATAACGATCTATATTTTTTTTCTGAAGAAGGGTCTAGGCCCGAAACATCACCTTTCCTGCTCTGATGTTGCCTGACCTGCTGTGTTCATCCAACTCTACACCTGGTTATCTCAAATTCTCCAGCATTTGCAGTTCCTATTATCTCGATTATCAAAGATCCATATGTTTCTTTTTATGCTCAGTACAACCTACAACCTACGATCTTGTGGTTACATACAATACATTATGTTCTATGTTGTTGTTCTCTGTAAGTTAAATATTTATTATCAGAGGCATCATAACCATTCTAGGCTAATATGTTATTTTATACAGATTTGCACAGAGGACTGGTACAATCCATTTCTTGTTCTGGGCACACATGTATGAAATGCAGTTGGAAACAGGTTCTTCTCACAGCAAGATAAATGACTCCAGGTTGTTTACACATTGATACAAGCTGTGCATAAGTTTTCTCCTATTTTTCAAAAGTGCACTTTCTTATGATAAATTCCCAACTCAGTACATCCAGAACTTCCAATTCCCCGGTCAGCAGCACCTCATTTTCACCATGGACGTCCAGTCCCAATACACCTGCATTCCTCATGCAGATGGCCTCAAGGCCCTCTGCTTCTTCCTGTCCCACAGGCCTGACCAGTCCCCCTCCACCAACACCCTCATCCGCCTAGTCGAACTCATCCTCACCATCAACAACTTCTCTTTCGATTCCTCCCAATTCCTACAGTCAAAGGGGGTGGCCATGGGTACCCGCATGGGCCCAAGCTATGCCTGCCTCTTTGAAGGTTACATGGAACAGTCCCTCTTCCACACCTACACTGGCCCCAAACCCCACCTCTTCCATTACATTGATGACTCTATCGGCGCCGCCTCTTGCTCCCAAGAGGAGCTTGAACAGTTCATCCATTTCACCAACACCTTCCACCCCGACCTCAAGTTCACCTGGAACATCTCCAACACATCCCTTACCTTCCTGGACCGCTCTGTCTCCATCTCAGGCAACCAGCTAGAAACTGATGTCCACTTCAAGCCCACCGACTCCCACAGCTACCTAGAATACACCTCCTCCCACTCACCCTCCTGCAAAAATTCCATCCCCTATTCCCAATTCCTTCACCTCTGCTGGATCTGCTCCCAGGACGAGGCATTCCAGTCCCGCACATCCCAGATGTCCACGTTCTTCAAGGACCGCAACATCCCCCCCACAGTGGTCGAGAACGCCCTCGACCGTGTCTCCCACATTTCCCGCAACACATCCCTCACACCCTGCACCGGCAATAACCGCCCAAAGAGAATCCCCCTCATTCTCACATACCACCCCACCAACGCATCATCTTCCAACACTTCCGCCATCTACAATCCGACCCCACCACCCAAGACATTTTTCCATCCCCACCCTTGTCTGCCTTCCGGACAGACCACTCTCTCCGTGACTCCATTGTCCACTCCACACTCCCTTCCAACCCCTCCACACCCGGCACCTTCCCCTCCAACCGCAGGAAGTGCTACACTTGCCCCCACTCCTCCTCCCTCACCCCCATCCCAGGCCCCAGGATTACTTTCCATATTAAGCAGAGGTTCACCTGCACATCTGCCAATGTAGTCTACTGTATCCACTGGACCCGTTGTGGCTTCCTCTACCTTGAAGAAACCAAGCGGAGGCTTGGGGACCGCTTTGCACAACACCTCCGCTCGGTTCGCAATAAACAGCTGCACCTCACAGTCGCGAACCATTTTAACTCCCCCTCCCATTCCTCAGACAACATGTCCATCATCGGCCTCCTGCAGTGCCACAATGATGCCACCCGAACATTGCAGGAACAGCAACTCACATTCCGCTTGGGAACCCTGCAGCCCAATGGTATCAATGTGGACTTCACAAGCTTCAAAATCTCCCCTTCCCCCACCGCATCACAAAACCAGCCCAGCTTGTCCCCTCCCCGCCACTGCTTCCCAAAACCAGCCCAGCTCAACCCCACCTCCCTAACCTGTTCTTCCTGTCAGCTATCCCCTCCTTTCACCTCAAGCCGCACCTCCATTTCCTACCTACTAACCTCATCCCACCTCCTTGACATGTCCGTCTTCCCTGGACTGACCTATCCCCTCCCTACCTCCCCACCTATATTCTCCTCTCCACCTATCTTCTTTTCTCTCCACCTTCGGTCCGCCTCCCCCTCTCTCCCTATTTATTTCAGAACCCTCTCCCCATCTCCCTCTCTGATGAAGGGTCTAGGCCCGAAACGTCAGCTTTTGTGCTCCTAAGGTGCTGCTTGGCCTGCTGTGTTCATCCAGCTCCACACTTTATTATCTTGGATTCTCCAGCATCTGCAGTTCCCATTATCTATGAAGTGCTTGGAGATGTTTTTAATAACTGATGAACAATTATATTGATGCAATTTTTTTCCCCAAGAATGGAATTGCAAGAGTAAAACTCTACTGTAATGAATTCCTGATCCCCTGCCAACTGCAATATCAGCAGAAGACTGAACAACAAAATGGAAAGGACTTCACTGCAACAAGATGTCATTTCCTCAGGAAAATACTGAACATGAGACATTTTGAAATTAAATAACTCTGAAACGTGTCTGTCATGTTTTGCAGACTGCAGCTGAAGATATATGAAGATTTGTACTTAAGCAGTTCAGAGGGAGATTAAAGCCTGTGTGTCCGACTGATTAATCAAAACTAAAGCATCTAAACATGGAAAAATATGACTAGCAATAACAGCAAAATTATTAGGAGAAGATTGTAACACCTTCTTCTGTCCATTACCTGAACCAGTGTGCATTTAAAACTGAAGAATTGCTATTAAAACAGCAGGAGCATGAAGGTCAAAAAATGTAATAAGGTTACATCAGTTCAACAACATGAGAAAAGGAGGGACCAAGCCTGCATGGGATGAGCTTTGCATAATTATTTTCTCCTTCTGCTTTTGGTGTTAGTTATAGAGTCATAGAGTTACAGAGATGTACAGCACAGAAACAGACCATTCAGACCAACTCATTCATGCTGACCAAAAATCCTAAATTAATCTAATCCCGTACACATCCTGCTAAACCCTTCCTATTCATATAACTTTCCAGATGCCTTTTAAATATTGTAATTGTAGCAGCATCTACCACCTCCTCTGGCAACTCATTCCATGTATGCGCCACGCTCTGTGTGAAAAAGTTGCCCCTTAGGTCCCTTTTATACCTTTCTCCTCTCACCTTTAACCTATGCCCCCTAGTTTTGGACTCTCCAACCTGGGGAAAAAGACTTTTGCTTTTCATCCTATCCATGCCTCTCATGATTTTATAAACCTCTGTAAGATCACCCCTCAACATCCGATTATCCGGGGAAAATAGCCCCAGCCTATTCAGACTATCCCTCTAGCTCAAGCCCTCCAACCCCAGCAACATCCTTGTAAATCTTTCCCACACCATTTCAAGTTTACAGCATCTTTCCTCTAGCAGTTCTGGAAATTCCAAATAGTGGTGCCAAACGGGAGTGAAGTCAGAGTGAAACAAATAAATTAATCTCCTCTTGTCCACCGTGGCCTCGCTCCTCTCCGCCTCCTCTAGCCCTAAGTCTCTGTTTGCATTGTTTCATATTAGCAGCTGCTTCTTCAACAGCCTGGGGTCTGAGGTGCTCTCGCTAAATCTCTCTGGGTCTCTTTACTCTTTCAAAATGCGCCTTAATTGATCACTGAGCAAGCTTTTGGCTGTCATCTGCAGTATCCATTTAGAATGTCCAATGTCAAAATATTATTTGATAACATTCCTGTCAAGTACCAGAGGATATTTTTACCATGTTGAAAGGTGCTATTGTTGTTGTATGTAAAAACCTCCAGGACAACTTTGTAGCTACCATTAATTGCAATCTCCTTTCAATGGCTTTCTTCAGGAAGCAGCTGTTCTTTAACTGACAAAATAATGCATGATGGAAAGTCATGAAGCTAACAGCCAGAACAAAAACAAAGTTACTGGAAAAGCTCAGAAGATCTGGCAGCAACTGTGAAGGAAGAAACAGAGTTAACGTTTCGGGTCCAGTGACCCAGTCCTGAGGAAGGGTCACTGGGCCCGAAACGGTAACTCCTGAGCTTTTCCAGCAACCTTGTTTTTCTTCCTGATTTACGGTACCCCCCACAGTTCTTTCGGTTTTTATCAAGATAAAATTTGTTTTTTATCCACATGTGCTTGCGTGATTGACCGACTATTTCAAGAATTTTCTGTTTTCATTATGTCAGTGCAGGTTGCAAATGGGTTTTGTTCTGGAGTCTATCCACAAGTCAATTTGATGGCCAGTCAGAGCACAATACTGGAGAAAGGAAAGCAGTTGTTTGTAAGTACTAGCCCTTTTAAGCCAGACATTCATAAATCCGAGATCCTCCATAACAAATTGATGCACTGTGAATTGACTGACATTGTTGACAGTCTCTGTGGTAGCTTGAAAGTGTTATAAAGTTCAGTGAATGAGGTCCCATCACTGCAGCAATATTATTATCCCAACTGCAGGTCAGGTCAGATTCCAAACTTTGACAGCTTGATTTTACAGCTACGTAAGAAAAGTGAATCCTTAGGCATTCCTGAGCACTTGCCGTGGGGACAAGGCAGTCTGGCCGTAAAATGGTAAGATGTAGGAGAAAAATTAGGTCATTCAGCCCATCATGTCTGCTCTGTTTATAAATGATATCTTGGCTGATCTTATAATTTGTAACTCCACTTTACTGCCTTTTTCCCACAAGCTCTGTTCCCTCACTGATTAAAACTCTGTCCTCCTCAGCCTTAGAAATACTCAATGACCCCAATCAACAGCCCTCTGTGGTAAAGAATGCCACAAATCCACCTCGCTGTGAGAGAAGAAAGTCCTCCTCATCTCTCTCTTACCTGGGCCACACCTCATTCTGGAATGATGCCCTCTGGTCCGAGACTGCTCCACAAGAGGAAACAATTTTTGTCCATCTATGTTGTCAAGCCCCCTCATGGTCTTGGGTCAACAGACTTGAGATGGGCCTTCTGCCCATTGAGAAAAGCATATCCTGCCTCCAAGGGTTTCTGGCCATCCAGATGCATCTTGGGGTGTTGGCCTCTGCCAGTATGCAATCCATGGTCAGAGGAGATAAACTGCACTGATTCTGGACTAAGGAAATGCTGGTCAGCCTCATCATGAAGTGAGTGACTGGGGTTTTGAAACACCATAAAGGAAAGGGGGCCTGAGGACGGGGTTGAAGCAGAATTCTGGGGAGCTAGCCCACTCCCACCTGATGCAAGGCAACCTGTCTAGCTGAGTGCTTGGAGTGGAACTCTCCCACAACCAACTACATCCCCAGTGCAGACAGGGTAAGTGTTTAAAAGGCAGGGCTACCAATGCCATCCCTGCCATGAGTAACAGTACAGTGGGCACAGGCAGCTCATTAGATGATAGGCAAGTGCCTGCTTGAGTTTCCATGCTTAAGTCTAAGGATAAGGGGTGAACCATTTTGGACTGGCATCATGGTGGCTCAGTGGTTAGCAGTGCTGCTTGCAGCACTGTAGACTCAGGTTTGATTCCACCCTTGCGCAACTGTCTGTGTAGAGTTTGCACATTGTCTGCATGGGTTTACTTCAGGTGCTCCGCTTTCCTCCCACTGACCAAAAATCCACAGGTTAGGTGGTTGGCCATGGGAAATGCACATTACGGGGATAGGGTAGGGGTCTGGTTCTGGGTCGGATACGCTTCAGAGAGTCAATATTGATTCGTTGAGCCGAATGGCTTGCTTCCACACTGTCGGAGTTCATCGACTGAGATAAGGAGAAAGTACTTCAACCAGAAGTAGCAATCCTGTGCAATTCACTACCACAGAAAACAGTCGAGACCAAAATATGTGTGATTGGATATGACACTTGGCCCTAAAGGGAACAAATGAAGAGCAGGAACAGGCTATTGAGCTGGATGAACGGCAGAGGAGGCTCAAAGGGCCGAACCAGAATCCTACACCTGCTCTTATTTTCTATGTTTTAATCCTGGTGCAAACAAACCCATGTCACATTCCCCCTCTCATCCTCCTCCCACAAGAGAAACTGAGTGCACAAGATCCTCTCTCGTTTGTCTTTTTACTCATAGCTAAAACAACAGAAAAGGCATTTTAGAAAAAAGACTTTAAAATAAAGACCACATGCCAAAAACCCTGCGACTTGAGGGGGAAATCCTGAATACGTATTTTATTTGGCTTTGAGGTCAAGCATATGAAAGAAACACACCAAACCTTATTTCGGTGGAATTTCCATGTTGAAATAACACTCCCTCAGAATCTGTGCGATTGGTTGCATTAGACTCAGTAAAATTTAAACATTTATAATTTTTCACCAATTCATGAATAAAATCTGTAATTCCCTTTCTCATAGATGTTATTTATGTGAAAGCACTCTGTGATGACACATCCACCAACTAGTTCTTCTTACTTTAACTAATTCTATGAATTGCAAATGGTCTCAAATGAAAACTCATTATTGACGGTTTAGTCATCAAGTTGAGTGGTGGGGGGCACACAAGAGGAAAACTTGTTGATCGCTGATAAGCTAGTCATTAATTCGTTCTTGACAAAGTAGGGACATTTACATATAGCCAATGAGCAGAAATACTAATGATTCAGCAACCAAATTAAAGGGAAGGGTTTGTAGTTGAAAGCACTTTTCATGATCTCAGAGGTAGTAGGAACTGCAGATGCTGGAGAATCTGAGATAACAATGTGTAGAGCTGGATGAACACAGCAGGCTAAGCAGCAACAAAGGAGCAGGAAAGCTGACATTTCAGCATTTCTAAAGAAGGGTCCAGACCCGAAAGGTCATCTGATGCTGCCTGGCCTGCTGTGTTCATCCTGCTCTACACCTTGTTATCTCAGATTCTCCAGCATCTGCAGTTCCTACGACCCATAAATTTAATTTGTTGTTACAATACTTTCATTTTCCGCAAATATATAATTGCTCTTTATTACAATGACTGGGGTTTTCACTTTGGTACTTACCCAGTGTGTGGCTTTCCAAATGTCAAAGGATAGTGGGGTGGGGGTGCAGGGAAGGGGTGGAATGATGACTTGGTCAGCACAGAAGCAGGGGCTGGTGGGCTTGAATACATGGCGATTAACTGCAAATGCTACAAGTACACTCAAATACTCTGACGTAACCCAAGGTGTTTCCTGTTGTTCAAGCTAACAAAAAGGCTGCCACTGCACTGTGTATTATAGACATTTTTAATCAACCTGTTCAGAGAAGTGTGACACACATCGGACAAAGTTGGGACCTGAACCTGAACATCCCAGCTCAGGGACACTGTCACTGTGCCACAATAATCCCGACTATGTCTTATAGCCTTGTGGCTTACCTATAAGGCCTTTTGGACCCATGCTTTGGTTTAAACAGGGTGGCACAGTGGCATAGTGTTTAGTACTGCTGCCTTACAGTGCTAGGGACCTGGGTTCAATTCCAACTTGGGTGAATGTCTGTTGGTGTCACGCTACTTTGTAAATCTAAGGAAGGATGAGTTGGTGTAGGAGGGTTCCAGAGGATGTTTACAAGAATGATCCCAGGAATGAACATAACAGCAATGAGAACTAGGAGCATGAGTAGGCCATTTGGCCCTTCGACCTTGCTCCACCATTCAATAAGATCATGGCTGATCTTTTCGTGGACTCAGATCCAGTTGCCTGCATTCTCACCGTATCCCTTAATTCCTTTATTGTTCAAAAAAAATCTACCTTAGTTTTAAAAATGTTTATTGAAGCAGCATCAACTACTTCACTGGGCAAGAAATTCCATAGATTAACAATCCTCTGAGTGAAGAAGTTCCTTCTCAATTCTGTCCCAATTCTGCTCCCTCTAATTTTTAGGCCAAGCCCTCTTGTCCTAGCTTCACCTGCCAGTGGGAACATCCTCTCTACTTCTATCTTATCTATTCCCTTCCTAATTTTATATGTTTCTATAAGATCCCCCCTCAATCTTCTGAATTCCAATGAATATAATCCCAATCTACTCAGTCTCTCCTCATAAGCCTAACCCCTCAACTCTGGAATCAATCTAGTGAACCTCCTCTCCACCCCCTCCAGTGCCAGTACATCCTTCTTCAAGTAAGGAAACCAAAACTGCACACAGTACTCCAGGTGTGGCCTCGCCAGCACCTTGTAACAGCTGCAGCATAACCTCTCTGCTTTTAAACTCAATCCCTTTAGCAATGAAGGACAAAATTCCATTTGCCTTCCTAATTACTTGCTGTACCTGCAGACCAACCTTCTGTGATTCATGGACAAAGACAGCCAGGTCCCTCTGCATAGCAGCATGCTGCAATTTTTTACCATGCAAGTAATAATCCCTTTTACTATTACTCCTACCAAAAAGTATGATTCACATTTATTTACATTGTATTCCATCTGCCAGAACTTTGCCCACTCACTCAATGTATCTATGTTGTTCTGCACACTTTGCTCTGCCACTCATCTTATTGCCATCTGTAAACCTTGACACCCTACTCGTGGTCCCCAACTCCAAATCATCTATATAAATTGTAAATAATTGCGGTCCCAACACCAACCCGAGGCACACCACTAGCCACTGATTGCCAACTAGAATAGCACTCATTTATTGCTACTTTTTGCTTCCTATTAGTCAGCAAATCCTCTACCCAAGCTAATACCCCTAATGCCATACATCCTTATCTTATGCAGCAGCCTCTTGTGTGGCACCTTGTCAAAGGCCTTTTGGAAATCTAGGTACTCTGCATCCACTGGGTCCCCATTCTCCACCTTGCTTGTAGTGTCTTCATAGAATTTCAAAAGATTTGTTAAGCATGACCTGCACTTCATGAACCCATGCTGTGCCTGCCCAATGGGACAATTTCTATCGAGATGCCTTTTTCGTTCTTGATAATAGACTCAAACATCTTCCCCACTACAGAGGTTAAGCTGTGGGATGAAGGATCTGCCACATGAGCAGTGGTTGAGGACTCTGGGTCTGTATTCAATGGAGTTTAGAATGATGAGGTGGGGATCTGATTGAAACTTACAGAATACTGAGACATAGGGACGGAGTGATGGGGTGAAGATGTTTCCACTAGTTGGAGAGGCTAGACCACAGAGGCACAGGCTCAGAGTGAATCGACAACCTTTTAAAACTGAGATGAAGGGGACTTTCTTAAGCCAAAAGGTGGTTAATCTGTAGAACTCATTGCCGCAGAAGGCTGTGCAAGCCACGTTATTGAGCCCATTTAAGACAGAAATAGATAGGTTCTTGATTGGTAAAGGGATCAAGGATTAGAGGGGCAAGGTAGGAGAATGGAATTGAGAAGCATATCAGCTCTGACCAGGTGGAAAAGCAGACTCAATGGGTCAAATGGCCTAATTTTGCTCCTATATCTTATGGTCTAAAAGACAGGCGTTTGACACACAGACTCATTGTCATAGAGCTCTACAGCATTGAAACAGACTCTTTCATCCAACTCATCCATGCCGACCAGATATCCTACATTAACCCAGTCCCATTTACCAGCACTTGGGCCCAAAGACCTCGAAACCATTCGTGTTCATATACCAACCAAGATGCCTTTTAAATGTTGCAATTGTAGCAGCCTCCATCATTTCCTCTGGCGGCTTATTCCATCCACACACCACAGAAAATCACCCCTTAGGTCCCTTTTTAAATCTTTTACCTCTCACGTTAAACCGATGCCCTCTAGCTTCTCCTATCCTGGATAGAAGACCTTGGCTGTTCACCATATCTATGCCCCTATTGATTTTATAAACTTCTATAAAGGTCGCCCCTCAGACTCTGACAGTAGGGAAAATAGCCCCAGCCTATTCAGCCTCTCGCTAGAGCTCAAACCTTCAAAACCTGGCAACATCCTTGTAAACCTTTTCTGAACCCTTTCAAGTTTCACAACATCCTTCCTATAGCAAGTAGACTGGAATTGAATGCAGTATTCCAAAAGTGGCCTAACCAATGTCCTGTACAGCCTCAACATGACCTCCCAACTCCATTGATCAATGCCTTGATCAATAACGGCATATTATGTGTGAACAAATTCAAGGGCTGTCATCAGAGAGATTTTGCTTAACACAAAGACTCATGGTACCTTTCTGTCTCAAAAGTATTCCCCTCACTGCCTCACGAAACAACATTGTCTTATACAGCTAAAATTTTCTTTTTCCAAACCACAAGACATTCCTGGTATTTCAGCTATTGAGCAGTGCAACTGCTTTTTCAGATGCTGGCCAAATGAAAGAAAAATATATGATCCCTTACAGAATCTATACACGACTCACATTCAAAACTTTTCAGTTTGTACTTGAGCTTTGTTCTCAATATCCTTGAGGTAGCAAAAGGTGTTCGAATAATTCCAAGTGATGCGAAGATATCAAGAAAAATTAAGTTGGACCGATGGGTCTGTTTTCATGCTGTATAACTCTGACTCTATAAGATTTCATTGGACTTTCAACACTTGTGGCAGAACTCAAAAAGAAGAAACCATTGAGATTACAAGGTGTAGAGCTGGATGAACATAGCAGGCCAAGCAGCATCAGAGGAGCAGGAAAGTTAGCCTTCCTACTCCTCTGATGCTACCTGACCTGATGTGTTCATCCAGCTCTACACCTTGTTATCTCAGACTCTAACACCGGCAGTTCCAAATATCTCCAACCATTGAGATTATCTGTGTTCTGTAAGAGAACTGTTTCAAGTTGTAAATAACAAGGAAATCTATGACTATATATGAATCGTGGAAATGCCTTCAACTCCTATTCGCTGACGAATCTTAACCTGACAGAAATTAGGAAAGTTTGTAAACAGAAATAAATAATGTCAACAAACTTAAACAGTACATGACACTCAAACACATTGAAAAATCTTTAAAAGAAATCATTCAGACAGTAAAACCATCTGCAGAACAAATTATTGATGTTGTGATATAATCCCAGCTGTTGGTATTCTAGGACAAATCAGATCACAGAATTAAACCTGGTTTGTAGATTTTTTTGGTTTAGTAAGTTAATAAGATAGTCACTGGGGCATATTCACATAGGGCGTAGGTATTCTTTTTAAACTAGACAAATGTTTTTTATGCAAAAAGAATCTTATTTTTGTAAAGCTATATAGAAAGCTGATTACACTCAGCAAATGAAATTTCAACCAATTTGTCACATTATCAATTCTAGACACGCAAGCTGTAGAATTCCTACAGTGCAGAAAGAGGCCATTTAGCCAGTCAAGTCTGCACCAACTCGATGGAGAGCATTCCACCCAGACCCAGTCCACGACCCTAACCCTGCATTTACCATGGGCAATCTATCTAACCTGCACATCTCTTGACTGTGGGAGGAAAGCAGAGCACTCAAAAGAAAGCCGCGCATACACAGGGAGAATGTGAAAACTCCCCACAGGCAGTCACCCAAGGCTGCAATTGAATCCAGTCCCTGGCACTGTGAGGCAGCAGTGCTAACCACTGAGCCACAATGCCACCCAAAATAAATTATATCTTTGTTTCAACTCTAAGTTCCTATTTAACTGGCATCTTATTGTTTATTTTGTATATGTGTGGGGAACCATTCCAGTTATGATGACCTGAACTTTTCACAAATCTGAGGGTCTAAACTTGCTGAGTTCTAATAACCTGCAAATCTCAAGCCAAATCTCCTGGTTTGGAAACTTCACAAAATTAACCTTTCTGCTAAGGTGACTGCTTCCTGAACTGCTGTGATCTCATTCTTGGGAGAAGAAACTAAATTCTGAGCACAGCCCTGGTGTTTTCTCAACTGAGTTACAAATAAAAAGTTCAATCATTGACTAATAGCCTGCAATGTTTACCCTATCTATCATAAACCCCTCAATATCAACATTTTTCCATTAACACCGCAGTGCCTGTAGTCGCCTGCTTTCTTGTTATGAAAGCACAGTTGGACTTTGTTACTTTTAAAAGAAAACTCCCCACAGCAGTAAACAACACCCATCTGACTGCAGTTTGAAATTTGATTTCTAAAATGATATTAATATAAAAATAATTTAAAAGCTTTCATCATAGATGTCAGGTGATGAAATAACACAAGTTCAGGAAGAACATTTCAGTTCTTTCTCTTCCAATGCAGAATTGTCAATATGAGCTAATATTGAGCATGCAGTGTTCTCCAAATTCTATGACACCAGTACAACAAACACAGAGGACAAGTTGGGGTATTCACCTTAATAAACATGCAGCAAATGAAAATGACAGCATGGGACTCAATGGAAGCCAGATCAATATTCAAAAAATCAGGGCTTGCTCAAGAAGAACAAATCCCCTCACTCCAATTTCCAGGATACCACAAAGAAGAAAATACTAATTTCCACTGAGCAGCCATCTTCCATGATGGAAATTCATGAAATTACAATGTTCCCAGATGTTGTTATGGCAAGCACGCGATTCAGTAAAGAAGAGTTCCACTTTAAAAGGCATTCAAGAGATGCCCTCTGTGAAGGACAGTCAAGAGATAAATATTCCTCCAGTGGGAGGAGAGGCAGTTTAAAGGTCATGCCAAAATCAAGATCAGCGTCAAGGCCCATGGTCCTTCAGCTAAATATCTACTAATCTTCGACATTTGAAGACAACTCATTCTGAAAGGTTTCTGTAACCTCCAGACCACCTGAAATTGTAAAGTCAGTGACTTGGGGCAGTTAGGGTAGTGGCAAATGTAGCAACACACACAAATACATACATGAATGGCAACTATGGGGAAAACATCTTGAGGGACATTTTGTTGAAGACAAGGGCTCCAAAATGGTTCAGTTGAAGGCTGCATTGTGTTCCAACAAATTTGAAAAAGTTATGCATATTGGGCTAGGCTGAGACAAAATATTTCATGATCTTATGGAGTGTAGACCGACATCCCTAGCTTGTTTTCTTCATAACAATGTCTAACAATTTCCACCTAATTGTTATCATACAATAATAATGATGCGGGGCAGTACGGTGGCTCAGTGGTTAGCCCTGCTGCCTCACAACACCAGGCACCAAGGTTCGATCACACCCTCAGGCGACTATCAGTGTGGAGTTTACACATTCTCCCTGTGTCTGTGTGGGTTTCCTCCCACAGTCCAAAAATGCTCAGGTTGGATGGCATGGCCATGCTAAATTTCCCACAGTGTCCAGGGATTTGCAGACTAGATGGAAAGCCAGGAAATACAGGATGGCAGAGATAGGCTAAGAGGGGTGGATCTGGGTAGGATGCTCTTCAGAGGGTCGATAGGCCAAATGGTCTGCTTCCACACTTGTTCATTTCTATGAATAAACTGCATCTTGCTAAAACAAGTGCCTCTTCTTATTAAGACTCCAGGATGATTAATCCTCTTCACTGTGAAGCAATTAGGCCATTCAAACCAATTGACAGGAGCATCCTCCTTCTCACAAAATGTGACGACTTTGTTAGGTAACAGTTGCTTTCAGAGATGCTGGACCAGAATCAAAAAGATGAGCTCTCATTCATGCTTCCTCCTCTAGTTGGGACATAACACAAGGTGCAGTGTCTCCTCTCGTTTCAAAATGAAATCTGCTCATTCAATATATGGCACAAACCAAACCAGGGGCTTTCCTTGCATATACATAGCTTGGCATCACGCATTGTATTTATTTATTGAACTAATTATTCTCTCCAATCCAAGCATAGACCAAGGGCAAGTCAAATAAATTTAGTCTAATATGCTGCTCTCCTTTCATATAACCAAATAAAGCCTTTATTTGCATATATATTTCAGTTGCAATCTTAGATAAATAATAGATGGTCTTAATTTATCAGGAAATGCACAACAGCCTGCATCACAGATTGCAACAAAAACCATGTGGCAGTGAAATAAAATCTGGAGCAAGGCCAGGCCCCAGCATAACGTAGGCAGCTGATGCGTCACGGCGGCTACAGACAAGCAGTGAGCTGCAGCACCAGGTTTTTTTTTGAATAAAAAATACTTGAACATCTGATGTGAATGAACATAGTAAATCAACTGGAAATCTCAGCAGAGGACAGTGAATGTTTGTCAATAATCTAGAGAGTATATGCTGCCTGGAGTTTGAAGTGTTTGACCTTCCAAAAGGTCAAGAACCATTTATAATAATAAAATGTGAGGCTGGATGAACACAGCAGGCCCAGCAGCATCTCAGGAGCACAAAAGCTGACGTTTCTCAAAACTCGATGACGGTTCGGGCCTAGACCCTTCATCAGAGAGGGGGTTGGGGTGAGCGTTCTGGAATAAATAGGGAGAGAGGGGGAGGCGGACCGAAGATGGAGAGAAAAGAAGATAGGTGGAGAGGAGAGTATAGGTGGGGAGGTAGGGAGGGGATAGGTCAGTCCAGGGAAGACGGACAGGTCAAAGAGGTGGGATGAGGTTAGTAGGTAGGAGATGGAGGTGCAGCTTGGGGAGGGAGGAAGGGATGGGTGAGAGGAAGAACAGGTTAGGGAGGCAGAGACAGGTTGGACTGGTTTTGGGATACAGTGGGTGGAGGGGAAGAGCTGGGCTGGTTGTGTGGTGCAGTGGGGGGAGGGGACAAACTGGGCTGGTTTTGGGATGCGGTGGGGGAATGGGAGATTTTGAAGCTGGTGAAGTCCACATTGATACCATTGGGCTGCAGGGTTCCCAAGCGGAATATGAGTTGCTGTTCCTGCAACCTTCGGGTGGTATCATTGTGGCACTGCAGGAGGCCCATGATGGACATGTCATCTAAAGAATGGGAGGGGGAGTTGAAATGGTTTGCGACTGGGAGGTGCAGTTGTTTATTGCGAACCGAGAGGAGGTGCTCTGAAAAGTGGTCCCCAAGCCTTTGCTTGCTTTCCCCAGTGTAGAGAAAGCCACACCGGGTACAATGGATGCAGTATACCACATTGGCAGATGTGCAGGTGAACCTCTGCTTAATATGGAAAGTCATCTTGGGGCCTGGGATAGGGGTGAGGGAGGAGGTGTGGGGGCAAGTGTAGCACTTCCTGCGGTTGCAGGGGAAGGTGCCGGGTGTGGTGGGGTTGGAGGGCAGTGTGGAGTGAACAAGGGAGTCACAGAGAGAGTGGTCCCTCCGGAAAGCAGACAAGGGTGGGGATGGAAAAATGTCTTGGGTGGTGGGGTCGGATTGTAAATGGCAGAAGTGTTGGAGGATGATGCGTTGTATCGGGAGGTTGGTGGGGTGGTGTGTGAGAACGAGGGGGATCCTCTTTGGGCGGTTGTGGCAGGGGCGGGGTGTGAGGGGTGTGTTGCGAGAAATGCGGGAGACGCAGTCAAGGGCGTTCTTGACCACTGTCGGGGGAAAGTTGCGGTCCTTGAAGAACGCGGACATCTGGGATGTGCGGGAGTGGAATGCCTCATTGTGGGAGCAGATGCGGCGGAGGCGGAGGAATTGGGAAAAGGGGATGGAATTTTTGCAGGAGGGTGGGTGGGAGGAGGTGTATTCTAGGTAGCTGTGGGAGTCGTTGGGCTTGAAATGGACATCAGTTACAAGCTGGTTGCCTGAGAGGGAGACTGAGAGGTCCAGGAAGGTGAGGGATGTGCTGGAGATGGCCCAGGTGAACTGAAGGTTGGGGTGGAAGGTGTTGGTGAAGTGGATGAACTGTTCGAGCTCCTCTGGGGAGCAAGAGGCGGCGCTGATACAGTCATCAATGTAACGGAGGAAGAGGTGGGGTTTAGGGCCTGTGTAGGTGCGGAAGAGGGACTGTTCCACGTAACCTACAAAGAGGCAGGCATAGCTGGGGCCCATGCGAGTGCCCATGGCCACCTCTTTGTCTGTAGGAAGTGGGAGGAATCGAAAGAGAAGTTGTTGAGTGTGAGGACGAGTTCGGCTAGGCAGATGAGGGTGTCGGTGGAGGGGTCTGGTCGGGCCTGCAGGACAGGAAGAAGCGGGGGGCCTTGAGGCCATCTGCATGCGGAATACAGGTGTATAGGGACTGGATGTCCATGGTGAAAATTAGGTGTTGGGGGCCAGGGAATTGGAAGTCCTGGAGGAGGTGGAGGGCGTGGGTGGTGTCACGGACGTAGGTGGGGAGTTCCTAGACCAAAGGTGAGAAAATGCTCCGACACTTCCGCTATCTATAATCCGACCCCACCACCCAAGACATTTTTCCATCCCCACCCTTGTCTGCTTTCCGGAGAGACCACTTTCTCCGTGACTCCCTTGTTCACTCCACACTGCCCTCCAACCCCACCACACCCGGCACCTTCCCCTGCAACCGCAGGAAATGCTACACTTACCCCCACACCTCCTCCCTCACCCCTATCCCAGGCCCCAAGATGACTTTCCATATTAAACAGAGGTTCACCTGCACATCTGCCAATGTGGTATACTGCATCCATTGTACCCGGTGTGGCTTTCTCTATATTGGGGAAAGCAAGCGAAGGCTTGGGGACCGCTTTGCAGAACACCTCCGCTCGGTTCGCAATAAACAACTGCACCTCCCAGTCGCAAACCATTTCAACTCCCCCTCCCATTCTTTAGATGACATGTCCATCATGGGCCTCCTGCAGTGCCACAATGATGTCACCCGAAGGTTGCTGGAACAGCAACTCATATTCCGCCTGGGAACCCTGCAGCCTAATGGTATCAATGTGGACTTCACCAGTTTCAAAATCTCCCCTTCCCACACCACATCTCAAAACCAAGATAATAAAATGTGAGGCTGGATGAACACAGCAGGCCAAGCAGCATCTCAGGAGCACAAAAGCTGACGCTTCGGGCCTAGACCCTTCATCAGAGAGCAAGGGTCTAGGCCCGAAGCGTCAGCTTTTGTGCTCCTGAGATGCTGCTTGGCCTGCTGTGTTCATCCAGCCTCACATTTTATTATCTTGGAATCTCCAGCATCTGCAGTTCCCATTATCTCACATCTCAAAACCAGCCCAGTTTGTCCCCTCCCCCCACTGCACCACACAACCAGCCCAGCTCTTCCCCTCCACCCACTGCATCCCAAAACCAGTCCAACCTGTCTCTGCCTCCCTAACCTGTTCTTCCTCTCACCCATCCCTTCCTCCCTCCCCAAGCCGCACCTCCATCTCCTACCTACTAACCTCATCCCACCTCTTTGACCTGTCCGTCTTCCCTGGGCTGACCTATCCCCTCACTACCTCCCCACCTATACTGTCCTCTCCACCTATCTTCTTTTCTCTCCATCTTCGGTCCGCCTCCCCCTCTCTTCCTATTTATTCTATAACCCTCACCCCATTCCCCTCTCTGATGAAGGGTCTAGGCCCGAAACGTCAGCTTTTGTGCTGCTGAGATGCTGCTGGGCCTGCTGTGTTCATCCAGCCTCACATTTTATTATCTTGGATTCTCCAGCATCTGCAGTTCCCATTATCACAAGAACCATTTATAGCTGTTTGAGAATTAAGGCAAGTTTACAAGTGTGGTCAATGATATCGCTGTTCTGAAACCCAGTCAGCTTTGCAGCTAGGTGGGAAACAAAGGGTTCTGACTGTATCTTCACAATGTGGAAATGTTATTTTTCTAATGCTGGGCCCTCAATATGACCACTCACACTACTGCCCTCAGAAAATTTACAAGCATGTTGTTTGGACTGCAAGACTTTCATCATGAACAAATATTGGACAGGCTAATATTGGCTGTTTTCTTTGACACACAAGAGCCTGGTGAGTGATCTAAATAAGGTTTCCAAAATTATGATGGGTGTAAATAGGGTGAGTCAAGAGGTCTAACACCCTGAGGTTGACGGCCCCAACACAAGGAGGCAGAGAGTTGCAGTTAGAGGGAACTTCAGGATTGAGTTCACTTGCCCAGACTCAGGTGGAAATCTGGAACTCAGTGGGTGAAAGGTTGATCAAAGCAGAAATGCTTCTAACATTTGCAAGCTAATCAGAAATGCACCTGCAAGCTAAAGACAAGAAGGTAGAAAGTAGGAGCAAGGATACCTACTTTTAGGGCAGCACAGACCTGGGTGGGCCAAATGTTTTCCTTCTGTTGATTTCTGGGATTTAATCAGTATCTACAGCTGAGAAAAGGAAGTTAACTATTGTCCTAAATTAAAGGAAGAGGAAGAATTCCCGTGCCCCTTTCTTGCATCAATTTGTACTCAATTCTGTAATGTGCCTGTAAATAAAATAGGTCCATAACAGAGCATACACAATTTTATACTGCTTAAGGTTTCATGTAGATTAATAAGACATCACAGAATGTAAAAGGAAAATGACGGCTAATGGTGTCAGTTTGATTTTTAGAGCAATCTAGGAGGAGACAGAAATGCTCCCAGAGTCAAAGAGAATGGATGTATCTACTGTGCCGTAAATAAGAAGAATAAATCACTATGAGGAATGCACCTTGAGCTCAAGAAGCAGAACTTAGAGCACGCAGATCTACAACACAGAAAAAGGCCTTCCAGTTCATCACATCCACTCCGCTCAAAAATAACCATCTAACTTTTCTAATCCCATATTTTCAAGACTAAATGTAGTTGGGCCCCATACAGGCAATAAAACATTTCTCTTAATTCAGAGGCTAGACTGAGTATAACAAGTGAGCAAAATCAGATTGAAGATCGAGAATAATCTTGCCTCAAATTATGCACCACTGTTTTCTCAATTCCAAATTGAGAGCTCATGTTGGAGCAGAATTGTGAGTTTCTCTAATACAATAATGCACCAATAAAATGATGGAGGTAACAAGGTATGGAGCTGGATGAACACAGCAGGCCAGACAGCTTCAGAGGAGGAGGAAAGCTGATGTTTCAGGTCTGGACTTTTCTTCATTTTCTGAAGAAGGGTTCAGACTAGAAACGTCAGCTTTCCTGCTCCTCTGATGCTTCCTGGCTTGCTGTGTTCATCCAGCTCCACACCTTGTTATCTCAGAATCCAGCATCAGCAGTTCCTATGATCTCAAAATGCTGGGGGAGCTTCTTTTGAACAAAAATCTTGTGCAGCTTAATGGATGTGCTAATCACTTGAGTGAATCTGTTGATTAATGGTCTTGATATCTAATAGGAAGTCAAAGGCTCATTCTTTATTCGTTCATGGGAGAAGGGGCATTGCTGGCTAGATTTGTTGCCCATCCCTAATTGTACAGATACAGTTAAGAGTCAAACACATTGCTGTGGGTCTGCAGTCACACATAGGCCGGACCAGGTAAAGATGGCAGTTTCCTCCCCTAAATTAATGAACCAGATGGGCTATTCCTGACACTCAACTGGATTTACAGTCATCATTCAGTTCTTAATTCCAGATATTTATTGAATTCAAATTCCACCATTTGCCATGACAGGAATCAAACCCCAGGTCCCCAGAATGCTATTGAAGTGTCTGGATTAACATTCCAGTTATAATATCACAAGGCCATTGCCTCCCCTACCACTCTTGTGGTGTAGTGGTCATATCCTCACCTCTGAGCCAGGAAACTTGGGTCCAAGTCCCACTCCAGCAGTGTGTCACAATATTTCTGAACAGGTTGATCAGGAAAATATCTCTGATAAGAAGTCAGTGTGTGAAGGAAGGGGAGAATGTTGGTAAAAGAATGAATATAAAACAGAGATGTGAAGGTACCCAACCTGACTTTTGTTAAAAATGAATCCGACCTAAAGTTAAGATTTTTAATTAATCTCCACAGCCCAGTGTATCATGAGCAGGCTTTTATAACTGATCTTTAACATCATCTTAACAACTGAAATGTACTGCCTCCACACTTCCTTTATTAACTAATTTTTAGTGTAGGTATATCATTCAAAGAAACATCAAGCATTAATCTGAATTCTATGAGGGCCTTACCTCCAAAATTTTTGATTTGTAAAGGAAAAAGTTTGATTTGGCTTGAGTTATCATTGTTTTGCATGCTAACCAGACAAATCATACCCTACATAAATACTTCAGGGTAATAGAACAGAATGCAGAATATACTGTTACGGCTACGGAGAAGGCACAGAGAAAGATCAGTTCTAATATATTCATAAGTTTGATAACAGCAGGGAAGAAGCTGTTCTTAAATCTGCTAGTATATGTTTTCACACTTTTTTAAATCTTCTGCCTGATGCAAGAGGATGGAAGAGAGTATAACTGCGGCGCAAGGCGTCTTTGATTATTTTTGGCTGCTTTCCCAGGGCAGTGGGAAGTATGGATGGAAGGTTGGTTTTTATAATGGAGTACGCTGTGTTCACAACTCTCTGTAACTTGTTATTGTCTTGGACAGAGCAGTTGCCATACCAAGCTGTGCTGCATCTAGATTGAATGCTTTCTATAGTGTGCCTATGAAAATTGCATAAGACAAGGCTTACCTGCTAAGAACCAACATTTGGGTAATTGTGCAAATGCATGTTTTCTCCCAATGTGATCTAAGCTGGTGAGAGCAATGCTGGGACTTTATCATGGAAAATTATCTCCATCCTTTTAAACTCAAGTTTCTATCCCAAATGCTCCACTTGGACTCATTTATAAGTGGGCTTGTAAACTCCAAACTCTATAACATATTGGTTTATTGATTTCTTGACTGGATGGTGCAGCACATATCCAACAGTGATCTTTTGGCTCTATGCATGAGTGAATGACAAAGGAAGCAGAAGAAGAAATTGATGTGGGAGCAGGCCATTTGGTCCATTGCACCTGCTTCACCATTCAATGAGATCATAGTTCATATCTGATCTAAATTCCATTAAACCTGCCACATCCATATATCCTTCAAATCCCTTAAACTCCAAGGATCAACCAACCTCTATCTTGCATAATTGAGCATCCACAGGATTCTAGAACACAGAATTCCAGAGATTCATGGTTATGTGAAGAGATTTCACCACATCTCAATTCCAGATAGACAGATATAGAAGGAGTTCATTTAATCCCTTTATTGGGAAGGCAAAGGCCTGGTGGTATTATCACAGGACTGTAAATCCACAGATCCAGATAATGTTCTGCAGACCTATGCTTAAATCCCCCATGGCAGATGGTGGAATTTGAATTCAGTAAAATATCTGGAATTAAGAACGCAATGATGACCATGAACCCATTGTTGATTTTTTGGAAAAACCCATCTGGTTCACTAATATCCTTGAGGGAAGGAAGTCTATCTTCCTTACCTGAACTGGCCTGCGTGTGACTCCAGACACGCAGCAATGTGGTTGATTCTTAACTGCCCTCTGGGCAATTAGGGATAGGCAATAAATGCTGCCTGGCCAGCAAAACCCTCATCCCATGACTGAATAATAATAAAAAAATCACTTGAACCTGTTCTGTCATTCAGTGGGATCATAGATGAACAACATGTCTCCATATAAATTTTTCCTGCATCCCTTAATATCTTTTTGGTTACAAAAATCTATCAAAAATGGGTTGCCCATCAATTCAAATATAAAGTTGTCAACATCATTATGTTGAAATAACAAGGTTTGGAGCTGAATGAACACAGCAGGCCAAGCAGCATCAGAGGAGCAGGTGAGCTGACATTTCGGGTTGAGACCCTTCTTCAGAAATCATTATGCCATTCAGTCCAATAACTGCTTTGAAAATATTGAAGCTGTTCAAAAATCGATAAAACGATGCATCGTATATTTTCCAGTTGCATTCCTAATCAATTCTCTTGCCATCTTGATAAAGTACTGATGATTGGGTTTGAATTCCATTGTTAACTCTAAAAGCTGGGAATTTCTGGGACTGAACCGGTTTTAAGAAAGGATCCAAAAACACTGACTTTTAATGGCCATAAGCACTACCCTGATCATAAGTGAACAAGTTTCAATGTGGATTAGACAACAGGCAGCCAAGCTGATACAAACAGTTTTTCCAGAGGCAATGAAACTAGCCAGCAAACCTGACCGCTTTGATGAGGCACCAAAATACCCCTTCCATTTTAAATTACACCTTTGAGAATGTACACAAGTCGGAAATGAATACATCCTCTGCAGTTTTCAAGGTTGGAAACAATGAAATCAGGCACAGAAATATGTGAACAAGTTTGTATTTCAAGCAGCCACTAGTGGCAGAAGAGAGAGAATAGGCTTTTGATTGCAGACTGTAAACAGCTGTAGACCACTCTCTCTTTGCCTCTCAGGAAGGAAAAACCCTCATTGATAATACTGTCGGAAAGAAACATCAGAACACTGAGATCGCAAAGGATAACAGCAATACCAAATACTGCTAATGATCCAAGACACTAGCTAAACATCTGTGGTTCCAAGTTAAAAGCTTGAACCTCAGGGACACTCTAAAGACTGTCTCTGTGTGTCTGTGTGTGCATGTGTGTCTCATGTCTCTGTGTATATGTGTGTCTCCCTGAGTTTGTGTCTCTGTCTGTGTGTGCGTGTGCGCGTGCCCGTGTGTCTGTGTCTGTGTATGCGTGTGCGTGCCTCTGTGTATATGTGTCCCTGTGTGTGTGTGTGTGTGTGTGTGTGTGTACCCGAATGTGTGTACAGCACTTTATTACTTAACTCAAAGTTAACAGATATTTTTCATTCCAGAAAACCTTAGGCCTGGCTCTTACTGATACATTAGAAATAAACCAACTACATTTTAACTGGGTAGAGGTGTAGCCTCATGTTAAAAATTAATTGAAATCTTTGTTGTGGGAGGTGGAAAATATTCACCCCTCCTCACCGGGTCATTACACTCCCCAAAGCTAATTCTACCGGTATAAGGCAGAAAAAAAAGGAAATGCGATGAAGAACTACGAACCAGAAAGAACCAAAACAATCTTATTGCTTTATCCATTTTGTGAAACACTGACTGATCAAGATACCACTTTAATCAGGCTCTGACCCACAGCACCAGTAGCATTCTGTTCTTTTAGGCTGGCAAGCTTTTTTTGTGTGAACAACAGGTCTTGGGCAATTTAGTGGATTCTGTTTTTTACTTAACTCCTGCTTTTTACATCTCAGCTTTCCCACTTCCCCATTGTCTCAGAAAACAATTTCCTAATGTCTGACAATTGCTTGCAAGTACTTAAGTTAAATATTTCAAAGAAATTACAGATGCAAATGATTAATAAATGCAAATAACTTCATGACTGTGGACACCCAGCTAGAGTAGATGTCACCTGCAGGAGATATGAATGCTTTCTGACAGTCTGATCGATCAATTCCACAAGGTAATAAAATGTGAGGCTGGATGAACACAGCAGGCCCAGCAACATCTCAGGAGCACAGAAGCTGACGTTTCGGACCTCGACCCTTCATCAGCGAGGGGGATGGGGAGAGGGTTCTGATAGGTCAGTCCGGGAGGATGGACAGGTCAAGGAGGCGGGATGAGGTTGGCCTATCCCCTCCCACCTCCCCAATACTCTCCTCTCCACCTATCTTCTCCTCTATCCATCTTTGGTCCACCTCCCCCCTCTCTCCCTATTAATTCCAAAACCCTCTCCCCATCCCCCTCTCTGATGAAGTGTCTAGGCCCGAAACGTCAGCTTTTGTGCTCCTGAGATGCTGCTGGGCCTGCTGTGTTCATCCAGCTTCACACTTTGTTATCTTGGATTCTCTAGCATCTGCAGTTCCCATTATCACTGATACAATTCCACAAGATGTTCCTTTTTAAAATACCAATAAAAACTTGTATTCATAGAGTATCGTTTTACTATTTTTACTTTAGATATGTCATAGGAAGGTCATCAAACAAAACTTAACAATGAACTATATAAGAATAGACATTCAAAAATTCAATCAGTGCCACATGGGCTTTAAGAGGATTTTAAAGGAGGAAAGAGAGGTAGAGACAGATGGAGTGTTCTTACAGAGAGCTGCAGAATTTATGGCCTTGATAGTTAAAGGCACAGCCACTGATAGCAGATCAAAATAAAATCAGGAGGTCATAATCATTGAAGTCCAGTGGTCCTTTGGGCTGGAAGAAGTTACAGAGATAGGCAGCCTATGAAGCGTTTTGGAAACAAAGCCAAAGCTGATAAAACAGAAGTATTGTCCAACAATGAACAGAATTGTGATGAGCAAATAGAACTTGGTTTAGGTTTCGCAAACAGCAGCCAATGTTTGAATGAACTGAGTTTGCCAAGATTTAAGCTGGGAGCCCTGTTCAAAAGTCAATTTTTGTGCCCACTGTTTGCTTGACTTAGTAAATACGCATATGATACAGATAGATGACCATTGAGACAGAAGGGAGTTCACTTTCCATATTACATCTACATTACAGCTTTTCCTCAACATGAGGACAAATCATAACTGTTAGAGTTGAAATGAATTTTTGTGCAACAGTAATCTAGTGCTAGCGAGTTTTGAGAAGATTTGTGGCTCGGGTTGAGGTTCTGGAAGCGAGTTTGCTCACTGAGCTGGAAGGTTAGTTGTCAGACGTTTCGTCACCTTGTTTTTATTTGAAAAAATATACCTTATTCATAGAATGTACAAAAAATAAAACATATTTATACACCTACCCAGTCATGCAAGCCGCTCCGGGTTACCCGGGGGTACGTACACCAACTAAAGGAAAAAAAAACAAATCAGTGAAAAAAAACAAAGCAAAGAAACCGCCCCGGCAGTCGTCACCCCGCACAGTCCCAGTTGGCCCCCTGACCAGTTGGGGAAGGCGCCAGCTGGGCCCAGTTACCAGATAGGGTTCGTTTCCCTTCTCTGGACGAGGGGGCTCATACGGTGGTCTTTGCCCACCGTGCCTTGGTGGCGGCTGCCCCAAGCTTTAGCGCGTCCCTCAGCACGTAGTCCTGGACCTTGGAGTGCGCCAGTCTGCAACACTCGGTCGGGGTCAGTTCTTTCAGCTGGCAGACCAGCAAGTTGCGGGCAGACCAAAGAGCGTCTTTCACCGCATTGATGGTCCTCCAGGCGCAGTTGATGTTGGTCTCGGTGTGTGTCCCCGGAAACAGCCGGTAGAGCACGGAGTCCCGCGTCACGGAGCTGCTCAGGACGAACCTCGACAAATACCACTGCATCCCCCTCCAGACCTCCTGCGCATAGGCACACTCCAGAAGGAGGTGATCGACAGTCTCGTCCCCCCCGCAGCCACCTCGAGGGCAGCGTGCGGTGGTGCAGAGATTCCGGGCATGCATAAAGGATCTCACTGGCAGAGCCCCTCTCACCGCCAGCCAAGCAATGTCCTTGTGCTTGTTTGAAAGTTCTGGCGATGAGGCATTCTGCCAAACGACTTTGGCAGTCTGCGTGGGGAGCCACACGACGGGATCCACCCTCTCCTTTTCCCGAAGGGTCCTGAGGATACTACGTGCTGACCATTGCCTGACGGCCTTGTGGTCAAAGGTGTTTCCTTTCAAAAATTTCTCCAAGAAGGACAGGTGGTACGGAATGGTCCAACTACTCGGAGCGTTCCGCGGCAACGAGGCCAGGCCCATCCTTCGCAACACCGGGGACAGGTAGAACCTCAGTGAGTAGTGACACTTGGTGTTTGCGTACTGAGGATCTACGCACAGCTTGATGCAGCCGCACACAAAGGTAGCCGTCAGGGCGAGGGTGGCGTTCGGTACGCCCTTTCCCCCATTTCCCAGGTCTTTGTACATGGTGTCCCTGCGGACCCGGTCCATCCTCGACCCCCAAATGAAGTGGAAGATGGCCCGGGTGACCGCAGCGGCGCGGGTCCGGGGAATAGGCCAGGCCGGCGCCACATACAACAGTACCGAAAGCCCCTCGCACCTGACAACCAGGTTCTTACCCGCGATGGAGAGGGACCGGAGCGTCCACCTGCCCAGCTTCTGCTTCAATTTGGCGATACGCTCCTCCCAAGTCTTAGTGCATGCCCCAGCTCTACCGAACCAAACACCCAGCACCTTCAGGTAGTCTGTCCTGACAGTGAAGGGGATGAAGGAGCGGTCGTCCCAGTTCCCGAAGAACATGACCTTGCTCTTACCCCTATTGACTTTGGCACCCGAGGCCAGTTCAAACTGGCCGCAGATGTCCAACAGCCTACTCACCGACCGACGATCAGTGCAGAAGACGGCGACATCGTCCATGTACAGGGAGGTCTAGACCTGAAGGCCTCCACTGCCTGGGATAGTCACGCCCTCCAGGCTCACGTCCTTCCTGATGGAGGCGGCGAAGGGCTCCACACAGCACACGAACAAGGCAGGAGAGAGTGGGCAACCCTGCCTGACTCCAGATCTAACAGGAAAACTGTCTGATTCCCACCCGTTGATCGAGACTGCGCTCAGGATGTTGGCGTAGAGCAGCCGGATCCAATTGCGGATGCCCTCCCCGATCCCCAATTTGGAGAGGACGTCCCTCATGTAAGCATGAGAGACCCTGTCGAAGGCCTTCTCCTGGTCCAGGCTGACGAGGCAGGTGTCCACCCGCCTGTCCTGTACGTAGGCGATCGTATCCCTGATGAGCGCAAGGCTCTCAGCGATCTTCCTGCCCGGCACAGCACAGGTTTGGTCAGGGTGAATCACTGACTCCAGGACAGACCTGACCCGGTTGGCAATGACCTTGGCCAGGATTTTGTAGTCCACGTTCAAAAGTGAAATGGGACGCCAATTCTTAATTTCTTCCCTCTCCCCCATCCTCTTGTAAATGAGGGTGATGATGCCCTTCCTCATGGACTTGCACATTTCCCCTGCCTGAAGCGCACTATCGTACACCTCCAGCAGGTCCTGGCCGACCAGGCCCCACAGAGCGGAATACAGCTCGACTGGTAAGCCGTCGCTTCTGGGAGTCCTATTCCTCTGCAAGGACTTGAGGGCTCTGGCCAGCTCGTCCAGGGATATCGGCCGGTCCAGCCACTCCCTCGTGCCGTCGTCTAAGACCTCCGTGATAGACGACAGGAACGACTCGGAGGCCGTGCTGTCCGTGGGCTTCATGTCGTACAGTCCGGCATAGAAGGATTTGCTGATCCTCAGAATGTCGGGCCGAGATGACGTCACCGAGCCGTCGTCCTCCTTCAGCCGGCTAAGCACAGAGCTCTCTTTGTGCACCTTCTGAAAGAAGAAACGCGAGCACATCTCGTCCTGCTCCACGGAGCGGACCCTGGACCGGAAGATTATCCTGGAGGCCTCCGCGGCGAAGAGCGAGGCTTGCTTGCCCCTCACCTCGTGGAGGTCCTCCGTGACATCAACGCCCATCAACTGCAGAAGGAGCAGGTTCTGCACCCTTTTCTGGAGTCGCGACAGCTTTCCCCGCCTCTCTCTTGCCTTCTGAACACCCTTGAGGACAAAGAACCTCTTGATGTTCTCCTTCACCGTCTCCCACCAGTCGCCTGGAGACTCAAAGAGGGGTTTCACGGTTCTCCAACCGGCGTACTCCCTCTTAAGCTCCTCGACGTTCTCTGGGGTCAACAGAGTCGTGTTGAGCTTCCACATCCCCTTGCCGGCTGGCTGGTCGTCCTGTAAGTGACAGTCGGCCAGCAGGAGGCAGTGGTCAGAGAAGAACACCGGCTCGATGCCGGTGGACCTGACCGAGAACGTCCGTGACACAAACAGGAAGTCTATCCTTGAGCAGATAGACCCGTCTGGCCGCGACCAGGTGTACCTCTGCTGCGCTCCGTCTGCAGGGATGCTGAAGACGTCGAGCAGCTTGGCGTCCTTCACCGTGCCCATCAGGAATCTGGACGTGACGTCCAGTTGACTCCCCCCACCCGCTGTCCCCACACCGGATCTCCCATCTGCATCAATGATGCAGTTGAAGTCTCCGCCTTGGATGACCGGCCTGGACGTAGCCAGCAGGGGTGGAAGCCGCTGCAGGACGGCCAACCGCTCACTCCGTACCGCTGGGGCGTACACGTTGATCAGCCTCAGGGGAGCATTCCTGTAGGTGACGTCAGCCACTAGGAGGCGCGCCCCCCCACCACCTCCTGAACTTGAGAGATAGTGAAGTCGCGTCCCCGCAGCAGAATAACCAGGCCCGAGGAGCGACAGTCGTTACCCCCCTGACCAGATCGAAGGCCCACAGGTCCAGGCGCCGGACCATTTCCCGTACCTGCCGAGGTGCGGTATCCCGCACTCCTGCAGAAACAGGAGGTCCGCCTCGATGGTGGTCAGGTAGGCCAACGTGGACACACATCTCGCGGTTGACTTGACGCTGCGCACATTAATGCTCGCAACTCGTACCCCCATTGTGGGCAGTGACCGCAGTACCCTCCCCAAGTCCAAGGTCCAGCCCCTCCATCTGTCCCTTCATGCCCATTGCCCGGGCTAACTGCTGGACGCTCTCCGGGCTCAGGAAACCGTCCGTGCTGCCTTCTGGGTGGCATCCCCCCGTCAGGGGTGCGGAGGCAGGAGGGTCCGGCTCCGGGTCAGGCTGGGGACGCGCTGTTTCCTCCTTCCCGCCTGGAAGTTCCGGGGGGCCCTCCAGTGCTCCAGCGGCACTTGACTGGGTGTCGGAGGGACCCTCAGGACGCCTCCCGTCACCTGGAAGTTGGGTGCTGCTTTCCTTCCCCCTCGAGACCTTTAACTTCTGCTTCGGGTGGGCCCTCTCCGAATCCTCCTCGTCAGAGGAGCTCTTATAGCCCCCCTGTAGCTGCCTCTTCCCGCCTGATGATTGCGGTTCCTGGGCCCGTCGACGCACCTTCCTCCTCGCTTTCCGGACTGTTGTCCACTCCCCTGGGTCGCCTGTCGCCGCCTCCATTGGCTCCGGGTTGTCGGGGGGGATCGGAGCCTGCAGGGGTGCTTTGCTGGCCTCGGGCCCATCCTGCAGGGCTGGGCCCTCCTGCATGGCCTGGCCCTCCTGCACATTAGTGGGGTCCTTGCTTGGCCCTGGTGCCTTCCTCTCCTCCGGGGGGGCTGGCCCCGCATTTCCCCTGCCGGCGACCTGGGCGTAGGTGGTACCCCGCCACGGGCATGCCCTATAGAAGTGGCCCGCTTCCCCGCAAAGGTTGCAGCTTCTCTCTCGTGGGCAATCCTTTGCAAGGTGTCCCTCCTCCCTGCAGTTCCTGCAGATGGTGGCTTTGCAGTCGGCCGCCATGTGTCCTGACCTACCACAGGCATGGCAGACTTTAGGTTGCCCTGCATAGGTCAGGTAGCCCCTGCTCCCGCCGATCGCGAAGCTGGACGGTGGGTGTGCAACATCCCCGGCTGCGCCCATCCTCAGCGTCACCTTGATCTGCCTCTTACTCGTCCAGATGCCAAAGGGGTCCACGATGTCAGTTAGGTCCCCTTCCACCATCACATACCTTCCGAGGAAGGTCAGGACATCAACTGCTGGCACATGTGGGTTGTACCATGTGTACAGTCACCATACGGCTCCCCTGCGCTGGCATCACAAACAGTGGGACAGCGGTCAATACAGAGAGGGGGCCCTCACCCACTTTCTCCTTGAAAACCTCCAGGAAGCGCTCTCAAAGCTTGGCACTCCTGAAGGTCACGTCGTAAAAACCTCCTCCGGGGAAATCCTGTAGGCAGTAAATGTCTGCAGCAGCGAACCCACAACAGTCCAACAGGAGCCTCTTCACGAAGAAGGTGCGGTCCACAGGTGCACCTTCATCCACCTTCTTTACAGAAACACGGATGGTGTTCTGGACCCCCTGACCTGGGGCACGAGCACTTGCCGCAGCCATCGTTGCAGGTTGGCTGCTCCCCTGAACCAGCATTAGGCCGAAGCCAGCATTAAGATCCACTGGTTGCAAGGGTGCACAGCCAACCCGACGTCCTCCTTTCACCTCCAAGACAGTCACACTCTCCTCTTCTCGGTCCACAAGAGAGTGGGTCTTTATTGTGTTCGAGATGTCAGCTAGTTCACTGAGCTTGCCAGTTTGTTCCCAGACGTTTCGTCACCATTCTAGGTAACATCATCAGTGAGCCCCTGACGAAGCGCTGGTGTTATGTCCCGCTTTCTATTTATCTGGTTAGGTTTCCTTGGGTTGGTGATGTCATTTCCTGCATTGGTGATGTCATTTCTTGTTCTTTTTCTCAGGGGATGGTAGATTGGCTCCAAATCAATGTGTTTGTTGATGGAGTTCCGGTTGGAATGCCATGCTTCTAGGAATTCTCGTGCGTGTCTCTGTTTGACTTGTCCTAGGATGGATGTGTTGTCCCAATCAAAGTGGTGTCCTTCCTCATCTGTATGTAAGGATACGAGTGATAGTGGGTCATGTCGTTTTGTGGCTAGTTGATGTTCATGTATCCTGGTGGCTAGCTTTCTGCCAGTTTGTCCAATGTAGTGTTTGTCACAGCTCTTGCAAGGTATTTTGTAGATGACATTTGTTTTGTTTGTTGTCTGTATAGGGTCTACCCTACATCAAAGACATTTCCGAAATGACTGCCAGACTACTCAGACCTCTTGGCATCAGGGTAGCCCACAAACCCACCAACACACTAAAACAGTAGCTAATGAACTGAAAAGACCCTTTGCAGACAACAAGCAAAACGAACGTCATCTACAAAATACCTTGCAAGAACTGTGACAAACACTACATTGGACAAACTGGCAGAAAGCTAGCCACTAGGATACATGAACATCAACTAGCCACAAAACGACATGACCCACTGTCACTCGTATCCTTACATACAGATGAGGAAGGACACCACTTTGATTGGGACAACACATCCATCCTAGGACAAGCCAAACAGAGACACGCACGAGAATTCCTAGAAGCCTGGCATTCCAACCGGAACTCCATCAACAAACACATTGATTTGGAGCCAATCTACCATCCCCTGAGAAAAAGAACAAGAAATGACATCACCAATGCAGGAAATGACATCACCAACCCAAGGAAACTTAACCAGATGAATAGAAAGCAGGACATAACACCAGCGCTTCATCGGAGGCTCACTAATGATGTTACCTAGAATGGTGACATAACGTCTGAAAACTAACCTTCCAGCTCAGCGAGCAAACTGACATCCAGAACAGTAATCTAGTACTCAAGTGTACCTGATGATTGAAGTTACTGATTAGGATATTGTAGCAATTGTAAATGAAATCAGGTAGGTTCCTCATAGAACCAAACCAAAGAACGGTGGATGCTGCAAAAGAGAAACAAAAGCAGGAATTGCTGGAAACGCTCAGCAGGTCTGGCAGCATCTGTGGAGAGAACACAGAGTTCATGTTTTGGGTAGCGTCACTTGACTCAAAACATTAAATCTGACTTCTGTCTACAGATGCTGTCAGATCTGCTGAGCCTTTCCGGCAGCTTCTGTTTTTGGCCCTTCTGGAATAGAGTTTTCTGATTGGGGCTGTTAATCTGGCACAATCAGGGAGTCCTGGCTGATAGACAGGAACAGGAGTAGTAGACATTCTGTTCATTCTGAGATCTGGTTCTAGAACATAGAACATAGAATAATACAGTGCAGAACAGGCCCTTCGGCCCTCGATGTTGCACCGACCTGTGAAGTAATCTAAGCCCATCCCCCTCTACTATCTCATTATCATCCATATGCTTATCCAAGGACTGTTTAAATGCCCCTAATGTGGCTAAGTTAACTACATTGGCAGGCAGGGTGTTCCATGCCCTTACCACTCTCTGAGTAAAGAACCTGCCTCTGACATCTGTCTTAAATCTATCACCCCTCAATTTGTAGCTATGCCCCCTTGTACAAGCTGAAGACATCATCCTCGTAAAAAGACTCTCACTGTCCACCCTATCTAATCCTCTGATCATCTTGTATGTCTCTATTAAATCTCCTCTTAGCCTCCTTCTCTCCAATGAGAACAGACCCAAGTCCCGCAGCCTTTCTTCATAGGGCCTACGCTCCAGACCAGGCAACACCCTGGTAAATCTCCTCTGCACCTTTTCCAATGCTTCCACATCCTTCCCGTAATGGGGCAACCAGAACTGCGCACAATATTCCAAATGAGGCCGCACTAGCATTTTTCTGAGGGAACTGGATCAGTGTCACTAGGATGCTCACAACAAACAAGGGTAGGGCTTACACAACTAATATTGGGGTCTTGAGTAGCGTTATAGAAGAAAGGGACCTTGGGATTCAGGTACATAATTCTTTAAAGTTTGTGTCACACATAGACAGGATGGTTAAAAATGCATCTGCCACGCTTGCATTCATTGCTCAGTCCTTTGAGCATTAGGAGTTGGGACATTATGTTGAGGTTGCACAAGACATTGGTAAGGCCTCTTCTGGAATACTGTGTCCAGTTCTGATTGCCCGGTTATTAGGGAGGATGGAAAGATATTATCAAAATAGAGAAGGTTCAGAAGAGATTTACCAGGATGTTGCCAGGTATGGAAGGTTTGAGTTATAAGGAAAGACTGGATAGGCTGGGACTTTCCTCGCTGGAGCATGGGAGGTTGAGAGGTGACCTGATAGAGGCTTATAAAATAATGAGAGGCATAGATAGAGATGATGGTAGTTGTATTTGCCCTAAAATGGGAATTTCAAGATTAAGCGGCACACTTTTTAAGGTGAGAGGAGAGAGATTTAAAAAAGACATAAGATGCCAATTTTTATTTTACACAGAGGGGGACTCATGTGTGGAATGAACTTCGTGAGGAAGTGGTGGTCGCAAGTACAATTACAATATGTAAAAGACATTTGGATGGATATATGAATAGGAAATGTTTGGAAGGATATGGGCCATGAGTAGGCAGGTGGGACTAGTTTAGTTTGGGATTATGTTTGGCATTAGATTTGTTGGACCAAAGGGTCTGCTTCCATGCTGTGTGACTATATGTAAATAAAGGGTGGCTTGGTGACAGGTAAGCAGCCTCTATGGAGTTATTTCAAATATTATTACGAATTACTGGTGCACTAGACATAAGACCATTAAAAAAAAATGAACAGAATTAGGCCATTTTGCTTATTGAGTCTGCTTCGCCATTCAATCATGGTTGATATGTTTCTCAACCAGCATTTTTCTGCCTTCTCCCTGTAACGTCTCAAGAACTTAATCAAGAACCTATCCATTTCTATTTTAAATACACATAACGTTTTGGCCTATATGGGAATAAATTCCACAGATTAACCACCCTCTGGCTGAAGAAATTCCTCCTCATCTTAGTTCTACGAATTTGTCCTTCACTCAGAGGCTGTGCCCTCAGGCCCTAATCCCTCCTCTCAGTGGAAATGTCTTCTCTATGGCCCATCTATCTGGGGCCCTCAGTATTCAGTAAGTTTCAATCAGGTCTACCCTTCATCCTTCTAGACTCCATGGGTACAGACCCAGATTCTTCAACTGCTTCACTTTTGGGATCATTCTTATAAACCTCCTCTGGAGCCTCTCCAATGCCAGCACATCCTTCCTTAGAAATGGGGCCCAAAATTGCTCACAATATTCCAAATGGTGTCTGACCAGAGTCTTATAGAGCTACTGCTGTTTATGTCTGCTCTTTGTATTCTCGCCCTCTTGAAATGAATGCTGCCATTGCATTTGCCTTCCTAACTGCCAACAAAATTTGCACGTTAACATTAAGGGAATCCTGAATGAGGATTCCCAAGTCCCTTTGTGCTTCAGATTTTTGAAGCCTTTCCTAATTTAGAAAATAGTCACCACCTCCATTCTTCTGACCAAAGTGCATTACCTCACATTTTCCCACATTGTATTTCGTCTGCTACTTCATTGCCCACCGCCTAGCCTGTCCAAGTCCTTCTCAAGCCTCCTCACTTCTTCGATACAACCTGTCCCTCCACACATCTTTGTGTTATCTGCAAACTTAGCAAAAATGCCCCCAGTTCCTTCATCTAGATTGTTAATGTAATGTAAATAGTCATGGTCCCAACACTGACCTCTAAGGAACCCCACTAGTCACTGGCTACCATCATGGAAAAGACACCTTAATCCCTGCACTCTTCTTTCTGTCAGTCATCCAATCTTCTATCCATGCCAACACCTTGCCCCAACACCATGAGTCTTATCTTGTTTAGCAGCCTCCAATGTGGCACCCTGTTGAATGCCTTCTGGAAATCCAAATCGATCACTTCCACTGGTTCTCCTGTGTTGAATTTGCTTGTTACCTCCTCGAAGAATTCTAACAGTTTTGTCAGACATGACATCCCCCGTTATGAAGCTGTGCTGACTCAGCCCTATTTTACCATACATTTCTAAGTATTCCACAATCACATCCTTCCCTACAGTGGACTCTAAAATGTTACCAACAACCGAGGTCTGGCTATCCAGCCTATAGTTTCCTGTTTCTTGCCTTCCTCCCTTCTTAAGCGGTGCTGTAACATTAGTCATTTTCCAGTCTTCTGGGACCCTCCCTGCTGAACACAGCCAATGTCTCTGCGATCTCCTCAGCTATCTCCTTCAGAACTCTGGGGTGTTGTCCATCTGGTCTGGGTCACTTATCCACCTTCACACCTTTCAGCTTCCTCAGCGCCTTCTCCTGAATGATGGCCACTACACTCACCTCTGTTCTCTGACTCCCTTGAAGCTCTGATATGCTGCTAATGTCTTCCACCATGTAAATCTAATCCACCATTACTCTGTCTCCCATTACTACCTCACCAGCTTCATTTTACAGCGGTCTAATGCCCATTCTTGCCCCCCTCTTACCTTTTACATGTCTAAAAATAATTCTTGGAATCTTCTTTTATATTACTAGCTCGCTTACTTTCATCTTCCCCACTTCCTCTCTCAACCCCTTTTTGTTCAGTTATCCTCTGCTGATTTTTAAAGGCTTCCCAATCCTTTGGTTTCCCACTAATCTTTACCACACTATATGCTTTTTCTTTTGCTTTTATGCAGCCCCGGCTCCTGTTGTCAGCCATGGTAGCCTCATCCTCCCCTTAGTATGCTTCTTCTTTCTTGGGATGAATTTATACGGTGCCTCCTCATCTCATTGACATTCACCAAGTTGCTTTTCTTGAGATTTGCTACCAACCTGATTTTTTCAGTCCAAGCACACATTGAAGTCCCCGAAAATTATTATAATGATACTTTTCTTACATGTCTTCTCCTGACTTACTGCTAGGAGGCCCGTATACAACTCTAATCAAGTTCTTTTTTGCTTGACAGTGCCTCAACTCTACCCACACAGATTCCATGCTCTCTGACTCTATACCACTTCTTGGCATGGATTTAATTTAATCCCTTCTGAACAAGGCAACCCCATCACCTCTGATCATCTGCCTGTCCTTTTGATAGGATGTGCATCCTTGGATGTTTAGTTCCCTGTCCTGATCCCTTTGCAGCCACATCTCTGTGAAACCCGCAACATCGTACCTGCCAATTACATTCTGTGCTACAAGCTTCATAGAATACAATAGACTTCGTAGAATCCCTACAGAGTGGAAACAGGCCCTTCGGCCCAACAAGTCCACACTGATCCTCAGAAGATCCCACCCAGACACATTCGCCCAATAACCCACCTAATCTACACATCCCTGGACGAAACAAGGCAATTTAGCATTTTCAATCCACCTAGTCTTTACATCTTTGGACTGTGAAAGAAAACCGGGGCACCCAGAGGAAACTCACACAGATACGGGAAGAATGTGCAAACTCCACACAGGCAGTCGCTTGAGGTTGGAATCAAACTCGGGTCGCTGGTGCTGTGAGCCACTGTGCGAAACACTGAGCCACCCTGCTTCGCTAACTCATTTACCTTGTTTCATAACCTGCATGCATTTAAATACAGCACTCTCAGAACTGTGTTGACTGCACACCCCACCTTCTCATCGTTGCCCCTTTATCTGCTGTTCCTGAAGTTAGATTCCTGACACTCTCCATACACTCTGTCCTCATACTTCTTCTAGGAACTTTAATAACCTTTGCTGAACCCTTCCACCTTTAACTTTTTCCATTATTTTCCATGCAACTGAATCCACCCCTACTACTCTGTTTATTCATTTTGTGGGATGTGGGTGTTGCTGGCTGACTGACATTAATTGCCTGTCCCGAGTTGCCCCTTGAGAAGGTGGTGGTGAGCTGCCTTCTTGAACCGCTGCAGTCCACATGCTGCAGGTTGACCCACAATGCTATCAGGGAGGGAATTCCAGGATTTTGACCCAGTGACAGTGAAGGAGCAGCGATATATTTCCAAGTCAGGATGGTGAGTGGCTTGGAGGGGAACTTGAAGGAGATGGTATCAGAGATAATGGGAACTGCAGATGCTGGAGAATTCCAAGTTAATAAAATGTGAGGCTGGATGAACACAGCAGGCCAAGCAGCATCTCAGGAGCACAAAAGCTGACGTTTCGGGCCTAGACCCTTCATCAGAGAGGGGGATGGGGAGAGGGTTCTGGAATAAATAGGGAGAGAGGGGGAGGCGGACCGAAGATGGAGAGTAAAGAAGATAGGTGGAGAGAGTATAGGTGGGGAGGTAGGGAGGGGATAGGTCAGTCCAGGGAAGACGGAGAGGTCAAGGAGGTGGGATGAGGTTAGTAGGTAGATGGGGGTGCGACTTGGGGTGGGAGGAAGGGATGGGTGAGAGGAAGAACCGGTTAGGGAGGCAGAGACAGGTTGGACTGGTTTTGGGATGCAGTGGGTGGGGGTGAAGAGCTGGGCTGGTTGTGTGGCGCAGTGGGGGGAGGGGACGAACTGGGCTGGTTTAGGGATGCAGTAGGGGAAGGGGAGATTTTGAAACTGGTGAAGTCCACATTGATACCATTAGGCTGCAGGGTTCCCAGGCGGAATATGAGTTGCAGCAACTCATATTCCGCCTGGGAACCCCGCAGCCTAATGGTATCAATGTGGACTTCACCAGTTTCAAAATCTCCCCTTCCCCTACTGCATCCCTAAACCAGCCCAGTTCGTCCCCTCCCCCCACTGCGCCACACAACCAGCCCAGCTCTTCACCCCCACCCACTGCATCCCAAAACCAGTCCAACCTGTCTCTGCCTCCCTAACCGGTTCTTCCTCTCACCCATCCCTTCCTCCCACCCCAAGCCGCACCCCCATCTACCTACTAACCTCATCCCACCTCCTTGACCTGTCCGTCTTCCCTGGACTGACCTATCCCCTCCCTACCTCCCCACCTATACTCTCTCCACCTATCTTCTTTACTCTCCATCTTCGGTCCGCCTCCCCCTCTCTCCCTATTTATTCCAGTTCCCTCTCCCCATCCCCCTCTCTGATGAAGGGTCTAGGCCCGAAACGTCAGCTTTTGTGCTCCTGAGATGCTGCTTGGCCTGCTGTGTTCATCCAGCCTCACATTTTATTATCTATGAAGGAGATGGTGTTCCCATATGTCTGCTGCCATTGCTGTTCTAGATGGAAGTGGTCATGGGTTTGGAAGGCGCTGCCTGAGGATCTTTGGTGAATTTCTGCGGAGCATCTTGTAGACAGTACACACTGCTGCTACTGAGTGGTGGAGGGAGTGGATGTTTGTGGATGTGGTGCCAATTATTTACTACTATTTAGTGTAAAGCCCTATTCACAGCCTCAATTATATGATTTGCCAGGACTCTGGTCCCAACATGGTTCAGGTGAAACCTGTCCCATTGAAACAGCTCCCTCCTCCCCTAATGTTTGTATCAATGTTCCATGAATTAAAGTTCTGAGAAGCATCACCAGAACCCAAAACATTAACTCTGTTTTTTCCTTCAAAAATGCTGCCAGACCTGCTGAGCTTCTCCAGCAACTTTGTTTTTGTTCCCATGAATTAAAACACATTTCTCCCACACCAATCTTTGAGCCACACATTTACCATTTTAATCTTATCTACCCTGTGCCAATTAGCTCGTGGCTCAGAGATTATTATCTTTTCAGTTCTGCTTTTTAATTTACCCCTTTACTGCAGGTATGCTCTCAGCAGAGCTTCTTTCCTCTTTCTCCCTATATCATTGGCACCTACTAAGGCTCCAACAAAATCGATCTTTCACCTCACACTCCAAGTCCGTCTGTAGCCCATATAAGATATCCTGAACCTGGGAACGAGGCAGGCTACACATCCTTTGGGATTTATAATGCCAGCCACAGAGAACAGAGTCTATCCCTGACTATCTATCTCCGATTGCAACAGTGTGTCTCTGTTCTCCCCACTTTTGAATGGCTCCCTGGTCAGTTCGCTCATTCTCCCTCCTGCCACCACTTTCATCCACACAGGGGTCAAGAAACTCAGATCCTGTTACACGAGCTTAAGGGCTGAGGGTCCTTCAGCACTACTTCCCTCACTCACACCCTCCTACCACTGACCTCTGACCAAATTTGAGGTAGTTAATCGAAGCACGGTGGCTCAGTGGTTAGCACTGCTGCTTCACAGCACCAGGGACCTGGGTTTGATCCCACCATCGGCCGACTGTCTGTGTGGAGTGTGCACATTCTCCCAGTGTCCAGGTGGGTGTCCTCTGGGTGCTCTGGTTTCCTCCCACAATCCAAAGCTGTGCAAGTGAGGCAGATTGGCCATGGTAAGTTGCCCGTAGTGTCCAGGGATGTGCAGACTAGGTGGATTAGCCATGGAAAATGCAGGGTTACAGGGATGGGGTGTGTGGTTGGGATGCTTTTTGGAGTGTCAGTGTGGACTTGCCAGGCTGATTAGCCTGATTCCACACAGTTGCGATTCTATGATTCTAAGGGGTAACACAGCATCCAGATAACATACCTCCTCCCTGATGTTCACATTTTTTGAACCTTAGTCTCCAGCTCATTATCTCTGAGCTGGAGCTCTTCAAGAAACCAACGCTTGCTATAGATGTGGTCACTATGAAGCACAATGGGGTCCACCAACCTTCATATCATGTAGTTACGACACCGCCTGGCCCAGCATCACTATTTTAATTACTCAGCTTTTGGTTTGACTTTTAAAAATTTCATACTGTCTTTCAAGTTGTAAGTCTGTTTATCTTCAATATGAAAGGAGCCTATAATAGAGTTAAATTAGTAACTATCATGAACTTACAGTTTATCTTTGATGTCACTTTTTTGCAGCCCTTGCTCCTGGGCTTCAATTGTCCAGTTTAAAAAAAAACCTTACAAACGCTGAACCAAACAAAAAGCAAAAAGCACCTCTTCCCCTCTGCACCGAATTCTCACGCTCCCTCTAGATTCCTTGAATTATATATTCAGTTGGGCTGTGTCTCATTCTGAATGTGAACTCTCTTTCCTGACTGTGCAAAGCTTACTGATGTTCATCCAAGTAGTGGTTTAGTAAAAATTGGCATGTTGAACATCTCTGAAGAGTTTGCTCCACCAACATGAAAAATATATTATCACAATATTGTCATAACCATTCCCATTTTTTTTATCATAATCAATTCTTTCCTGTGTCATGATGCAGCAAGAAGGAATGGCTGACTGAGAGACTGATGGGAACTATGCCAAGTATAATTACTGTGCAGGACAATAATTCTAAAAAGACTTCAGAACATTCCAAAGCTCTTTCAGATATCTCTAGTTTGCACAGAGCGACATCCCAGAGTCTGCAAACAGGATAAATAATCAATAATCTGTCACTGTTTAGGGGGATAAATGTTAAGAGGAATCCTGGAAAGTACTCCCTGTTCACCTTCAGTAAAATAACCCTTCCCTGCAGTGACATAGAATTTCATATTACATATAGTTTCAGTTTACCTTCAAGATTTCATCAATTTTTAACACTGCTTCTGTGAAATAATGACAGGAGCACCTTCATGAGAATGTTTATGAATCTTATGATTGTCATTTTGGTTTGGCTGATGACATTTTTGGCTACTTTGCCACATTGGCTATAAATTTAACCAGAGCTAGCTTCTTGTGATGCTATCATTTTTCTTTTTCGTTGTAAATTATAAATTTATTTGTGATTTTTGATGGAAAAGCAACACAACCACAACAAACAGAAACAGAAGTTGCTGCAAGAGCTCAGCAGGTCTGGTAGTATCTGTGAAGAAAAGAAGTCAGACTTAATGTTTTGGATCTGGTGACCCTTCCTCAGAACAGTTCTGAGATTTTCCAGCAACTTCTGTTTTTGTTCCTGATTCACAGCTTCCACAGTTCTTTTGGTTTTTAACCTACAATGAACCTCCGACCATAAGGTTCAATTGAATTGAATGAATCAATCAATCGCGCAGCAATTTTTGTCATTGGATATTTGTTGATAAGTTTGATGTGTAGAAGGTAAGGAAGAAATAAGAGAGGGGAGCAGACTGGAAAGAAAGAAAATGTGAAGACAGGAAACAGAGGAAAAGAAGGAAAGTAAAGAACGAACAATTTGCACAGGAACATACTGAGCACTAAGATGTGTTGTTTCCAAGGTTTGTTTTTGGAGTTGCTCATTCCAAAGTCTGCCAGTTTAAGCAACGCGCATGTTATCCTACTGCGCTCCCCAGAAAATCTGATTTTAGTTTCAAATTCTGCCCATGAATTTCAATTATAATTAAATTTATTAATCTCTCACTGTGTACATATAAAACCCGACAAACTTATGGGTAAGATAGGGCTCTCCATCATTCAGTTCCCAGACCACAACAGACCGAGATGACTTTATAACATGCCTGACTTTCTTGATTTGAGGTTTTGATTATTATATCACACACAATAAGTAACAATCGAATTTCACTGACCATAGGTGCATCATAAAGGCTGATGGTCAAGTGTATTAAAAAAGGCAATGAACTTGAATTAAATTGTGATTTGGGAAGGGATCTATTTCAGCATTTTGTATGTATGAATGAATAATTTTATTCTCATGTGTATTACACTAAGAATACAATAAAATACAGTGAAAAGCTACTACTTGCAGCCATGATTCGGCACTGTTTCCAATCATTTAAGAATAAGGAAACAAAGATATAGCTCAAAGAGAGTCCATCAGCCATGAGAGATAATGGGAACTGCAGATGCTGGAGAATTCCAAGATAACCAAATGTGAGGCTGGATGAACACAGCAGGCCAAGCAGCATCTCAGGAGCTCCATCAGCCATGAGTTGGCTTATCACCATCAACGACGCCTGTGCCACCATCCAACCACCACCGCTTTCGCCGCCATCTATACCAGACCCAACCAACGTTGAATATGCCAATCCTCAGGCGCCATTTTCACTGCTGGACCGATACCTCGCTGCTACCACCTGCACCAGGTCAACCAACGCCAGCGTCATCCAGATCAATGCCACTGTAATGTCCTTTTGCCACCAACGAGCCCGAGCAAAACTGGAGTTAATGAAGAGAAGTTTGGAGTCACATTCAGCACAAAGGAAGATGGCTGTAGCAGTTGGAGGTCAATCATCTCTGCTCCAGGACATCATCCTCAGGGTTGTGGTGTCTTAGGCCCAATCATCTTCATCAGTGACATTCCCTCCATCATAAGGTCAGAAGTGGGAATGTTTGTGGATGATTGCACAATGGTTAGCATCATTTGTGATATCTCAGATGTGAAGCAGCTTGTGCTCATATGTAGCAAGACCTAGTCAACTTTGAGAATTGAGCTAATATGTGGCAACCAAAAATTTCACCAACACAAGTGTCAGACAATGACCATCTCTCACAAGAAAGAGTCCAGCCATGATCTCCAACCAATATTCAAAACCATTACCATGGCTGAATCCCCCACCATCAACATCCTGTTGTTTACCATTGACAAGAAACTCAACTGTGCCAGTGATATGAAAACATGTGAAAAGGTAGCGGAACAGGCAGAGAGATCAGTTAATAAAACCATCAGAATTCTAGGCTTATCAACCAGGGCCATAGATTCTAAGAGCAGGGAGGTTATGATGAATTGGTACAAGATACTGGTTAGACCTCAGCTACAGCATTGTGTAAAATATGGAGGATCACACTATCGGAAGAATATGAATGCACTGGAGGAAGTGCAATGACGCCATCACTTGTTCCATATGTCTCAAGGCACAGTGGTTCAGTGGTTAGCACTGTATCAGAGATAACGGGAACTGCAGATGCTGGAGAATCCGAGATAACAAAGTGTGGAGCTGGATGAACACAACAGGCCAAACAGCATCCTCGGAACAGGAAAGCTTTCCTGCTCCTCTGATGCTAGTTAGCCTGCTCTGTTCCTCCAGCTCTACACCTTGCAATCTCAGCGGTTAGCACTGCTGTCTCACAGCACCAGGGACCTGGGTTCAATTCCATCCTCGGGCTGTCTGTATGGGGTTTGCACATTCTCTCCTTACCTGCATGGGTTTCCTTTGGATGCTCTGGTTTCCTCCCACAGTCTAAAGATGTTCAGGTTAGGTGGATTGACTGTGCTAAATTATGCATAGCGTCCAGGGATGTACAAGCTGAGGGGTTTAGTCATGAGAAATACAGGGATAAGGTAGGGGGATGGGTCTGGGTGAGATGTTCTTCGGAGGTTTGGCCAGTGTGGAGTTGGGCCGAATGGCCTGTTTCAATACTGTAGGGGTTCTATGGTTCTACGGCTATGGTAAGTTCAGAAGAGGTTTATGAGAATGTTTCCACAGATAGGATGCTTCAGTGTTGAGGATAGAGTGCTGAAGTTGCATCTGATTTCCTTGGAGAAGGAAGATTAAAGAGAAGTTTGTGAAATCATGAGAGATCTGGACTGAGTAGTTAGGGAGAAACCATTCCCACTTGAAAATGGATCAAGTACCAGAGGGCACAGCTTTGAAGTGTTTTGGAGAATAAGCGATTGCAGGGTAAGAAAACTTTCTGACCCAGTGAGTAGTTATGACCTGGAATGCATTCCATGGAAGTGCGATGTGGCATTCAAAGAGGAATTGGCTGATAATTTAAATGCAAGCAATGCGCAGTAGATTGGCATTATGTTCAGATGCTCAGAGAGTCAATGCTGACAGAATAGGCTGAATATCTTTCTTCCTCATTGCAACAATTCTGTGATTCTATGAGCTGTGTTAACAAGAGCAGGTCAGAGGCTAGAAATACTGTAATAAGTAACTCACCTCCTGACTCCCCAGAGCCTGTCCACCTCGTACAAGGCACTAGCCAGGGGTGTGATGGAATGTTCCCCACTTGCCTGGAAGGATGCAGCTCCAACAATGCTCAGGAAGCTCAAAACCCACCAGGACAAAGCATCATACTTTATTGTCAACCGATTAACCACCTTTAGCATTCACTTGCTTTCGCACTGAAATAGCATTGTATAACTATTTTTTAAAATGCCCTGCATTAACTTATGAAGGTTCTTCAAAAATCATTGAAATCCAAATCCTTTACTTACTCCAAAGAACAAGGGCAGCAGATACAGGGGAACTCCACCAACACCAAGCTACTCTCTGAGCCACACATCATCCTGTGTGGGAAGCATCTCCCATTCCTTCGGTGTTGCTTAGTCAAAATCCTGAAACTCCCATCCCAACAGCATTGCGGGAGAGCCTATGCCATATGGAATTTAATAGTTCAAGATGGCAGCTCACTACAATCTTCTGAAAGGCAATTTGCACACACATCCCATGAATGAACTTAAAGAAGTTATGGACTTCATTTAATGGTTGGCTGTTGTGGTGCAGTGGTAGTGCCCCTACTTCTGGGCCAGAGGATCCCAGTTCAAGTTCCACCTGCTCCAGAGGTGTCATGATACATCTGAACAGATTGATTAAAAATATCTACTTTGAGATGAATGCCATTGTTAAGAGACTTTTGAGGAAGACCAGATGCTGGGTCTTCAGAAATCCTACATTGTTCTGCCCACATGACATACAATGTTGGATGAATCTTAAGCAAGTCCTCAGTATTAACTCATTGAGATCCTTCCATCCTTCGGCAACAGGTGGGTTAGTGAGGGAGAGAGATGTCAGTCTCCCTGTACTTGACCCTTTAATGAAAATGCCACACGGAGGAGGAGCAGGGACAAGCTATGAAGCATTCATGGTCAAATCACCAGAGGCACCCAGCTGCTGCGCTGAAATGGACAAAGGCCAAAAGAGGAATGTAACTGGACTTCTAAAGGTGTCTTTGTAACTGTACTCCAGTAATGTCCATTTTTCTAACAGAGGCAGAGAACAGAGGCAAAGAAAATGAGGCATCACATCGTGCACTTTGTTCCACTTTGAGTGACCTAAAACTTCACCTCCAAACCAATTAAAAAATGGCTTGAAAAGAAGGTAAACAGTTTTGTAATCAAGGACCATGTTCAACCAGAAAACAGTCCAACACCTGAAAGTCAACCTCAGAATAGGTTTTCTATTGCTGAGTTTACTATGCTGGAGTTTATACCCAGCATGACATTCGGCATTTACTTGGATAAGTCACTTTCAGAGAGAATAACACATTCTAAACTTGACTTTGTAACAGGGAAGTGATACTGGGCAAGGTCCGATCTCCACCTATACTCTGGTAATGAAAGGTCCCCTGCCTCATTCTCTGAAGTCCAAAAATAAGACAAGTGTACAATTAGCAGCATCATATATTCTCAATTCCCCCTCGTATGGATCGTGGATTGTGTGTGAACCTGTATTATTACATCGGTTATAATTTCCCTTTTTTTGACACATTAATGAACTTGGCACACATGATTGAACGCAATACTCTAGTGGTATAGTTTAAATTTGCTTTCTCTCCTTGTCCATATTTGGCGAAGTTTCCACGGTGCCACATCTTCTAATACCTTGTTAATGTGCAAGATTTGGCAAGACTGTTGACAAGCAGTTCCCCTACATGAGGCTTTGCAGCAGAATACAATTTGTCATCAACCAGATGCTAGAGTCAAGTACTTTCCCTTCAGTGTACCAATCTGGATTGGAAGCCCTATTTGATACACTCTAACCATGACCCAAGGGCATATTGGTTTTCCTTCTAAGTATTATATTAAATGTCAGCTTCGGTTTGGTCAGTTTTCTCCTTCTGAGTCGATTCACCTTCTCACTTCAAATATTAAGGATTAGTATTGGTGCTTCAGTGCAGAGGTCTGTGGGTGTTAATACTAAGACTCAGTTCCAGTTTGAGATGAAGTCCAAAATTAGGGTTCTACTTTATCACAGGTTCTACATCACACAGAAAAATTATCTGATCATTATCACATCCCTGTGGGAATTTGCTGTGTGCAAATTGGATGCTGCATTTCCTACATTACAATAGGACGACACATCAAAACTATTTCTGGTTGTAAAGTATTTTGTGAAATCCAGTTTTTATTGTCAGCACCTTACAAATGCAAGGTCCTACTGTGGAAATGGAGAAATTGTTCAGTGCACCTTCTGGCTGAAATATTAGTTGCATCATCATTGAGAGATTATTTTGCTCTTAAGCAGAATAGCCAAAAGGATAAGTAAAGAGTTAAAATTGCTGAATATAAAATTGGGAAGTAGTTTACAAGGCAGTTTTAAAGGTCTGTACCCTGCATTCAAACCCATCCTGAACCAGTGGAATGTCAGGAAACTGTATTCATGATTACTCCATCCAATAATTTAACATATGGAAAAATAATAGGATTATAAAATTCACCCCCTGAGAAAAGCTCAGCACATCAGGTTTCGATAGTGTGAAACTGAATTGATTTCCCTTTCTTTTGAGTGGTTGCTCAGATGTAAAAATATTTGCATTTCCATAGAACCTTTGATGAACTGAGGTCAGCATTTCCCAAACTTTTCCCCACTGTGATCCCATTTCAAGGCTTGAACATTGTCAAAGCTCTAGAGTGAGAGCACAGAGGCAGGGGGCAAAGGCAGAGCTGAGTTGGAGCTGCGCAGGGTGTATAGGATCCTGTGAGGCAGAGGAGGGTTAGAGCTATAAAAGCGTGACTGAGAGGGGAGGTGGGGATGGCAACAATACTGAGGGCTGGAGGTGGATCAATTTACAAGAGTGTGGATGGGGATGGTCAATGGAGTTAGTCGTCAGGCATTCTTGAAAACAAAGACCTACCATTTTGCAGGCTTTGTTTGGAGCTAGAACCAAGGCCCAGAGGTTAGTCAATTAATGGCCATCATTCAGGCAAATCTGAGGACTGAACAAAGTTTCATTATTGTTCATGTGTAGGTAGGGCTCCTCAGCATCCACCACTGCCTCAGATCTTACAACCTGGGAATCTCATCTCACAACTACATAGGAGTCATGACCCTCAGTTTGGAAAGCCATGTCTTGGGATGTCCTGAATTGTTTTAATTCAATAATAGCATCCCTACAGTGTGGAAGCAGGCCATTCGGCCCATCAAGTCCACACTGCATCAAGAGCATTCCCATCCCCTCCCAGACCCACCCCATCCTAGCAACCTTACATTTTCCATGGCTGATCCACCTAGCCTGAACATCCCTGGCCACAATTGTCAAATTAACATGGACAATCTACTTAACCTGCACATCTTTGCGAATCACTGAACCACCATACCTCCCCAATGAATCACAATAAAGTACAATGAAATATTCTTGAGAGGCAATCACTGTAATAATGCAGGAAACTCACCAACCAACCCGGGCATAGTAAGATCCCACATACAAGAAAAAGAACTTCAATAATGACGTGATAATCTGTTTGTCAGGTGCTGATGAAGATTGGAGGATAACTCACCCATTCCTCTTTGATTTAACATCTCAGGATCTTTTAAGTTCAAATGTGGGACAGGCAGGCCTTGATTTAATAGCTCACCTGAAAGGTGGCCCCTCCAATGGGGCAGAGTAGTGCACTGGAGTGTCAGTGTCAATTTTGTACACCAGCCTTGGATAAAATGATACACGGACAGGATCTGATGTATTTATCTGCTCCACACTGCTCGCAGTCAGCGCCTATCTACATTAGGCCCCAGAAGGAATGTGGTGACTCATCAACTCTTAACATGCTCAAAAAAAATCACTCAAACACTATCTTAATTAAGAGGATGCAGGATTTATTCTATTGGAATGGAACTACAGTGGGCGTTATTTGTCAATTAAGCAGAGTGGTTCGCTGTACCTGACCATGCTCCACTTAAACATTGTATGATACAAGGATCTGGTGAGAGGTGAAGGAAAGGTGTCCCATTTCAGATCGTTGTGATCCCTCACATAGAAAATGCATTTCAGCATCTTCCTGCAGCCATCAAAAATTATTCAACTTTGATCTTTCTCAGAAAAGGATAATTAATGAGTAATGTTCCAATATGTGTGTGGGTTCTCTTCCAGGTAGAAGCTGACTTAAACATGCTACCAAGCACGTACTGAGGCAAGGGAGGAAGTATACATGCAAACATGAGTGTTTGGGTTAGCCAGACTATATTTATAGTTTCTGATTCCTCCAGAAACAGTGACCTAACCTAACATTGCAGAATTACTGAAAGTAATTGCCTTGTGGTACTAACTTGGCCAAGTTCCTTATATTCATATCACATGCAAAAATGTCAGAGCAATGACACATTAACTACACATTTCACAACTCTTTTTCTATTCACTCATGGAACACAGGAGCTGGGTTTATTTCCAGGCTTGGGTGACTGTGTGGAGTTTGCACATTCTCCCCGTCTCTGCATGTGTTTCCTTTGGGTGCTCTGGTTTCCTCCCGTAGTCCGAAGATGTGCAGGTCAGGGTGGATTGCTTTCTTTGTTTAAGATTGTGTTGTGTCTGGAAGCCCCAGTGCAGACTCAATGGGCCAAAATGGACCCTTACTGCACTGTAGGGATTCTATGATTCTACATGGATGTCACTGGCTGGGCCAATGTTTGTTGCTCACCTCTTTGTTGCCCTTGAGAAGGCGGCAGTGAGCTGCCTTCTTGAAACACTACAGCCCGTGGCTGACCCACAATGCCATTTGGAGGTAATTCCAGGATTTTAACCCAGTGACAATGAAGAAACTGCAATATTTTTGCTGTTGCCATTTCCAGTACCAAGATCAATGTCAGGTGGTCTGTCTGGTTTCATTTCTTGTTTGAGATTACGTCATGACTGTTTCAATTGAGTGGCTTCCTAGGCCATTTTAAAGCACGGTTAAGAGTCAATTACATTCCGTATCTGTGGTGTCAAATTAGGGCAGACCAGGTGAGAAAGGCAGAGTTTCTTACTTAGTTAGTGAATTATGAACTAGATTGGCCTTTCCTCACATTCAACAATGGTTTTGTGGCCGTCGTTAGACTCTTAATTCCAGATTTCTGTGGAATTCAAAATTCTACTATCTACCATGACGAGATTCAAAACTAGATCTCCAGGATATCTCTGGATTAACAGCCTAGTAATAATACTAGTCGGCCATCACCTCTCCAAACAGAATTAGCTTTGTAATCCATCAATATAGTTGAAGCAGAGCCTCCCAAAATTTATGACTTTCACTCAAACAGAATAATATCACAATAATTATTATAGAGTCAGTGTTATACAGCATGGAAACAGACTCTCCAGTCCACTTGTCCACACTGACTACATACCCTAAATTAATCTAGTCCCATTTGCCAGCCTTTAGTCTATATCCCTCTAAACATTTCCTATTCATGTACCCATTGGGATGGCTTTTAAAAGTTGGAATTGTACCAGCCTCCATCGGTTCCTCTGGCAGCTCATTCCACACACATTCGACCCGCTGCATAAATAAATTGCTCCTTAAGTCCGTAATGAATCTTTCCCCTCTCACCTTAAACCTATGCCCCTCTAGTTTTGGACTCCCTAGCCTGGGAAAAAGGCTTTGGCTACTCACTCTATCCAGTTCCCTTATGATTTTATAAGCCTCTCTAAGGTCAATTCTTGATCAAAAGTGATTTTATCAAACTTGTTTGATTTATAATAGATGCCTAACAAATTAAAATCACAATATCTGCAGATATATGTTTCTTCCACCAAAGTTCCCATTCTTTTTAATCTCACTTTTATTAGTTGTAGTTTTGCAGCAAATCTATGAGCACTATTTTAAGCCAGGACTGTCAGTATCTAAACTTTTCCTTTCAATGTAAACATCTGCAAGTTTCTACATCGCATTTCAACTGATGTTGTCACAAGAACCACTTTTTTTTAAAGTTAGTATTTTTGTCTACATTGTTTCTATTCTTGGTGAGAAGGAACGGGGCTCAATTACAACAAAACCACAAGCAGTTGTATGGCGCACTGACCTCCACATCGCCGAGGCCAGGCGCCAACTCCTCCTCCCGCCCCCTTAATCATGACCCCACCCTCAACCACCAAACCATCATCCCCCAAAACCATGCACAACCTCATCACCTCAGGTGACTTCCCACCCACAGCCTCCAACTCCATCGTTCCCCAACCCCGCACCGCCTGCTTCTGTCTCAGTCCCAAAATCCACAAACCTGCCTGCCCTGGTCGACCTATCGTCTCCGCCTGCTCCTGCCCCACCGAACTCATCTCCACCCATATCTGAAGAAGGGTCTAGACCTGAAACGTCAGTCTTCCTGCTCCTCTGATGCTGCTTGGCCGGCTGTGTTCATCCAGCTCTACACCTTGGTTTCTCAGAGGCTCCAAAAACCTCTGCTTTCAAATAAACCTGTTGGACTATAACCTGGTGTTGTGTGATTTCTGACCTTCTTTCTATTCTGACAAGGAAGTGGAAATGTATGATCAGCTGTCAATCTACAAATTTAACTCAAAAAAAATGTTAACTGGATTGCGATATCGGGACAGGTTTAAGCCACTTCTCCACAAGAGTACATAAGCAGTGCCTTAAACACTGTTCCTTCACTGTTATGAGGTCAAAATCCTGGAACCCCCTCACTAACAGTGATGAGAAAAGTACTCGTGGTGCAGGGACTGCACCTTTAAGAAAGTGGTTCAAACCACTATTTTAAAAACAACATGATGTGGAGGTATCAGTGTTGGACTGAGGTGGACAGAGGTCACGTGACACCAGGTTATAGTCCAATAGGTTTATTTAAAATCACAAGCTTTTGGAGCACTGCTCCTTCATTGGGAGAAGTGACTTCACCTGACAAAAGAGCACTGTTTGGAAAGCTTGTGATTTTAAACATTTCTGAAGAAGGGTCCAGACTCAAAACTTTCCTGCTCCTCTGATGCTGCTTGGCCTGCTGTGTTCATCCAGCTCTACACCTTGTTATCTCAGATTCTCCAGCATCTGCAGTTCCGACTATCTCTGATTTTAAACAAACCTCTTAGGCTGTAACCTGGTGTCATGCCAATTCTAGCTTGATTAAAAAGGTAAACAGGGACAGAAAAAAATAGGCTGGACTTACTAACAATGCTCACACCCCGCAAGTGAATTAAGGTTAAAAAGAAACAGACTAACTTAATAATTAATTATCACAAAATGCTTTGGGTATTCTGGATCTTATAACCTGGCCAACTGAAAATGTGGCTACCAAAAGTGAAGTGATTATAATCACTTTCCTCAAGTGGCCAGAATTAGACGAGTGCAGATAACTTGGGGGATATTGTGGCTAAAAGGAATTTATCTTTTCGGCAGTTATAGGCCAAACATCGAGGTTGACTTGCTGACTTGTTGGTAGAAGAAGGCAACGAGAGGGCATAGCTTTAAAGTGATGTACAAATGAAGCAAGAGTTATGTAAGAAAAACCTTCTTCTCTCAGCAGGTAGCTAGTGTATAGAATACGTAGCCTGGAAATGTGGTGGAGGAAGGTTCTTTTGAGGGCATTGGATGGTTATTTGCATAGAAATATTTGTAGGGATATAGGGAGTATGCAGGAGTTTGGCACTCGTCATAGCATTGGTGCATGTCATGGGCCAAAAAGCCCCCGTTTGTGCCAAGCAATTCTGTGATTCTGTGACTCAAGTTCAATATGTTCAGATCAGTCCAATGTGTGATCTGTGGAATCAGGCAAGTTGTGCTTGAGGAGTCGTGTTGATAAGGCATTGGGAGCATTTTATGTCCACTCTGACATCTCGACTCCATCTCTGCAAAGTTCATAACAAAGTATGTCAAAGTGTTCAGAGATGGTAGGAACTGCCAATGCTGGAGAATCTGAGATAACAAGGTGTGAAACTGGATGAACACAGCAGGCCAAGCAGCATCAGAGGAGGAGGAAAGCTGACGTTTCAGGTCTGGACCCTTCTTCAGATAATTTTCACTGCCCTCTGGCTCCCTCACCCCACCCACTGCCCCCTCACTGGCCCCGCTCTCACTGCCCACTGACCCCTCACTGCCCACTGCCCCCTCACTGGCCTCACTCTCACTGCCCACTGACACTGCACTGCCTAGTGACCCCTCATCAACCATTGACCCTTAGCCTCCCGCTCTCACTGCCCTCTGTCCCCTCTTCCCCCCACTGCTCCCTCACTGACCCTGCTCTCACCGTCCACTGACACCTCACCATCCCGCTCTCACCACCCACTGCCCCCTCAACCCCCACTGGCCCCGCTCTCACTGACTACTGCCAATTGTCACTGCTTCGTTGGCCCTCTCTTGCTGCTGATGTTGCTCTGGCCCACACTCGATCTGCCCCCACTACAGGACACAGCCTGCGTGTTCAGCTCCCGCCACATGGTTCCCAGTTGCGACCTGACTCCTTTTCAACTCTTTAGGTAGGTAATTAAAAGGGCAGGGGGTCGGAGGGGATAGAATTACTACAGAGAGGAGAGGTGAGAGAGAGGAAAAAGAATAAAAGAAAGGAAAGGGAAATGGAACTGATGAGCAGTGGTGCTCCACATGGAGTGATCTAACCAGCTGCCATTTTCTTCCATTAATTAGCAGAGGTCAGCAGGGGCTGTTTTCAGCCATCTTTGGTTTTGGCCTCTTGATGTTGATTTTCAGGACTCTCCAGCACATTCTGCCATAGCTAGCAACCACTGGGTAAGCAGACCTAAATGGGGAAATGCAACACCACCAAAGCGCCTTGCACTGAGCCTGTGTACAATGGCCAAGTGGCCTGGAAGCAGCCAGGACTGAGACTGCATTCAAGCTGCAAGGACAAGGCCTCTCTGCCTCAGAAGGTGCTGGTAGCAGGGACAGGGAAGGCATTTTTTAAGTATTCTTAAGACAGAAGTAGTTCGAGTTTTGTTAGTAGATGGGGGGAAATGAGAGATTATTGGGAGGTGGATGGGAACGTGGAATTTGAAATACAGGTGGATCAACCATTGAGTGGTGGAACAGGTTCAAGGGGGTGCATGGTCTCCTTCTGCTTCTAATTGGTATTTTGGAAACAGTTCAGGGAAGATTTACCAGATTGATACCTAGAATGAACTGGGTTGTCTTATGACGAAAAATTGGTCATACTGGTCTCAAGTTGGAGTTCAGAAGGGTAAGAAGCAATTTGATTGAACTTTAGAAGAACCTGAGGTGGTGTGATAAGGGTAGATGTGAAGAGGATGTTTAACTTGAGGGAGAATCTAGAACTTGCAGTCATTGTTCAAAACTAGGAAGTTGACCATTTAAAAACAGAAGCAAAGATTTTTTCACACAGTCCATCATGAATTTTAGACCTCTCCTTGAAAAGGTGGAGGCAGAGTCTTTTAGTATTTTTAAGGCAGGAGTAGAAAGATTCTTGTTAAACAAGGGGGGAATATCAGGTTATTGAGGTGCTGCGGGAATGTGATTAGAAACAGATCAACTATGACATTATTAAATGGCAGAGCAAGTTCAATGACTATTACTATCTTCCTTATATTGTACACTTGTAAAAATATTCAATGACACCCTCCCATCTCCACCACCACCTGTAATCAAACAACCCTCTGAGTGAAATCATTCTTCTTCATATCTGTCCCAAAAGAGTGACTTCAATTTTTTTTAAATGATGCTGGCCTCACTCACAAGAGGGAACAGCAACCTTGCCAAAACTGTTCAGGCTTCTTTGCACTTCAGTCACATTTCTCTGCATTTATCTAAACGCCAGGGACAGACAGGCACATCCTTTCCCCAAAAGGCTACCCCATAACTCCAACTTTCAACTGTGTGAACCTGCTCTGAACTGCCTCCAATGCACTCAATGCACTTGCTTAAAATGAGGAAAACAAAACTGCACACAGTATTTGAGATGTGGCCTCACCAAAGTCCCACACAACTGAAGCTTGGCATCCTTGCTTTTATGTTTAATTCTCATAATAAAGGATAGCATTCAATTAACATTGAATCACTTGCTGCCCGTGCATTCGCACCATTGGTGACTCATACACTCGAATACCTAAATTGTTCTGCATCTCAGAATTCTGCAGTCATTCCCCATTTAAGTAATTCTTTGCTTCTTTGTTCTTCAACACTCCTTTCCCCATATCATGCCAGATTTTTGACCACCCACTCAACTTTTCCAGATATAACTGCACCCTTCTTAAGACTTCTTCATAAAACACTGACTATCTTAGTGACTATGCCTTCGTTAGCCGCACCTTAGTCATTGATGTACACTGTAAAAAGCTGATGTCCCAGCATAGACACCTGTGGGACCCCACTCACCACATCCTGCCAATCAGGATAATACCCATTTATGCATGCACTTTGTTTTCTGCCAACCAGCCAATCTTCTGTTCCACTGCACCATTTGCTTGTACTTGATGCAATATACTACCATGTGGTACTTTGTCAAATCGCCCCTTGTGAAAATCCAACAAGAACATATTCACAGGCTTCCATTTATCTACAGCATATATGTTTCTCTTTCAATGAACTACAACTTATTGATTAGTTCCTTCTCACAAAACCATGTTGACTCTTCCCAATTATTTGGAGTTTTTTGAACATCCGTCTGTAATCTCTTTAAAGACTGGTTCTAACATGTTCCCCACAATAGATATCAAGTTAACTCGTCTATTGTTTCCAGTTTTCTGCCTTCTTACTTCTTGAATGAAAGGGTTGTATTTGCTGCTTTCCAGTCTGATAGAAATTTTCTGGCATCTAACAAATTCAGGAAAATTGACAGCAGTATATTTATTACTTCCTAACATCGTAGGATGAAATTCGTCAGGAGGTGAAAAGTTTTTGGTTGCAGTTCCACTAGCTTATTTAATACTGCTTTCCTCGTGTTTGTAATTTCACCAAGTTCTTTTCTCCCTCCCACCTCCTGATTTACAACCATTACTGGAATTTTTTTATATCCTCTATTGCAATCAGAGAAGCAGAATGTTTGTTCCTTTCAGCTACCATTTCTTTATAATCTATTAAATCCCTACTCTCACTCTTTAGAGGACCAGCGCTCATTTTACTTACTCAGAGATAGTGAGAACTGCTGATGCTGGAGACAGAGATAACACAGTGTAGAGCTGTACCTGTGATAATGGGAACTGCAGATGCTGGAGAATACAAGATAACAAAGTGTGGAGCTGGATGAACACAGCGGGCCAAGCAGCATCTCAGGAGTACAAAAGCTGACGTTTCGGGCCTAGAACCTTCATCAGAGAGGGGGATGGGGAGAGGGTTCTGGAATAAATAGGGAGAGAGGGGGAGGCGGACCGAAGATGGAGAGAAAAGAAGATAGGTGGAGAGGAGAGTATAGGTGGGGAGGTAGGGAGGGGATAGGTCAGTCCAGGGAAGACGGACAGGTCAAGGAGGCAGGATGAGGTGGTAGGTAGGAAATGGAGGTGCGGCTTGAGGTGGGAGGAAGGGATGGGTGAGAGGAAGAACAGGTTAGGGAGGCGGAGACAGGCTGGGCTGGTTTTGGGGTGCAGTGGGGGGAGGGGACGAGCTGGGCTGGTTTTGGGATGCAGTGGGGGAATGGGAGATTTTGAAGCTTGTGAAGTCCACCTTGATACCATTGGGCAGCAGGGTTCCCAAGCGGAATATGAGTTGCTGTTCCTGCAATCTTCGGGTGGCATCATTGTAACACTGTAGGAGGCCCATGATGGCTGACTTGTCCATCACGGGCCAGCTTCCTCCCATATTCTAATTTCATTCTTGTAAATAATCTTTAAGCCAGGCTCTTCCATTCTTCACTTCTGCCCAAACTCTACCCTACCAATGATCTTTGCACAATGATATGTTTCTCCCTCGGGTTTGATGTTTTCCTCAACTACCTTAGTTAATCACAGATGGAAGGTCCCTTTCCTTTACAGTCGGAATATAATTATTCTGAGTATGCTGAAATAGTCCCTCAAATGTCTGTCATAGCCTCTGTATTGATCTGTTCCCACAGTCTAATAAGTCAGTTTACTTCAGCCAGCTCACGTTTCATGTCCACATTGTTACTTTTATTTAAGTTTAAAATAATAGTCTTAGACCAATTCTCCTCTTACTAAACTGCATCTGAAATTCAACCATTCTGTGATCACTAATACCTGGGAGTGCTTTAATCTGTGATTTTTAATTAATCGTCATATTTCTCTATGCCAATTCTAATAAATCGTCTCTTCTGGGTACCAGAATGTTATGTTCTAAGAAAGTATCTTGAAAGCATTCCCTGAACTCTTTTTTTTTCTGAAGAAAGGTCTAGACCTGAAATGTCAGTTTTCTGCTCCTCTGATGCTGCTTGGCCTTCTATGTTCCTCCAGCTCTACACCTTGTCATCTCAGATTCTCCAGCATCTGCAGTTCATACTATCCCTGAACTCTTCATCCAGGTTACCATTGCTATTTTGATTTTCCAAAGTAGATATGTAGTTTATGTACATCCCTGATAATTGCTACGCACCCCCCTCCCCCCAGGGCTGAATCTTACCATATATTGGCAATGTCTAATTTTCAAGAGCAGTTTCTCTCCATGAGGTCCAGCAACCTTTCTCATCCTACCATTTCAAATGTCCCTCATTAGCTTCCTACCACCCCACTATAATCCATCCCTGGATCATATGCGTTTCTGTGGCTCCTGTTAGGTTGATAAGAATTTGGAACAAGGTAGTAGAAGACCTTCGCAGTTGGGCAACAGTGAAAAGCCAATGGAGGAGCTTCCTCAAAAAAACTGTTACGGCCACTTCCTGAGAACGGATGATGGTGTGTTTGAAATTGTTAGAAGTTTCATTTTTCACCTGTTTCAAAGTTAGCCCCTGAAATGAATTGATTTCTCTGATTTTATGACAGCCTTCTCCATCAAATCTGTGCCAGAGGGCATGACTCCAATAACAGGCAGAAGGCAGGTGTTTTTTTGTTTTTATTCATTCATGGGACACAAGCCTCACTGAGTTGGCCAGAATTTATTGACCATCCCCAATTACCTAGAGGGAAGTTTAGAGTCAAACGCATTGCTGCATGTAGGTCAGACCAGTTAAGATGGCAGATTTACTTCCCTAGAGGACTTCAGTGCAGCAGATGGGTGTTTCCCCTGAGAATTGTTTCACGGTCACCATTATATTCTTAATTCCAGAATTTTAGGGATTCAAATTCCACTATCAGTCTTGGCAGGCCCCTGGGTCTCTGGATTAACAGCCTAGAGATATTACCATTAGACAATCGCCTGCTCTTAAGTCGTCATCAGCAAAAACTGCAATTGAACCTTTTGCTGTCAGCATTACTCCACTACGCGCCAATTGCCCAGACACCTGAAAACCCAAGGAGTTTGTGTTGCTGAAGCATTGAGAGCTTTGAATTGCATGGCACAATGCGAAGTGTTGACAGATAGTGTTGGCAGACTCTAATTTATTTCTGTCACATGGTTGACCAGAAATAATAAACAACTCACAATAAACAACTGCACCTCCCAGTCGCGAACCATTTCAACTCCCCCTCCCATTCCTTAGATGACATGTCCATCCTGGGCCTCCTGCAGTGCCATAATGATGCCACCCGAAGGTTGCAGGAACAGGAACTCATATTCCGCTTGGGAACCCTGCAGCCCAATGGTATCAATGTGGATTTCACCAGCTTCAAAATCTCCCCTTCCCCCACTGCATCCCAAAACCAGCCCAGCTCATGCCCGCGTGCCTAACCTGTTCTTCCTCTCACCTATACCCTCCTCCCACCTCAACCTCCATTTCCTACCTACTAACCTCATCCCGCCCCCTTGACCTGTCCTTCCCAGACTGACCTATCCCTTCCCTACCTCCCCACCCATACTCTCCTCTCTACCTATCTTCTCCTCTATCCATCTTCACCCATCTCTCCCTATTTATTTCAGAATCCCCTCCCCATCCCCCTTTTCTGATGAAGGGTCTAGGCCCGAAACATCCGCTTTTGTGCTCCTGAGATGCTGCTTGGCCTGCTGTGTTCATCCAGCCCCACACTTTGTTGCCTCTCCCACTCTCTTTACTTGTCATTGGTATGTGTTGGAAGTTGACACTCAACCTGTTTAGCAACTTTAACTTCTTTGGTTATCAAGTCCTGAAGTGGGATTTGAACTCAAGACACTGGCTCAGCAGCAGGAACACCACTCAACAAGACCTCAGAACAATATTGTCTTCTTGCAAAGTAATTGGATGTGAGTGGAATACCTTGGGACCCCTAAACAGATCCAATAAGTCTCTCTATAAATGCAAGTCCTTTCACGTTTCGCAATTATAATGCATGACATACAGTATGCCCATTTATCTATTTACCTGCAGTGATTGAGGGGAACACGAATTTATGCTCTCAGTTTCTTTCAAAACTCCATGAGCTGCACTGCAGGAGACGCATTAGTATATTCTAATTTAAAATTCAAGATTCATAAAGTTGCTGTCACAACAGATCCCACTGCTTGAAAATGTGACGGGTAAGCATGACTCCTCTTAATGAAAAAGAAAGCTTTGTTCAACCACATTATAGCATATGGCTCCACTAAGCAAAATATGTCTTGTTGTTATGAGTTTCTGCTTTGTTAGCCAACAATTCCTGGATGCAAGCCCCAGTTGGGAAAATATCCAACATCTTGAAGAGCATCATGATTTGCAGCAATTCTGTTTTATGGAACTTAAACAGGCAGACTACATTTGCAAAAAAGGGACAAAAGTTTATCATCAAATTTGCTGTCTCACATTCACCAAGCAAATAATAAATTTGAAAACTATATACCCGATTCAATGCAGAATTCAATTGTGCCAAATGAATTTTCATTCACTTTGATTGCTCAGAATTCCTCACCCAACAATGGTGCTCCTATGCAAACCCTTATAAAGTGTTCCTAATGATCCAATTGCAGTAGTCATTACTCAGAGCATGGTTCCTCTACTGCCCGAGGTATACTGGAAATATTTACTTCGAGAGAGCTCTGTAATTTTTTCTATAGTTGTTGAGTGAATCATCCCGTAGAGACGCAACACCAAAATTTCAAAGTTGCCTGATGTTGTTTTTTTGCCTATGGAAGTTCGTATGAAATTTTGCATCAAGTCATGGTTTGTTGGAGGCAACTGCATGTTAATCTTAACACAATCCTGTTGCTATCAGGGAGTCACAGAAAACAGAATCAGACCATTCAGCCTATCTTGTCCGTGCAAAATGATTGATACCATTACCAGTGTATGCCGCTTTATTTTTCTTGAGTTTTTTTTCCTCATCTGCAGTACATAAGGTGACAATCACATTTGTAAAATGAAATTGTCATCGCAGATATCTTTCCCAAAATGTTTAGGGGGTTAGCCTTTTAGCTTCTATTTGTTGGGAGTGCCTTTGATTGTGGGCATTGCACAGATTCTCAACTGACATCAACACAAACCTGTTTAAGTAACTGCGTAGGTTTAGAAACAAGGTTCCTGGCAAATTTTAACCCTTTCTACATCATTGCAGAAGAGAAAATTTACAAAGGGAAAAAGAAACTGCAAAGGTGAAATTTAACTTCACCAGCAGTTTGTAGGGAATTCAGAAATATGGTTCTCACCGTCTTGTTCTTTTTTCTCTGTATCCTTCACAATCTCAAATTATTTTCCAAAACAGTAACAGCTGAAAACACACAACAGGTCTGACAGCATCCGCAGCAAGAGAAACGGAGTTAACATTTCAAGCCCAGTTCTGAACAAAGGTCACTCGACTCTAAACATAACTCTGCTTTCTGCCCACAAATGGGTGACACTGTGGCTCAGTGGTTAGCACAGTTGCCTCACTGCACTAGAGGCCTGGGTTCAATTCCACCCTGCAGTGACCATCTGTCTGGAGTTCTCCCCAAGTCTACATGGGTTTCCTCTGGGTACTCTGGTTTCCTCCCACAGCCTGAAGACGTGCAGGTTGGGTGGATTGGCCATGTTAAATTGCCTGTAGTGTTCAAGAATGGTTAGGTGGGTTAGATAGGGGGAAATGCAGGCACAGGGAGCTGAATCTTGGGGGCTGCTCTTCAGAGGGGTGGTGTGGACTTGTCAGGCAGAATGGCCTGTTTCCACAGTGTAGAGATTCTGTTTCTTCAGCAACTCCTGTGGTTCTTTTTCTGAATTCAATGGAATTTTGATAGACAAGGAAGTCAATGGTTATGGATAACAGGTATGTACATGGAGCTGAAAGCTCAGTTAGAACAACGGTGATCTAATTGAATGGGACAGAGCAGGGACAAGGAGGCAAATGAGCTATCCTTGTTCCCAAGTCCTCTGTCCCTAAGGTCCACTGATTCATTCGAGCAAGCAAGTTTTTTTTTCCTTTAGATCCCACTGAACAGAAACTAGGAATCAAAATCATGGATTTCATTTCACAGTCAGTGAAAAATGAACATCTGTAGCTATTCAATATACCTGCTCTTTCCTGCTCATTTTTATGTGATTTTGCGTTGAAGCCTATTGCAAATTCAGGAGGAAAATTGGCACATTTTCCCCATAGGGGGCAGGAACCTACATGAACAGGGAAGAAAATGGCTTATCCATTTAACAATAAGATGAAATGATCATTAACAAGCAATGCAGAGTCGTAGCTGGGAAAGCACCGATGAGATGGCGAAAGTCATTTAGAATGCTGTAGAATTTCATCCAAATGGGCTTACACCAGCACAGAAACAATTCTTCTCTCCCAGCTTTATCCTTATTTTTCTGAATATACCTCTCTTCCATTCTTCTTAAACAGGATTGAGCAAACATGAACTTTGAAAAGAAAGAATCACAAGTTTGAGAACGTGTTTCAATGAGAATCAAACAATGTAATTGCCGTGATTGAAACCAGGTGAATCTTGTTGATTACGAGATGCTTGAATGAGGTTTTTAATCTGGAAAAGTCAGGAAAGCCTTGTCTGACCAACATAAACAGGGAATTTAGAATCTCCTCAGTTCAGGTAACTGACTCTGAGCTGGTTGACCCAGCCTGTGTACTGTGCACATATAAATAAACAGTGACTTGGTGATGGGATACCGGCCTCTGTGCAGTTATTTCAGTTGTTTGCAGCTGGGCAAATGTTGTCTTGGTAAAAGCAATTATCCTGCACCATTAATTTCAAGCAATTACAGTTTCTTAATTCTTTAAAGGTAACAAGATATTTTTCCTTCGGTGAATCAGATTCCCGTTGTCTGTGATACTTAGTTCATTATATCCCACATTGAATATTTCCATTTATTAACAATTACATAAATGCTACTGTGTTCCAAAAATGAGCGAAGAAGTCATTTCAGTTCATTTCAACTAATAGTTTAATTCTGTCGTTCTTCCCATCATTGGAAACTGGTAGAATGTTATATTTTGACTTGGGCTGCTAATAAAAAAGTTTTAAATGGATTTACATTTATATAGTGACTTTGGGTTCAGAAGATGTTCTAAAACATTTACAGCCATTGAAATATCTTTGAACAGCAGTCAATGAAGGAATTCAGAGGAAGGAAGCAACCAAATTGTGCACAAGAAGTTCCCAAAAACCCCAACTTAATAACTATCAGCTAATTTGTGAAAAAGTCATTTAAAGAATAAATTTTGGCAAGGGCCATCTTTGTAGAATAAGAAGGAGCAGCCAACACATAATTTTGTAATAAATATCGCACTTAGCCAAATCCACAAGCAATAGGAAAGAAAAGAAAGACACAGAGTCATATTTGCACAAAGTCTTTCATGAGTTCAGAATGCTCCAACATGCTTTAAAGCTAACAAAATACTTTGGTTCAAACTTTTTATCAACAGTTAAGCTCATTGTTTCACTCTGCTATCATTCAGTAGCAACTCATGTTGTGGTACTGTCAGGATAAAAAGATGTTTGGTCTATCACACGAGTGAACAATGCCGTGTATAAATTTAAGTGCCAATGTGATGCTTGGTAATAGGCTGTATGTACCAAAGTTTGATGCCAATCCTGTCAAACAGCTTGTCACTTTTGCTGTTCACAACACACAAGGTACCAAAATATACGCAACCAACCCTAAACATAGTGTCCAACATTAACTATGATTCCCAAATGAACATTTGCTGAATAACTTGAGTGCATGAAGAATTATGCTGACAACCATTTATTCATTCATAAGATAAGGGTGTCACTGGCTAGGCCAGCATTTATTGCCCAACCCCAGGGGCATTTAAGAGTCAACCACATGTGGGCCTGGAGTCACATGTAGGCCAGTCTTAGAACAAGAACAAGATCAAAGAAGAGTACAGTACAGGCCTTTCGGCCCACAATGTTGCGCCAACCTATTATCCTACTCTAAGATCAAACTAACCTGCATCTTACTATCATCCATATGTCTATCAAAGAGTCAGGTAAATATCCCTAATGTATCTGACTCCACTACCATCACTGGCAGCATACCACGCACACACCATTCTGTGTGTAAAGAACCTCCCACTGACATCTCCCCTATACCTTCCTCCAATCACCATAAAATTATGCCCCCTCGTAATAGTCATCTGCACCCTGGGAAAAAGTCTCTGGCTATCCACTCTGTGCCTCTCATCATCTTGCACACCTCGATCAAGTCGCCTCTCATCCTTCTTCACTCCAATGAAGAAAGTCCTAGCTTCCTCAACCTTTCCTCTTAAGACCAGGCCTAGAATCCAAACGGCATCCTGGTCAATCTCTAAAGCTACCACATCCTTCCTATATAATGAGGCGATTTAAACTGAACACAATATTCCAAGTGTGGTGTAATCAGTGTTTTATAGAGCTACAGCCTAGCCTCTTGGCTCTTAAACTCAATTCCCTGCCAATGAAAGCCAACACACCATACACCTTCCTAACAACCCTATCAACATAGAACATAGAACGTAGAACATAGAACAGTACAGCACAGAACAGGCCCTTCAGCCCACAATGTTGTGCCGACCATTGATCCTCATGTATGCACCCTCAAATTTCTGTGACCATATGCATGTCCAGCAGTCTCTTAAATGACCCCAATGACCTTGCTTCCACAACTGCTGCTGGTAATGCATTCCATGCTCTCACAACTTTCTGTGTAAAGAACCCACCTCTGACATCCCCTCGATACTTTCCTCCAACCAGCTTAAAACTATGACCCCTCGTGCTAGCCATTTCTGCCCTGGGAAATAGTCTCTGGCTATCAACTTTATCTATGCCTCTCATTATCTTGTATGCCTCAATTAGGACTCCTCTCCTCCTCCTTTTCTCCAATGAAAAGAGACTGAGCTCAGTCAACCTCTCTTCATAAGATAAGCCCTCCAGTCCAGGCAGCATCCTGGGAAACCTCCTCTGAACCCTCTCCAAAGCATCCACATCTTTCCCATAATAGGGCGACCAGAACTGGACGCAGTATTCCAAGTGCGGTCTAACCAAAGTTTTATAGAGCTGCAACAAGATCTCACGACTCTTAAACTCAATCCCCCTGTTAATGAAAGCCAAAACACCATGTGCTTTCTTAACAACCCTGTCCACTTGGGTGGCCATTTTAAGGGATCTATGTGTCTGCACACCAAGATCCCTCTGTTCCTCCACACTGCCAAGAATCCTATCCTTAATCCTGTACTCAGCTTTCAAATTCGACCTTCCAAAATGCATCACCTCGCATTTATCCAGGTTGAACTCCATCTGCCACCTCTCAGCCCATCTCTGCATCCTGTCAATGTCCTGCTGCAGCCTACAACAGCCCTCTATACTGTCAACGACACCTCCAATCTTTGTGTCATCTGCAAACTTGCTGACCCATCCAAGTCATTAATAAAAATTACAAACAGTAGAGGCCCAAGGACAGAGCCCTGTGGAACCCCACTCACCACTGCCTTCCAGGCAGAATATTTTCCTTCTACTACCACTCGCTGTCTTCTGTTGGCCAGCCAATTCTGTATCCAGGCAGATAAGATCCCCTGTATTCCATTCCTCCTGACCTTCTGAATGAGCCTACCATGGGGAACCTTATCAAATGCCTTACTGAAGTCCATATACACCACATCCACAGCTCGACCCTCATCTACTTTTCTAGTCACATCCTCAAAAAACTCGATAAGGTTTGTGGGGAAGGTTTGTAAGTGGGGAAGCAATTGCATTTCTCGCTTCCCAAAGCAGCCGAGGACAAATCTGGTCCGGGCCTGGCGACTTGTCAATCTTAATGTTTGACAAAATTTTCTGCACATCAGCTTCCTCTATCTCTATCCATTCCAGCATGCACATGGATAGCAACTTTGAGGGATCTATGGACATGGACTCCAAGATCCCTCTGTTCCTGTTCCACTGCCAAGAATCCCGCCGTTAACCCTGTATGCTGCATTCAAATTTGATCTTCCAAAATGAATCACTTTACACATTTCTGGGTTGAATTCCAACTGCCATTTCTTTGCCCAGCTCTGCATCCTGTCACTGTCCTGTTGCAACCTACAACATGCCTCCACGCTATCCACAACTCCATCAACCTTCATGTCATCGAAAAACTTACTAACCCACCCTCCACTTCCTTCTCCAAGTCATTTATAAAAGATCACAAAGAGCAGAGGTCCCAGAACAGATCCCTGCAGAACACCACTGGTCACCAAGCTCCAGGCTGAATACTTTCCATCTACTACCACCCCCTGTCTTCTATTGGACAGCCAAATCTCTATCCAGACAGCAAAATTTCCCTGAATCCCATGCCACTTTACTTTCTGAATGAGCCTACCATGGGAAACCTTATCAAATGACTTTCTAGACTCCATATACACTACATCCACAGATCGAATTTCAATGTGTTTTGTCACATCCTCAAGGAATTCAATAAGACTTGTGAGACATGACCTGCCCCTAAGAAAGCCATGCTGACTATTCCTAATCAAACTGTACTTTTCCAAATAATCATAAATACTATCTCTCGGAATCCGCCTTAATAATTTGCTCAACACTGGAGTAAGACTGGCTGGTCTGTGATTCCCAGGTTTATCCCCCATTCCCTTTCTTGAACAAGGGAATAACATTTGCCACCCTCCAATCATCTGGTACTACTCCAGTGGACAGTGAGGGCACAAAGATCATCACCAAAGGAGCAGCAATCTCTTCCCTCAGAACCTTGGTTACATTCCCTCTGGCCCAAGGGACTTATCTATCCTCATGTTTACATCCTCTTTCTTGACATCAACCTGTTCCACACTGTCCTCACAAACATCAAGGTCCCTTCCCTAAAGAACATTAGTCAACCAGATAGATTTTACCCCTGACAACTGTTTCATTGTCATCATTAGACTCTTATAATCCAGATTTTTATTGAATTCAAATTCCTCCATCTGCTGTGGTGGGATTATGACCCAGGTTACAGAACATTACCAGGATTCTGGAATAATAGGGTAATGACAATACCATTAAGCCATCACCTCCCATATATACAAATCCTGAAGGGCTCAAAATGGTGTACGAGTTGGTGTGAAAAGAATGCGGACAATATGATGAGGCTGCTGATTGAACGATGGTCACTTGCCTGACTGAAGGAGGAAGGGGTCTGTGTGTCCATGCAGCATGCAGTGAAGACTGTGTTCTCTGAAGGACCAGAGAACCAAGTGGTGTGCTGCTGCCAAACTGTATGTATTCAAGCTCCTGTGTCAGGAACTGATGCTGTTCTGAGAAAGGGCCACTGGACCTGAAACTTTAACTCTGATTTTGCTTCACAGATTTCGCAAGAACCTGCTGACCTTTTCCAGCCATTTCTGCTTTTGCGTTAGGAGTTGACGTGTCTGATTTCTCCAAGAAGGAGAGACAATCTGGGAGCTGTATGGAAATGAGGCTGGCTTAATGAATAATTAGACACAAATATGTGGAAGGACGTAGTCACAGCTCATTAGTAAGGTTTTAAGGGAAAATCAGAAATTACCTCCTCAATGTCGAGAATCTGATAATTTTGTTTTTGTAAAGGGAGCAGGAAATTCCACCCACAGTTTCAAAAATGTTGTAAAACATTTGTAGTTTAATTGAGTGACTCAAGCGCCTCTTGTATCAATAACTAGTACAGTAATATTTGCCTAGTCTCTTTAAAAAACACCTTCCAAACCTGTGACCTTAATCATCTGGAGAAATAAGACAACATACACTTGAGAGCATCACGATCTGCCATTTTTCCTCAGTTTTAGTTGTGATGAGGAGAAATTTCTTCACCAAATTCAGTACCACAGAAGGTGGCTAATGCCAAAGTATATGAGTTTTCAAGAAGGTGGTAGATATAGCTCTGGTGGCTAAAGGGATCAAGGGATATAGGAGGAGGGTGGGATTAGGGGTACTGAGCACAATGATCATATTGAATAGCACAGCAGGCTTGCCAACTCCTTCTCCTATTTTACATGTTTCTATGTTTCCCCCACGTCACACATCATCACAATTTGAAACTATTTCTCCGTTCCTTCACTGTCAGTGGGTCACAATTCTATATCTCCCTCCCTGACAACATTGCGTGTCCATTATCGTCACAAGAGCTGCAGTGGTTTGAGAAGGTAGCTCAGCAGTGCCTTCTCCAGGGCATTAAGGGCAGACAAACTGACCAACATTTATAGACTTAAGCCAAAACATGATCTCAGTGAGCCAAGTTAACTTTCAACTCCTTATGTGACAGAGTTAAAAACAAGCCAATTGTTGAATCTTGATAGAGGCTGCTTATAATTGATGATTAGATTAGATTCCCCGCAGTGTGGAAACAGGCCCTTTGGCCCAACAAGTCCATACTGCCCCTTGGAGCATCCCACCCAGACCAATCCCCCCAATGAACACTACAGGCAATATTGCATGGCCAATCCACCTAGACTGCACACCTTTAGACTGCAGGAGGAAACCGGAGCAAACCTATGCAGACACAGGGAGAATGTGCAAACTCCACATAGACAGTTTCCCAAGGCTGGAATTGAACCCAGATCCCTGGCACTGTGAGGCTGCAGTGCTAACCACTGAACCACCGTGCCCATGCTGTGCAGGGAGATCTGTATTGAATATGATATATTTAAAAATTATTCAAGTCATGAATTTCACATCTTGAAACAGAGGCGAATTTTTTTTTTAAATTCAATAAGACCTGGGGTATCTCAGTAATTAACTCAACAGCTTTACAAAACAAAATAGATGTGTATTTTGCTAAACAAAAGAAATACCAGCATTCACATTTATCTCAATGTTTGCTTGACTCTGCAAAAATATCAAGGAGAAATATTTTTAATGTAATCTTAAACTCAGGTTAATGAGAAGATAGTAGCTTCTTGATCAGGCATTTCACATATTTACCTTCGCTGTTCTGGGGAATTTAAGAGCTAGGAGCCAAAGATGCAAACTGACTTTAAAATCATTTTACGTACAGAGTTAACCAAGGTTCAGGTGGGAGGGTTCTTCCCTCAGTCAAGAGGGTGTGGCTTCAAATCTGATTCCAGAGCTTGAACATGTAAATCTTGCCTGACACTCTAGTGCATGACAGGAATAATTGCTGTACTGTCTAAAGAGTCATTGTTTGAAGGAGCTGTTAACTCAAACGCTTGTTGTTCTGCCCACAGGTGACATGAAAAATTCCATGACATTATTTTGAAGAAAACCACTAGAGTTACTCCTGGTGTCCTGGTCAATATTTATCCTATTAGGTCCCTCTGGGGTAGTGTGCCAGAAATAAAGACCCTTTATTCCTAGAGCTGTACCACAATTTAACATTTTTTTTAGCTACATGTAGTACCCCAATTTACCTGACTGTCAGACAAAGATTGATATAAAGCATGAAACCAATGACTGTACTAAACAAGAACTACTTATTATAAGTCAACAGGTCATTGCTACAGGGAAACAGAACCATTGATTTTTTTTATTTTATGAATTCATTCATAGACAAGGGCACCGCTGGCTAGGCCAACATTTATTGCCCATTCCTAATTGCCCAGAGGGTAGTTAAGAGCCAACCACATTGCTGTGGGTCTGGAATCACATGTAGGCCAGACCAGGTAATGGTGGCAGTTTCCTTCCCTACAGGACATGAGTGAACCAGACAGGTTTTTCCCCAAAAATTGACAACGGATTCATTGTCATCATTAGACTCCTAATTCCAAATTTTTATAGAATTTAAATTCCTCCATCTGCCATGGGCAGATTTGAACTATGTTCCCCAAACCATTGAATTAGCTGTCCAGCAATTACACCACAAGGCCATCACCTCCCCTCCATGTATGAGTATTAACTTAAATCTTTAAAACACACATGGACAAATAGATTCAAATAGATTTAGTTAGGTTAGAAATGGTGAGAGTCAATCCAGTGATCTTGGTTTTCAGACTGTGGTGTTGAGATCATCATTCTTCAGCTAGCCAACCCCTTGGTATTCAGTTATCTTTTTCTGTTATTTGCTCTGGTTTGTAAGAAATACAGAGCGACTTACTTAGAAAATGTCTCCAATTTATCATTTCGAAAGTCATAGCTTACAGTAACTGCTGCAGGGAAGATAATGTTTTTTTCAAAATTGAAACCCAGATCTCTTTTTAATGCAGAGAACAGGCAGCTTCTGTAGAACTAGTACACACCCTTCTATGTCTTTCTATCTCTGTGTCTGTGCCCAGTTTCAATCTTCTAAAATAGTTGAGAACCAATCGCTTCACTTGTAAATTACCCTTTGGCTTCTGATTATCTGCACATTGCAAGAATCAGCCACAAAAGCAGAATTCACAATGGGTATCAAATTTCTCACTATGACATTGTGCAGCCATGCTGGTAAATCCCTCAGTTTAAAATCATTGCTTTCTCATTTGCTATCCACCAGATTTAGAAACACAAAATTTAAATGACAGCCCTCACAATTCCTCAAATCAACATCGCGCAAAGAGAAGCTGGCCATTTTCTTTTATCCATCTTGAAATGTTGACATTACTAACATTTTCCATTCCTAATTGCCTTGGGAGGTGGTGCTGAGCTGCTTTCTTGAAACACAGCACTGTGCACTGCTTATGGACAGCGGCAACACTGTTAGGGAGGGAATTCTAAGATGTTGACACAGCAACAGTGAGGGAACAGCAACATATTTTCAAATCACAATGGTGTGTGGCTTGAAGGAGTGGTCATACTTTTATGCATCTGCCGCCTTTGCTCTTGAGGTGATAGAAGTTGCAGATTTGGATGGTGCTTTTTTTAAGCAACCCCAACGAATGCTGCAGTGCATCTTATGAATGGTTCATAGTGCATTGTGCTTGATGGTAGATGGAATGGTCGTTGTTATGAATGGGTGCCAAATCAGCAACCTCGATTGTGTCAAGCTTCTTGAGTGCTTTTGGAGCTGCACTCATCCAGGCAAGTGGGAACTGTTCCATTACATTCTTGACTTGTAGATGGTGGACTGGCTCTGGGGTGCAATTACCATTTGAGAAAGCTTACTGGGTGCAAATTGGGAGCCATGTTTTCCACATTAGAACAAGGGCAACCCTTCAAAAGGTTCTACCCAGGTACCTTTGGACCTAAGATGGCTCCGCAAGTGGCACCTTGTAAATTTTTCACTTTTCCCATGTCATTACATGTGAATATAAAGCGAATACACATTCAAAAGTTGTAAATGACTTTGGGACGTCAGATGGTCATGAAGGGTACTACATAAATGGAAATTATTCTTTTTTCATTGTTAGTGATTTCAGTTGCCAAATGGAAGTATTCACTTGCTTGATATGAACTATGAGATGACCTGTTCAGCTTTGTTGATGCCAACAAGAGCTGTGTAATTAGAACATCTCCAGATGAACCCAGCTGATCAAGGGGGATGATAGCAAAGTAGATACCTCACTGGACTAACAGACTGGCATCATACGTTCAAATCCCACTACTACCATTTAATGCTCGTCCCAAGAGCAGCGGAAGATGTGTCACTGAATATATTCAAGGCTATGTTCATTAGGTTTTTGGATCAACAAAACAGAAGATCAGATGCAAAAGTACAATTGAAGCCATGGTCTTATAAGTGCTGCTGACATGGAGGGCTGAATGGCCCACTGCTGCTTCTAATTTGTATATGTTTGTAATCTGTAACACATGGAACTAGGAGAAATTATATGATCCGCAAAATCGTACGCCAAAGAATTCTTACTAAAGTAGTAGTCAAAACATTAGCTTTGACTCAACAAGACATCTATTCACTGTGGTTTCCTTTACCAAATACGACAGCAATTTGGACGCAATGAGACACTTTTGCACCTTTATGGTAAGTAACTTCTATGAACCTTTGTTCTTTATCATTTTGGCAACATTGTTCAGCGGAACCAGGTGAAATGCATGTTCTCAATACTACCTCAAACATCTTCAATGTTAGAGAAAGGCTGGCAATTTTTCAGGTGAGCTGTTACAGAAAGTATTGTTCATTTAAAATTATAATAAAGGTTGAAGAGTGAGAATGACACAGAACTAGAAGCAAGTGTCACTGTTCGCATATCATGTTAAGCATGCCAAATAGACTGTAGATTGGCATGTTTATTCAATGGAGCGAATGCTGCTGCCTTTTTCTTTGATGCATCAATGTGTGACCAGTGATTGTTTAGGACAGAAAAAGGAAGGAGATCTGTGCTTTCTTGCTCTCCTTCAATTCTAAGGAAAGTCAAGTGCCAGATGCTGTCAGAAGGATGGAGTTTGTCTCTTGTACAACATCGGTGGGAGTCATTTAACTGTCAACATTCATACATTATCAATGCAAGGGCAAACTTGGGCATACTCACAATTATTTTTATTTAAATGTTCAAAAGATCAGGATAAAAAAAATCTGCCCCTGCAGTGAAGTTGTGACAGTACAGCATGTTTGCTACATACATAGGCACTAACTTAATAAAGTATTTACTTCATTCATAAGGTGAACTAAATGCGCCACAGTAAATGGAAGGAAGACAGACAGGCAAATGCATTTTCATCTTAAATGTATGTTTCGTGGATCACAATTTTTAGTGAACAATTCTTTTGATTGTTGTAAAGGTGATTCAGCTGCCATTTACATACTTTTCTCTAGTAATAAAATATAAATAGATTTCTTGAGCATTAAAAAAGCACTGGTCTTCAACTTTCACATCAGCACCCCCACTTGCCTGTGTCCCCCCCCGCAAGGGTTAATTAATTTCTGATGTTTAATAGATGGGAACAGGAGACATATCCTTCAATATTTTCTCTGGTTACCAAGTGAATTGATCTAGAGAGCTAGCACACACACAATGGGCTAATTGATGTATTGTCACATGTACTGAAACACAGTGAAAAGCTTTGTTTCTGAGCAGTATAGGCAGATCATATTAAGCAAAGGATGTACAGATCAAAAAGACTTAACATACATTTAACATAGAACATAGAACAGTAGAGCAGTACAACAGTAGAGGCATACAGATTATGTTGCACAGGGCAGGAGTGTGGCAAGATCAACATTAGCAAGATCAGCATTATGAAAGTAGAGAGTCCATTCAACAGTCTGACAATGATCAAGAAGAAGCTGTTCCTGAATCTGCTGGCGTGTGTGTTCAGGCTTCTGTGTCTTCTGCCAGATGGAAGAGGTTGTAGATCATTACCACAGTGTGATGTGTGTTGGCAGCCTTTCCATGGCAGTGAGCCATGTAAATAGAGTCCATAGATGGAAGGTTAACTTCCGTGATGGTCTGGGCTGCACACACAACCTTCGGTAGTTTCTTATGGTCCTGGGCAGAGCAGTTGTCGTACCAGGCTGTTATGCACCTGGATAGTGTGGTTTCAATGATGCATTTGTAAAAGTCGGTGAGGGACCTTATGGACATGATAAATTTCATAAGCTGCCTGAGGAAGAGGTGTCATTGCGCCTTCTTGACTGTTGCAGATACTTGGGAAGTCCGCGACTGGTTGTCGGTTATCATCTCTCTGAGGAACTTATATGCTCTTCACTTTCTCAAACTCAGATCCATTGATGTAGATAGGGGCGTTTTCTCCTGTCTTTCTGAAGTCAATGATCAGTTCTTTGGTTTTGCCAAAGAGAGAGGTTGTTTTCATTGCAAAACATCACTAAGCTATCTATCTCCTTTCTGTTTGACTCTTCATTGTTAGATATTTGTCTCACTACAGTGGTGGCATCAGTGAATTTGTAGATCGCATTCATTTGGAATTTTGCAACACAGCTGTAGGTGTACAGGGAATACAGCAGGGGGCTGAGGATATATCCCTGGGGGCTCCAGTGTTGAGTGTTATTGTGGAGGGGTGCAGTTACCTATCCTCACTGATCGCCGTCTGTGGATCAGAAAGCTGAGGATCCAGTTACAGAGGGCAGAGCTGAGACGAAGGTCACACTGTTTTGATATCAGTATTGGTGTTGAAGGCAGAGTTATAATCAATGAGCAAGAACTGATGTTGGTGTCTTTGCTGTCCAGATGTTCCAGGGATGAGTGCAGGGCTAGGGATATGGCATCCTCTGTGGACCTGTTATTTCAGTAGGCAAATTGTAGGGGATTGAGGCAGTTTGGAGACTGGAGTTGATGTGAGCCATGACCAGCTTCTTGAAGCACTTCATGATTTTTGAGATTGGAGCCACTGGGCGGTAGTCATTAAGGCACATTGCAAACGTTTTCTTAGGGGTCATGGTGGTCTTCTTGAAGCAGGTGGGGACTGAAGCAGATGGCTGAATAGTCTACTACAATTTTCTACAGATTTTACGGTTCATTGTGAAACAGGAAGCTCTCAGATCCAATCTCCAAATCATGTCATTGGCAGCCCTTGAGGACACTGATGATACACTAGATATTGCAAACTTCAGCCAGGGTTACATCTCCTAAATCCCTGTACATAAATAATCAGGGATAATTTCCAGTAGACTAGGGCAAAAAGCCTAAAAGAGAGCCAGACCGATCATAAGTGAAATTTAAATCCTATACCTTGGGTGTAAAACAATTTTAATAAAGAGCCTGATCACTTTTGTTGACAGAAGATATTAAGACATATGCAGAAAAGCCAGGTTCATGGAGTTAGTGGAGATAATGGCTGATTTGTAAGTAACTGGTGGAAAAGACTCAAAGAATCAAATAGCTCTTGTTCCTATATCAACAGCCATGTGATGATATTCCTGCCTGGTAAATGACAAAAAGGAAGCAGCCTAAGGTGAATGTCACTACAAGAGTAACATCAACTAGAAAGTGCTACTGTTTAATATTTATAAGAGTGTGGATTTTATGACCTCTTGACAATTCCTATTTATGTAAACTATTCTTAATGGACAGATTATTAGAATTGTACCTTAGTTGTTCATTTGCATCAGTACAGTACAAAATAACAAACCAGATTGATCCAGAGGTTAAATCTCAATCATTTAAAAGGAAACCCCTCAGGACATAATTGAAATGTATGCAGGCAGGGCAGCTTCATTAAAGAAGAATAAAATATTATCAGGAAAAGTAAGTGGTATAGATTTAAATGGAATACAAAACTTTTGCAGAATTTTGCTTTGTACCTCTATCAGAGCCTTATAAATGGAGAGTGAATGGCAAAACAGAAGGGCATCAACAGGCGAAAAATAAAAACATGATATTTATGGAAGATACGTTGCTGTGGTTGTCTTTATTGTTGGTCTATCCTTAACAATATTGCTCAATACTGCTCACTTTGTATGTCTATCGATGTTTGTCATATATTTTCATGTAAATAATTTATTACTCTTGCCAAATGGTTACTGCCAATTAAGATAAGGTCACCATAGTCCGACCAGACTATAAGGCTACTCTCTCATTAGAGAGAAACTAGTGTAGGTTTAACCTGAGGGTCACCATGCCTCAAGCAAGGGGAGAGGTTGAGAAGGAGAGTCCTTCATGGTAACCTCAGCTCATGCTAGAATTGAACCCAATTGTTGGCAGTGCTCTGCATTGAAAACCATCCATCCAAGTTAACCAGCTTCTTTGTCAATTAAATAAGATGTGTAAGAAAATAGCTGAGAATTAAGCAAGCTATAAAACACAGTCACAATGGAATGGATATGCTCTTTACCCAGACCACCGAAGCAGAGCTCACTGGCTGCCTGGTAGCCTGACATCCCCAGTTGTTACACTTCCAGGAGATAAATCACCCAATAGCAGGACTGGGAATCCCTGTCAATTATTCCATAATCAGAGTCCTGGTTCCATCTTTGACCCGGTTGGCTATGACCTTGGCCAGGATTTTGTAGTCTACGTTCAATAATGAAATGGGACGCCAATTCTTAATTTCTTCCCTCTCCCCCATCCTCTTGTACATGAGGGTGATGATGCCCTTCCTCATGGACTTGCACATTTTCCCTGGCCGAAGCGCACTAACGTACACCTCCAGCAGGTCCTGGCCGACCAGGTCCCACAGAGCGGAATACAGCTCGACCGGTAGTCCGTCGCTCCCGGGAGCCTTATTCCTCTCCAAGGACTCGAGGGCTCTGGTCAGCTCGTCCAGGGATATCGGCCGGTCCAGCCACTCCCTCGTGCCGTCGTCTAAGACCTCCATGATAGACGACAGGAACGACTCGGAGGCCGTGCTGTCCGTGGGCTTCGTGTCGTACAGTCCGGCATAGAAGGATCTGCTGATCCTCAAAATGTCGGGCCGAGATGTCACCGAGCCGTCGTCCTCCTTCAGCCGGCTAAACACAGAGCTCTCTTTGTGCACCTTCTGAAAGAAGAAACGCGAGCACGTCTCGTCCTGCTCCACGGAGCGGACCCTGGACCGGAAGATTATCCTGGAGGCCTCTGCGGAGAAGAGTGAGGCTTGCTGGCCCCTCACCTCGTGGAGGTCCTCCGTGACATCGACCCCCATCAACTGCAGAAGGAGCAGGTTCTGCACCCTTTTCTGGAGTCGCGACAGCTTTCCCCGCCTCTCTCTCACCTTCCGAACACCCTTGAGGACAAAGAACCTCTTGATGTTCTCCTTCACCGTCTCCCACCAGTCGCCCGGAGACTCAAAGAGGGGTTTCACGGTTCTCCAACCGGCGTACTCCCTCTTAAGCTCCTCGACGTTCTCTGGGGTCAACAGAGTCGTGTTGAGCTTCCACGTCCCCTTGCCGGCCGGCTGGTCGTCCTGTAAGTGACAGTCGGCCAGCAGCAGGCGTGGTCAGAGAAGAACACCAGCTCAACGGCGGTGGACCTGACCGAGAACATCCGTGACACAAACAGGAAGTCTATCCTTGAGCGAATAGACCCGTCCGGCCGTGACCAGGTATACCTCCGCTGCGCTCCGTCTGCAGGGGTGCTGAAGACGTCGAGCAGCTTGGCGTCCTTCACTGTGCCCATCAGGAATCTGGACGTGACGTCCAGTTGAATCCCCCCACCCGCTGTCCCCACGCCGGATCTTCCATCTGCATCGATGATGCAGTTGAAGTCTCCGCCTAGGATGACCGGCCTGGATGTAGCCAGCAGGGGTGGAAGCCGCTGCAGGACGGCCAACCGCTCACTCCATACCGCTGGGGCGTACACGTTGATCAGCCTCAGGGGAACGTTCCTGTAGGTGACGTCAGCCACTAGGAGGCGCCCCCCCCACCACCTCCTGAACTTGAGAGATGGTGAAGATGCGCCCCCGCAGCAGAATAGCCAGGCCCGAGGAGCGACAGTCGTTACCCCCCGACCAGATCGAAGGCCCACAGGTCCAGGCGCCGGACCATTTCCCGTACCTGCTGAGGTGCGGTATCCCGCACTCCTGCAGAAACAGGAGGTCTGCCTTGATGGTGGTCAGGTAGGCCAACGTGGACACACATCTCGCGGTTGACTTGACGCTGCGCACATTAATGCTCGCAATTCGTACCCCCATTGTGGGCAGTGACCACAGTACCCTCCCCAAGTCCAAGGTCCAGCCCCTCCATCTGTCCCTTCATGCCCATTGCCCGGGCTAACCGCTGGATGCTCTCCGGGCTCAGGAAACCGTCCGTGCTGCCTTCCGGGTGGCATCCCCCCATCAGGCGTACGGAGGCAGGAGAGTCCGCTCTGGGTCAGGCTGGGTACGCGCTGGTTACTCCTTCTCGCCTGGAAGTTCCGGGGGACCCTCCAGGGCCCCAGCGGCATGTGACTGGGTGTCGGAGGGAGCCTCAGGACACCTCCCATAACCTGGAAGTGGGGTGCCACTTTCTTTCTCCCTTGAGATCTCTAGCTTCAGCTTTGGGCGGGCACTCTCTGAATCTCCCTCGTCAGAGGAGCTCTTATAGCTCCCCTGTAGCTGCATCTTCCCGCCTGATGGTTGCGGTTCCTGGGCCTGCCGACGGACCTTCCTCTTCGCTTTCCGGACCGTCGTCCACTCCCCTGGGTCGCCTGTTGCCGCCTCCATCGACTCCGGGTTGTCGGGGGGGTGGGGGAAACGGAGCCTGGAGGGACGCTTTGCTGGCCTCGGGCCCATCCTGCGGGGCTGGGCCCTCCTGCACGACCTGGCCCTCCTGCACATTAGTGGGGTCCTTGCAGGGGCCTGGTGCCTTCCTCTCCTCCAGGGCGGCTGGCCCCGCATTGCCCCTTCCGGCGATCTGGGCGTAGGTGGTCCCCCGCTGCGGGCATGCCCTATAGAGGTGGCCCGCTTCCCCGCAAAGGTTGCAGCTTTTTTCCTTTGGGCAATCCTTTGCAAGGTGTCCCTCCTCCCTGCAGTTCCTGCAGATGGTGGCTTTGCAGTCGGCCGCCACATGACCTGACCTACCACAGGCATGGCAGACTTTAGGTTGCCCTGCATAGGTCAGGTAGCTCTTGCTCCCGCCGATCATGAAGCTGGACGGTGGGTGTACAATGTTCCCGTCCACGCCCATCCCCAGCGTCACCTTGACCTGCCTCTTACTGATCCAGTTGCCAAAGGGGCCCATGATGTCAGTTAGGTCCCCTTCCACCTTCACGTACCTTCCAAGGAAGGTCAGGACATCAACTGCTGGCACATGCGGGTTGTACATGTGTACAGTCACCATACGGCTCCTCTGTGCTGGCATCACGAACAGCGGGACAGCGGTCAATACAGAGAGGGGGCCTTCACCTCCTTTCTCCTTGAAAACCTCCAGGAAGCGCTCACAAAGCTTGGCACTCCTGAAGGTCACATCGTAAAAACCTCCTCCGGGGAAATCCTGCAGGCAGTAAATGTCCGCAGCAGCGAACCCACAACAGTCCAACAGGACCCTCTTCACGAAGAAGGTGTGGTCCACAGGTGCACCTTCACCCACCTTCTTCATGGAAACACGGATGGTGTTCCGGACACCCTGACGTGGGGCATGAGCACTTGCCGCAGCCATCGTTGCAGGTTGGCTGCTCCCCTGAACCAGCGTTAGGCTGAAGCCAGCATTAAGATCCACCAGTTGCAAGGGTGCACAGCCAACCCGACGTCTTCCTTCCACCTCCAACACAGCGCTCTCCTCCTCTCGGTCCACAGAAGAGTGGGTCTTTATTTTGTTCCAGATGTAAGCTGGTTCACTGAGCTGGAAGGTTTGTTCCCAGACGTGTCGTCACCATTCTAGGTAACATCATCGGTGAGCCCCTGACAAAGCGCTGGTGTTATGTCTCACTTTCTATTTATCTGGTTAGGTTTCCTTGGGTTCGTGATGTCATTTCCTGCATTGGTGATGTCATTTCCTGATCTTTTTCTCAGGGGATGGTAGATTGGCTCCAAATCAATGTGTTTGTTGATGGAGTTCCGGTTGGAATGCCATGCTTCTAGGAATTCTCATGCATGTCTCTGTTTGGCTTGTCCTAGGATGGATGTGTTGTCCCAATCAAAGTGGTGTCCTTCCTCATCTGTATGTAAGGATACGAGTGATAGTGGGTCATGTCTTTTTGTGGCTAGTTGATGTTCATGTATCCTGGTGGCTAGCTTTCTGCCTGTTTGTCCAATGTAGTGTTTGTCACAGTTCTTGCAAGGTATTTTGTAGATGACGTTCATTTTGTTTGTTCTCTGTATAGGGTCTTTTAAAACATCACATTGGACAAACACATCCATCCTAGGACAAGCCAAACAGAGACACGCACGAGAATTCCTAGAAGCTTGGCATTCCAACCGGAACTCCAACAACAAACACGTCGGCTCCAAATCAATCTACCATCCCCTGAGAAAAAGAACTGGAAATGACATCAACACAGGAAATGACATCACCAACCCAAGGAAACCTAACCAGATAAATAAAAAGCGGGACATAACATCAGTGCTTCGTCGGAGGCTCACTGATGATGTTACCGAGAATGGTGACGAAATGTCTGAAAACTAACCTTCCAGCTCAGCGAGCAATCTCACATCCAGAACCTCAACCTGAGCTACAAATCTTCTCAAAACTCGCTATGGAAGATGCTATATAAATGCAAGCTTTTATGTTTTAATATTACTGTTGTATTTGCAATCAACAATAAGGGAGGCAAGATCCTGGGTTGAATCTCTTTCCTGCACTTAGAAAATTGATATCAGAGAGATATCAATGTGGGTTTGACCCATCAAAAATTGAAAGGTGATTTCAGTCAAATTTCTCATTCCTGTTTATTGTCCATCATGTTACAGGACATTCAACTGAGACAGAAACAACACAGAGGTTCCATGTTTCACTCCAGTCACTGCCTACAAATGAGAGACACAATGGCACTGATACTCATCAGGTGCATATCACTACTGAGAGAAACCTTTTAAAAATAGATTACTGACCGCTGTGAGCTTAAAGAAACTACTGACAAATCGAAGCAGTCAGATATAAGGTAACAGCATGTCTGCTGGAACATGTAAAAGCAGGAATGCCAGTGAAGGTCAGGAGTGAGCTTTGCTGTGGTCCCATCCATGTATGAGTTAACACCAATATGGAACAATGCCCAGTGAAAGAGCCAAGACTTTCAGCAGAGAGAAGGCAGAGAACAGCAAGGATCAAAATTAGCATGCAAGGTAATTGTTTCTCATGGGTGTGGGAAATAGAGCTCAGGAACACACTGACAAGCATTATGTAGGCTTGGCACTGAATAGGTGATTCCGATCAATATCAGACACGTAACCTGAGCCATATGCAAATAGACAAAGTTTTTAGGTGTGGCTCCCATATACGGAGTAAAAACAGACCCAGCTAAATGGTTTTTCCCATATACTCTTTTTATCTTCTGATTAATGAGGAATCAGTTCAGATTTTCTCCACCAGCTTGTTCCTCTAATTTTCTTCATCTAGCTCCAGAATGTTTGTGTTCTTGTCAAACCCTCCACTGACCTCTGGAGTCACACATAAGCCGAATTCCACCAGCAAGCTATCACATGACAGGAAATGCCACAGCAGAGTTGAATTTTGTCCTCACCTGAAGTTCCCAGCAGTTACACTTCCAGGAGATAAATCACTCAATAGCAGGATTGAGACTCCCCGTCAATTATTCCCTAGCTAACTCAGAATCCTGAGCACCACACTATCTACGATCAGCTGGGCAACTTTAATACCATCCTTGAATGGACAAAAGCTCATGTAAAAAGTTTGGGATTCTTAGGGTGCAATGGTAGTGTCTCTACCTCTAGGCCAGGAAGCCCAGGTTCAAGTCCCAACATGCTGCAAAGGTATGTCACAACATCGCTGAACAAGTCAATTAGAAAATGTTTTCTTGAAAATTAAAACTTTTTTGGAGGAAGGGTTGTTGTTAAAACAGTCATAGAAATTGAGCTAGACTGAAACAGCAATGAGCAACAATGGCAAAAAGTCAACTTTACACAACTGCAGTAAAGATCATTCAAAAACCCACAAAGTAACTCTTCTAATGTGCAATTTCCATCTCCAAAACTGTCAACAGGAAATTGCTTTCTCATTTCTATCAAGTCAGATCACTCATCCCTCTGAATGCACTGAGGGTCCCACATTGCAATGTACCATTAATGGTAATAATCTGAGGAAGTTATCACTTTTGGCAGGCACTACAGTTGAAAACCATTGATATTTATAATTGTATCTCATGTTAAAATTGGTTCCAAATGCAGTTCGGTTACTGCATTGCCCCATTGTAGATTCAATTCAAACCATCAGCATTCCTATCAAGGTCAGTTACTTTTGTCACTTTATCATTGAGCACATTAAATAATTAACAAGTTTTCTTCACGTATCATGGCTGGATCACTTACAGAATATTTGATCTGCAGGCACTTCCAAGGTCTCAAGCCATCTACAACCTCTTGTGTTAATACAACATTGTGAGTTTCCTGTGCCAAGTTTCTGCACCTGTCTTTGTTTAATATCTCAAAGCAATTTAGTAAATTGGGTGCAGGTGGAAGAGAAACGTAGTTGGCTGATATTGTTAACTGTCATGGGTTTGTTGTACAGCAATACTGAGAAGTACCAGCGCAAAGAAGCAAGTGACACAATTTAATGGCATGGTCGCGATATGAATAGAACTACTGCAGAATGAAAGGGTGTCTTTATGAATTTTATACCTTGTGCTATGTGGAATCCTGATTGTAATTCATAGATCTAAGGCATGAACAGAATGTTTTTTCTTATCAGCTCACAAGGACACACTCCAAAAGTCAGCAACTCAACAATTGAAAAATGAAGTGCCTTGAAATAACCCCACAGAAGCAGTATCCCAGCACCAAGTCACCCTTCATTTACACACAAAAAGTTCTTCACACTGATCCAGCTCAGATTTCAGCCTGAACAGGATGTCTGACATTCCTGTTTATATCTGTCAGCTAGGGATCCCTGATTAGACCAGGTTTAAAGTCACAATCATATTTTGATTTGATTTATTGTAGCCACATGTACCTAAATACAGTGAAAGCTTTCTTTTGCTAGCAATGCAGGCAGATGATAGCCAACAAGGGCATATAGATCAAAGGGTGCTTAGACAGATTATAGCTGCATAGCAAGTACACAAAGCAAGGCCAATGTTAGCAAGATCAACATTATTTTATTCAGCAGTCTAATAACCACAGGGAAGAAGCTGTTCTTGAACCTATTGGAGAACGTGTTAACCTTCTGTATCTTCTGCCTGACAGAAGGGGTTATAGGAGAGTATTATGGGGAGGTTTGATGGGTCTTTGAGGATGTTAGCAGCCTTTCCACAGTAGCAAGCTTTGTAAATAGAGTCCATGGATGGAGGGTTGGCTTCTGTGATGGTCTGGGCTGTGCTTCTGTAGTTTCTTACAGCCCTGGGCAGAGCAGTTACCATACCAGGTTATTATGCACCCGGACAGTACGCTTTCAATGGTTCATCTATAGAAGTTGGTGAGGGACCTTATGGACATGGCAAATCTCCTGAGCTGCCCGAGGAAGAGGTGTTGTTGTACCTCCTTGACCATCACATCTACATGGGAGGTCCCGATCAGATTGTCAGTTATTGTCACTACCAGGAACTTGAAAATTCCATTGGATCCACTTGGCTGACCTCATTACAGCCACTACATCCCTCCTCTTTTAGAGAGTAACAAGGCAAAAAGCAGGCATTTATATTGCGCTGTTTGCTACCACAGCAGGAGCCCAAGCACTTAACAGGCAATTAAGCAATTCTGATGTATAATCATTGTTGCAAATATAGTAAATATATTAGCGTACCAAGCTCCCACAAACAACAATGGGATAATGATTAGACAGTGATAATGGGAACTGCAGATGCTGGAGAATACAAGATAATAAAATGTGAGGCTGGATGAACACAGCAGGCCCAGCAACATCTCAGGAGCACAAAAGCTGACGTTTCGGGCCTAGGCCCTTCATCAGAGAGGGGGATGGGGTGAGGGTTCTGGAATAAATAGGGAGATAGGGGGAGGCGTACCAAAGATGGAGAGAAAAGAAGATAGGTGGAGAGGAGAGTATAGGTCAGTCCAGGGAAGACGGACAGGTCAAGGAGGTGGGATGAGGTTAGTAGGTAGGAGATGGAAGTGCGGCTTGGGGTGGGAGGAAGGGATGGGTGAGAGGAAGAACAGGTTAGGGAGGCAGAGACAGGTTGGACTGGTTTTGGGATGCGGTGGGTGGAGGGGAAGAGCTGGGCTGGTTGTGTGGTGCAGTGGTGGGAGGGGACGAACTGGGCTGGTTTTGGGATGCAGTGGGGGAAGGGGAGATTTTGAAGCTGGTGAAGTCCACATTGATACCATTAGGCTGCAGGGTTCCCACGCGGAATATGAGTTGCTTTTCCTGCAACCTTCGGGTGGCATCATTGTGGCACTGCAGGAGGCCCATGATGGACATGCCATCTAAAGCATGGGAGGGGGAGTTGAAATGGTTCGCGACTGGGAGGTGCAGTTGTTTATTGCGAACCGAGCGGAGGTGTTCTGCAAAGCGGTTACCAAGCCTCCGCTTGGTTTCCCCACTGTAGAGGAAGCCACACTGGGTACAATGGATACAGTATACCACATTGGCAGATGTGCAGGTGAACCTCTGCTTAATATGGAAAGTCATCTTGGGGCCTGGGATAGGGGTGAGGGAGGAGGTGTGGGGGCAAGTGTAGCACTTCCTGCGGTTGCAGGGGAAGGTGCCGGGTGCGGTGGGGTTGGAGGGCAGTGTGGAGCGAACAAGGGAGTCACAGAGAGAGTGGTCTCTCCGGAAAGCAGACAGGGGTGGTTATGGAAAAATGTCTTGGGTGGTGGGGTCGGATTGTAGATGGCGGAAGTGTCGGAGGACTATCCCCTATTCCCAATTCCTCCGCCTCCGCCGCATCTGCTCCCACGATGAGGCATTCCACTCCCGCACATCCCAGATGTCCAAGTTCTTCAAGGACCGCAATTTTCCCCCCACAGTGGTCGAGAACGCCCTTGACCGCGTCTCTCGCATTTCCCGCAACACATCCCTCACACCCCGCCCCCGCCACAACCGCCCAAAGAGGATCCTCCTTTGGTATTCTGCATCCACTGTACCCAGTGTGGCTTGGGGACCACTTTGCAGAACACCTTCGCTCGGTTCGCAATAAACAACTGCACCTCCCAGTCGCAAACCATTTCAACTCCCCCTCCCATTCTTTAGATGACATGTCCATCATGGGCCTCCTGCACTGCCACAATGATGCCACACGAAGGTTGCAGGAACAGCAACTCATATTCCGCCTGGGAACGCTGCAGCCCAGTGGTATCAATGTGGGCTTCACCAGCTTCAAAATCTCCCCTTCCCCCACTGCATCCCAAAACCAGCCCAGTTCATCCCCTCCCACCACTGCACCACACAACCAGCCCAGCTCTTCCCCTCCACCCACTGCATCCCAAAACCAGTCCAACCTGTCTCTGCCTCCCTAACCTGTTCTTCCTCTCACCCATCCCTTCCTCCCACCCCAAGCCGCACCTCCATCTCCTACCTACTAACCTCATCCCACCTCCTTGACCTGTCCGTCTTCCCTGACTGACCTATCCCCTCCCTACCTCCCCACCTATGCTCTCCTCTCCACCTATCTTCTTTTCTCTCCATCTTCGGTCCGCCTTCCCCTCTCTCCCTATTTATTCCAGAACCCTCACCCCATCCCCCTCTCTGATGAAGGGTCTAGGCCCGAAACATCAGCTTTTGTGCTCCTGGGATGCTGCTTGGCCTGCTGTGTTCATCCAGCCTCACATTTTATTATCTTGGATTCTCCAGCATCTGCAGTTCCCATTATCAGTTGACACTTAATTGCCTTCTGGGCATTTAGCAATGGGCAATAAATGCTGGCCTAGCTCGTGATGCCCACATCCCATAAATGAATGAAGAAAGGGAAAAGGTGGAAATTGTTTGGAGTTTGAAAGCAACTGTCAAAGGGGCTTGGTAGGTTGCTGCAGTTTGTCTTATGAATGGTACACATTGTTACCACAGTGGTGATGGATGGAATTTCTGATTCTATTTTGGTGATTTTTTGGGTAAGCAGACTGTGCAATATTGCAATATTGCAGATACAACATTTCTGTTCATGTTTCAATTGCCTGCACTGCAAGGATGATCATGTCTGGTGACCAATGTTGGGTGGAAGGCACAATGGATTGGGTGCAGGCAGGAGACCCTGAGATGAAACTGCAGGCTAACACTCCGACTAGATTCGCCATACCAAGTAAAACCAGGTGCACACAGCAATCACCAATCAGAATGTGCAGGAAAAGGTGTTCCTACATTCAGTTGGCCAGGAAAAGAGCTTGCTGAAGGCTTTGTTTTGCAAAGGAAGCCATTACTGTGCTAAGGGACCTGCATTGTCTAAATAACATCCACTGAGATCATAACAATATAGTTGAGCAGCTGTTCAACAATGACTGCACAGAGTTGCTGATATAGGAAGATTCAGTGATGGAAATGCAATTTGAACTTTGTGAAAAGGTAATTATGAAAATGGTCACATACTTTTGTGGCTCAAATGTCTCTTGCCACTTATAAGTGCAAGTCTGACTGTTGTCCTGGCTTTGCTGAAGACAGACATGGGCTGCTTCATTGTCTAAAGAATTGTGGATGGAGCTGAACATTGCGTAATCATCAAACAATGTTGTATGATAATACTGTCGATGACTCCTTCCATTACTTTGCTGTTAATCGGCTGTTGGCTGCTTTGCAACATATTTCTGATCTGCAGAACCTTATCACAAAGGAAACATTGTCCTTCATTATCTACAAACTTGTTCATGCCATTTTGTTCTTTATAGATACAAAAGGAATCTTTTTTCCAATCTGATACTCAAACGTTCTCTCTGCCTTCATAGGGTACATTATTCAAATATTGTAAGAAATATTACTCATCATATATTTGAAAGGAACATTGCCAAGTTTATCTGTTAATATCAACTGTTCATTTATGCGCTATTTAAAGAACAGATTAAAACTCATTTTTAACCCCTGTTTGGGGAAAATGTGTTGACACTGAAACATTGTAAGATGATATTTCTGATTAATTATAAAATGAGTTGATTCAAGTTGTCCACATGATACTAATGCATACATCTCTCATTGCAAAGGTAGAAATCCTGCATAGCACCAGACCATGTTTAATTCAGTAAATTTAAAATGCTTTGTAACAAAGAGCGTAAATTGAAATCCTCAAGGCAATGTAACTGTACAAGGGCAGAGTATAGGGGAGGCAAAGTTCATTTTTGTGAACTTCTGTGAGAAATTGCAACATCAAACTTGCAAGGGCTGGTCGATGATGATAGCAATTTTCAATCAAACGCTCTTTGATCTAGGACACATCAGAATATTAAAATGGTTTTATGCAAAATGGAAGCATCACACATAGGGCAACAGATACTTTTAAGTAAATTGCAAAGCAGTAGTCGAATTCATTGGTACAGAGACATGCTGTCAACATTGAAGCAATTCGTATTCACCAAGTAAACCCCAATTTTCATTGCCCCTCACCAAGCTGGGCTAGTTATTGCGTGTCACAACAAGATGGGAGCAGCCAGTCTTTTGAAATCTGTTTTGTAGAATGGAATTTCCTTCCTTTTTATCACTTGAAGCTTCTGTGTACTAGAACTAAAGATGTATTTTTTTCTCCGTATGTGACTTGGCATACTGGATTTGTGACACCCAGTTTGAAATAATGTTCAATTTCTGAGTATGAGACGGTATTATTGAGTTTTATTTCACAATAAATTACAGAAAAATCACTCCCATTTATACATGAGTACTAAAAAGCATTCATACAGCAGTGCTGTTCTGTTGAAAATAACAATGCAATCAATACTTGTTTGACCAGCTCTTTAGCTACAGCATTTAATTTACTTCTCTTAGGATTTCAATGTAAAGTATCCACTAAAAACTTTTATTGGCCATCTGATGGCAAATCTATTTAATATATTGCCATTCATACGAGGGAGATCTGAGATGACCATCTCCAAACATTACACTTTGATGTTCAATGTCATTACCACTATTCACATCCTGAGGGTTACCATTGACCAGAAAGTGAACTGCACTAGCCATGTCAATTCTGTGGCTACAAGAGCAAATCAAAGGCTAGGAATCCTGTGGCTGCTAACTCACATCCTGGCTCTCCAACATCTACAAAACACAAGTCAGGAGTATTAGATTAGATTAGATTCCCTACAGTGTGGAAGCAGGCCCTTCGGCCCAACAAGTCCACACCGCCCATTGAAGCATCCCACCCAGACCCATCCCCCTATAATCCACACACCCCTGAACACTACGGGCAATTTAGCATGGCTGATCCACCTAACCTGCACATCTTTGGACAGTGGGAGGAAACGGGAGCATCCGGAGGAAACCCATGCACACACGGGGAGAATCTGCAAACTCCACACAGACAGTCACCCAAGACTGGAATTGAACCTGGGTCCCTGGTGCTGTGAGGCTGCAGTGCTAACCACTGAGCCACCATACTGCCCCAATTCTCCAGATGTCTAGACGGGTGAAGATCCAACAACACATGAGAAACTTAACACTGTTCAAAGATATAACAGCCAGTTATTTGACAATCCATCCACCACCCGCAACCTTCACTCCTGCCACCACCAATACTCAATGGCAACAATGTGTGCCACCTATAAGATGCACTATAATAGCTCAGTCATGTGGCTTAGACGTTATCTTCCACAGCACCTTTACCACCGAAAATAACAGGGATAGCAGATGCATGGGAGCACCACTACCTGCAAGCACCATTCCAAGCTGCTCACTATTCTCACTTGGAACTATATTTATTGTTCCTTCAGTGTTGTGGAGTCAAAACCCTGGACCTTTCACTCCAATAGCACTGTGTATACTCCCACACTATCTGGACTGCAGGGGTTCAAGAAATCAGCTCACCACACCTTCTACAAGGCAATCAGGGATGGACAATAACTGCTGATGCAGCCAGGAATACCAACATCTCATTAATGAATGAGCAAAAAGAAAGATTCCTTTCCCCCTGGTGCGTGTTGAGTTTGCTGCAATCGGAATGGTAAAAGTGCCTCTGACGAGAAAATTTTCATTTCTGAGTGAGCAATTTCAAATCCTGCCATAGAAGAAGAACATACTCTCTAGTCTAACATTACAATCCCACAGAGGTAATTGCTGCACTGTGAAGAGGTGTGGTCCTTTGTATAATAATAATAACTAATCAATCCTCAGATGGATATAAAGCAGTCCCTTGCAACTTGGACATTGTGTTTCAGGAGGTAGTCACACCCCTTAGATTAGCCACCTCAAATTCAGTCAGTGGTGAGGAATAGGATGGTGTGACTATGAGTGAGGCAGGTAGAGGAATCCAGGAGGTAGTGCTGAAAGAACCTCAGCTCTTGTGCTTGTTTAACAGGCTTGAGATTCGTGCTCCCTGTGTGGGTGAGAGCAGGGGCTGTAGGGAGGATGAGCAAACTGACCAGAGCACCATGGTATAGCACCAAGAGGAGGGGAGAAAAGAGAATTGTAGTTGTAACTGTGGGTAGTGTAGTCAGGGAATAGACATTGTTCTCTGTAATAGTAGGATTTGTGGAAAGTCTTCTTGGGGCCTGGGATGGGGGCGAGGGGGGAGGTGTAGGGGCAGATGTAACATTTCCTGCGGTTACAGGGAAAAGTGCCGGGTGAGGTGGAGCTGGAGGGGAGTGTGGAGCAGACGAGGGAATCACGGAGAGGGTGGTCCGTCCGGAAGGCAGATAAGGGTGGGGAGGGAAAAATGTCGTTGGTGGTGGGGTCAGATTGCAGATGGCGAAAGTGTCGGAGGATTCTGTTTTGGTTGTTATTGCGGGGAGGGGCTGTGGGGGATGAGTTGCGGGAATTGCGGAAAGTCTTCTTGGGGTTTCCGTTATGGCTTCCTGTACATTGGGGAAACCAAGCGGAGGCTTGGTGGCCGCTTTGCAGAACACCTATACTTAGTTCGCACTAAACAACTGCACCACCCAGTCACGAACCATTTCAACTCCCCCTCACATTCCGCAGACAACATGTCCAACCTGGGCCTCCTGAAGTGCCACAATGATGCCACCCGAAGGTTGCAGGAACAGCAACTCATATTCCGCTTGGGAATCCTGCAGCCCAATGGTATCAATGTAGATTTCACAAGCTTCAAAATCTCCCCTCCCTCTAACGCATTCAAAAACCAGCCCAGCTCGCCCCTGCTTCCCCAAACACTCTCATAGTTACCATTTGACTCTTAATTCCAGATTATTATTGAATTCAAATTCCAACATTTGGTGTGGCAGGATTTGAACTGGAGTCCCTGGAAACTCTGAATTAATAGTTGTACAATAATACCACTAAGCTATTGCCTCCCACACAAACAAAAAGCATTGTAGAATTTTACTAAATGTTGTGTTATGCTTTGTGGCAAAATCCAGTTGACACTATATTCCAGTAAAGATCAACAAAAGGAGCAAATCTAGGCCTGAAAAGCCTTCCCTGTTATCTCATTTAAAGCAAATGAACTCTTTGTAAGGAATAACCCACAAAACATCCATTATGTTGTATTGTTAGTATCTTTATATTACTGAACATAAATTGTAGGAACAATCTAAGATCTTTTTAATCATTAAACAGAGGAACCAGAGTGGGATTGTTAACCTGGCCCAATCAGGTAGCCCTGGCTGACCAATACAACAGGGATCCTGTATCTCATGCCTGCACATGCACAATACTAATAATTGAAAAAGAAAAAGAATATAAACAGGAAGTTGGAATCTGCTCAGTCCAGGGGGCTGACTCCACGCTGGCTGACCACAGGCAGCGTACTGTGCACAAAGTAAATAACAGGTGACTTGGTAATGGCATACTGATCTCTGTGCAGTTATTTCAAGATGTGGGTGTCACTGGCAAATTCAGTGTACGGCTGGAGACATGGTGGCTCAGTGGGTAACACTGCTGCTTCACAGCACCGGCGACACAGGTTCAATTCCAGCCTTGGCTAGCTGTCTGTGGGGCATTTTCACATTCTTCCTGTATCTGTGTGGGCTTTCTCTGGGGAGCCTGAGTTACTTCCCACAGCCTGAAGATGTGAAAGCTAGTTGGATTAGCCATGGTGAGTGTGGGGTTATAGGGATAGAGTGAAGGTCTAAATGGGATGCTCTCTGGCAGCTCAGTACAGATTCATTGGTCCACATGATCTCTTTCTGCACTGTAGGAATTCTATGATTCTTGCCTGTCTACTTGACACTTTGAAGTGCAGCAACCTATTTATTGAAGGCACAGCGCAGTGCTTTTAGGAAGTGAGTTCCTGGATTTTGTCCCAGCGATTTTGAAGGAACAGTGATTTATTTCCTAATTAAGATGCTTTGTGACTTCCAGGGGAACTTCAAGGTGATAAAGGTTGTGGTTTGAATGCTGCTGTTAAAGGAGCTTGGTGAGTTACTGCAATGCATCTTGTGTATGGTACACACAGCTGGCACTAAGTTCCAGTGCTGAAGGGAGTGAATATGAAGATATTGAATTGAATGTCTATCAAGCAGGCTGCTTTGCATCAGATGGCATTAAACTTCTTGAGAGTTGTTAGAGCTGCAAGGCATTTAATCTGCACCGGAAATTGCAATTTACATGAAAGTTGAACGCTGAAAAACATAACGTGGACAAAAAAAGTAGTTGACAAAACAGATAACAGCATTCAATTAACCTTGATAACCACAACCGGTATAAACAAAGATAGTTTCTGGATTATGTAATTGTTATTTATTTCATCAAAAGATGCAATTTGCACCTGCATTTTGAATGAAAGCAGTTCAGAACAATAAATCCATGTTACAGGCCTTAAAAGGGAAAAAAAAACTATCTGTTTATTGTCCTCCCAATGTCTGGAGTAGGAGGCATTGCCAGCAAGGAGACTATGTAATGAATGCAATGCTGAACAGCTGTAACTTCTCCATGAGAGAACATGCATGAGCTGTATGGGAAAAGGAAATGTATTTCTCAGTTATGTGGGGTTTGAAATACTGCACCTCACCAATCAGATCTTGTTGCTTTTCTCTCCAAGATTCAGTCACAGATGACATACCACATACCAGTTGTCTCATTACACAGCTGTGTGCAGTCTTTGTAGTTCACACCTGCAAAACATACCACTCATGCCAAATGAATCTCTTATTCCATTCCTATCACTCCCTAACTAGGCCCATCCTTGGCAGTTTGAAGGACCATGTAGCACTGACATTCTACAACAAGACTATGAGCTCAGCACAAATGTACGAATGATGATACATGAACGGCCTGAAACCTGCAGCCTTCTGTAATAACCAAGGAGCCAAAAGGCAAACAGCTTGTCGTGCACATTCTGAGCTATCTTTATATTACACTATAAATAGTTTTGTTTATCTGTCCAATACGTATCTACTCTCCATAAAAATCTTTGTTTTCTTTTCTATTCTTGTAGTCTGAGCCTATTTTTACTCCGATTACCCAGTCAGTTCCTGTGCAGTGACTAACTTGTTTGCCATCGAACCATATTTACTTAATGAAAGATTCTCACCACCTTATAAAGTTCAAGTTTTTACCGAGTCATATTTTGTGAGATTGTGTTTGCTGTAGAAACATGTAAATTCAAGCATTGATGGCCGTAACTTGCAGTGTTAAAATGATACAAAGTCTAAACTGGGGAAATAATGTTATTTTCTACTCAGTTCCTCACATCTCGGAATCACAAGGTTCTGGGTTTGAGTTCTACACTGGAGCTTGAGTGTAAGTGTTAAAGCTGGCACCCCAGTATGTTACTGACATCTTTTAGATGAGACATTAAATGGAGATCCTGCCTGTCTGCTCACGTCGATGTAAGAGATCCCATGGCACTATTTTGATGAAGAGCTGGGGAATTCACACTGATCTCCTGGTTTACACTAATCTCACAATCTTTGAAAGCACATTATCTGGTCATTATCGCATTGCTGTTTGTGGGAGTTTGAATAACACAAATTGTTTGCCACGTTTCCTACATTACAGCAATGACTACAATTTTGAAAAGTACTTAATTAGCTGCAGAACACTTTGAGGCTGTCCAGGTAATTGTAGAAAGTGTTGCACAATCACAAAAGTTTTTTGGCTTCTTTTTTATGCTTCAATTTTTGTTGCTTTTTTCCTATCATTTCCTAATGATACAGCCCTCGCCTCAGGCCTTAGTTCCCTGATAGATCCATACTTACTTAGACAAGGAGCTATTGTATGTGCAGGAGCCTGAGTATGAGCATTAATAGTGTTTAAACTAAGCTTAGATCCTGTCCTCACCCAGTGCCAACAATACCCGGACTTTCCAGGAGGGGTTATGAGATAACAATTAGGAGTGGGCCTCATACAGACCTTTCACTCCCGTAACACAATTGCTTTGAGGCCAATTATCTGTGTGCAGAGAAGAAATCGGATTTTATGAAATAGGATTGCACTGACAAGTTGCTGACAACAATTGATATGCAGACTTGTCATATTCCTGTGCACATCGAAAACCTTGGGTTGAAGTTAAACAGATACTGTGCTGTGGCCAGATAGCACCAAACATGCATAGGAGCCAGCCTTCTGATGATAGGTAATCAACCTGAAATGTTAATTCTATTTCTCTGTACAGATGCTGAGTTGTTCTGGTTTCTTCTTTCCTACTTCAGATTTCCACATCCACTGCATTCAGGTTTTAGATTACTACATAGGAGCTATCTGGTTTTGGAATTGTTACTCTTTTAAAAGGCACATGCAAAAATTTCTAACAATTTCCTTATGATTTGGAGGTTTGTCAGCCTTGTCAATGTTTTTCAGCATCAACAAAACTAGAATGGGAAAAGAGTTGGGGGGAGGTGGTGGTGGGTGCAGTCTGCTCATCAAAGAGAGCTGTCACAAATACAGTAGGACTGGGCTATTCAATAAGTCTATAATGTTAAGGAGCAAGCATCAATATTTAGCCTCATCTCTCATCCCTTGCTCTGTCTTTGTGATGCTGATTGAGAGATGGAATCCCTACAGCGTAGAAGCAGGGCATTCAGCCCATTGAGTCCATAACTGAACTTTCAAAAAGCAACCCACCCAAACTCAGCCTGATCCCTGTATTTTCCAGGCTCATCTGTCTTGCTTACACATCCCTGGACTATAGGCAGTTGAGCACAGTCAATCCACAAAATCTGCATATCTTTGCACTATGGAAGGAAACCCGTGCAGACAGAGGGACAATGTACAAATTCCGCCCAGCCACCCGCAGCTGGAATCAAACTTTGGCCCCTGATCCTGTGAGGCAGCAATGCTAACCATTGAGCTACCACGCCAATGACAACATAAGAAATAAAATACTAGATGAGTAATAATAGTGGGATTGAGTTCAAGAGCTGTGAAGTTATGCTCCAGTCATACAAAAGCCTGCTTCAGCCACATCTGGAGTATTGTGTCCAGTTCTGATCACCTCATTACAGGAAAGATGTGGAGGCGTTGGAAAAGGTGCAGAGGAGATTTACCAGGATGTTGACTGGAATGGAGGGAAGATCTTAAGAGGAAAGGTTGAGAGAGCTCGGGCTTTTCTCTATAGAACGACAAAGGATGAAAGGTGACTTGATAGAGGTGTACAAAATGATTGGAGGTATAGATGGAGTCGACAGCCAGAGACTTTTTCCTAGGGTGGAGGTAGCTATTACAAGGGGACATAGTTTTAAAGTAAGTGGAGGTAAATGCAGGGGAAACATCAGAGGTAGGTTCTTTACTCGGAGAGCGGTAGGGGCATGGAATGCATTGCCAGAGAGGGTAGTGGAGTTAGGCTTATTAGGGGCATTTAAGCAGCTATTAGACAGGCAGATGGATGATAATATAAGGTAGTGGTAAAGGTTAGATAGACCATAGGTTTCAGGTAAAAGTTCTTCACAACATCGTGGGCCGAAGGGCCTGTACTGTGCTGTACTGTTCTATGTTCTATGTTCTAATTGAGAGACCCTGCCTAATGATCTGGGGGCCATGACCGTTGATTACACCATTTCAGGTAGGGAAATTTAAATTCATAAAATCTAGAACTGAAAGCCAGTCCTGGTAACTGTGGCCATGAACTTATTATTCATTGTTAAATCAACCCACCAGGTTCAATAATGTCCTTTAGGGAAGGAAATCTGCCATTCATTCCTGGACTCACCTGGACTATATGTGACTCCAGACCAACAGACCAGAGGTGTTTAACTGGTCTCTCAAATCACTTTCAGTTCAAAGGCATTTAGGAATTGGCAACAAATTCTGGTCTGGGTAGCGTTTCTCACATCCCATTAAAGAATACACTTTTTAAAAAATCTCCTGCATGGTTTTAGACTTTAGGAAATAATTCTATAATTAATTCAGAGTTTTAAGTTTAGAATATTATCTGTCATGGAAAAAAATGCATTTCTTCCTTTCAGTCATTGAGCAAGACACACAGTATCAGTACCAGATTAGATGTGCATCTGATTCAAGCACAGAATTCAAGTTCACTGAATCATCATCTGTTTATTTCCCATTGTTTAAAATTCCTGAAGCAAATATGAAATCATCTCAAATTGCCTGCTCTTTTTTGAAGAGTTTAATACACAGTCATCCCACTGCCAAATTTCACTCTGGGGCTGCCGCAAATTTCCCAAGACTAGAATGAAATATTCATTTTTGTCAAGAGTTTATGATGTTTCTGTTTGGATTCAGCTGCCAAATGAATCACTAATTGTTATTATGCAGCTTGTCAAATGCTGGCTCCTATCGCTGGTGGCCAGGTAAGGGCATAACTGAAGAATGTCATTAATTAAAAGATCTATATAATCTGATTTTCACTTGGTTTTAATGCGAGACCAGTTCCAGAGTGTTGACAGACACCACCTTGTCAGCCAAAGAATTGGAAAGTGAATGGTATTTACCACAGGCTTTCAAATGTACTCATAGAGTCATAGAGATGTACAGCATGGAAACAGACCCTTTAAATCATCAGTGTCAACCAGATTAATCTGGTCCCATTTACCAACATTTGGCCCATATCCCTCTTAAACCCTTCCTGTTCATATACCCATCCAGATGTCTTTTAAATGTTGCAATTATACCAGTCTCCACCACCTCCTCTGGCAGCTCATTCCATCCACGCATCACCCTCTGCGTGAAAAAGTTGTCCCTTAGGTCCCTTTTAAATCTTTCTCCTCCCACCTTAAATCTATGCACTCTCATTTTTGACTCGCCCATCCTGGGGGAAAGACCTTGCCTATTCACCCTATCCATGTACATCATGATTGTATTAACCTCTATAAGGTTGCCCCTCAGCTTCTGATGCTACAGGAGAATAGTCCCAACCTAGTCAGCCTCTCCCTATGATCCCCACAGCATCTATTTAAACAGCAGACTCAAACTGTCTACAGAGCCTCCATAAAAGAGATCTTGTGGGTCAAATCTCCTGATAGCAGCAAAGCAACTTACCCAACAAATATAAGAACATAAGGAATAGGAGCAGAAAGAAGATATCTGGCTCTTCAAGCCTACTTCACATTTCAACAAAAGCTAGTCTTCAAATCGAGTCCAAGATCCACAGAAAGCCTATATTCCTGAATACCCTCAGCACTCAAAGATCTATCAATCTTTGTCTTGAATAGATTCAAGCAATAACCATCTATAACTGTCTGTGTTAAAGAACCCCATGTTTGCACAACTCTTTGACGAAGGAAATTTTTTCCCAACCCCATCCTAAACGATCACGCCTTCATTCTGAGACCATGTCCGTCTATTGTTGAGCATCAAGCCAGTGGGAAATGCTTTCTCACTCTCCACCCTGTGAGCCACTGAAGAACTTCATATTGTTTCATTAAACCACCTCTTATTCTTTTCAGATCCAAGACATGTAGGCCTGGGCTGCTCAATTTCCCTTCATCTCTGAAACAGGTCATCTCGGATCCTGTGAATGCTCCTGGAACAAATAAGCTCTTCCTTAATACAAATTATGCAGATAAGATTGATTTAATCATTTAAAGGAGCGAGGCCTCCCAATTTTGTTAACAGAGAAGTTCCCAAATATCTCTATTATGATTTAGGATAGCATTGACACTGATATGCAGCTGACTAACAGTGACTAACAACAGTTAGTGGAGTAGTTTTTCACATTATTGCATATCAAAATGTTGTTGTGATAAATAAGTTACTGAACAATTTACTTGAATACATTAGAGGCGAGAAATTGGTCAGCTGTGTGAAGCAGGCATGAGCAGCTAACTCCCCACATACACTCACCTTTACTGGCTCCATCCCCGCCTCCTTGACCTGCCCATCTCCTCTCCGCCTATTTGCTCCTTTACCCACATTCGATCCACATCCCACCCTCTCTCTATTTATTTCAGAGTCCCCTCCCCCTCCACCATTTCTGAAGAAGGGTCCAGACCCAAAACGTCAGCTTTCCCGCTCCTCTGATGCTGCCTGGCCTGCTGTATTCATTCAGCTCTACATCTTGTGATCTCAGATTCACCAGCATCAGCAGTTCCTACTATCTCTCATTATCAGGCCTTTTGATATCTAACTTCATGGCCTGCTGTAGAGTTGAATATCAGAGAGCATGCACAATAAGTGGTTCATGCCAAATTTCTCTCACAAAGACCCAGCATGTGATGAAATGGGCCAAATGGCCTGCTTCTTTCTACAATAACTATTCTATATTCCTATTTTTCCATCCTTTGGAGTTTTATAGCTGCTTTCTAATTGACCTGTTCAAAGTCGTTATGGCACACTTCTGGAGCACCTGAGATTTGAACCTGTGTCTCCTGGCTCAGAGGTAGGGACGCCACAAGAACTCACCTCAGTGTTTTATATGTTGGAAGCTCATTTGTTGGCTTGCAATGGACAGTTTAATCACAACAGCTCTGCACACCCATAGCACAGTTTGCTACTCGTTCTACAGAGCATGTTAGCCTGTGTGCAGTATCAGTTCAGAGCGGTAGTGCTTTGGCACTGCTGTTCCACAATCTGGCTTATAAACACAAAAGAGATGAATTTATATTTATATCTTCCAGATGACCCAGAAGACTTCACAGCCATTGATTTCCTTCTAAACTATAAGCACTGTAAGCAAGGATATAATCAGTAACCAATTTGCACACAGCTTAATCCCATTAAAAATGAAATAACTAACACGCTGATTGACTTTAGTGGTACAGTTCAAGGGATGAGATTTGCCTCGGAATAGAATAGTTGCAGGACAAAGAAGCAGGCTATTTGGCCCATCGAGTCTCATGCTGGCTCTTTAGAAGTGAAATTGCGTGAATATCATTCCACTGTATTCATTTCTCTTTCATGGGCTCAATTAATTCTGTCCACTGCACTCACAGGGAGTGCACATCCCCTGTTTTTTTGTACAGGGGCACAGGATCTATTTGGTCTACCTTGATCAGCCTTGAATTCATGTTTTGTGTGAAAGTTGCAGCTGCTGGCAAGGCAGCACTCCATCTGTGTTGCACTAAGGTGTCAGCCTAGATTGTACACTCTGAAATGGCATTTGAATTGATAACCAACTCACCAAAATGCAGAGTTACCACAAAGTGAAACTCCCCTCCATATAAGCTGCTGCAATAAAAATCAAGCAAGTGTTTGTTTGCAGTAAGCAGATCTTTTGCTGAGCCGTAATGGTGCATTTCAATTTGTTGCTTCTCAATTTCAAGGTCCCCTGGGCACTTATACAATGCTGTGTGATAAAAATAAAACAGATTTCCACCATTGCATTTAACAGATGAAAGCTCTTCATAGAATATTATAATGAGCAAAGTTAATTACAATACATTAGTAATGGCAAGAACGTGAAGGGCTTTTTTAAGTTTATTGACCATGCAGTTGTCAGAGAGATTGGGGTAATTGTAAATTTCTCTTTGCTTTTGTTAACTGGACTGACATTTGTAATGCTTGAGTGAATATGTAAAGAATTTGAAATGCATGAGGGATTCCACAAAGCATATGGAAAATTGCTTTTGACTTTCTCAGTAAAACATAAAAAGCCATCTTAAGATTCTGAAAAGACCCTGTAAACAAATTCAAGCCTGTGCTTAGCCTAATGTTAGAAAAATAAACTTGAGAATTAAAGCAGACATTGGGCATATTGTCAGTGATGCAATTGGAAAAGAAACAAATAGTTTTCCATTCTCCACTACAGGTCATCTTCCCCAACTGAAGGTGGTGATCTGAGCCAAAGAACAGATACAATAGTGTCCTCCACTCTTCCATGCAAGAGGTCTTTCCACTTGCAGGTCTACACAATGACTGAGTAGCAATTGCAACACTAAAACATCACATTGAAACTCAGTTTTATCCAGACAGCCACACATTTTTCCTGCTGGGTGGTGGAGGGGGAGGGGGAGGGGGGTGGTGGTGGTCACAGGATAATAATCAGTAACTGAAATTCAGACTAATTATTTTCCTGTTTTTATGTTGACAAGGACACTGGTGTTAATTGTTGCAATCCAGATACTGGCAACTATGAAAGAAACTTGGATGCAAATCCCTTCTTCATTGGCTGAGCAGAGCAGAGCAGAGATACATGCGTACACTGAGCCACTAGCCAGCCTAGGACTCTAAGCATTGGCTAAATAACCTGTGGACCTTTAACACCACTCAGCTATTTTATTTTACTTGGAATTGAAAGCGCATGAAGCATTTTAAACAGGAAGAACAAAGCTAATTATTTTAATCTGCATCAGATTTCAGATAGCAAATCAATTACATTAATGCTGAGGCAACACTAAGCAGTTTTTATAAAGTAATTGTACTGGTTTATCAAGAATCATTGTCAGCATATGTTTTCAAACTTTACTTTATCCTAATGAACCTTAGAGGGATTCACTTGATAAACAGCTACCATTGATATATAGCTCCCTATTTGAAAAAGCTATGAATAAAGGTAAAAAACTGAAAGAACTGTGGATGCTGTAAATCTGGAACAAAAACAGAAGTTGCTGGAAAAGCTCAACAGATCTGGTAGCATCTGTGGAGAAAGAAAAATCAGAGTTAACGTTTCGGGTCCGGTGACCCTTCCTCAGAACTCTGGGCATAAACTATAGGTCCCTTCTGATGAAGGATATCTGGACCCAAAATGTTAACTCTGATTTTTCTTTCTCCACAGATGCTGTCAGACCTGCTGAGCTTTTCCAGCAACTTCTTAGAATAAGTTAGATTGTTCCCCCTCATCTGTTCTCTCCTCTATCACATGGGCTTGGTCTCCTCCTGTAACTCACCCAGGAGCCAGACAGCTTGATTTACGTGACAAATGAGCATCAAGAGATACTTCTACCAAGAATGGACATATCAGGCCATCCTAGCCCTGAGTTCTGCTGGCAATCCCTACCTGCCCACTGTGTGAAGCAGGGTCAATGTAGATGCAGAATAGCATATTGGGGCTTTTGGTGGCTGTACTGTTCTGTAGTGATCAGAACCAGGTGGATCTTGTTGATTATGAGATTGTAGATTGAGGTTTTCACCTGGGCCAATTAGGAAGCCCTGGCTAACAATGAGGACAAGGAATTTGGAATCTCCTCGGTTCAGGGGATTGACTCTGAGCTGACTGGCTACAGCTCATGTACTGTGCACAACTAAATAAAGGGTGACTTGGTGACAGGATACTGGCTTCTGTGCAGTTATTTCAGGTGCACGAATAATATCTATGTGTTTGACATTTTAGCAGCAATCAGACTCACAGTAGTGTGGTTCACCCATGCCTTATTTCACTTTTAGAATAACAGATGTGTTTTATGAGTCTGGCCAACACTCTGGTGATCACATTGGCATTGCCAGCAAGAAACATTCTCCTGCTTTACTCAAATACTTACACATTCAAACTAGGCATGCCTGAAGAAAGGATCACCAGTTACATGTGCAACACTTATGAACCATATTATTTGACTGTAACATTTCCACCATGTAGGGGACCAGCTGCAGTTGAGTTTCCTAAATAGACTATTAATAGAATAGCTTGCTGTTTCTTTGCAAGGGGAAGAAACATGGAATTCTTTAAAGTGGTGAGGAGTGGGTGGAGTGAATAAACAGTCACTTGAAGTGGAACAGAGGGAAGTTTATGACAGAATAAACTGCATTTATATCAGTCATTTCATAGAGTATTTGTGGAAATAATTTCCCATGCTCCTGCTCCTAGTACCAATGTCTACTGTGAGTTGTTCCAGGAATTTTAAGTTTTAACTGAATTCTGCAGAGACCCTTTTATTGAATGTCCATATTATGTTACAATCATCAGTGTTCAATATAACATACTAACTCAATGAAGTGAGTGTATTGAGCAGATAGAAACCTCTAATACATATTCAACAAGCTGCTATATTGATGTAGGTAGGTATCAGTAATATTGATTATGCTTTTAACAGTATTGATTCTGTGTGATCGTAGAAAAGACACCTCATTGCGTTAAAGTCTGAATTGAGCTTGTTGAAAAGCTCGGGTAAATCTATGCTTTACAATTTGAGCTTTGTGGTCACAATAAAATATATTAGATTGACTTGGATAACTGGAATCATTGCAGTTGTTGAGCCATGGGTTAAAATTTGGCAGTACTGTCAATGTCAGATCAGACAATACAAAAACCATCATTATTATTGCCCTTCAACACTTGTATGCCAAGTTAAACATGGTGTGTGTGTGTCAGTTTGGGGCTTTAAATTCATTGACAGGCAGATTGTTGAACCCTTAATGTTTAACACAACGTAAGATTGTGTTGTAGCTGTAGTTAAGTAATAATAGTCTGAGCAGGATCAAGACCTTAAGGGGTGACAGAAAACAGACATCAGTAAAGACTCGAGTGAATGAAACTTCTTTATATTTAATATTAATGCCAATTAACTCCCCACTTGATTCAGACCTTGGTGTAGATATTTCCTCAGGTGCAGACAGGACAGCCAAATGGCTATTGCTTCATCTTGGTGTTCCATCAACAGCAACCAACTAATAAACCATGGAGACATTCACAAGAAAACTGGCCTTGTCCCATGTGCGATCCATGGAAATCTGAAGCATTGTTTATTCATTTCCAGAAAGCTCCCTATGCCAGGTTTGAAAGCAAACAAAAGCAGTAATTACTGGAGGAACTCAACAGGTCTAGCAACATCCGTGAAAAGAAAGCAGAGTTAGTATTTTAAGTCTGGTGAATGGGTCACTGCATTTGAATTGTTAACTTTGTTTTCTCTCCACAGATGCTGCCAGACCAGTTGAGTTTCTCCAACAATTCCTTTTTTTGTTTTCTTCCGATCTCAAGCATCCAAAGTTCTTTGTTATATTTTAATGGCCAGGTTTCAATTGGTTGTGGGCGTGCAATCAGTAACAAAGTGATTATGTTACTCCACTGCTTCACATAATATGAGTCCACACATCAACGTTTGAGAACTTTGATCTAAGTTCAACCTTTTTCCTCTTCTGGTTTCTCCCATTTTACTTGGGGCCGCCACAATTACTTTCCACCAACTCCTGCCATCAATCACTCATTATTCTCCTAATCAATCCCACTGTGCTCTTCTCCCACAGCTGCACACTTCCGTCTGGTTTTAAGCTTTCCCTTTCTCTTTATTTGTGGCAGCTTCTTCTTCATTATTCACCATAGTGCATTTCCTTACTCACTTTCCACAGCCGATGACCATACCATTTCAATTACTTCTCAGTCAATTTCTTCAATCCTCCCACAATCTTCACTGACGTCCTAGTTTGCTGGTTCCCAATTTTCTCCTTTCTCTGTACTCCGTACATCTGTTTCAGCATCTGTACCTTATTAATACCAGTTGTTGTTCCTCTCTTCTTGATGTTATTCATTTCTGCACTGATCTCACTTATAGATTTTCCTTTTAATTTGAGTGATATTTTTCAATCGATTGACTCTCCACTGTAACTTCTTCCAATTACTCCAACCATACTTGTATACTGGTTCTGCCCCTCTATTTCTCATCCTCCGCTTCTGCCCTTCTGTTTCTCATCATCCATTTCTCATCCTCCGTTTCTGCCCCTCTGCTTCTGCTCCTCTAGTTCTCATCCTCTGTTTATCTTCCTCTGTTTCAGCCTCTCCATTTCTCATGCTCTATTTATCATCCTTTTTCTCATTTTCTGTTTCTGCCCCTCTGTTTCTGCGCCTCTGTTTCTGCGTCTCTGTTTCTCCTATTCTATTTCTGTTCCTGTTTCTGCCCCTCAGTTTCTCATACTCTGTTTCTCATCCATTACTTAATTCTGATTTTCATACTTCTATCTTTTCAAATCTAACCCCAATTACTTGAAACTGTCCATTTTCTACAATCTTTCACCCATAATTTTTGTACTTTGACTCCAATCATCTTCCCTAGCCTCAAAATGATTGCCCATGAATTGAATTGTTCCTTTCCTCATCTTCAGAGTTTCAAATGTTTTGTTTTTCTCCAGTTCTCCAAATATTCAGAGAATGTGAGCTCAAATTTAAAGAACTGCAGATAAAATTCAATGTCAGTAAAAATAAAAGAGACTAAAAGTTCCTAAAAAGATTAATTTATTAATATCCACGAGAGAATAAATCATTATATTCTTAACCAGATTGCTCTGGATGTGACTCCAGTCCCACACGAATTAAAAGCAAAATACTGTAGTGGCTCCAAAATCTAATAGAGAAACAGAAAGGTGTTGGAGAAACTCAGTAAGCCTGGCAGCAACAACAGAGTTAATTTTTCAAGCCAAGCATGACTCTTCTTCAAACAAAATAGTGTTTTTTCAACTCCGGTATGACTTCTTCAAAACTGAAAGGAGTTGGAAAATGGTGATTTTTGTTATCATTTTGAAAGAGACTGATGAGGAGTGAGGGGAAAAGATTGCGTGGAGGCCCAGGGGAAAAGATGGAGGGGTTGCTAATTGCGATGAAAGAGAAATAGAGATGCAAAATCGGTGTGAAAGGGAAAGAATGGGTCCCCTCTGATAAGAGCAAAATAAAAACAAGATACAAACCAGAAACGCCATGTTTTCTTCTTAATACAATTATGGGATGTGGGCATCTCTGACTAGGCCAGCATTCATTGCCCATCCTTGTTAGGTGGCTGGGGAAAGAATGCAATAAAAAGAATTCAAATGGCAAAGGTTCCTTCCCTAAAGGACATCAGTGAACCAGATGGGTTTTTCCTGACAATTGACAATGAGTTCATGGTCACCATTAGATTCTTAATTCCAGATATTTCATTGGATTCAGACTCCGCTGTCTGCCATGGTTGGATTCAAATCTGGGTCCCCAGACCGTTATTCAGGTCTCTGAAATAATAGTCCAGCAATAATACCACTAGGCCATTGTCTCCCCTTCTTTTTAACTGATGGGAGATTTTTGGGAGACTTGCCCAATCGTCTCTATTCTGACTGAGATATATTGTGTGCAGTCCAACGTTGATAGGTGGCAGCATTTTTGTAGTCCAGAGCAGGTGAGGAATCATTCTTTCCAGAATTTCCACTTGGCAACTGCCAGCTCAAATCTTTCATGCTCAACTGCCAAAGAATAAGAGGTACCTCAAGGTCACCACTCAGTTGATCCCAGCCCATGCTACAGCTAAAAGAGGAAAATGTGACTGTTAGCCACTGAATCCTGAGATGAGGGGGAAGAAAATCAAGAGTCAAGAAGAATGTAGATTTCAAAACAAAATGATCAATCTGCAACTGCTTGGCTTTGACTGCTGTGTTCACAGCAGAAGGATGACCATTTGAGCAAGAAGCCCAGGTAATGGGGACAAGTGCCCTTGGACTGATAACCTGGTAAGATGCAATACTGTCCTGAAGCAGATGGAAGGTAGAAAACTGGGGCAGGGCAGGAAAATGACAAAAGCTACTCAGTGGCCAATGCAGCTTCATTAAAAGAAACAACCTAAAATAATGTCCATGCACCGGCTTCACAATTAACATTTCATTTCAAAAATATAAAAACAAGTTCCCTTTAATAATGTGCAAGGGAAGGTTTTCTGCAAGCAGCTCTGAAGAAGGATCACAACCCAAAAAGCTGACTTTCCTGCTCCTGTGATGCTGCCTGGCCTGCAGTGGTCCTCCAGCACCGCACTGCATTATCTCTGACTCCAGCATCGACAGTTCTTGCTATCTTCTCAGCTGTTTTTTTATTCCCATCCACAGGTCAACAGGTCTGAAAGCCAACTGTTGTGGACCTACCATCCTCAGGCTGAGGTCAGATGACCCATTGTAGGTTTTGGATCAAACTTAGCACCATCAGTTCCATTTTTTCACAAGAAACCACAATTACCTGTTTACCCCTCAAAAAAACCATTGGGAGCTTCAGCATCTTTCACACTTACAAAAGCATAAACCAATTGACAACCTCAGGATGGTGATTCTTGCTTCATTGGCACCTACTATCTGTACAGTTGAAACTTATCTCTCAGTACAGTTTGCAATGACAGAGTATTCCATCTTAATGTTACCAGATCATTTGCAAGATTAGTTGAACAATTTCCACAGCAATGAAAGACATGACCTTTGCCACATGTTTGATTGATCAACGACAATAAGCTTTACATTAAAGATTGATGCGAATATTGTTTATGGCCAGTGAAATCCAGCTCACTGGGCAAGTGGAGAATATTCCATCACACTCCTGACATGTGTCTTTGGATAGTCACTGGAGAGGATGGGGATGCTGGTCACTGCAGAATTCCTAGCCTGTGACCTGCTCTTGTGGCTACAGTATTTATTTGGTTAGCCCAGTTCAGTTTCTGATCAACAAAGACCATATGACCATAAGAAAGAGGGACAGGGATTGTTCATTTGATCCGTTATTCCTGCTCCACTATTCAGTGGGATCACAGTTGATCTGAAATTCGTCATGTCTACTTTCTTGGAGCTTCCCTTGATCTCCCTCCTAATAAAGAATCGATCTATCTCAGTCTTAAACATAGACAGGGACAGTGGCCCCACAGTTCTTTGTGGTACTAAGTTGCAGAGTTCCAATAATAACACCCCGAATATTGATAGTGCAGGATTTAGCAATAGTAATGCCATGGAATTTTAAGGGAAGATGATTAGATTTTAGTTGGCAATTGTCACTGTCCATCACTTGTATGATGCAAATGTTTCTTGGCACTTATCAGCACAGTCTAAACATTGCCCAGGTCTTACACAAGAGCATGGACATGATTTGTATTCAGTATGCAAGGTGTTGCAAATAGTGCTGAAAATTAAGCAATCATCAGCCAATATCTTCATTTCTGACCCTGTTATGAAGGGAAGGTCTTTGTTAAAGCAGCTAACGTTGGTTGAGTCTTCGACACTATTCCTACAGCAATATGCTGGGAGTGAGATTATTTACCAACAACCACATTCCATCTTCCTTTATGCTCAGTCTGCCTCCAACCAATGGACACTCACATGCTACCAATAATTTTTAAAACATCTAACCTGCTGAGATTTTTGGACTTTAATTCTATTTAACTACCCATCATAACTGTTGGTATTTTGAAAATGTGGATGAGTTGTGTCTCATGGAAACTAAACTATGTATAGTATCAAATTCATGGCCTCTCTCCCTATGTGAATCTTGGTCTCTGAAGGAGATCTTGGCATGATGGAAATGCCACTGGTCTGATAAGTGAGAGGCCAAGCTCTGTGTCATGCGTGTTTGAATGTCATCCGGTAATTTAAATTTTAATTCAGGTGATAAGTCTGGAATATAAGGTGAGGCTCAATGGTGGTGACCATAACAATCATCTTTCATTGTTCTTAAAAGTCCACAGCAATGTTGTTGCTTCTGGAACAGTCCAGCAAGGCACCTGGTTCAATACAAGTAGGGATGGGCAAAAAATGCTGGTCTCACCGGCAATGCCTACTATCTGATGAAGGAATAAACATGAGCCTCAGCTGGGTGTTACTTTAGTGAACTGAATGATGGAGAAAGGCTAAGCCAAAGGTGTCAACATGGGCTTTCACTGTGGATTATATCATAGAGCGTGACATTGTCAAATTATTGGAGAACATCCAGAGGAAAAATTGCCCTAGATGCACTTCCAGCTCCTTTATACTGACCAGCCACAGAACAATACTCATTGGGATGATCCCAATCATCTCTTCAGGGCCAAAAGTTCAGAGTGTGAGGACTGGGGAAGTACAAAGCAAAGATGATGTATTCATTACAGCTCAAACAAACATTTAACTGTGTTTGAAACTTTAGTAACATAATGAGTTGGTATTTGGCCAAACTGGTTGCACAGTTAATTTGATTTGTTCTCTGTCATATTAATCTTTGCTCATGGTAAACAGGACTTGTGCACAATGTATAATCGCTTGAATGATCTAAGTGGTAAGCATATTATTTTTCTTTTACTAATATCAACATAAGCCTGTAAACTAGCTGCTTAGAAAATCTTAAATGAATATTTCTCAATGATGCACATGTTTTATTAACTTATTCTCCAAGGATTCACTGCAAAATATGGTTTTAAGAATACCTTGTGTTTTTCATCTCATTACCCAGTGCTGACCATTATGGAAGAAGCTTTCTGGAACAATTTCTAGAACAAGAGCAATTGATTGTTGTGAAAACATGGAATCTTATTATTAAGGTTGTTATCACATAAACATAGGCTCCGAAGCAAAATTTAAAATATAATGTACCAAGTTTCTGACTTGGGGAGAACTAGGGAAGATAAATAGAAACCAAATGTACAGTTTAGAAATCGACACACCAGGTTAACTAAGTTGTTGTTTTCCTGTTGTTGCTCTTCTTAGAATTTTTTCTTTTATTTGTTCACAGGATATGGGTGTCACTGGCTTTGCAGCATTTATTGCCCATCTCTATTTGCCCACCGGGCAGTTAAGTGTCAATCACATTGCTGTGGGGCTGGAGTCACATGTAGGCCATACCAGGTAAGGATGGCACTTTCATTCTACAGGACATTTGTGAACCAGATGGGTTTTTTCTAGCAATCAGCAATGGATTCTTGGTCATCATTAGACTCTTAATTCCAGATACTGTTTTGAATTCAAATTCCCCCATGTGCCATGGCAGGATTTGGACCTGGCTCCCCAGAACATTACCTGGGTCAAAAACAGAAATTGCTGGATAAGCTGAACAGGTCTGGCGGCATCTGTGGAGAAGAATCTAAGTTAACGTTTTGAGTCAAGTGACCCTTCCTTGGAACTGATGGTAGTTGGGAAAATGTAGGTTTATTTGCAGAAGACAGGGTGGGGGAGGGGTAAGGAGTAAATGATAGGAGGAGATAGAGCCCAAAGAGAAAGAAGAACAGTTGGACTGAGATTACCTGGGTCTCTGGATTAACAGTCCAGTGATAATACCACTAGGCCATTACCTTCCCTTTAATCAACAAAATTCCTGCAAGGTGTAGATACAAGGAGTTGAAGAATACACAGTTAAGCATGTCTAGATTTGTGTCAGCTGAGGCTCAGTAGGTAGCATTCTTTTCTTTATGTTACAAGGTTTGTGATTCTAATTCCTCATCAAGGCCAGAGCACAATGTTCGGCTGACAAAGCACTATTGTGGAAATGTTGCATTGTCAGAGGTGCTCCTGCCTCTGGTCAGATGGGCACCAGTTCAAGCCGCAGTCCAAGACAGAGAACATTATAAGAAAAATTACAATATTCTGAAGAAGAAAGAGAAACAGGGTGGTCTCAATGTGAGTGAAAGACAAACTGCAGCACCATTATCTTGTCTCACCTTTATGCAATATTTACAACCTCTGAAGGATCACCCTATTCTTTCATTCTGAGTTTGGGCATCAACATATTGAGAAACCCTGAATGATCAGATGGCAATCCTAATGATCTCTCATATTACTTCATGGCTAATGAAGTGCTTTTGAAGAGCAGTTGCTCCTGTGATGTAGGAAAATTGGCAGCTAATTTGAGGCACAGAAATTTCCCATAAGCTGTACTGAAACTGTAATGAGATTGGCTGTTTTGGTAAGGTTGATTGAGGGATAAATAGAAACTAGGAGGTGGTGAGAAGGGAAAATGAGTGGATGAGATTGCACTGCAGAGAAACATGCCCCCTTTCTCATCACCTCAGCAATTAAATGGTGAGTGAGAAGGTAATTGTTGACTTTAACTCTGCATCAAGCATAGCCCTTAAGAGCTCAATTAACAGCCTTAGTTCTCCACTTCCCTGATGATTACCTGCCTCCTCGGTGGGCAAAAAAGCAGCTAATTTCTTAAATGGTAACTGCCTGCCAACTTGTGTCGGGGAAATTCCAATTGCCCCAATCTGAGGGTAGTTAGAAGCATCGGAGGGGGTTGCCGTACCCTTGCCTCTGACTCCTCTAAGCCTACAATACGCAATCTGGACCCTGCAGCAAGAAAACAAAAACGACTGACCTTCTCACCACTGGATCATTGACAAGCCACAACTAGCAAATGTCACAACTCCGATGCTGTCGGCCTTTCTTTGGCCAACAGCTTCTGGCGGCCTGGCATGGCATGTATCCAGGCATTGATAGAACATAGAACATTACAGCACAGTACAGGCCCTTCGGCCCTCGATGTTGTGCCGACCTGTCATACCGATCTCAAGCCCATCTAACCTACACTATTCCATGTACGTCCATATGCTTAGCCAATGACGACTTAAATGTACCTAAAGTTGGCGAATCTACTACCGTTGCAGGCAAAGCGTTCCATTCCCTTACTACTCTCTGAGTAAAGAAACTACCTCTGACATCTGTCCTATATCTTTCACCCCTCAATTTAAAGCTGTGCCCCCTCGTGCTTGCCGTCACCATCCTTGGAAAAAGGCTCTCCCCATCCACCCTATCTGACCCTCTGATTATTTTATATGTTTCAATTAAGTCACCTCTCAACCTTCTTCTCTCTAATGAAAACAGCCTCAAGTCCCTCAGCCTTTCCTCGTAAGACCTTCCCTCCATACCAGCCAACATCCTAGCAAATCTCCTCTGCACCCTTTCCAAAGCTTCCACATCCTTCTTATAATGCGGTGACCAGAACTGTACACAATACTCCAAGTGCAGCCGCACCAGAGTTTTGTACAGCTTCACCATAACCTCTTGGTTTCAGAACTCAATCCCTCTATTAATAAAAGCTAAAACACTGTATGCCTTCTTAACAGCCCTGTCAACCAGGGTGGCTACTTTCAAGGATCTGTGTACATGGACACCAAGATCTCTCTGCTCATCTACACTACTAAGAATCTTACCATTAGCCCTGTACTTTGCCTTCTGGTTACTCCTACCAAAGTGCATCACCTCACACTTGTCTACATTAAACTCCATTTGCCACCTCTCAGCCCAGCTCTGCAGCTTAACTATGTCTCTCTGCAACCTACGGCTTCCTTCGTCACTATCCACAACTCCACCGACCTTAGTGCCGTCTGCAAATTTACCAACCCATCCTTCTACGCCCTCATCCAGGTCATTTATAAAAATGACAAACGGCAATGGACCCAACACCGACCCTTGTGGTACACCACTAGTAACTGCTCTCCAGGATGAACATTTCCCATCAACTACCACCCTCTGTCTTCTTTCAGCAAGCCAATTTCCGATCCAAACTGCTATATCTCCCACAATTCCATTCCTCCGCATTTTGTAAAATAGCCTACTGTGGGGAACCTTATCGAACGCCTTGCTGAAATCCATATACACCACATCAACCGGTTTACTCTCATCTACCTGTTTGGTCACCTTCTCAAAGAACTCAATAAGGTTTGTGAGGCAAGACCTTCCCTTCACAAAACCGTGCTGACTATCCCTAATGAATTTATTCTTTTCTAGATGATTATAAATCCTATCCCTTATAACCTTTTCCAATACTTGACCAACAACTGAGGTAAGGCTCACTGGTCTATAATTACCAGGGTTGTCTCTACTCCCCTTCTTGAACAGGGGAACCACATTTGCTATCCTCCAGTCGTCTGGCACTATTCCTGTAGACAATGACGAGTTAAAGATCAATGCCAAAGGCTCAGCAATCTCCTCCCTGGCTTCCCAGAGGATCCGAGGATAAATCCTATCCAGCCCAGGGGACTTATCTATCTTCACCTTCTGAAGGATTTCTAATAACTCTTCCGTGTGAACCTCAATCCCACCTAGTCTTCTCCTCGACAACATTGTCGTTTTCTAGAGTGAATACTGTTGAAAAATATTCATTTAGCGCTTCCCCTATCTCATCTGACTCCACACACAACTTAGCACTACTATCCTTGATTGGGCCTAATCTTACTTTCGTCATTCTTTTATTCCTTAAATACCTATAGAAAGCCTTAGGGTTTACCCTGATCCTGTCCGCCAACAACTTCTCATGTCTCCTCCTGGCTCTTCTGAGCTCTCTCTTTAGGTCTTTCCTGGCTACCTCGTAGCCCTCAAGTGCCCTAACTGAGCCTTCACATCTCATCCTAACATAAGCCTCCTTCTTCCTCTTGACCAGAGATTCCACCTCCTTCGTAAACCACGGCTCCCACACTCTACAGCTTCCTCCCTGCCTGACAGGTACAGACTTATCTAGGACACACGGAAGCTTTTCCTTGAATAAGCTCCACATTTCTAATGTGCCCATCCCCTGCAGTTTCCTTCCCTATTCTATGCTCCCTAAATCTTGCCTAATCTCATCGTAATTGCCTTTCCCCCAGCTATAACTCTTGCCCAGTGGTATACACCTATCCCTTTCCATCACTAAAGTAAACATAACAGAATTGTGATCACTATCATCAAAATGCTCACCTATTTCCAAATCTAACACCTGTCTGGGCTCATTACCCAGTACCAAATCTAATGTGGCTTCGCCCCTTGTTGGCCTATCTACATACTGTGTCAGGAAGCCCTCCTGCACACTCTGGACAAAAACTGACCCATCTATAGTACTCGAACTATATTGTTCCCAGTCAATATCTGGAAAGTTGAAGTCCCCCATGACAACTACCCTGTCTCTCTCACTCCTATCGAGAATCATCTTCGCTATCCTTTCTTTTATATCTCTGGAACTGTTCGGACGCCTATAGAAAACTCCCAACAGGGTGACCTCTCCTTTCCTGTTTCTAACCTCAGCCCATACTACCTCAGTTGACGAGTCCCCAAACATCCTTTTTGCAACTGTAATACTGCCTTTGACCAACAATGCCACACCTCTGCCCCTTTTAAGATCTTCTCTGTTCTTACTGAAACATCTAAATCCCGGAACCTGCAACAACCATTCCTGTCCCTGCTCTATCCATGTCTCCGAAATGGCCACAACATCAAAGTCCCAACTACTAACCCATGCTGCAAGTTCACCCACCTTATTCCGGACGCTCCTGGCATTGAAGTAGACACACTTCAATCCAACTTCTTACTTGCCAGTGCCATCTTGCTTCCCTGAAACTTTATTTCAGATCTCCCTACTCTCAACCTTTTCTATAGTCGAACTACAATTTTGGTGCCCATCCCCTTGCTGAATTAGTTTAAACCCACCCGAACAGCCTTAGCAAATTTCCCCACCAGGATATCGGCACCCCTTTGGTTCAGGTGAAGGCCATCTTGCTTGTAGAGGTCCCACCTACCCCAGAAAGAGCCCCAATTATCCAAGAATCCAAAACCCTCCCTCCTGCACCATCCCTGTAGCCACGTGTTCAACTCCCCTCTCTCCCTATTCCTCGCCTCACTAGCACGTGGCACGGGCAACAAACCAGAGACAACAACTCTGTTCATCCTTGCTCTCAGCTTCCATCCTAACTCCCTGAATTTCTGCCTTAAATCCCCATCTCTCTTCCTACCTACGTTGTTGGTGCCAATGTGGACCACGACATGGGGTTGCTCCCCCTCCCCCTCCCCCTTAAGGATCCCAAAAACACGATCAGAGACATCATGCACCCTGGCACCTGGGAGGCAACACACCAACCGTGAGTCTCTCTCGTCCCCACAGAACCTCTTATCTGTCCCCCTAACTATGGAGTCCCCAATGACTACTGTTCTGCTCCTCTTCCCCCTTCCCTTCTGAGCAGCAGGGACAGACTCTGTGCCAGAGACCTGTGTCCCACTGCTTTCCCCTGGTAAGTCATCCCCCGCCAACAGTATCCAAAACGGTATACTTATTGTTGAGGGGAATGGCCACAGGGGATCCCTGCACTGCCTGCCGTTCCCTTTCCGTCCCCTGACAGTAACTCATCTGCCTTTTTCCTGTACTTGGAGTGACTACCTCCCTGTAACTCCTCTCAATAAATCCCTCTGCCTCCAGAATGATCTGAAGTTCATCCAGCTCCAGCTCCAGTTCCCTAACGCGGTTTTCAAGGAGCTGGAGTTGGGTGCACATCCCGCAGATGTAGTCAGCAGGGACACGAGTGGTGACCCTTACCTCCCACGTTCTGCAGGAGGAACATTCAACCGCCCTGACCTCCATTCCCACTATTCTAAATTCCCAAAGACTTAAAAAGAAATAAAAAATAAACTTGTTACCTTACCAATCAGGCACACAGAACCTTTTTTTAGGTTAGAGGAGGAGGATGGGTGGGAGACACTATCCGGGTAGTATTTCGGGTAACGCAACCACACAAATATATTACCTCACTCACTCACCAGTCCTGTGTCAGCTCCTGCTCAGTGTCCCTCCGCCTATTCACGAGGTAAGCTTTTCAACGATTCAAAAACCGTGGCTCACCGGCTTCCCGACAGGCCCCTGCTCCAAGCTCCCGCTCATGCTGCTGCTGCAACCAGATAGGGTGATGAATCATCTGCCACCTATCAGTTCTTAATGAGCTGATAGGCTCACAATCCGTTGAGTTCTCTCATCAATGGGGCAACTTGTTAATAGCCACATGACCACTTACACACCTAGACAAATAAAAGGGAAAATCCTGGCCTCCAGTCACAAATGTAAATTTTATGCCAATGTATAACAGCCTTACACAAATTAAATTTACATTAATTAAAACCAACCTAAGTTAGGATTGCATTTTGCTAACTGCAGTGATACTCAGCAGTTCAGTACAGGAGCAGATGGATGGGACTAAATATGTATTTGACAGCTTTCAGTTCAATCACCTTCACTCACAAGTCACACTGGAATGATTATTGCAATATCAATTATTTATTGCACCTACTCTTCTGGAAATTGGACTATAACATTCAACATTTTCTAACTTTAAATATCATAATATTATCCAGTGGCATTCAGTTGATAGTTGAACCTACCCAAATCAAAATGTATAATTTAGGTCAAAAAAACTAACAAAAATATGGTCAGATGGGAAAACGATTGAAACAATTATCATATTAATATGTACAGCAATATGTGGCTATGTTTTATACTTCCATTAATTTTAGAAATTCTAATCATTCCATGACTTTTTAATCTACTTTAATATCACGGTAAAAGGCAGATTGGGAATAGACTACATTAAAATGCTACAGTGACTAAAAAGATGTACATATTTGCCTTTGTAGGTTTAATTTTATTTTCAAGGTCCAGAAGCCTCTCTGTAAGGACAAATCAAGTCGAAAATGAGATGCAATTTCTTTATTGGAAGGGTTTTTTTTAAACCCTGAAGTCACACAATGAGTAATTGACAAATAAAGGTCTGAAAGATTCCAAGGTCAATCATCTGCCTGTGTTGAGTTAGTTGATCTGAACCAGAGCAGTAATGAAGGTGTCAGAGATAATGGGAACTGCAGATGCTGGAGAATTCCAAGATAATAAAATGTGAGGCTGGATGAACACAGCAGGCCAAGCAGCATCTCAGGAGCACAAAAGTTCCTGAGATGCTGCTTGGCCTGCTGTGTTCATCCAGCCTCACATTTTATTATCCAGTAATGAAGGTGCATCTATTTACCTTTGAGCTGGTAATTGTGCATTATTTGCATGTTTAATTCTATTCTGCTAATGAGCTTTGATAAGCAATTCACTTGTAGTCCTGTATATAGAAGCAGACTAGAACTGTGGCCATTGGGTGTGGAGGAGCATGCAAGTAATGCATGAGTCTGTAAATAAAAGCTTATAGGCTGTGTAAAGATCAGGCTCCAATTCTATCTGGAATAAAACATTAGCTGTGCAAAGACAAAATCAGCCAGGGATCTGACTCCTGTACGGGATCTACAGAGCACCGTGGAGAGAATGTTTGTGTGAACTCCAGGTTCTACTCTGTTAACCAGGCTGTCAACGTGCAATGGCTGAGCTCACAGAGAAAGAATGTTCCTCATCCTTGTGACTCTTTACTGCATTCTGTCTAATTCCTTCACATCCTTCTCAAAGTGTGGCACCACAAGCTGGAACTATCCACTTGAGGCTTAGCCAGTGTTCCATATAAGTTTAACATCACTTCCCAAGAAACCTTTTCCTACAGGTTTCTATTGGATCATTATAACAGTACTTGATCAAAATGCAGGCTAATGGGCAGAAAGTAGAATTAATTATGCACTGCTCCAGCAAAATGCCAGTGATGGTGAAATGGGTAAATAGACTGTCTCAGCTGTAAATGTACATAGTTCAAAGACTGAACAAATATTTTCAAGCTCAACACCTGAATAAATATTTAATTTTATGTTATTGTGCAGATTGTTGAACTGAGGAAAAGTATCTCCTGTAAAGCACTTTCAGGCTTCCTTTCTTGAGGTTTATGTTGATGCTGTGGTGGTAACGATATGTTAAATGTTGAGGATCTCACCATTGTTATCATTGCCTCATCTCATGGCCTGTGATCTGCTTTCTAAATCTGTCCTTTAGATTTCCTGTTGTGCTGAGTATTTCTGTGAAAAATACCAGAAGGTACACGGAATGGTGTCACGTCAGAGTAAACAACAACATAAATCATATTGGGCCAAAGTAAAGTTATTTAAGGAGCTATTTCTTAGTAGTTTGTTGAAAGCTGAGCTGGCACAGCTAATCCCTTCTTGAATTTCCTCACCACCGATGACCATGTTGAGAGAGGTAGCTGCCAAGTTATGGGAAAGGCTCAACCTATTCCACAGACCCTCCTTCACCTTGAAAGGGAGGTGGAATATTTGGCTGACCAGCAGTCAGTTGATTTACAATTTTGCTTTGGCAATATTTGAAGGAAAGGCCGAGTCACTTGCAAACAGCAGTAAGGAGACAACGAGTTGCTTGCACATCTGGTGCAGAGTGGACAACAGCCTTGCCCCTGCAGTCCTCCACAAAATTTAGATTGTTTATGGTGATCAGTTCAGTGTTAGCACAGGGATGAGTTAAAAAGTTAAAATTAATGAGCTAAAGTTAAAACATTTTCTATCCAGGAGTATTTAATGCTCACACCAGAGTGCTGTTTGTCTTTAATGAGGTAACTAGCCATTGTCACATCCTCCCTATACACTGCAGTTTTCTCTATAACTTAGAAGATTAAGGGGTGAACTGATCAAAGTCTTCAAGATATCAACAGGAAAAGACAGGATAGATAAAGATAAAGATAAACTACTTCCTCAGCTTGGGGATTCTAGAACTAGGGGCATAGTCTGAGAATGACAGCCGAGCTATTCAGGAGAGATGCTAGGAAGCACTTTGACACACAAAAGGTGGGAGAGGTTTGGAATTTTCTTCCACAAACTGCAGTGGGTGCCGCTTCAGTTGCTAATTTTAAGCCTGATATTGATAAATGTTTGCTAATCAAATGTATTCAGGGATATAGGTTAAAGGCTGATATATGGAGTAAGGCCACAGATCAGACATGATCTCATTAAATAGTGAAACAAGCTTGAGGGACTGAATGGCCCAGTCCTGTTCCTATGTTGCTGTTTACTTGACTTTAGAATGGCCAGTGTTCCAGAGAGATCAAAGAAAGCACTGCAAAGGCACTCTGAAGCTCTCCAAGTAGCTCAACGGCATTGACGTTACTAATTGGGAAGAGTTTATACTAATCGTTCAAAATGGCAACAAGTTGTCCATCAGTTGGCACCTTGCTTTGAGTCTGAATGTCTTAAAGGTGAGTTAGAATAGTGGCAAAGAAGGGAAAATAAGAAAGCAAATGCAACATTCCAAATCCCATTGCTTTATGGAATTTACTGTCCCATGGGCTCAAAGATCTGTAGTTTGAGAATTGGTCTGTTCAGTGACATGAAGACCCAAGCCAGATATTTGCAGCTGTGAGTAGATGTCACCTTTGAATCAAGGAACAGCCAATTATGATGTCTGACTTTTATGAAGTTTTGCCATCTGTGCAACTTTGCAATTGTAATAGCTAGAAATGATATGCTTAATTCTATTTCTAGTCTATAATTTGTACATGTGTTTTACATTATTCAATTTTGATAACCTAATGAAGTAAACTGTCACCTATATCCCCTGTTACCCTTGCTTCGCAAACCTTTGTCAATATTAGATTTAAACTAACAACTGATCCAGCATCCATTGTTATTTGTGGAAGAGAGTTCCAAATATAAGAGGCAACTGAACTAAAAGCCACTTCGAATAGCCTGCCATTTCAAACAAACATAAACACACACAAACGAGGAGCAGGAGTTGTTTCTACCACCTTTGCAAGAAGAGAGTTCCAATAATCCTAACGCTAACCCCATGAAAGAAAGGAAATAGCCTAATCTCTGTTTTAAATGGGTAACTGCTGATTTTTGAACACTGACCTTAACTGTGTTCAGCTTGTTTACACTGCTATTACATCATCCCAAAGTTGCTCCAGAATCTAAAGCACTGACTCAACACATTTGCCACCTGTTGAGGTCAGCACATCAGTCATGCAGATTGAACTCAGAATGTTCACCCTGTTTCTCTCTCCAAAGATATTGCCAGGCCTGCTGAGCTTCCCTAGCACCTTCTGATTTGATTTAAACTCAGTACATACCTGAGCTAATAAAATGTGAGGCTGGATGAACACAGCAGGCCCAGCAGCATCTCAGGAGCACAAAAGCTGACGTTTCGGGCCTAGACCCTTCATCAGGGAGGGGGATGGGGTGAGAGTTCTGGAATAAATAGGGAGAGAGGGGGAGGCGGACCGAAGATGGAGAGAAAAGAAGATAGGTGGAGAGGAGAGTATAGGTGGGGAGGTAGGGAGGGGATAGGTCAGTCCAGGGAAGACGGACAGGTCAAGGAGGTGGGATGAGGTAAGTAGGTAGGACTTGGAGGTGCAGCTTGGGGTGGGAGGAAGGGATGGGTGAGAGGAAGAACAGGTTAGGGAGGCAGAGACAGGCTGGAATGGTTTTGGGATGCAGTGGATGGAGGGGAAGAGCTGGGCTGGTTGTGTGGTGCAGTGGGGGGAGGGGACGAACTGGGCTGGTTTTGGGATGCAGTGGGGTAGGAGAGATTTTGAAGCTAGTGAAGTCCACATTGATACTATCAGGTTTGGGGACCGCTTTGCAGAACACCTCCGCTCGGTTCTCAATAAACAACTGCACCTTCCAGTCGCAAACCATTTCCACTCCCCCTCCCATTCTTTAGATGACATGTCCATCATGGGCCTCCTGCAGTGCCACAATGATGCCACCCGAAGGTTGCAGGAACAACAACTCATACTCCACTTGGGAACCCTGCAGCCCAATGGTATCAATGTGGGCTTCACCAGATTCAAAATCTCTCCCTCCCCCACTGCATCCCAAAACCAGCCCAGTTCGTCCCCTCCCCCCACTGCACCACACAACCAGCCCAGCTCTTCCCCTCCATCCACTGCATCCCAAAACCAGTCCAGCCTGTCTCTGCCTCCCTAACCTGTCTTCCTCTCACCCATCCCTTCCTCCCACCCCAAGCCGCACCTCCACCTCCTACCTACTAACCTCATCCCACCTCCTTGACCTGTCCGTCTTCCCTGAACTGACCTATCCCCTCCCCACCTCCCCACCTATACTCTCCTCTCCACCTATCTTCTTTTCTCTCCATCTTCGGTCCACCTCCCCCTCTCTCCCTATTTATTCCAGAACCCTCACCCCATCCCCCTCTCTGATGAAGGGTCTAGGCCCGCAACGTCAGCTTTTGTGCTCCTGAGATGCTGCTGGGTCCGCTGTGTTCATCCAGCTTCACACTTTATTACCTTGGATTCTCCAGCATCTGCAGTTCCCATTATCACTCACACATACCTGAGCTAGTTGAGTAGTTCCAGATACAGATCAAAGATCCCACTTCCCCATCCTGTAAGACTCAATCACACACTGCATGGCTCATGCACTTACCAAGACATTGTGACTTTTCCCCGTGTTTTTATCTTTGATTTTTGCCTCTTCCTAAAACCTCCTCAGGTTGTGTACTTTCTATAGTCGAGAAGACAAGGTGGGCATTGAGTTCCTGCGTCACCACCATGAACAAATAAAAATGGAAGAACAATATTGAGGATCATAAAAATATTTTGAGGGTGCTGAAATTCACTGTTGCTGGGCATATGCTTTTGTTTATCCAGCTAAAAGGCCACACACATTGGGCAATCTGTACAAGGCTCAAGACATATTCATCTATTACGCCAGAGTCAACCTCCAACCAAATCACTTTCAATGACTCTTGGAAACAGTACAATGATCGTGTGCACTGCCCTCTTCCTGAAAACAAATATTTTGCCCAGTGTCCAACTGAAGGCAACATGCTGATAACTTGCAGCTTTTGATGTAAAGTAAAGCAATTAGCCATAGTCCATAGAGGGTCACTCTCTCCATTAGAGAGACAATTGGTTGTGTGTAGCCTGCAAAGCATTATTCCAAGAGTATGAGGCAAGCTCTTCCTGAACTATCGCAGCCAATAATTGAATCCTCGTTGTTCATTTTATTCAACACAACATTCTACTCAAATAGCCAACTGAACAACTCCAACCCCACCATTCAAGCCCCATCCTTCCACCGTTGTAACTCACCTCCCAGCTGACCTTAATCTTTTGCAAATCACTTACTGTTTTATCAGGGCCATCGCTCTGGCCCTGTACTCATCCTTAAACATCTTGATACCGAGGATACCTACATCAGGCTCCGACTCATTGACTACAGCTCTGCCTTCAGCACTATCATTCCAACCAAACTAATCTCCAGACAGTGAGAGCTAGGCCTCTGCTCCTCTCCCCGCAACTGGATCCTTGACTTCTTGACTCACAGACCACAATCAGTGAGAATAGGCAACAGCACTTCTTCCATGACAACCATCAACACCAGCTCTCCACAAAGCTTTGTACTTAGCCCCTTACTGTACTCCCTGTACACTCATGACTGTGTGGCCACTTACCACCATGACTCCATCTACAAGTTCGCTGACGACACCACTGCTGTAGCCTGGATCTCAAACAATGATGAGTCAGAATACAATAAACAGATAAAATGCTTGACGGCATGGGGTAAAGATAAAAATCTCTCTCTCAATATCATTGAAATGAAACAGCTGGTCATTGACTTTAGGAAGCAAGGTGGATGACATACCCTTATCTATGTCAATGCAGCTGAGTGGAGATGGATGAGAATGTAAAGTTCTTAGGAGTGACAATGACCAACAATCTACTTGTCCACCTGCATTGATGTGATGGTGAAGAAAGCACAATAATGCCTCTACTTCCTCAGGAGGCTAAGGAAATTCAGCATGTCTGTAAAGATTCTTACCAACTTTTATAGATACACCATAGAGAACATTCTTTCTAGTTACATCATGGTTTCATATGACAACTGCTCTGCCAGGACTGTAAGAAACTCTAGAGAGTTGTGTGTCTCTTGTGTGTCACAGCCCAACGCAAGCCAATCTTCCATCCATTGATTCCATCTATACTCTATCCTCGGAAAGACAGCCAACATCATCAAAGACCCAGTGATAATGGGAACTGCAGATGCTGGAGAATCCAAGATAATAAAGTGTGGAGCTGGATGAACACAGCAGGCCAAGCAGCATCTCAGGAGCACAAAAGCTGACGTTTCGGGCCTAGACCCTTCATCAGTGCTCTGATAAAGGGTCTAGGCCCAAAACATCAGCTTTTGTGCTCCTGCGATGCTGCTTGGCCTGCTGTGTTCATCCAGCTCCACACTTTATTATCATCAAAGACCCATCCCACCCCAATTATAATCTCTTCTAACCTCTTTTCTCAGGCAGGAGGTACAAAAGCTTAAACACATGTGCTAACAGATTCGAGAACAGCTTCTTCCCCACTGTTATTAGACTTTTGAATGGACCTCTCAAATTTTAAACTTAATGTTGACCTTGTTCTTTGCACACCTTCTCTGCATTTATTGTATTGTATTCCTCACTTCCCTCTATTACTGTGTACAGAACAAAATTTTCACTGTACCTAGCTATATGTGACAATAATAATAAATCAAATCAATTCAATATCTGACGTTCCATATCCAGTTCACCACCTACAAGGCCCAAATCTGGAGTGTAATGGGATGCTCGCCATTTGCCCGCATGAGTGCAGCTCCAACAACACTCAAGAAGCTTGACACCATCCATGACAAAGCAGTCTACTCGACTGGCACCACAATTACAAACATCGGCTCCCTCAAAAATGAATGCTCAGTTGCAGTATTGTGTGGCCTCTACAAGATGCACTGAAGAAATTCACCAAGATCCTGACACAGCACCTTCCAAACCCATGCCCACTTCCATCTCGAAGACAACAGCAGCAAATACATGGGAACATCACTCTCTGCAAATTTCTCTCCAAGTCCCTCATTATCCTGACATGGAAATATATTGTAGTTCCTTCAGCATCGCTGTGTCAAAATCCTGGAATTCCCTCCCAAAGGATATTATGGGTCCATCTGTAGAACATGGAATGCAGCAGTTCAAGAAGGCAGCTCACCACCACCTTCTCAAGGGCAACGAAGTATCACAACAGAAATATTTGTATGTCCTGTACATGGAGGAAAGGGAGTGGCGTTGATCGAGGTGGTGGAGCTGGGGTGTTGAGTGTGGCAGGGTTGCGAATGTTGTTGGATGAATGCACGGATTATTGTCAATCCAATGCAATATCACTATTTGGGTCTTCAACTGTTCATGGAATCAGTCACGACAAACGGGAAGGTAAACAAGTTCAGGGCTAACTAGCTCCCAAACATTAGCACTAAACCTTTTCCTGGAGCTCTCGCTTTCCCTTCCTAATAGCACTGGGGGTACCAGCACCGTATGGGTTCAATGTTTTGAGAAGCTGGCTCACCCACAACCTTCTCAAGGGCAAAATGGGATGGGCAACAAAAACTGGCCTAGCTAGCAATATCCACATCCCGTAAAAGACTGAGAGAAATTCTGTGACGATAAAGCAATATATTTTAATTAGAAATAAAATGACCAAAATAAAAAAATGATGAGCATGTTACAGAGTTCATAACTGTGTGCCTAATACTTTATGAACTACAAGAACTACGTTCTTACTTTCTATAATGACAGAACAAATAGATATAATTGCAAATAACACTGGCTGTTTTCCTATGATATCTGTACAATTGTGAATAGCTGAGGGAGTGGAATCAAGGATCAGATGTGGTACAGATGACCATACTGCATGGCATTGTGTGAGAGGTCTGTGAAGCAATCCACAGAACCCGAATCAAAAGATCCATTGTGGCTGCACTTCCTTCAGTTTGTTTTATTATTCCAATGGCACCATTCAGGAACTGTCCTTGTTTTTCAATGGACCCTGCCTACACAAGCTCATATTGGAGAACATGAGAATGAGGAGTGTAACGTGTTGTTTAATCCGTTGTAATTTTGGCTGCAATAGAAATAAGAGATAACAAGGTGTAGAGCTGGATGAACACAGCAGGCCAATCAGCATCAGAGGAGCAGGAAAGCTGATGTTTTGGGCCTAGACCCTTCTTCAGAAATGGGGGAGGGAAAGGGAACTCTGAAATAAATAGGGAGAGGGGGGAGGCGGATAGAAGATGGGTAGAGGAGAAGATAGGTGGATTGGAGACATACAGGTCAAAGTGGCGGGGATGGAGCCAGTAAGGGGGGAGTGTGGGTGGGGAGTTAGATAGGAGTTAGGGCAGTCCAGGGAGGACGGACAGGTCAAGGGGGCGGGATGAGGTTGGTAGGTAGGAGATGGGGGTGGGGCTTGAAGTGGGAAGAGGCGTTAGGTGGGAGGATGGACAGGTTAGGGAGGCAGGGACAAGCCGGGCTGGTTTTGGGATGCAGTAATGCTTGTTATTATACAGATTAGTCTATATTCCCTGGAGAACCGGCTATTAGGGGTTAACTCATTTAGATGTTCAATATAGCGATGGAAGCCAATAGGGGGATAGAGAGAAATTATTCCAGTTGGAAGCCAATACAATGGGGTACAAACTTAAAATGGCAGCTACCCCATTCAAGGTGACAGCAGGAAGTTTTTCTCCATTCACTGGATGATGGTTAACCAGAGCTTATTCACACATAAGGCCTTTGAACCTAAATGAATTGAAAACCTGAAAATTTAAAATGTTGGAACTCACAACATTTTCTTTATAGATAAGATGCTATGGATTACAGGATCAAAGTGAGCAGATAAAAGTAAGTTTGAGGTCAACTATGACCTACAAAGAACAAAAGAACAAAGAAAATTACAGCACAGGAACAGGCCCTCCAACCTGCACCGATCCAGATCCTCTATCAAAACCTGAGTGATCATGGGAACTGCAGATGCTGGAGAATCCAAGATAATAAAATGTGAGGCTGGATGAACACAGCAGGCCCAGCAGCATCTCAGGAGCACAAAAGCTGACGTTTCGGGCCTAGACCCTTCATCAGGGAGGGGGATGGGGAGAGGGTTCTGGAATAAATAGGGAGAGAGGGGGAGGCGGACCGAAGATGGAGAGAAAAGAAGATAGGTGGAGAGGAGAGTATAGGTGAGGAGGTAGGGAGGGGATAGGTCAGTCCAGGGAAGACGGACAGCTCAAGGAGGTGGGATGAGGTTAGTAAGTAGGAAATGGAGGTGCGGCTTGAGGTGGGAGGAAGGGATGGGTGAGAGGAAGAACAGGTTAGGGAGGCAGAGACAGGCTGGGCTTGTTTTGTGATGCAGTGGGGGGGAGGGGACAAACTGGGCTGGTTTTGGGATACAGTGGGTGGGGGGGAAGAGCTGGGCTGGTTGTGTGGTGCAGTGGGGGGAGGGGACGAACTGAGCTGGTTTAGGGATGCGGTGGGGGAAGGGGAGATTTTGAAGCTGGTGATGTCCACATTGATACCATTGGGCTGCAGGTTTCCCAAGCGGAATATGAGTTGCTGTTCCTGCAACCTTCGGGTGGCATCATTGTGGCACTGCAGGAGGCCCATGATGGACATGCCATCTAAAGCATGGGAGGGAGAGTTGAAATGGCTCGCGACTGGGAGGTGCAGTTGTTTATTGAGAACCGAGTGGAGGTGTTCTGCAAAGCGGTCCCCAAGGCTCCGCTTGGTTTCCCCAATGTAGAGGAAGCCACACTGGGTACAATGGATACAGTATACCACATTGGCAGATGTGCAGGTGATCCTCTGCTTAATATGGAAAGTCATCTTGGGGCCTGGGATAGGGGTGAGGTAGGAGGTGTGGGGGCAGGTGTAGCACTTCCTGCGGTTGCAGGGGAAGGTGCCGGGTGTGGTGGGTTGAAGGGGAGTGTGGAGCAGACAAGGGAGCCATGGAGAGAGTGGTGTCTCCGGAAGGCAGACAGGGGTGGGGATGGAAAAATGTCTTGGGTGGTGGGGTCGGATTATAAATGGCGGAAGTGTCAGAGGATGATGCGTTGTATCCAGAGGTTGGTGGGGTGGTGTGTGAGAACGAGGGGGATCCTCTTTGGGCGGTTGTTGCGGGGGCGGGGTGTGAGGGATGTGTTGCAGGAAATGTGGGAGATGTGGTCAAGGGCGTTCTCGACCACTGTGGGGGGAAAGTTGCGGTCCTTGAAGAACTTGGACATCTGGGATGTGCGGGAGTGGAATGCCTCATCGTGGGAGCAGATGCGGTGGAGGCGGAGGAATTTAGAATAGGGGATGGAATTTTTGCAGGAGGGTGGGTGAGGAGGTGTATTCTAGGTAGCTGTGGGAGTCGGTGGGCTTGAAATGGACATCAGTTACAAGCTGGTTGCCTGAGATGGAGACTGAGAGGTCCAGGAAGGTGAGGGATGTGCTGGAGATGGCCCAGGTGAACTGAAGGTTGGGGTGGAAGGTGTTGGTGAAGTGGATGAACTGTTCGGGCTCCTCTGGGGAGCAAGAGGCGGCGCCGATACAGTCATCAATGTAACGGAAGAAGAGGTGGGGTTTGGGGCCTGTGTAGGTGCGGAAGAGGGACTGTTCCACATAACCTACAAAGAGGCAGGCATAGCTGGGGCCCATGCGGGTGCCCATGGCCACCCCCTTTGTCAAAATTCAAAATTATCAAAACCTGTTGCCTATTTTCTAAGGATCTGTATTCCACTGCTCTCTGCGGAAATTGGCTTGCTGAAAGAAGACAGAGGGTGGTGTTTGATGGGAAATGTTCATACTGGAGACCAGTTACTAGTGGTGTACCGGAAGGGTCGGTGTTGGATCCACTGCTGTTTGTCATTTTTATAAATGACCTGGATGAGGGCGTAGAAGGATGGGTTAGTAAATTTGCAGACGACACTAAGGTCAGTGGAGTTGTGGATAGTGACGAAGGATGCTGTAGGTTGCAGAGAGACATAGATAAGCTGCAGAGCTGGGCTGAGAGGTGGCAAATGGAGTTTAATGTAGACAAGTGTGAGGTGATGCACTTTGGTAGGAGTAACCAGAAGGCAAAGTACAGGGCTAATGGTAAGATTCTTAGTAGTGTAGATGAGCAGAGAGATCTTGGTGTCCATGTACACAGATCCTTGAAAGTAGCCACCCTGGTTGACAGGGCTGTTAAGAAGGCATACAGTGTTTTAGCTTTTATTAATAGAGGGATTGAGTTCTGAAACCAAGAGGTTATGGTGAAGCTGTACAAAACTCTGGTGCGGCTGCACTTGGAGTATTGTGTACAGTTCTGGTCACCGCATTATAAGAAGGATGTGGAAGCTTTGGAAAGGGTGCAGAGGAGATTTGCTAGGATGTTGCCTGGTATGGAGGAAAGGTCTTACGAGGAAAGGCTGAGGGACTTCATTAGAGAGAAGAAGGTTGAGAGGTGACTTAATTGAAACATACAAAATAATCAGAGGGTTAGATAGGGTGGATAGGGAGAGCCTTTTTCCTAAGATGGTGACGGCGAGCACGAGGTGGCACAGCTTCAAATTGAGGGGTGAAAGATATAGGACAGATGTCAGAGGTAGTTTCTTTACTCAGAGTGTAGTAAGGGAATGGAACGCTTTGCTGCAACGGTAGTAAATTCGCCAACTTTAGGTACGTTTAAGTCGTCATTGGATAAGCATATGGACGTACGTGGAATAGTGTAGGTTAAATGTGCTTGAGATCGGTATAACAGGTTGGCACAACATCGAGGGCTGTGATATTCTATGTTCTATGTTCTATGCCCATTCATCTATCTGTCTAAATGACGCTATTGTGCCCGTCTCTACCACCTCCACTGGCAACCCGTTCCAGGCACCCACCACCCGCTGCGTAAAGAACTTTTCACGCATATCTCCCTTAAACAATTATCCTCTCACCTTGAAATCGTGACCCTCGTAATAGAGTGCCCCACTCTGGAAGAAAGCTTCTTGCTATCCACCCTGTCTTTACCTCTCATGATTTTGTAGACCTCAATCAGGTCCCCCTCAACCTCTGTCTTTCCAATGTAAATAATCCTAACCTACTCAACCTCTCTTCATAGCTAGCGCCCTCCATACCAGGCAACATCCTTGTCAACCTCCTCTGCACCCTCTCCAAAGCATCCACATCCTTTTAGTAATGTGGTGACCAGAACTGTACGCAGTATTTCAAATGTGGTTGAACCAAAGCCCTATACAACTATAATATGACCTGCCAACTCTTGTACACAATATCGCATCCAATGAAGCAAAGCATGCCGTATGCCTTCTTGACTGCTGTATTGACCTGTATTGCTACCTTCAGGGTACAATGGACCTGAACACACAGGTATCTCTGTGCATCAATTTTCCCCAGGGCTTTTCCATTTGCCAAATAGTTTGTTCTTGAAATGGATCTTCCAAAATGCATCACCTTGCATTTGCCTGGATTGAACTCCATCTGCCATTCTCCACTCAACTCTCCAATCTATCTACATTCTGCTGTATTTGCCGACAGTCCCCTTCACTATCTGCTCCTCCGCCAATCTTAGTGTCATCTGCAAACTTGTTAATCAGACCATCTATACCTTCCTCCAAATCATTTATGTATATCACAAACAACAGTGGTCCCAACACAGATCCCTGTGGAACACCACTGGTCACAGTTCTCCATTTTGAGATACTCCCTTCCACTACAACTCCCTGTCTCCTGTTGCCCAGCCAGTTCTCTATCCATCTAGCTAGCATAACCTGTACCCCATGCGACATCGCTTTCTCAAACAGCCTACCATGGGGAACCTTATCAATCTACAGTCCTTCCCTCATCGATCAACTTTGTCACTTCTTCAAAGAATTCTATCAAGCTGGTAAGGACATGACCTTACTTGCACAAACCATACAGCCCATCACCAATAAGCCCATTTTCTTCCAAATGTAAATAGATCCTATTCCTCAGTAACTTCTCCAACAACTTCCCCATCACTGACATCAGGCTCACTTGTCTGTAATTACCTGGATTATCCTTGCTACCCTCCTTAAACAAGGGGACAACATTAGCAATTCTCCAGACCTCCGGGACCTCACCTGTGCTCAAAGATGCTGCAAAGATATCTGTTAAGGCCCCAGCTATTTCCTTTCTCACTTCGCTCAGTAACCTGAGATAGATCCCCTCTGGACCTGGGGACTTGTCCACCCTAATGCCTTTCAGAATAACCAACACCTCCCCCCTCCTTATGCTGACTTGACCGAGAGTAATCAAACATCTATCCCTAACCTCAACATCCGTCATGTCCCTCTCCTCAGTGAATACTGACATAAAGTACTCATTAAGAATCTCACTCATTTTCTCTGTCTCCTCACATAACTTCCTTCCTTTGTCCTTGAGTGGGCCAACCCTTTCTCTAGTTACCATCTTGCTCTTTATGTATGAATAAAAGGCTTTGGGATTTTCCTTAACCCTGTTTGCTCAAGATATTTCATGACCTCTTTTAGCCCTCTTAATTCCTCATTTCAGATTGGTCCTACTTTCCCGATTTTCTTCCAAAGCTTTGTCTGTTTTTACTCACCTAGACCTTATGTATGCTTCCTTTTTCATCTTTGCTAGTCTCACAATTTCACCTGTCACCCATGGTTCTCTAATCTTGCGCTTTCTATCTCTAATTTTCTCAGCAACATGTCTGTCCTGTACTCTAATCAACATCTCTTTAAAAGCCTCCGACATATCAAATGTGGATTTACCCTCAAACAGCTGCTCCCAATCCACATTCCCTAGCCTCTGCTGAATTTTGTTATGGTTGGCCTTCTACCAATTTAGCACTCTTCTTTTAGGACGTCTCTTGCCTTTGTCCATGAGTAGTGTAAAACTTACGGAATTGTGATCACTATTCCAAAGTAATCTCCTCCTGAAACTTCAACCACCTGGCCAGGCTCATTCCCCAACATCAGGTCCAGTATGGTCCCTTCCCAAGTTGGATGATTTACATACTGCTCTATAAAACCGTCTTAGTTGCTCCTTACAAATTCTGCTCCATCTAAATCCTGAACACTAAGTGCATCCCAGTCAATGTTTGGAATATTAAAATCTCCCATCACCACCACCCTGTTACTCTTACATCTATCCATAATCTGTCCACATATTTGTACCTCTATCTCATGATCATTGCTGGGAGGCCGGTAGTACAGCCCCAACATTGTTACTGCATCCTTCCTATTTCTGAGCTCTGCCCATACGGCGTCACTGCTTGAGTACTCCATAGTGCCCTCCTTCAGCATGGCTCTGATATCCTCTTTGATCAGTAATGCAACTCCTCCAACCTTTGTACCTCTCTCTATCTTGCCTGAAGCTTCTATATCCTGGGATACTTAATTGCCAATCTTGTCCTTCCCTCAACCAAGTCTCAGTAATAGCAATAACGTCATACTCCCAGGTACCGATCCAATCTCTAAGTTCATCTGCCTTACCCACTACACTTCTCACATTAAAACACATGCACTTCAGACCACCTGTCCTTTGCATTCACCTTCTGCTCTCTGCCTACTCTTCCCCTTAGTCACACTGACTTCATTATCTAGTTCCTTACAGGCTTTAGTTACTACCTCCTTACTGTCTATTAACCTTCTCATTTGGTTCCCATCCCCCTGCCACATTAGTTTAAACTGTTCCCAGCTGCGTTAGTCAAAGCAGCCCCTAGGACATTGGAGATAATGGGAATTGCAGATGCTGGAGAATCCAAGATGACAAAGTGTAGAACTGGATGAATACAGCAGCCAAGCAGCATCTCAGGAGCACAAAAGCTGATGTTTCGGGCCTAGACCCTTCATCAGAGAGGGGGATGGGGTGAGGGTTCTGGAATAAATACGGAGAGAGGGGGAGGCGGACCGAAGATGGAGAGAAAAGAAGATAGGTGGAGAGAGTATAGGTGGGAAGGTAGGGAGGGGATAGGTCAGTCCAGGGAAGACGGACAGGTCAAGGAGGTGGGATGAGGTTAGTAGGCAGATGGGGGTGTGGCTTGGGGTGGGAGGAATGGATGGGTGAGAGGAAGAACAGGTTAGGGAGGCAGAGACGGGTTGGACTGGTTTTGGGATGCAGTGGGTGGAGGGGAAGAGCTGGGCTGGTTGTGTGGTACAGTGGGGGGAGGGGACGAACTGGGCTGGTTTAGGGATGCGGTGGGGGAAGGGGAGATTTTGAAACTGGTGAAGTCCACATTGATACCATATGGCTGCAGGGTTCCCAGGCGGAATATGAGTTGCTGTTCCTGCAACCTTCGGGTGGCATCATTGTGGCACTGCAGGAGGCCCATGATGGACATGTCATCTAAAGAATGGGAGGGGGAGTGGAAATGGTTTGCGACTGGGAGGTGCAGTTGTTTGTTGCGAACTGAGCGGAGGTGTTCTGCAAAGCAGTCCCCAAGCCTCCGCTTGGTTTCCCCAATGTAGAGGAAGCCACACCGGGTACAGTGGATGCACTATACCACATTGGCAGATGTGCAGGTGAACCTCTGCTTAATATGGAAAGTCATCTTGGGGCCTGGGATGGGGGTGAGGGAGGAGGTGTGGGGGCAAGTGTAGCACTTCCTGCGGTTGCAGGGGAAGGTGCCGGGTGTGGTGGGGTTGGAGGGCAGTGTGGAGCGAACAAGGGAGTCACGGAGAGAGTGGTGTCTCCGGAAAGCAGACAGGGGTGGGGATGGAAAAATGTCTTGGGTGGTGGGGTCGGATATACCTGTATACCTGTTTTGGAGGGAGATGACCACAGGGGACACCTGCGCTGCCCTCGTGCTTTTCCTCCACCCTTTCCCTTTCTCCCTCAGCAATCCTAACCTACAGTGTGACCAACTTGCTAAACGTGCTATCTACGACCCCCTCATCATTGTGTATGCTCCAAAGTGAGTCCATCCGCAGCTCCAGAGCCATCATGCGATCTAACTAGAGCTGTTGCTGGACACGCTTCCTGCACGTGAAGGAGTCAGGGACATCAGCCGCGTCCCTGAGCTCACATGAGCACAAAAGCTGATGACTCGGGCGTAGGCCATTCATCAGATCTGATGAAGGGTCTAGGCCCGAAACATCAGCTTTTGTGCTCCTGAGATGCTGCTTGGCCTGCTGTGTTCATCCAGCTTCACACTTTATTATCTTGGATTCTCCAGCGTCTGCAGTTCCCATTATCCCTGAGCTCCCATATTGAGCAAGAGGAGCATAACACGGGTCTGGGATCTCCTGCCATTTTTACTTTTAAGCTTAGCTTATTCCTACTATAATATCAAATAATAGATAATAGACAATAGCCAGTAGACAATAATTGCTGGAGTAGGCCATTCGGCCCTTCGAGCCAGCACCACCATTCATTATGATCGTGGCTGATCATCCACAATCAGTATCCTGTTCCTGTCTTATCCCCATAACCCTTGATTCCACTATCTTTAAGAGCTCTATCTATCTCTTTCTTGAAAGTATCCAGAGAGTTGGCCTCCACTGCCTTCTGGGGTGGAGAATTCCATATATCCACCACTCTCTGGGTGAAGAGGTTTTTTCTCAACTCTGTTCTAAATGACCTACCCCTTATTTTTAAACTGTGTCCTCTGGTTCTGGACTCACCCATTAGCGGAAACATGCTTCCTGCCTCCAGAGTGTCCAATCCCAAGCCCAGTCGCTCCAATCTTTCAACATATGATAGTCCCGCCATTCCGGGAATTGACCTCGTGTACCTACGCTGCACTCCCTCAATAGCAAGAATGTCCTCCTCATATTTGGAGACCAAAACTGAACATAGAACATAGAACATTACAGCACAGTACAGGCCCTTCGGCCCTTGATGTTGTGCCGACCTATCATACCGATCTCAAGCCCGTCTAACCTACACTATTCCATGTACGTCCATATGCTTGTCCAATGACGACTTAAATGTACCTAAAGTTGGCGAATCTACTACCGTTGCAGGCAGAGCGTTCCATTCCCTTACTACTCTCTGAGTAAAGAAACTACCTCTGACATCTGTCCTATATCTTTCACCCCTCAATTTAAAGCTATGCCCCTCGTGCTCACTCTCAGGTGCGGTCTCACCAGGGCCAGGATAAATGAAATGAGAAAGTTTTTACCAATCGCTGTACTTACCAACACATGACAAAAAAAGAAAAAGAAAAATCTTACTTTATCAACACACCAGAGTCTTTTTGTTTGGTCAGACGAGGAGGGTGGTTCAGAACCACTACTTATGTAGCGCCTCGGGTTTAGCCACTCCCCAAATATATCAGTTCGCTCACCTCCCCAGAGTGCAATTCACCTGCTCCCACTCAACTTACCTTCTCAGCAGCTCCTGGTCCTCAGTCTCACCTCTCCTGCTGCTGCTGCTGCAAAAATGAAGTATTGTATGGCAGTATAGGTTCAAAGGATTGAAAGGCCTACTTTTGTTCCTGTATTCCCCGTTTATTAACAGATGTCCTGGAGGCTGATTGAAGTTCAGAGACCCTAATGTGTACAGATAATGGGGCACCCTTGTATTATCAGTACCTACCATAATGTATATGGCCTGTTTGCCAGCGGGTATAGGTGTTAGGGGTGGCATCTTGTCATCCTAAGCACAACCAACTGATTTCCTAACCAAAAATACAGACAGAAACTGGTCCCAAAATAGTAACATATTTTCAATGTTCAGTATACGGACATAGCAAACATTTCAGTCTTTATGGGTGTAAGAAAATTTACTGAAACCTGTTAATGTTGAGAAATTGATTCACTGCATATAGCCCCACAGAAAACACATACAGCTGCACATACAATAATGCATTCTGTCAAAATATTATATTTGTAATTGTACTTATCCAATAATGCATTAATCCTGGCCACTACAGCAACCAGAATTCAAATTGGCACTTAAGTAGCTAATACTGAATGTGTTGGAAATTGTGTAAACGGATATGTTGTAATTGAATCGTTCTTTGATAAATTATGCAATTACCAATTATTATTTTCAGACATGTGCCACATCTATTGCCTGTTTGCTATAACCACAGTTCAGAGAGTTAAAAGCAAGTGAGTTACTTCTCCATACTCCTGAACAACATGCCATTAATAAATGTAAGCAGTGACTTGAATATAAGATAATAAAATGTGAGGCTGGATGAACACAGCAGGCCAAGCAGCATCTCAGGAGCACAAAAGCTGAAGTTTCGGGCTCTGATGAAGGGTCTAGGCCCGAAACGTCAGCTTTTGTGCTCCTGAGATGCTGCTTGGCCTGCTGTGTTCATCCAGCCTCACATTTTATTATCTTGGATTCTCCAGCATCTGCAGTTCCTATTATCAGTGACTTGAATATGTTCACATTGCATTTCACTTTCAGTGCTTAATTCTGTTTGAAAGAAAATTGATTTGTACATGTTATTTGTCTACCATGTTGTATAATTATTGCTGTATACAGGTCTGAAAATGACTGGAAGTGTGAATACTGAGGAGTGCCATAAGCACCACCCACTACAAAAATATCATATAGATATGTGGACAGATGAGCCTAGAATCTCAGAGGAATACAGCACACCATCCAAATTTTCCTCATTGTCTTTGCAACAATGTTTATCACAGCAATGTAAATGATAACTAGTGTTCGATAGCTGGCCTCTTCTAGTCAGGCCAGTAAGTGACTTTCCTTCTATCATATTACACCAAGCAGGTTCTGTAGATCACTACGCCTGAAATAGATGCCAGCAGCAAACCTGCCATATGGCTAGGAGCAGGCTCAGTTCAGGTACACATATAACATGGCGTGTAGAGGTGGGGGTTCCATTTAGTTGCCTCATGCAACATGCAAGGAGCGGTGAAAGTCTGCACTTTTTTCAATAATATCACTCTGAGCTTTAAGTCATCTCGTCATTCTGTTGAACATGTTAGGACCTCACCAAAAGAAACTTTGTAGCAACAGTCAACTAGGAAACATCCATCATGATTGATAGATACTTCTCAGACCTGTTGAGAGGCATTCTGCATTAGAGGAGTTGGAAACCTTTTGAGAAGGAGAATTAGTTACTCCAGAGCAATTACTGACTGTATCAGGTGACAGTTGACTGTAGAAGCAGTCCCAAGTTAGAGTCCAGCAGGAGCATAGAGAGAGACGGGCGGGCTAGAGGGAGAGTGCGGCTAAGTGGAGTTGAAATGCCCATTAGCCATGAATAAATGGCAGAGTGGACTCAATGGGCCAAATGGCCTTACTTCTACTCCTATGTCTTATGGTCTTATGGTCTTATGATATCAGAGGTGATGCAAGCAATATTAAAATCCCTGGTATGTAAGGGAAAGCTATAAAATTATGGCCCAGTATTTCTGACTGGGAAGGCAAAAAGAATAGGAAGTACATACAGCTCAGAATGACTGTTACTGCCATAATGGACAAGAACAATAAGGCTATGCTGCAGAAAGGGAAATCAAAGGCATTGAATGCAATTTAAATTGAGGCCACAAATGCAGGGCCATCACAAAGCAAGAATCGAAATGAGAGTTTACATGCAAGAAAAGCAGGACACATCCAGCATAGTTGCTAAGATGTGAATTGTCCACTTCAGCTGTGTAAAGCAAGAAGCTTCCACTTTAGAGATAGTAGGAACTGGAGCCTGAGATAACAAGGTATAGAGCTGGAGGAACACAGCAGGTCAGGCAGCATCAGAGGATCAATAAAGCTGACGTTTCGGGTCTGGACCCTTCTTCAGAAAATGAAGATAATTTTCTGAAGAAGGGTCCAGACCCAAAATGTCAGCTTTCCTGCTCCTCTGATGCTGCCAAACTTCCACTTTAGCCTCACAACAGCTCTGTAGTGAAGCTGTACAAAAACAGCAGCTCAGCTGTTACTGCAAAATAGAAATTTTTTAAACTTTAAAAATAAGTGATTACGTTGGAAATCCATGGCATCAGGAATAATAGTTCCAGGAAGATATAATTTCAAAAATGGGCCAAATAGATTACAGAATTAGACATCTAGAATAAAATGATTATTAAGATATAATAAAGCAGAGAACTGTGAACGCTGAAGATCAGAAGCACAAGCAGAAGAGATTCAGCAGGTCTGGCAGTATCTGTGGAGAGAAAGCAGACTTAACATTTCAAGTCTAGTGACCTTCCTTCAGAATTTCTGCTCTGAAGAAGGGTAACGTGACTCAAAACATTAACTTTGCTTTCTCTCCAATGATGCTGCCAGATCTACTGAATATCACCTGAAATTTCTTTTTCTTTATTTAAAAATAATGTTCATGACAAATTAGGTACTTAATCAGAAGCTTATAAAGTAGATGCACATTTTAGCCCAATTTGGAGGATAGCTGATGATGGAATGGTTTTCCAGGATACTTAGTTCCTTGAAAGTGGAGTCACTCATAGACAGGGTGGTGAAGAAGGCATTTGGCGTGCTTGTTTTTATCAGCCAGTGCATTGAGCATAGATGTTGCAATGTCTTATTACAGCTGTACAGGACATTGGTCGGGCCACTTTTAGAATACCATATTCAATTCTGGTCTCCCTCCTTTGGGAAAGATATTGTTAAGCTTGAAAGGGTTCAGAAAAGATTTACAAGGATATTTCTGGGATTGCAGGGTTTGAGCTAAAAGGAAAGGTTGAACTGCTGGGGCTAATTTCCCTACAGCATTGAAGGTTGAAGTCTGACTTTATAGAGGTTTATAAAAACATGATGGGCATGGATAGGGCGAATACCCTAGGTCTTTATCCCAGGGTAGGGGAGTCCAATACTAGAGGATTTAAGGTGGGATAGGAAAGATTTAAAACGGATCTAAGGGGCTGCATTTTCACACCAATGGTGATCCGTGTATGGAATGAGCTGCTGGAGGAAGTGGTGGAGGCTGGTACAATTAGAACATTTGAAAGTTATTTGGATGGATATATAAATAGGAAGAGTTTTGAGGGATATGGGCCAAAAGCTAGCAAATGGGACTAGATGAATTTAGAATATCCGGTCGACATGGACGAGTTGGACCAAAGGGTCTGTGTTCATGCTCTATGACGCTATGACTCAATGACTCTAAAAGAAGCAACAGATAGTTTGAAGAAGTATTGGGAGCTTTTGACAAATGCTTTAATCTCAGAACAAAGAGAAGTCTTGAAAAATCAAAATCTAGAGGAAGAGTTCAGCATCCATGGGAATCTATTGTTTCATAATCCATATTTTGATGGAGAAATGCAATTATTGTGATTTAAAATCAGGGTTTATAAGGGATAGTATCAGAGATAATGGGAACTGCAGATGCTGGAGATTCCAAGATAATAAAATGTGAGGCTGGATGAACACAGCAGGCCAAGCAGCATCTCAGGAGCACAAAAGCTGACATTTCGGGCCTAGACCCTTCATCAGATGAAGGGTCTAGGCCCGAAACATCAGCTTTTGTGCTCCTGAGATGCTGCTTGGCCTGCTGTGTTCATCCAGCCTCACATTTTATTATCTTTATAAGGGATAGGACTGCTGTTAGAATGCCCTTGAGTCTTTATTAGGTGTTTCACAGCCAACATAAGATTTGACTGTAGCAAATATAACATTCAGATGGTGAGTGCAATTGAGATAACACAGATTAATCCTAAATGGAGAGGATCAACTTTAGCACAGGGACCTGCAAAGTTCACTCAATTTTTACTGTTCAAAAACCACAAATAACATGTGAAAAACTAATACAGCAAGTAGAACAAGCATGAAAGACCAAACGTCCTTGCCGGTATTTTAGAGCAATGAAGACTCACAGGCACAAACAGTGCCCTACTCCTAAAAATGAATTCATCATCCATCACACAAGGGGTCACTTTTAAAAATGGTCTCGAATAGGACACATTTACTGAAATACTCACACACAGTGGTCCATGAGATAAAATGGTGCACAGCATCAGAAACACCTAAGTGTTCCAAAAGGAGAAAGTTGATGCAGATCTTACATTTTAGATAACTGATATTTATACCAATGGCCATGTTATGAATGTCAAGTCAGACACTGGACAATTGCCACTGTAATATCAGATAGTGAGCTATTTTTAAGAGAAAACTGAACAGCCGACAACAAGATCCAGGAGGTATGATTAAAGGCATGTTATGTTCAACTCTCCAATATACGGTACAGAAAATAATAGAAAGCTAGTCCCCTTCAGAATCAAGAATTTTTACTCTAGAATAGGAAAGTGTACCTTGACCACAGGCTTCATCAAATGGCAGATGGATTCAAATTAGGCGAAGTCAAGGAACAACTAGTTAAAGGACGGCCAGTGGAAGGCCAGCCTAGACTCATAGCAGAATCCAAACAGAATGTTGATCCATTTAATATTGGCTGTGTTGGCAGAAAAAAGAAGCTTATTTCATGCTGTTTCATGCTTGTGACTATACTGGATTGGCAGAAATGTTTTCTACTGCTTTCAGCGCTGAAGAGACACTGCAAGAGTCAGCAAGACTTGTTCGACAATACAAGCAATAAGATTACCAATGAGCACTTGACATCAAGCACCCTTTGAGCCAACTGAGGAATCTATAACTGATGTAATTTGAAGTGTAATCCAGTTCTGTGAACAATAGCCGTGAAAAATTAAACATATGTAAGATGTTGGGGTGACACACAGAGACAAGTCTCAGCAAAATATTTGACTTTCTTACTTTCTTAAGTAGAATCCTCATCGACTGCAAAAGAAACTATACCAAGCTTGAACCAGCCTTCAAATAACAGAGCTGAGGAAGGGTACATGTTAGTTTCATCAAGGGAGAATGGGAACTTCCAAGCCTGTCAACAATTTGAATGTAAGAGTCTATGTTGTTCAGCAGAGAATAAATATCTTTTGACACATATTGACATTGTGATGCATAGAACTCCAAGGAAGCCGTTGTGGGGAAAGGTTGATCAATGCCCAACAGTTCAAGAGCCTGCAAAAATGAAAGTGACTGTTTCAACAGAGACAGCATCCTCCACAAATAAAATGCAAGACATTAAAGTCAACCATTTTAAAGGAAGCTACAGAACACAAACTGACAGGAAGAGAATCAAGTCAACAATCTTATTCCCAGCAAATTACCAATCTCTCAAGGTCAAAGGAATGTGTTCCAGGGGATAAGTGAAATCTCCTGATCATCAGAATTTGTAAAGTCGGAATCTTTTGTGGAGATAGGGTGATGGTAAATGTCATTATACACACAAATGTATAACACTAACAATGGGAAAAACGCTCAGGAAGAAAGGTATTGTATATAGTTTGGAATGGAGGAGTGCCATAGCATCACTTACTACAACGATAGCATTGATGCCTTGTGGTCAGAATAGCTTAGGACCTCAAAGCAGTGGAACAGAATATCCAGGCCCTCCTCCGTAACAATGTCTATCATACCAATTCAACCTGTAACAAGTTGTGCTAACATGCAATTAAAAAAAACCTCTTTGTTTATTTGCCATTTCTTCACAGGCTATGGGCGTTGCTGGCTGGGCCAGTATTTATAGCCCAGCCCTAAACGCTCTTGAACATTTCAGAGGGCAGCTAAGAGTCAACCCTTTCTTTTCAGTCAGCAGTCACAGATAGTCCAGGCCAGGTAAGGATGGCAGATTTCCTTCCCTAAAGGCTATTTATGAACCAGGTGGGCTTTCTCTCCCCTAGCAATTGATAATGGTGGGTACATGGTTGCCTTTACGCTAGCTTTTAATTCTATATTTTCACTGAATTGTAGGTGCTGTGTAGGATGTGAACCCATGTTCCTAGAACATTAACATAGGGTTCTGGATTACTAGATCATTACCACTATGCCACTTGCTTCCCCATGAGATGGCTTTCTTCTATCACACCGAACTAATCAGGTCTTATAGATCCTTATACATAAAGAGGGTGGTTACAACAAACCCATTAATTGGTAAAGTGCAGACTCAGTTTAATAATTATCACATTCATTCAATAGTTCAGTGCACTCCTCTGCTTAGAAGTTGAATAATACAGCCATTCGATTACCTTTTGCATTGATATTTCACCTACCAAACATCTAATTGAGAGTGCTTCAAGAAGATCATATTAAGTGCTGCAAGACACCGCATCAAAGCAGATTACTATTGAATGATAAAGAAAAGGCCTGGCAGTTATATACTGCCTTATCACAAACGTCGGACATCTTAAAGTATTTCATAAGCAGCTTTTGAATTACTTTTGAAGCACTGTCACAGTGGTACCATCAACAAATGTTAAATAATATTAAGAAAATTACAGTTAAATTTCACATGATCAGGTCAGGAAAGGAGAAATTGTGATGAATAATCTCGTATATGCTTTTTGTAGTATTAGTAAAGGAAAGAATGATGAACAAGGCAGCTTTGACTGAGGATCCCTCTCTCTGATAGAGATTTCAATGTTCTCAGTAAAATTCTGTTCCGGAAACGGGCCCTTCAGCCCAACTTACCAATGCCATCCTCTTTTCACAATTAAACTAGTCCCATTTGCCAGCATTAGGTCCATATCCCTCTATTCCTGTCCCATCCATGTATCTGCCTAAATGTTTCTCCAATGCTGAAATTGTACTCGCTTCCACCACTACCTCTGGCAGCCTATTCCAAACACTCAACACCCTCTGTGTGAAAGAAATTGCCCCTCTGGACCCTTTTGTATCTCTCACCTCTCACCTTAAACTTGTATTCTCTGGTTTTAGATTCTTCTGCATCCAAACATACAAACCAGGTGCAAGAGCAGGCCCTTTGGCACTTTTGAGTGTGGTCTGCCATTTATTAAGGTAATGGTCAATCTGTTTGTGAAAAAATTCATATTCTTGCCTACCATTGACAATCTTTCACTCTAATTCTTACCAAGAATCTACATACTTCTGCCTTAAAAATATTCAAAGTCTCTGCATCTGCCACCTTTTCAGGAAGTGAGTTCCAGACACTCATGCTCCTCTGTGAGAACAAAAATTGCTTCATCTCTGCTTGAAATGGGCTACCCCTTATTTTTAAACAGTGACCACTGGTTTCAGATTGTCCCAGAAGAGGAACCAATCTTTCCACATCCACCTGGTCAAGACTCCCCAGGATCTTGAAACAAAGAACTGTGGATGCTGAAGCTCTGAAACAATAACAGAAATTGCGAGAGAAACTCAGCAATTGCTCTGAAAAAAGGCCACTCGATACAAAAAAATTAACTCTGCTTTCTCTCTACACAACCTGCCAGATCTGCTGAGCTCCTCCAGCAATTTCTTTTCTTTCAGGATCGTATCTGTTCAATTAAATCACCTCTTTCTTTCCAGACTCCAGCAGATAACCTAGCCTGTCCAACTTTTCCTCATAGGACTACTTGCCCTTTCTAGGTATCAGTCTGATAAACCTTCGCTGAACTGCTTTCAGTGTGCTTAGATACTTAAATAGGGAGACAATGCTGTACACAGTATTCCAGACAGAAGGAATCTAAGAAGTAAGTAGAAAAAAATGCTGCTCTCTACAAGTGTGAAGCTGGATGAACACAGCAGGCCAAGCAGCATCTCAGGAGCACAAAAGCTGGCATTTCGGGCCTAGACCCTTCTAGGCCTGAAACATCAGCTTTTGTGCTCCTGAGATGCTGCTCGGCCTGCTGTGTTCATCCAGCTTCACACTTTATTATCTTGGATTCTCCAGCATCTGCAGTTCCCATTATCTCCGCTTTCTACAAGTTACTGTTTTACCACACAATTTAACTTGTGTTAAGCAAAACATTCTCAGCATAGCTTCACGTATCACTTCTCAGACTTGTGAGCCTATAGTTTGCTGATGGTTGCATTGTTGGAATTCTACATACAAAGGCACCCCAGTAAATTTCCCCTGCTGTTTGTATAGTTTGTTAAACTTCCTGCCAACTAAGTTGATACATGGTACTCAATGGTACAACTTTGAGTGGCATATGGGAGCACAGGAACCTTGAGGTTCACATGCGTAATTCCCTGAAGGTGGCCAGGCAAGTTGAAACAGTTGTTAGGAAAGTTTATAGAATCTTTGGATTTATAAATAGAAGCAAAGAGGATAAAAACAAGGAAGTGATACTACACTTCTACAAATCATTGGTCAGACCACATTTGAAGTATTGTCTTCAGCTGCGGGCACTTTATTCAAGGAAGGGCATTAAAGTCCTGGAAAAAGCTCAAAGATTTACAAGAATGACACCAGGAATAAGGGATTTTAGATACAAGGAAACAGTTGAGGAATTGGGCTTCTTCCCCTTGGACCAAAGAAGATTAAGAGGTGATCTTATTAAGGTGCTCAATATTAAGATCAATTTTGACAAAGGTAAAGGGGGATATTCTGTCTCCTCCAGTTGACGTCAGAACTAAAGGTCACAATTTCAAGTGAGCTAGCAAGAGAGCCAGCAGTGAGGTAAGGAGAAACTTTACCCTGTGAGTTGTTAGGATTTGGAATACACCATCTGGGAGAGTGGAGGAGACGGATCCCATAGAAGGTTTCAAAAGGAGCTGGTTATATATTTGAAAGAGATGGATTTGGAGGGCTTTGGAGATAGGACCGGACCGTGGGACTAGCTGGGTAACTTGATCAGGAGTTGATACATACATGAAGGATTGAACAGCCTCCATCTGTGCTGTAAAATTCTATGACCCTATGATTATAAATGATTAAACTTCTAAAACACATGGATTTGGGTTGATGCTTGGAGCACCTGATTGGGTAGGATGGTATAGAACGAAGAACAAAAGAAAAATACAGCACAGGAACAGGCCCTTCGGCCCTCCAAGATTGCGCCCACCCATTTTGCCCTTCCAAATTAAAGCTGACTTCACTTATAGGATCCATATCCCCTCAATTCTCTTCTTATTCATAAATTCATCCAGGTGATTCGTAAATACTGCTATTGTGTCTGCTTCCACGACCTCCTCTGACAGCCTGTTCCAGGTACTCACCACACTTTGTGTCTAAAACTTGCCTCGCACATCTCTTTTAAACTTTTCCCTCCCCTGCATCTTGAACCTATAATCCCCTAGTAACTAATCCCTCCATCCTGGGAAAAAGCCTCATACTGTCTACTCTATCCATGCCATTCACAATCTTATAAACTTCCATCAGGTAACCCCTCAACCTTCTGCTTTCCAGTGAAAATAAACCCAGTCGGCCCGACCTTACTTCATAGCTAAACTCCCTCATACCAGGCAAAGTCCTGGTAAACCTTTTCTATACCCTCTCCAAAGCATCCACATCCTACTGGTAGTATGGTGACCAGAACTGTACACAATATTCCAAGTGTGGTCTAACTAAAGTTCTAAGAAGCAGCCACGTAACTTGGCTATCCTTATCCTCCAATCCCCTTCCAATAAAGGTAAGCATGCCACAGGCCTTTTTACTGCTTTATCTACCTGTGATGCCACCTTGGTGATCTGTGGACCAGCACACCCAAATCCCTCTGCATATCAATACTCCTAAGTTTTCTGCCATTCACAGTATAATTTCCAATTGTACTTGACCTTCCAAAATGCATCACTTCACATTTGTCCAATTTGAAGCCATTTTTTTCTGCTCATTCCTGCAACTGGTTTATTTCTGCTGTATCCTCTGACAATCCTGCTCACTATCCACAACTTCACCAGTTTTTGTATCATCCACAAAGTTACTAATTAAACCAGTTACATTTTCCTCCAAGTCACTTATGTAAACCATAAGCAGCAGAGGTCCCTGTGGAACACCACTAGTCACATCCCTTCATTCTGAAAAGCAATCATTCCACCACTACCCTGTTCCCTACAACTAAGCAAGTCTGTAACCATCTTGCCAGCTCACTCCTGATACCATACGACTTCACCCTTTCTACCAGTCTGCCGGGAGGGATTTTGTCAAAGGCTTTACTGAAGTTCATATAGACAACATCAACCACTCTCCCCTCATCAATCATCTTCACCACCTCCACAAAAACACGATCAAATTAGTGAGGGATGACCTCTACAACACAAAACCATGCTGCCTGTCACTAAAAAGTCCATTTGATTCTAAATGCATATAGATCTTGTCACTAAGAATCTTTTCCAACAATTTCCATACCACCGATATGACTGTCACAGGCCTGTAATTTCCTGGTTTATCCCTGCTATCTTTCTTAAACAATGGGACAACATTGGCTATTCTCCAGTCCTCTGGGACCTCACCTGTGGCCAAAGAGGATGCAAAGTTGTCTGTCAATGCTCCAACAATTTGTTCTCTTGCTTCTTTCAATATTCTGGGATAGATCCCATCAGGACTCGGGAACTTATCTACCCTAATACTTTCTAAGATGCACAATACCTCCTTTTTTAATTGCAACTTGGTTTAGAAATTCAACATTCCCTTCCCTGAGATCATCCCCCACCAGTCCCGCCTCTTTGGTGAATACTGACACAAAGTGCTTGTTTAGAACCTAACCCTATCTCTTCTGACTACACACATAGATTTCCTCTTTGCCTTTTCTCTGGTTGCCCTCTTGCTTTAATATATATAGGTATAAAGCCTTGGGATTCTCCTTAATGCTGGTTGCTAATGGCTTTTCATGACCCCTTTTAGCCCTTCTAAATCCTTGTTTACATTTTTTCCTACTTTCCTTATATACATCAAGGACTTTGTCAATTCCCATCCTTCTAGACCTTATGTATGCTTCATTTTTCTTTTTAAGCAAGGTCATAACATCCCTGGTCATCTAAGGTTCATGTAACTTGCTGCACCTGTCCATTCTCACAGGAACGTGCCACTCCTGAACTCTTATCAACTGCTCTTCAAAATTCTTCCACCTGTCTGATGTGGCTTTACCCTCAAATAGCTGCCTCCACTTAATATTCTCGAGTTCCTGCTTAATATTGTCGTACTTTGCCTTCTCCCAGTTTAACGCTTTTACCTGAGGACTGCTGTTATCCCTATCCATGAGTGCTTTAACACCAATAGTATTATGGTCACTGGGCTCATTTCCCGAAACCAGAGCCAGTATAACCCCTTTCCTGGTTGGATTGATTATATACTGCATCAATAATCCCTCCTGAATGGTCCTTACAAAAATTCTGCCACTTCTAAGCCCCTAGCATGAAGTGAGCCCCAGTCAATATAGGGGAAGTTAAAATCATCCCCCACAACCATCATCCTGTTTTTACATCTTGCCAAAATCTCTCTGTATATTCTCTCCTCTAGATCCTGTTGGCGGTTGGGATGCCTGTAGTATACCCCCAAAACTGTGATTTCACCTTTCCTATTCCTGAGTTCTATCCATACCGTCTCACTGCATGAGTCCTCTGATCTATCTTCACTCAGTACAGCTGTGAGATACTCCTTTACCAGTAATTCAACTCCTCCACCGCTTTTCTTTCCTCTTCTAACATGTTTGAAACATCTAAATCAGCAGCCAATCCTGTCCCTCTTTCAGCCAAGTCTCTAATCACAATAATGTCATTGTTCCAAGAATTAACCAAAGTTCTAAGTTCATCTGCCTTGCCAATTACACCTCTCACATTGAAACACATACATTTCAGACCACCTCCTCTGCTCTTTTCAGCAGCATTCCCCTGCCTGTTCTTGGTCTTAGTAATGTAAGCCTTGGTTTCTACCTCTCCCTCAATTTCTACATCTACTGACCTGCTCCTCTGGTTCACATCCCCCTGCCACGCTAGTTTAAACCCTCCCCAACCACTCTACTAAGTACCTCCCTCAAGGACATCAGTCCCAGACCTGCCTGGTGTAACCTGTCCAGTTTGTACAGGTCTCTCCTCCCCCAGAACCAGTCCCAATGCCCCATGGATCTGAAAACAGCCCCCTGACACTACCTTTTCAGCCACGTGTTCATCCTATTTATCCTGCTGTTTCTACTCTGACTAGCTCGTGGCATTGGTAGTAATCCTGAGCTAACTACCTTTGAGGTCTTACATTTCAACTTTCATCCGAGTACTCTATATTCAAGAACAACTTATGCAACATGTTTAATATGTTTATTTTGAAAAAGAACATGTTCCGCATCCTATGACGATAGTAACAGCCAATGACCCTGAGGAACACAAGTCATCATTTTATAGTTTACTGATATTTTGCTATTGCTGATTCTGCTGCTTGTGTAGGGGAATGTCTCACAGTTTTTCACTTTTGTTTTGTTATTGCAATGAATGCAATCTATTTCAGCCTTCCAAAACAAAAATTTATCAAGATTATGTGCAAACAAAAGGCCCTAATTTATTCTAATGCAATACAAAAAGGCAAATATTGATGCACTTCTTTATGTCAAACTGTCATCATCCAAAAAGAATCCAAGGCAGATTTCAACTGTTTCCAGTTTAAGAAAGGATATAATTGCACTGAATAGTGTTCAGAGAGGCTTAAATCAGCCAAGACCTAAGGTGAAAGGACTGTCCTACGAGTAAACGTGGGACAAGTTGGGGCCTTTATCCATTAGATTGATAACCTTTGTCAAACATATGGGGTGGCACGGTGGCTCAGTGGTTAGCACTGCTGCCTCACAGCGCCAGGGACCTGGGTTTGATTCTACCCTCGGGTGACTGTCTATGTGGAGTTTGTACATTCTCCCTATGTCCATGTGGGTTTCCTTCAAGTGCTCTGGTCTCCTCCCACAGTCCAAAGATGTGCAGTGTAAGTGGATTAGCCATGGGAAATGCAGGGTTGCAGGGATAGGGTGGGATGCTCTTTGGAGGGTTTGATGGGCTGCTTCCACACTGTAGGGATTCAATGGTCCTGAGGGGACTTGACAGGATGAAGATTCAAGGGATGTTAACCCTTGTGGGTGAGATTAGAACCAAGGCAATTGTTTTATTCCACTACACCGTGGTCTATGCATGGAAGTGGATGCCAATGTGTTGGCATTCTGCTTGGCATTCACTGAAGCTCCGAGTGTTTTTAAGGTCTGGACGGAATGTTCCATTAGGAAGCTAAAGATAAGGAAGTTCCCATGAAAGATAGTGATGTGGAGACTTCTCTTCTCTCAGGATGCTTTTGTTGTGGAGGGTAGGTTATTGAATATTTTTAAGGCTGCGTCGGATACATTCTTGACTGAGAAGTGAGTCAGAGAGTGTGGAGAATAAACTGAGAAGTGAAATCGAGACCACAATAAAATCAATCTCATCAAATGGTGAACTGGCTAAATGCTGAGTGACCTACTCCTGCTTGTAATTTGCATGCTCATCCAAAAAGATTTTGCTGATCTTCTGTTACTTTTTTAAAAAATCCATGAAATACCCCAAGTGGACCATTTCTCACAATCGCAGAAACGCTTAAGAACATATTTCCAGGAATGAGAAACTTCAGTTATGAGGATACATTGAAAAAGTTAAGCGTTGTCTCCGTGAAGTTAAGAAAGCTGAGAGGAGATTTGATAGACATTTACAAAATCATGAGTGGGGCTGGACAGAGTAGATAGGGAGAAGCTATGCCTGCTCATAAAAGGAACAAAAACGAGAAGGCATAATTTTAAAGTGATGTGCAAATGAAGCAAGAATGATATGAGAAAAACCTTCTTCACTCAGCGAGGAGTTAGGATATGGAATGCATGGCCTGGAAATGTGGTGGAGGAAGGGCCAGTTGAAGAATTGGATGGTTATTTGAGTAGAAACGGTGTCCAGGGGCAAGAGGAAAAGGCAGGAGATTGGCACTCGGTAATAGAATCAGCACAGACACGATAGCTGAAAGGATTCCTGCTGCACCATGACAGTTCTGTAATTCTATGACAATTACTTCTCTCTCTGGTATCGCAGACCAAGGCTTGCAAAAGCAAGCAGGGTATTCACCAAAGGGACACCCACTGTGCCCTTCTCATGGGATACATTGGTTTCACTATTCTGCTGGAGCTTCTGAGAAATGAAGGTTGTAGGGAAAAATTGTTCTATTGTAGTCAGGCCCAACACGCAGGATGCAATTGGGAAAACAAATCATTGATTCTCTTTTCTACAAAGGAATTTAATTTTTTTTTGTTCTTCATTCTTTCTCAGGATGTGGATATTAGAAGATGGGCCAGCATTTATTGCCCATTCAGAAATGCCCAAAAGAAAGTGATGGTGAGCTGCCTCCTTGAACTCCTGCATTCTGTTTTGTGCAGATACACCCACAGTGCTTTTAGGAAGGAAATTCCTGGACTTTGGCCCAGTGACAGTGAAGGAATGGCAAGCTAGTTCCAAGTCAGGACGGTGAGTGGCTTGAGGGAGACTCGCAGGTGGTGATGCTGTCGTTATTTTCCTATGGTTTAATGATTAATAAATTTCTTCCAAATTGATTGTCTGCTTGATGCTCATAAAAAAATCTTAACTACATTTTCAATTGGCAAAAGGTTCAGCCTCGTGCAAAAACAATATATAACTTTTAAAAACAAAGTTGCTGGAAAAAAACTCTTGCAGTTCTGAGGAAGGGTTGCCGGACCCGAACCGTTAACTCTGATTTTTTTCTTCACAGATGCTGCCAGACCTGCTGAGTCTTTCCAGCAACTTCTGGTTTGTTCCTGATTTACAGCATCCGCTGTTCTTTCAGTTTCAACTTATAACTTTATTATGACTATCAAAGAATGGCACAGTGGCTCGCAATGCTGCCTCACAGTGCCAGGGACCTGGGTTTGACTCCAGAAAGGGTGATTGTCTGTGTGGAGCTTATATGAGCTTCCTCCAGGTGCTCTGATTTCCTCCCATAGTCCAAAGATGCGCAGGTTCGTTGAATTGGCCATGCTAAATTGTCCATAGTGTCCAGGGATACATGGGCTAGATGGGTTATTCATGGTACGTGCAGAGTTACAAGGATAGGGTAGGGATCTGGGTCTGGGTGGGCTGCACTTCAGAGGGTCAGTGTAGACCTGATGGGCCGAAGGGCCTGCTTTCACACTGTAGAGATTCTATAATAACTTAAACAGTATGAACAAAGAGGAGACAGTCATGTTTGGTCATGTAACATTACAGCAGTGACTGCACTTCAATTGCCTTTTCAACAAACTTGTGACAGTCAAAAGCTCTATATAAATGCAAATTTTCTGTTCTCAAATATTACTGTGGGATTTTTTAACATCCACTTTCTTAAAGCTTTAGTTTAATATCTCATCTAAAAGACAGTGCCTGGAACAATGCAATACTCCCCCACTGCTGTAGTCCATTATGAACTGAGATTAAATCACCAATTCATTGAGTGGAACTTAAATTCCCAAACATCCAATTTTGAGGGAGCATTTGTACCAACAGAGCCAAGTCAATAATGACCCATGTTTAAATCCCTGGTCTATATTAAGGTAACAAATCCCCGTAAGCTGAACAGAGGGCTTTCATGCAATCTTCCAAAGACTAAGAAGTGAAATGTTAATGTTACCGTGACAGAGAGCACTCAAATATCACACCAAAGTGCTTTGAAAAAAAAATTCCCCTGACTAAGGGAATAAAGCTAAAACCCTCCAAAAGTGAATAGGTTAAATACTTGAATTAACAAGGTGTGAAGTTGGATGAACACAGCAGGCCAAGCAGCATCAGAGGAGCAAGAAAGGTGATGTTTTGGGCCTAGACCCTTCTTCAGAAAAAGTTAAATACTTGAAGGGAATAAATGTTCAGGGCTGGAGGGAAGAGCAGGGGTGTGAAACTCAGTGTGAAGCTAAGTCTTCAAGTGCATTGCCTCAGGTAGAATGATGTGGAGGTGCCGGTGTCAGACTGGGGTGGACAAAGTCAGAAATCACACGACACTTGGTTATAGTCCAACAGGCTTATTTGAAATCACAAGCTTTTGGATTCTCGGGTGAAGTGCACCTGATGAAGGGGCAGTACTCTGAAAGCTTGTAATTTCAAACAAACCTGTTGGACTGTAACTGGATCAAGTGACTTCTGACTGAGATAGAATGGGCTGAATGGCTCCCTTCTGTACTGCATCAGTCTATTTCAATATTTGCAAGTTTATTCAGAAGTTTAAACCTAGCACAAATGGATCCCTGCCAAACTTACTGATCTTTCACAACATCCCTACCTTGATCATGGTGGGAGATCATCAGACAGACTGAATACCTCTGTGCTTAGAAGAGATGAAAAATACCAAAAAATCACTGTTGTAGTTTGGGATATTGAAATCAAAGAGGACCACTGCAAGACAAAGTTAACTGTGTGTTTGTTTTGATTCTACCATAGGATGTAGGTACCACTGGTAAGGCCAGGATTTGTTGCAGCGTTACATTTCCATTTTCTTCACTGGCCTTCACTGTTATCACTTCATCTATCAACACCTAAGGGATAAGATCAGGAAACCCAAATTTTCTAAAACTGGGCAGTTATTTGAAATTAGCTGTTTTAAGGTGAAACAAAGAATTATGAGACTGAGCAGATAACGTCATTGGGAATACCACATCCTGATTCATCAGGTAACAAATCAACGAAACTATCATTGGCTTTGTACAGAAGCAATAGTTTCAGTTTCTCAGTGTTTAGAATGACAAATAACTAAACACAATAGACCTTGAAGGCCAGAGAACATTGGAGATCATTGGTGCTAAAAATCTTGCAGAACCATCACTGAATATGTGACCTTGCAAATCAGCTTGGTGAATAAATGCTTTCATGTTATTCAATGATAGGACGATCATGTCACTAGCTGACCCAGCATTTATTGCCTGCCCTTTGTTGCCCTTGAGAAGGTGGTGATGAGGTACCTTTTTGAACCACTGTAGTTCATGTGCTGTAGATTGACCTACAATGCCCTTAACAGAGGGAGTTCCAGGATTTTGACCCAGTGACAGTGGAGGAACAGTGATATATTTTCAAGTCAAGATGGCGAGTGACCTGGAGGGGAACTTGCAGGTGATGCTGTTCCCAAGTATCTACTGTCCTTGTCCTTCTAAATGGAAGAGGTGATTGGTTTGGAAGGCGTTGTCTCAGGATCTTTGGTGAATTTCTGCAGTGCAGTCACATGACACCAGGTTACAGTCCTACAATTTATTTTTAAATCACAAGCTTCCAGAGTCTCACTCCTTCATCAAGTAATTTGCACTCTGAAAACTTATGATTTCAAATAAACCTCTTCTAACACTAACAGCTGTCCCACCCACTTCAATCTCATTCAATCCCTCTCATTCCAGGAGAAAACAGCCTAGAATAGGGCAGAGAGAGACAGGACAGGTGATGGGGTACCCAACATTTGGCTCTTCAACAACCACCCCCCCCCTCCCCGCCAATAAGGAGAGGGTCCTGGCCCAGGTCAGTGAGAATCATGATCATTTCTGTTGTGATGTCAAAAACATCATGTGCCAGAATCCAAGGAAGATCCATTGCCCATTGTTCTCCCATGGCAGTCACTGTGAACATCTTGCCCCTTTATCGTGACGCACTCTCTCTTTTGTTGCCTGCAGACACCAGTGGCACCTGCACATTCTCCACTGCCAAGACATATCCACCTCCACTTCTGAGGAAGAAACCTTCGGTTGCCCAGGAGTTGCAAAACTGCCTCCTGCACCCTTCACCAGCTCAGGTACTGTCGCCTCAGTGGGCACATTAGCTGGAGTACAGTCAGAAGCATGTGCTGGGGTGGACATTGGTGCCACATCTCTGCAGCTGGCCAAGGTAGAAATGTTTCAGTTTGCTGACCCATGGAGAGGCTCAACAGAGGCCAGGCATTCGTTGAGCCCCAGGCAGGAGAGGTTCACATACAACATTAAAATGAACAGAAGCATCTTGCCCCTGTAGTGTGTAGGTGTCTGAGCAATGAGATTGCTTTCAAAGGGCCTCACACTGGACCAATGTGTTGCCCCTCCCTGACGGAATGAAACATTTACACCACCCACCTCCCCACCCTCTCTAGGTGTGGTGGCAGCCATTTCCTTCTCCTTGTGATTTGGGAGGAAACAGCAATCACACAGGAAAGTGCCACAGGGAGGAAACGTGAGGAGAGATGAATGAGTAGACGAGGGTGTCACAGAGGGCTGCTGCAGAATGCTGACAAGGGAAGCAAACGGAAGGGAAGGTGTGTTTGGATGGCTGGAGGTGGTTGAAATGGTGGAGGATGATCCTTTGAAAGATCTCTTCTTTGCAGAACCTGGTGAGGTGCAAAATGAGGACAGAGGAAACCCTATCATCACTCTGGAAAGGAGTGGAAGAGGTGAGGGCAAGGTTACAGGAGATAGGTTGGACACAAATGTCAATTACAATGGGGAGGCATTGGTTGAGAATAAAGTTGGTCATGTTGGAGAAATCCAGGTAGCAGGGGGCATCATCAGAACAGAGGTGACAGAGATGGAGAAACTGGGGCAATGGAATGGAGTCCTTCCAGGAAGAAGGGTGTGAGAAGGTGTAATCATGGTAAGAGTGGCAACTAGTAGGCTTCTATTAGATATTAAAACTCCCTGTGAAAGGAAAAACAGAGTTCTGAGGAAGGGTCACTGATTTGAAACGTTAACATTGTTTTTCCCTGCACCTGCAGTTCTTTTGGTTTCTACCAAATATTGTGACCAGCCAATAAAATCAAAGAAGGGAAAAGAAGAAGCCGGTGAGAAAAAGATTGAAATTAGAAACAAAACTGATTAATTTTAGTAATTTCAGATGAGAGCAAGAAGCAGCACCATAGACATCATTGATGTATCAGAGTAGAGCTGTGTTGAGGGGCCTGAGTAGGACTGGAGAAAAGAATATTTCACATAACCCATAAAGTGACAGGCACAGCTGGGACCCACGCGGACACCCATAGCCACACCTTTAAGCAGAAGATGTTCAAAGCAAGAATGATCTTAGTGATGGAGGGTGGTTATGAATGGAGTCTGCTGGCTTCTTATTAAAGAGGTGCCACACTTGGATTGCCTGAAATATTTACAAATATGAGAGATTCTATTTCGAATCCTCAGTGCACTCAGAAGCTGTTCTTTTTCATTTCCCTTTGCCTGTATTTACAATAAAGGGAAACAGAATGCATTTGACCTGGTGTGTGGTTGAGCTTTATATATGACACCAGTGGCAGTAAGCCCAAAAACGTCCGGCAGCAATGAGCACATCTAAGCACAATAGGAGCAGAAGTAGGCCCAACTCTTTAAGCCTATTCTGCCTTTCAAAATGACCAGGGCTGATCAACCAACTCAGTCCCCATTCCTGTTTTCTCCCCATACCCTTTCTGAGAACTAGATCAAAGTCTTTCTTGAAAACATTCAATGTTTTGGCTTCAATCATTTTCTGTTGCAGGAAGTTCCGCAGGCTCACCACTTTCCTTATTTCATGAAGAAATTTCTCCCCATCTAAGTCCTAAATGGCTTACACTATACCCTTAGTTATGGACTCCCCAGTCATCAGGAACATCTTTCCTGTGTTTATCCTGTGTCGTCCTCACATAATTTTATGGGTTTCTATGAAATAACCCCTCATTCCTCTCAATTCTAGTGAACAAAATTCTTCAATAAAGGTTCAAAGATCATGAGCGCTTGGAAATTGTGAATTGTCAAGTTATTTTTGAGGGAATGACCAAATGGTTTAAGGTGAGCAGTGAAAAATTTAGGAAAGAACGGAGGGGTAACATTTTCAAGCAGAGAATAGTATGTTTCTGGATTGAGCTGCCAGAGGAAGTGGTGGAGGCTGTTACAATTACAATATTTAAAAGACAATTGAAGGGGTTTATGAATAGGAAGGGTTTTGTGCAATATGGGTCAGATATTGACAAATGGGACTAGATCAGGTTGGGTTGTCTGGTCAGTATGGCCAAGTTGGACCGAAGGATCTGTTTCTGTGCTGTATGATTCTATGACCTAAAATTCTATGATTGATCCAGTCTGTCTTCATACATTAGACCTGCCATCCCAGGAACCAGTCTAGTAAATCTTGTTGCATTCCCTCCGTAGCTAGAATATCCTGGAGACCAAAACTGCACACAATACTCCAGGTGTGATCTCACCAAGGCCCTGGGCAATTGCAGCCAGACATCCCTGCTCCATGCACCCAGATCCTCTTGCTAACACATCCAACATGCCATTTGCCTTCTTCACCACCTGCTGCTAGCAGCCTCGAGACAGCAGGAGAGTAACCTCATAAAGGCATGACATATACTTAATGAGGTGAAGGGGAGAATTCTATGAGACAACTCACTTGAGTTCACAGAAAGGAATCAGCCCTTGAAACTCCCCAGGATAGTTTTTGAGACCATTTCTTTTGGGAAAGTTCTTGCCAGAGAGTTTAAGAATAGAAATATTAGACTTTCGAAAGAATTTGAGACCAGAGGAAATTGCAAAGTGTGTTCATAACCAGGTGCATGGAAATGATTTCAATATAATGCGTTACTTATTACAGCTCTCAGGCCAAGGCAAAATTAGATTAGCCAAGAAAACAGCAAAGTTCAACCTGATGCTGGAAAAGCCCCTTTAGATTCATCACTTGGGTTTGGAAAAAATTGATGCTAATTGATAGTTTAATTTAGCAATACAATGACCAGTCATTTTCTAAGACTGTACATTGAGGGCTGCAGCAAGCAAAGGACCAGCATAACCAAATGAAACTGTCAAATATAATAAATTTTATCCAGCTGGACCAGTTTTAAAAAAAACACTTGTTATGTGTCAACGTTGAGTCCAGCTTCTACTCTGTGAACAAGCCGAGAGAATATCATTCAAAGAGAGAATCCCAGTCTTGTCAGCGCTTGTGTGCATAATAGATAAATACATGGAGCTAAATATTGACATTTTCTACTAACTACAATTCAAATGAGATTGATGCAGCAGTAATGTTATAGCTCATCCGCAAATAAACTGAGCAAAGAACCAATTGCTAGCCTCACCCCTTCCCCCCACCAGCCCACATCAACCCGTGCCACTCCTGTTTCAAGCAGTTTGCTATCCAAGGTATCTGACATGTCCTTCTGAAACATTTACCATCTGTTCTGGAGAGGCTGAGTTTGCTGCTGGAGTACGGTGTCCTACATCTCACAAACAAAGAATGTGCCTCAGCTCTGCTTTCTCAGCCAGCTGCAACCCTCTGATTTTTCAAAGGCTGTAGGGGTAGGGGTGGGGGAATGTCTGGTCATTGAATAGGACTGGCAGTTGAAAGAAGGGTTTCCAGTTATAACATCTCTGGCTGGGGAAGCTTTCAATGATTTAAAAATACACTTTAAATATTAGATTCAGCCTTAACTCCTGTGTTTTATTGATTTGTAATACTGATTGGCAAAGCTATCAATTTTTTTAAGAATATTGCCAAGACAACAAACATTTAAGGAACAGGGGAATTAAAACTTTTTTTAAACACAAAAACCCTGGAAAAATGATTGTTTCAACATGTTGAACACAGCTAATTGAAAGTTAAAAGGCATGCAGGCAGTTACAAGTTTGGCAGGCAAACGTTTTCAACCAAAAGCTGATTAAGTTGCTGCATGCTCCCCATAACTCAGCAAAAACATACTGTCAAGGTCTTGACATTTTACGATGTGGAGGTGCCAGTGTTGGGTTGGGGTGGGCAAAGTCAGAAGTCACATGACACCCGGCTATAGTCCATTGGATTATAACTTGTGCTGTGTGGCTTCTGGCATTTTACAGGATGGCACAAATTAAGGTGCCAGTATGTCTGCCTAGTCAGTGTGCAAGGAAATGAGAGTAGGGTTGTCTCAGACTTGATCCTTTGTCTCTATTGAGATACCTGGCCTGACTTGAAATGAACCTTAAGAATATTAGAGCGAGATGCAGCATCCCCAAATGTGACAGCCCATTTGATTGGCACCACATCTACAAACATTCACTTCCCCCACCATCAATGTTCAGTAGCAACAGTGTGTACTATCTACAAGATGCACTGCAGGAATTCACCACGACTCCTTTCAAACCCACAACCACTTCCAACTTGAAGGACCAGGGCAACAGATACATGGGTACACCACCACCAAGTTCCCCTCCAAGCCACTCACCACCCTGAATTGGAAATAAATTGCCATTTCTTCACTGTCACTAGGTCAGAATCCTGGAATTCTTTCCCTAATGGCATTGTGGGTCAACACTCTGCACATTGGGCTGCAGCAGTTTAAGACAGCTCACCATCACCTTCTCAAGGTCAATAAGTGGGTAAGGAATAAATGCTTGTCAACCCACAAGCTCACTTTCCCACTTACAAAGGGGGGAGGCAATGGCCTGGTGGTGTTATTGCTGGACTGTTAATCCAGAGACTCAGATAATGTTCTGGGGACCCAAGTTCAAATCCTGCCATGGCAGATGGTGGAGTTTGAATTCAATAAGATGTCTGGAATTAAGAATCTAATGATGACTGTGAATCCATTGTCGATTGTCGGAAAAACTCATCTGGTTCACTCATGTCATTTAGGAAAGGAAACTGCAATCCTTACCAGGTCTGGCCTACATGTAACTCCAGACCCACAGCAATGTAATTGACTCTTAACTGCCCTCTGGGAAATTAGGGATGGGTAATAAATGCTGCTTAGCCAGCGACACCCTCATCCCAAAATGAATAAAGAAAGAATAGGAACTATTTGAAAAATAATCAAGGGAGATAAGAGAAAAGTGCTTTCACACTGTGAGTAACAAAGGTATGGATTGCACAGTGCGCAAAGGAATGGTGCATATATAATGGACAAAATGGCAGTGGTTATGTCATGCTTTTAAAAAGAGATTCAGGAGAGAGAAACAGTCCAACATTAATGTTTCCAGCAGCAATCCTGTAGTACCTGTTGAAAGCACAGGTAGATTCAGGTGAGAATTGAACTAATTTCATTTGTGATGCTGCTGTAGTTAAAACAACAGTCAATACATATTAGGTCTCCCGTAGGAATACTGGGCATGTGGAAGAAGCACTAGAAATGAATGAACATTTCTGGTACTTTATTCAATGACACCACAAAGACCTTTAATAGAGGAGGGAAGATTTTTTTATTTGAAACTTGAGGTAATTTTGATTTTGGGCCAAAGGAATAAAATGGGCTGATATAAGTACTGTTCAATGTGCACGTATCCTGATTTTCAATTTCTTTGACTACAGACAGGATGGCAGAAATTCAGCAGGTATAAAAATCCAGGCAAGTTTAATAGTCAACTGATTCATTTTCTCCAATTTTACCATGTTGCGTTATTATCGGCAATGCCTGACAGAGAAGTCAAAGTAAAAAGTTTTATTTAATATAAAAACAGAAGTTTCTGAAGAGAGTCAGTATGTCTGGCACCACCGAGAAGAGAGATAAAAAAAGCTAATGTTCTGAGTCAAGTACAGCTCTTCTTCAGAGTAATTTCAGTCTTGAAATTGTAACTCTTCACTGAAGCTCGCAGCTTTTAAGGCTAGGTATCAGCCATGTCGAGTTTGGTGGAGTGATTCTCACTGTGAGCCCAAGTGAGTTTTCTTGCTGTAACTTATGTATCAAACATAAAACATAGAACAGAGAACTGTACAACACAGTGCAGGCCCTTCAGCCCACGACATTGTGCCGAACTTTTACCTGAAACCTAACGTCTATCTAACCTCCACCACTACCTTATACTAACAGCCATATGCCTATCTAATAGCCACTTAAATGCCCCTAATGAGACCAACTCCACTGCCTTCTCCAGCAAAGCATTCCACACCCTGGCCACTCTCTGAGTAAAGAACCTGCCTCTGACATCTCCCTAATATCTACCTCCAGTCACTTTAAAACTATGTCCCCTCATAAAAGTTACGTCCACCCTAGGAAAAAGTCTCTGGCTGTCTACTCTATCTATACCTCTGATCATTTTGTACACCTCTATCAAGTCACTTCTCATCCTTCGTTGTTCTAAAGAGAAAAGCCCAAGCTCTCTCAACTTTTCCTCATAAGACCTTCCCTCCATTCCAGGCAACATCCTGGTAAATCTCCTCCGCACCTTACTCCAGATGTGGCCCAACCAGAGTTTTGTACAGCTGGAGCATAACTTCACGGCTCTTGAACTCAATCCCTCTATTAATGAAAGCTAACACACCATACTCCTTCTTAACAACTCTATCCACCTCGGTGGCAGCTTTCAGGAAATTGTGAACATGAACCCCAAGATCCCTCTGCTCCTCCACACTACCAAGCATCTTTCCGTTAACCCTGTATTCTGTTTTCAAGTTTGCGCTTCCAGAATGAATTGCCTCACACTTTTCAGGGTTAAACTCCATCTGCCACTTCTCGGCCCAGCTCTGCATTGTGCATTAATTGACAGTTATCATGGTGAATATCACGCCCAATTTTCACCCACCTTACCCCAGAGCAACTCCCCACTCAGCTGACATTGTGGAATTGATTGGCATCTTTAGCATTGCTGCCATCTTTATAAGCCTATTGCGCACCAGACAAACTGTCAGTCTAGAGTTGCCCTGTAGTGTTCCTGACATTTGCCCAGGCCATGGCAGTTGGGTGAATCAATGTCCCATTTTGCAGCCAGGGACTTGGAGACTCTGAAGGATGGAGGCAACTTCCTTTGTCCGCATGACCAGGAGTGAAGGCCATGACACCAGGCCATGCCCTGTTTTAGTCATCTCGGCTGTCTGTAAGAGTGCCGAGTGTTATGGGAAGAAGGTCCTTCTCTGTTCCACCAGTATAGGTGCCACTATTCCTTTCTGATACCTCTCACTCACTGATCATTGCTACTGAACCCAACTCCTACCAAGACTCGTGCTCTATCACTCTCAAAATGATACCCAACACCCACTTTCACATAACCAACCACCAACCCTATATGTCATCTCTGCTTATTCACTCACACAGAAAACTCCTATTCTCTACCAATAGTAGCAGCTCTACTTGCCACTGTCCATCACTGAGCTCCTCACTCCATGAGAGCAGAGGATGCTGACTGACTGCTGCGAGGAGTGTCTGGGCTGGTATCAATAGCTGCCCTTGATTTAACATGCTGGGACACCCTCAGTAAAACCTGTTCTGGCTCATGTTAACAACCATGGCAAGCTTCCTTACGTTGTGTTCATAGTCAATTGCATGACCTAAGATCTGTAATATGAGCCAGATATCCCTGGCTGTGGGAAAAATATGCAAAAAGGCAAGGCAAGGCAGTGGTGCTGTAAGTATGCAGGTAGGCTCAGAGAGAGTGAAGTGCCTGGAGATAGAGCCTGGTCCAGTCCCTAAGCTGGGTGTGTGTCTCTGAGCACACAAAGTCCTCACTGCAGCATTGCATTGATGGTTGACGGGGCAGCCTGAGGTGTAGCATTGAAATGCAGAAGTGCCCGTCTGTGGATTGGAGAGGTGCTATGAGGTTCTCAGAAGCTAGCACATGTCAGATGCCAATGTCTATGAGTGTGGGGTGCTTGTTGCTCGTGCCATGAGATGCCGTGCCCAGTGTCCATCACTGAGGTCTTTTGGGGCAAGTATCAGATTAAACATCCCAAGAACCCACTCTGGTTTCCATGTCAAGTTTTTCTGATAGCTAAATAAAAACCAAAAGAACTGTGGATGCTGTAAGATAAAAAAAGTGCGAAGCTGGATGAACACAGCAGACCAAGCAGCATCTCAGGAGCACAAAAGCTGATGTTTCGGGCCCAGACCCTTCATCAGAGAGCTTTTGTACTCCTGAGATGCTGCTTGGCCTGCTGTGTTCATCCAGCTTCACACTTTGTTATCTTGGATTCTCCAGCATCTGCAGTTCCCATTATCTCTGTGGATGCTGTAAATCAGGGACAAAAACAAAGCAGCTGGAAATGCTCAGCAGGCCTGATAGCATCCGTGAAGGAGAAAACAGAGTTAACCAGACCTGAAACATTAACTCTGTTTTCTCCTTCACAGATGCTGCCAGACCTGCTGAGCTTTTCCAACAACATTTTTTTTGTTTTTTCTTTCTGATTTACTTAGTGAGTTTGGTTATAAACACAACCCATGGTGAGGTGGGCTATGAAGAAAGTGTTTATCAAGCAATAATTATCATTCATCGGGAACCTGCCACTCCCTGGTGAGAACCTTACTACAGCACTTGAGAAAAATGTGCACAATGTGGTGAGATGTTCTCAACACTGAGATGGTCCCAGCTCAACTCTAACATTCAACTCACTGTAGACTACATCGCTAAGACTATGCCCTCTGCTTCTCCCTCCACAACTGATGCCAAACCCACTGAAATTCTCAAGTCTTTTCTGTTTTGACTTGATATCTCCAACATCTGCAGGCTTTTGCTTGTATTTTAAGGCTTTATTCACATGGATTGTATGAAAAGTTAATATATTTTTGGGAGACCTATACTGTACCGTGTAAATGGCAATCAATCTCTGATACAACAAAAGGTTACAAATAACCATGTTATGCAACAAACTGTCACTCTTGCATGACCACAGATGCAATTACCTTTGAAATATGTTTTTTTCATTGCATAACCATATCCTTATTGATGCAAGAAATTACTTAACATGCCCACATGAAATATTGCTCCAACAGCCATTTCAGAGCAAGTGGCACTATCTCAAAGTAAGATTGCAACTTGTTCCGTCCATATAGCTTAGATGGTCACTCTGCTCTGACAGTATTTCTTTTGTATCAGTAACCTAAAACAGGTAGTCGGTACTTTTATTTTCTGGAGTCACAAAGAAAATTGTCGTAACAATGATAATCTGATTGTTATTATTAATTCTCTGCCTTTTGGGAGTTGTGGAAGCGATCGTAACTTCACACTCTCATGACATGTATCATGTTCTTAAATGATGGTCCCATTTGTACATTGTCATCACTTGTGTCTGAATTTGCAAAGTTAAACCAGGCATGAATTGTGTCGATATTGCCCTTGATGAGGAATTCCACCATTGTTCAGATATTGCTCCACTATTGACTCACAACTTGCACAGAGTATGTCTGAGTGGCGATCGCATTGAGTAACGTATAGATCTGAGTCAGATGGTAACACACTCACCTCGTTGTCTCTAAATGTTGTGGACTGCAGCCACATTTCAGAGTTTTGAGCTTGTACATAGAAACACAGTAAGTAGGAGCAGGAGTAGGCCATTCAACCCTTCAGACATGGCTGATCATCCAACCTTCTCCCCTTGTCCATTTATTCCTTTAGCCATAAGCACCATATACAGTTCCTTATTGAAATCATTCACTGTTTTGGCCTCAACCCCTTACTACGGCAAAGAATTCCATTGGTTCACCATTCTCTTAATGAAGAAATTCTCCTTCATCTCAATGATAAACGACATATCCTGTATCCTTAGACTGTGACGCATGGTTCTGGATTGTCCATTCATTGGGAATATCCTTCCTGCATTTACCCTGTCTAGTCTTGCCAGATTCTGGGTAATCCAAGATGGAAATCGGGAAAATTTTGTGGCTGTAAAGAACTGCTCCTTTTTTGAGGTGTTTGCAGAGTTGGAGCTGATTTCCTCAAATTCTCAGAGCAGTAGTTACTGTTTTATAAGCTGTTGCATAGTTTTGGAACTTTGGAGAAGAAAGGATCAAAATAACAGCACTTTATAAAAGGAGGAAGACAGACAAAGTCAGTAGCAGTGATCACATGGGAAGCGATTCAAACAGAGAAAGAAATTCACAGTCTATCTGATCAGCACCGAATCTGCACAGCTACTGCCTCTGCTGTTTGATTTCAGGTATCTCTGGACATTGGAGATTGTCTAAGAAAAATTGACAAACAGCAAAATTCACAGCTAACCTTGAAGAAAACTGCATGGCAGAGCTCACAGCAGGGAAGCAGCTAAGTGATTTTTAATGTGTAATCTCACTGTTTATTTCATAAAGCTACAACAGTGGGTAGAGTGGGTTCTTTTCAATTACATGTTTTACCGAGATCTATCTCTTGGTTAAACTTTAAAAATCTAAAAGATATAGATAACGTGTTATCCTGGGCAGTGTTTTTAGAGCAGTAATACTGTGCTACTTTCTGGGTCTGTAGACAGTTAAGGTGCAAAGATTGTTTTTAGTGGAGTGATGAGCTCTTCCTGATAGACTTGGGATATTAGGGAGAGTTTCCATGTTACTAATATTTATGTCTGTAGAAAGTGTGTCTGTTTGAGAATCTGATCAGATCGCATGGACCGGTTAGAGTGACAATTAGAGGCATTGAGGAATTCACAGGTGTGAAGGATGGCAGCTGTATGATGGGAAAATAATCACAGATATAGTCAGGTAGATGGGTTACTGCCAGGAAGGGTAGGAGAAGGAGACAGGTAGTGCAGAAATCTCCTGTGGCTATCCCCATCACAAACTGGTATGCTGCTTTGGAAAATATTAGGGGTGTTGGACTCTCAGGAAAATGTAGCATGGACAGTCAGGTTTGATGTGCAGACACTGGCTCTAATGCAACAAAGGGTATGCCAGATTCTAAGCAATCGATTATGACAGAGCACTCTCTAGTCAGAGGCGCAGGCTAATGTTTGTGCAGCCGACAGCGAGAAATCAGAATGGTGTATTTCCTTCCTGGTGCTAGGATCAAGGATATCTCAGAGAAGATGCAGAACATTCTCAAAGGGGAGAGGGACCAGCAGGAGGTCATTGTACACATTGGGACTAAAAACACAGGGAGAGAAAAGGATGAGATTCTGAGGAAAGAATAGAGGAAGTTAGGCAGGAATTTAAAAAGGTAGTCCTCAGGGGTAGGAATATCCAGGTTACTCCTAATGCGCTGATCTAGTGAGAGTAGAAATAGGAGGATAGAGCAGATGAATGCGTAGCTGAGGAACTGATGCCAGGGAGAAGAGTTCACATTTATGGATCATTGGAGTCTCTTCTGGCATAGAAGTGACTTGTATAAAAAGGACGGATTGCACCTGAATTGGAAGGGGACAAATATACTGCCAGAAAGACATGCAAGAACTACTCTGGAGGATTTAAAGTAGTAAAGAAGGGTTGGGATCTAGGGAAATAATGAGGAAAGAGATCAGACTGAGACTGGATAATAAAATGTGAGGCTGGATGAACACAGCAGGCCAAGCAGCATCTCAGGAGCACAAAAGCTGACGTTTCGGGCCTAGACCCTTCATCCTCCGAAACATCAGCTTTTGTGCTCCTGAGATGCTGCTTGGCCTGCTGTGTTCATCCAGCCTCACATTTTATTATCTTGGAATCTCCAGCATCTGCAGTTCCCATTATCTCAGACTGAGACTGGTACAGTTGGGGAAAGGGGCTAATCAAACAGTCAGGTCAGGCAGGAACAAAGCAGAGAATGGCATTGGGTAGATAAATTAAACTGCATTTATTTCAATGCAAGAGGCTTAACAAGCAAGGCAGATGAACTCAGGGCATGGTTAGGAACATGGGACTGGAATATCATAGCAATTACAGAGATATGGCTCAGGGATGGACAGAACTGGCAACTTAATAATCCAGGGTATAGATACTTGCAGAAAGAGAGAAAGGGGGGGCAAGAGAGGAAGGGGAGTGGCATTTTTGATGATGGATAATATTACAGCGTACTTAGGGAGGATATTCCTGGGAATACGTCCAGGGGAGTTATTTAGGTGGAAGTGAGGAATAAGAAAAGGATGATCATCGCCTTGGCGTTGTACTATAGGCCCCTAATTGTCAGCGAAAAATTGAGAAACAAACTTGTAAGGAGATGTCAGTTGTCTATAAGAATAATAGGGCAGAAATGATAGGGGATCTTAACTTTCCAAACATAGATTGGGACTGCCATAGTGCTAAGGGCTTGAATGGAGAGGAATTTGTTGTGTTTGAAAACGAAAACTTTCCCTATTCAGTATGCAGATGTACCTCCCAGAGAAGGAGTAAAACTTGACTTACTCTTGGGAAATACGGCAGGGCAGGTGATTAAGTTGTCAATGGGGGAGCACTTCAGGGTCAGTGATCATAATTCTATTAGTTGTAAAATAGTAATTGAAAAGAATAGAACAGGACCTAAAAGTTAAAGTTCTAAATTGGAGGAAGGCCAATTTTGACCATTTTTAGGCAAGAACTTTCAAAAGTTGCTTGGGGGCAGATATTTCCGGGTAAAGGGGTGGCTGGAAAATGGGAAGCCTTCAAAAATGAGATAATGGCCAGTATGTCCCTGTTAGGGTGAAGGGCAAGGCTGGTAGGTGTAGGGAATGCTGGATGACTAGAGAAATCAAGGTTTTGATCAAGGAAAAGAAGGAAGCATATGTCAGATATAGATATCAGGAATCAAGTGAATCCTTAGAAGATTACAAAGGCAGTCATAGTATACTTTAGAGAGAAATCAGGAGGGCAAAAAGGGGACATGAGATAACCTTGGTAAATAGGGTTAAGGAGAATTCAGAGGGATTTTATAAATACAATAGGGACAAAAAGGCAAGTAGGGAGAGAATAGGGCTCCTTAACGATCAGCTGGGCCACCTATGCGTGGAACCGCAGGAGATGGGGAAGATACTAAACGAGTATTTTGCATCATAAAAACCAAAAGAACTACGGATGCTGTAAATCAGGAACAAAGCAAAGTTTCCGGAAAAGCTCAGCAGGCCTCTCATGTCCCCTTTTTGCCCTCCTGATTTCTCTCTAAAGTATACTATGACTGCCTTTGTAATCTTCTAAGGATTCACTTGATTCCTGATATCTATATCTGACATATGCTTCCTTCTTTTCCTTGATCAAAACCTTGATTTCTCTAGTCATCCAGTAGAATTTGTGGAGGAGAAAACAGAGTTAACGTTTTGGGTCCAGTGACCCTTCCTCAGAGTATTTTGCATCAGTGTTTACTGTGGACAAGGATATGGAAGATATAGAATGAGAGGAAATAGGTAGTGACATCTTGAAAAATGTCCATATTATAGCAGGGCAGGTGCTGGACGTCATAAAATGCATGAAAGTGAGAAATCACCAGGGCCTGACCAAGTGTACACTAGAACTCTGTGGGAAGCTAGGGAAGTGATTGCTGGGCCCATTGCTGAGATATTCATTGCATCAATAGCCATGGGTGATGTACGAGAACTCTGGAGGTTGGTTTATGTGGGGTTATTATTTAAGGGAAGTGGTAAGGAAAAGACAGCATAACCAGGTAAGCCTTGCATCAGTGATGCGCAAGTGTTGGGAGGGGATTTTGAGGGACAGGGTTTACATGCATTTGGAAAGGCAAGGACTGATGAGGGATAGTCAACATGGCTTTGTGTGTGGGAAACTGAGTCTCACTAACTTGATTGATTTTTTTCACAACTAGCGAAGGTATTACACCTGCCCATTCACCTCTCCGTCTCCAGTATCCAAGGGCCCAAACATACCTTCCAGGTGAAGCAACACTTCACCTGCTCTTCCCAGAATCTAGTCTAATTGATTCGCTGCTCACAATGTGGTTTTCTCTACATTGGGGAAACAAATAGACTGGGTGACCACTTCACAGAAGGTCTACATTCTGCTTGCAAAAAAGACCCTGAGCTTCCAGTTCCCTGCCACTTTAACACATCACCCTGTTCCCTGGCTAACATCTCTGTCTCTGGCTTGCAGCAGTTTTCCAGCAAAGTTCAATGAAAGCTGGAGGAACAACACCTCATTTTACACTTGGGGACCTTACAACCCTCAGGTCTCTCTATTGAGTTCAATAATTTTAGGGTCTAAACTCTCCCATGTCCCAGCCCCCAGCCCACACACCAGGCCTTGTTCTCACATAGCCTGCCATTACACACCACCTATTTTTAGTCACTAACAGTCCCAATAACAACTATTCACCCTCCTAACCAGATTGCTATCAATTTCTTTGCCTATACAACTGCTCTTCTCTCTCCTCGTGTCCTATCCTTTATCCTATCATTTACTCCCTACCTCATTCCCCTCCCTATTTTCTGCATGTGAAGCAATGTTTTCCAAGCTACTATCAGTTCTGAGGAAGGGTCATTGGACCCAAAACAGTAACTCTGATATTTTTCTTCACAGATGCTGCTGACCTTTTCCTACAATTTCTGTTTTGTTCCTGCTGGGATCTGTGTTGGGTCCTCAATCATTCACAATATTCATTAGTGACTTGGGTATGGCTTAAAAGTCATACATCCAAATGCACAGGTACACCACATTGGACAGTATTTTAGACAGTGTTGACAGCAGCTTAAAACTACAAAAGGATATTGTAGTTTTAGATTAGATGAACGGATGAAGCTGTGGCAGATGGAATTTAAAATAAGCAAGTGTGAGGTTATCTATTTTGGACCAGAAAAGGATAGATCAGTTTTTTTTAAGAAGACACAAAGTTAATTAGGGTGGATGCCCAGTGAGATTTGGGGGTTCAGGTGCCTAGCTGTTTAAATGCAACAAACGTGAGTAGGAAGTGATAGGATAAAGGATAGGACACAAGGAGAGAGAAGAGCAGTTGTATAGGCAAAGAAATTGATAGCAATCTGGTTAGGAGGGTGAATAGTTGTTATTGGGACTGTTAGTGACTAAAAATAGGTGGTGTGTAATGGCAGGCTATGTGAGAACAAGGCCTGGTGTGTGGGGTAGGGGGCTGGGACATGGGAGAGTTTAGACCCTAAAATTATTGAACTCAATAGAGAGGCCTGAGGGTTGTAAGGTCCCCAAGTGGAAAATGAGGTGTTGTTCCTCCAGCTTTCATTGAACTTTGCTGGAAATCACTAATGGAAATCTGGCCTTTGTATCTAAAGGGGTGGAGTGTAGGGATGCAAACATGATGTTGCAGTTACACAGATCATATTAACTGGTGAAGTGAGCTGAATGGCCCACTCCTTTTCCTATGTTTCTTTGATGATACAGTCGGGTTGAATAGTGACATTTGGAATTTAATCCTGAAAAGTGTAAGATGATACATTTTGGGAGGACTACAAAGCAAGGGAGTAAACATTGAATGGTAGTACCCTAGGAAGTGTAGACGATCCATGGGCCCTTGATGTGTATGCCCATAGATTCTTGAAGGCAGCAGGACAGGTAGATAAGGTGGTTAAGAAGGCATATGGGATTCTTGCCTTTATTAGTCAAGGCACTGAGTACAAGAGCTGGAAGGTTATGATGGAGCTGCATAAAATGAGAGTTAGGCCACAGCTGGAGTACTGTGCTCAGTTCTGGTCATCCCACTTCAGGAAGGATGTGATTGCACGAGGCAGAGTAAGATTCACCATCTAGGCCCGAAACGTCAGCTTTTGTGCTCCTGAGATGCTGCTTGGCCTGCTGTGTTCATCCAGCTTCACACTTTATTATCTAAGATTCACCAGGATGTTGCCTTCAGGCACCAAGATAAACTAGATAGTCTGGGATTGTTTTTCTTGTAGCAGAGAAGTTTGAGGAGGATCTGATCGAGACTTATGTAGAGGTGGCAGAGAGGGAGGAATTTTTTTTTCTATTTAATAGAGCAGGCAGTAACCAGGGTAACAGTTTTAAAATAAGGAGCAGGAGGCTTAGGGAGACTTTGAAGGGAAAACATCCAGGTGGTTGTAGGTATCTGGAATTAATTGCCCGAAAGTGTGGTCAACGTAGGGAACCTCAAAACATTTAAGAACTACTTTGATGAGCACTTGGAATGCCATAGTGCTGGACAGTGGGTTTAGACTGGATAGATGGTTAATTACCTGAATGGACAAGATAGGTTGAAGGTTCTCTTTCTGTGCTGTAAGACCTCTAAGACTAAAAAGGTAACTTTCCATCATATCAAGAGGTTGTTTTTGGAATGATCTTACCACAGGATTGTTTAGATAAAAGTATCTTATGAACTTGCCACCTTGTGACAAACAATATCCTTTGCAAGATTCCATTCTTTGTGTTTCGCAGAACCGTAATCTTGTACTCTTGCATTCCTCTCCATTGGAAGATGCTAGAGATTCCTCATGTTTATCGCAGTCTGGGTAAGTAGTTATCACTGTGTAACTGAACCACAGGATGTGATTCAAACTCCTTAAGTTTTTCATGTTTTGAAAGTTAATAAAATTCTGTAGCACTGTTGAATTTGTTGATTTAAATTAAATAATTGTTGTACTAAACTTGTTTTTTTGAAAAAAGCTGAGTTTCTTCACGTGCATACACATGAAAGAGATAATCATGATTTCAGCCAAACTTGGAAAGTATATGATGTGGAGATACCGGCATTGGACTGGGGTGGACCAAGTCAGAAATCACACAACACTGATTTATAGTTTTCTGAAGAAGGGCCCCAACCTGAAACGTTAGCTTTCCTGCTCCTCTAACGCTGCCTGGCCTGCTGTGTTCTTCCAGCTCCACACTGTGTTATCTCAGACTCCAGCATCGGCAGTTCTTACCATGTCTGACTGAGTTATAGTCCAACAGGAAACAAAACAGAAATCGCTGGAAAAGCTCAGTAAAGTCCGACAGGTTTACTTGAAATCACAAGTCCACTTCTCCTGATGAAGGGGCTATGCTCTGAAAGCTTGCAATTTCAAATAAAAGTGTTGGACTATAACCTGATGTCATGTGATTTCTGTCTTTGTAAAATATACACACACCCTTCTGGTTTGAAATAGTGTGGGCATATGATTGGGGCATAGTTGAGGTGATGGTCCATAAAGGGATAACAATGAAGTTAAAAGAAGTACTCACTGTGGTACTTTTGTAAAATTCTAGCAGTCTTCCTAACAGTGTGGCATGCCTCTGCATTTTTTTTTGCTGCTTCTATTTCCAACTGTTGATAGTGTACAAGTAACTGAACATTTTGTTCCACACTTTGTTGTTCCGATGGTTAATTGGAAGAAACACAAGTTGTTGACATTGGAACAGTCTAGCTGGCAATGGTGGGGGTGAAGTTGGCCTTCAGTGGTAGCAAGAAATGAATGATTACTGGTTGCTGTATCACCTATCCCAGAATCAGCTTTGGCTTAGTTAGTCACAATTTCATTTCATTTTATTCATTCACAGGATGAGGGCGTTTCTAGCTTGGCCAGTATTTTTTGCCCAGAGAGCAGTTAAGAGTCGACGACATTGCTGTGGGTTTGGAGTCACATGTAAGCCAAACCAGGTAAGGGTGGCAGTTTCCTTCATTAAAGGAATTAGTGAATCAGATGGGCTTTTCCCCCAAGAAAAGCGAACAATGGATTTGTGGTCATCTTTTTGACACCTAATTTCAGATTTTTATTGAATTAAAGTTCCACCATCTGTCACATCAGGGTTTGAACCAGGGTCCCCAGAACATTACCTGGGTACCTAGGTTAACAGTTGCGTGATAATACCACTAGGCCATTGTCTATCCCTCATTGCTAAGGTCTTGTGTTCAAGTCCATTTCTAGATGTTGTGAACAAAGACGAGCACTCCCATGCAGGGTTGAGGGAACATTGAAGTGCCATCTTTTTGCTGAAAAGTTAAAGTAGGACAATGTTTGCCATCTCAAGTGACCGTGTATGATCTTATATCTGAAGACGGGAAAAGGAGTTATCCTCACCAATATTAATCTCTCAATCAAATCTAAAACAGATTATCTATCACATTGCTTATTCTGGGAGCTTGTTTTGCACAAATTGGTTAGTAATTTTCCTGCCTGATTACAGAATTGATCACACATTAAAAGTAAGACATTACCTCTAAAGTATTTTGACATATCCCATGGTCATAGAAGGTTCCATAAAAAGATGAATCTTTCTTTCAGCTGAAGTCAATGGAAAGTTGGGTGAATCTATAGCAGGTTGCCAGTCCATTATTGCTCATCCTGGACCTTTGCAACTAGATCTGAGTAATACAGCCTTCAGAGCTTTTCTGATGAAGGGTCTAGGCCTGAAACGTCAGCTTTCCTGCTCCTAAGCTGCTGCTTGGCCTGTTGTGTTCATCCAGCTCTACACTTTGTTATCATGGCTTTGATGTTCGGCAGTACTATCAGAATCTTTGCTACTTACAGACATTCTTCACAAGTCAATCTTATAAATGGAATTCAATTTGAAACTAGAACTGTCGCAAATATTTCAGTTTAGAACCAGAATATGACAGGGTATTCTAAATTAACATTGGGTCTTTCCCTTGAGGTTAGAGATCGTGTAAATTGCTTAACTCTTGTATTGAGCCAAGTAATCTTCTTATTACATCGTTTTCTCACCACCTCACAAGAAGTTTCACCTTTCTATTAAAGAAAACCCCAAAAGGGATAAGAGATAGTAGGAACTGCAGATGCTGGAGAATCTGAGATAACAAGGTGTGGACGGGGATTAACTCAGCAGGCCAAGCAGCATCAGAGGAGATGGGAAGCTGATGTTTCTGGTCTGAGCCCTTCTTCAGAAAAAGGGATAGCATGTATATGTATGCGATACAGATTTAAAGATAAAAGATTTCAAGGCAAAATATTTTCATAAAATATTGACCAAGAACCTCGCTCAGTATTTCTACATTTGGTTAAAAAGGGAATGATAAATAGGGAACTGGCAGAGAGGCTGAGTTTTCTTTTAAAGCATGGTAATTTGTTTTCATATTGTATACCTTACTGCAGCAAAAATAAAAAATGCATTAAAAATCCTTTGTATTTTCTTTTGACTAGGAAGGAAAGAACGAAACCATCAGCTTTCCTGCTCCTCCGATGCTGCTTGGCCTGGGCTATGTTCATCCAGCTCTACACCTTGTTATCTCAGATTCTCCAGCATCTGCAGTTCCTACTATCTCTGAAACATAGATGCTGTTTGACCTGCTGTGCTCTTCCAGCTTCACGCCTATAGACTCTGGCTCCCAGCATCTGCAGTCCTTATTGTCTCCATATTGAGGGATACATTATGTTGAATGTACTGCATCTGTGATAGTTTTGAAATAAATAAATCTTTCATTGCCTGACACAAAGGGATACTGTCAATGTATTATTTAAAATGCGGAGGCATACATGGTGTTCTGTTCTTGCTTTTGCAGAGTCATGTCTCAATGGCAGACTACACTGTACAGAACTGATATCCTCACATTCCTTCAGGCAGAGAGGTGGAGACAGTTGAAGGGCTTCCTATCAGTGAACTAACTGTTTTACCATGAATGTTGCTGATTCATTGTCAATGGCTTTTATGAGCTTAAACTGACAACTGTAGTCTTGGCTTCGTTTCCTGAGGCACTTTGCTATTCACTCAGGGATCAATTCACACATCATTCCCTCTGAAGGACTGTAGGTGCTAATAAGTTAGTTTCTACGCAGTGGACTGCTGCCACCCCGATAGGATTTAAAGGAACATTGGATTTGAGGGAAAGAATTACATTTGATTATTTTCTATGGTTGAAACAGAAAGGAAATAATGGAAAGAAGGGAGACACTTGTGTGTCTCCGGATACAACGCATTATCCTCCGACACTTCCGCCATTTACAATCCGACCCCACCACCCAAGACATTTTTCCATCCCCACCCCTGTCTGCTTTCCGGAGAGACCACTCTCTCCGTGACTCCCTTGTTCGCTCCACACTGCCCTCCAACCCCACCACACCCGGCACCTTCCCCTGCAACCGCAGGAAATGCTACACTTGTCCCCACACCTCCTCCCTCACCCCCATCCCAGGCCCCAAGATGACATTCCACATTAAGCAGAGGTTCACCTGCACATCTGCCAATGTGGTATACTGCATCCACTGTACCCGGTGCGGCTTCCTCTACATTGGGGAAACCAAGCGGAGGCTTGGGGACCGCTTTGCAGAACACCTCCGCTCAGTTCGCAACAAACAACTGCACCTCCCAGTCGCAAACCATTTCCACTCCCCCTCCCATTCTCTTGATGACATGTCCGTCATGGGCCTCCTGCACTGCCACAATGATGCCACCCGAAGGTTGCAGGAACAGCAACTCATATTCCGCCTGGGAACCCTGCAGCCATATGGTATCAATGTGGACTTCACCAGTTTCAAAATCTCCCCTTCCCCTACTGCATCCCTAAACCAGCCCAGTGCATCCCCTCCCCCCACTGCACCACACAACCAGCCCAGCTCTTCCCCCCCACCCACTGCATCCCAAAACCAGTCCAACCTGTCTCTGCCTACCTAACCGGTTCTTCCTCTCACCCATCCCTTCCTCCCACCCCAAGCCGCACCCCCAGCTACCTACTAACCTCATCCCACCTCCTTGACCTGTCCGTCTTCCCTGGACTGACCTATCCCCTCCCTACCTCCCCACCTACACCCTCTCCACCTATCTTCTTTACTCTCCATCTTCGGTCCGCCTCCCCCTCTCTCCCTATTTATTCCAGTTCCCTCCCCCCATCCCCCTCTCTGATGAAGGGTCTAGGCCCGAAACGTCAGCTTTTGTGCTCCTGAGATGCTGCTTGGCCTGCTGTGTTCATCCAGCCTCACATTTTATTATCTTGGAATCTCCAGCATCTGCAGTTCCCATTATCTCAGACACTTGTGTGTATTTATTTTGTCATTTGTTCCTGGGATATAGTATGGGTAAAGATGTTTTGGAAGAAGCCTGATGAAGGTTTATCAAACTTATTAACTGAAACGGGCAGGTGGTCTTATGAGGAAAGGTGGGGCCGGCTGGACTTGTATCCAGTAGAGTTTAGAAGAATAGGCCTAACTTCAATGAAACATGCATGATGCTGAGGGATTGGAAAGGCTGGATGTGGAAAAGCTGATTCCTCTCACAGGACATTGGGGAAACAGAGCGGAGGCTTGGGGACCGCTTTGCAGAACACCTCCGCTCAGTTCGCAATAAACAACTGCACCTCCCAGTCGCAAACCAATTCAACTCCCCCTCCCATTCCTGAGACGGCATGTCCATCATGGGCCTCCTGTAGTGCCACAATGATGCCACCCGAAGGTTGCAGGAACAGCAACTCATATTCCGCTTGGCAACCATGCAGCCCAATGGTATCAATGTGGACTTCACCAGCTTCAAAATCTCCCCTTCCCCCACTGTATCCCAAAACCAGCCCAGTTCAGCCCCTCCCCCCACTGCATCACACAACCAGCCCAGCTCGTCCCCGCCCCCCATTGCATCCCAAAACCAGCCCAGCCTCTCACTGCTTCCCTAACCTGTTCTTCTTCTCACCCGTCCCTTACTCCCACCTCAAGCCTCACCTCCATTTCCCACCTACCACCTCATCCCACCTCCTTGACCTGTCCATCTTCCCCGGACTGACCAATCCCCTCCCTACCTCCCCACCTATACCCTCTCCTCTCCACCTATCTTGTTTTCTCTCCATCTTCGGTCCGCCTCCCCCTCTCTCCCTATTTATTCCAGTTCCCTCTCCCCATTCCCCTCTCTGATGAAGGGTCTAGGCCCGAAACGTCAGCTTTTGTGCTCCTGAGATGCTGCTCGGCCTGCTGTGCTCATCCAGCTTCACACTTTATTATCTTGGATTCTCCAGCATCTGCAGTTCCCATTATCTCCTCTCACAGGACGATCATTTTCCAGGATCTCTGTTTAAAAATCAGGAAAAATCCATCTAAAGCAGAGGTTAGGCAATCTTTTCCCCCCTCTCAGCGGGTTAAGTTTTTGGAATGCTCTTCCTAAAAAGGGTATGAAAACAGACTCCTTGAAGATTTTATCAGAGATAATGGGAACTGCAGATGCTGGAGAATCCATGATAACAAAGTGTGGAGCTGGATGAACACAGCAGGCCCAGCAGCATCTCAGGAGCACAAAAGCTGACGTTTCGGGCCTGGACCCTTCATCAGAGAGGGGGATGGGGAGAGGGAACTGGAATAAATAGGGAGAGAGGGGGAGGCGGACCGAAGATGGAGAGAAAACAAGATAGGTAGAGAGGAGAGTATAGGTGAGAAGGTAGGGAGGGGATAGGTCAGTCCAGGGAAGATGGACAGGTCAAGGAGGCGGGATGAGGTGGTAGGTAGGAAATGGAGGTGCAGCTTGAGGTGGGAGTAAGGGATGGTTGAGAGGAAGAACAGGTTAGGGAAGCAGTGAGAGGCTGGGCTGGTTTTGGGATGCAGTGGGGGGAGGGGATGAGCTGGGCTGGTTGTGTGATGCAGTGGGCATAAGAGGGGAAGAACTGGGCTGGTTTTGGGATGCGGTGGGGGAAGGGGAGATTTTGAAGCTGGTGAAGTCCACATCGATGCCATTGGGCTGCAGGGTTCCCAAGTGGAATATGAGTTGCTGTTCCTGCAACCTTGGGGGGGCATCATTGTGGCACTGCAGGAGGCCCATGATGGACATGCCGTCTAAGGAATGGGAGGGGGAGTTGAAATGGTTCACGACTGGGAGGTGCAGTTGTTTGTTGCGAACCGAGCGGAGGTGTTCTGCAAAGCGGTCCCCAAGCCTCCGCTTGGTTTCCCCAATGTAGAGGAAGCCACACCGGGTGCAATGGATACAATATACCACATTGGCAGATGTGCAGGTGAACATCTGCTTGATGTAGAAGGTCATCTTGGAGCTTGGGATGGGGGTGAGGGAGGAGGAATGGGGGCAAGTGTAGCACTTCCTGCGGTTGCAGGGGAAGGTGCCGGGTGTGGTGGGGTTGGAGGGGAGTGTGGAGCGGACAAGGGAGTCACGGAGAGAGTGGTCTCTCCGGAAGCAGAGCTTGGGTGGTGGGGTCGGATTGTAGATGGCGGAGGTGTCGGAGGATGATACGTTGTATCCGGAGGTTGGTGGGGTGGTATGTAAGAACAAGGGGGATCCTCTGGGGGCGGTTGTGGCAGGGGCGGGGTGTGAGGGATGTGTTGCGGGAAATGCGGGAGATGCGGTCAAGGGCGTTCTCAACTACTGCGGGGAAAATTTGCGGTCCTTGAAGAACGTGGACATCTGGGATGTGCGGGAGTGGAATGCCTCATCCTGGGAGCAGATGCGGTGGAGGCGGAGGAATTGGGAATAGGGGATGGAATTTTTGCAGGAGGGTGGGTGGGAGGAGATGTATTTTAGGTAGCTGTGGGAGTCAGTGGGCTTGAAATGGACATCAGTGTCTAGCTGGTTACCTGAGATGGAGACTGATGTCCAGGAAGATGAGGGATGTGTTGGAGATGGCCCTTCCCCCAATGCATCCCAAAACCAGCCCAGTTCTTCCCCTCCTCCCCTCACTGCATCACAAAACCAGCCCAGCTCGTCCCCTCCCCCCACTGCATCCCAAAACCAGCCCAGCCTCTCACTGCTTCCCTAACCTGTTCTTCTTCTCACCCATCCCTTACTCCACCTCAAGCTGCACCTCCATTTCCCACCTATCACCTCATCCTGCCTCCTTGGCCTGTCCATCTTCCCTGGACTGACCTATCCCCTCCCCACCTCCCCACCTATACTCTCCTCTCCACCTATCTTGTTTTCTCTCCATCTTCGGTCCGCCACCCCCTCTCTCCCTATTTATTCCAGTTCCCTCTCCCCATCCCCCTCTCTGATGAAGGGTCTAGGCCCGAAACGTCAGCTTTTGTGCTCCTGAGATGCTGCTTGGCCTGCTGTGTTCATCCAGCTCCAAAATTTGTTATCTCTGAAGATTTTTTAAGGTGGAGACAGAAATATTTGTGTCAAGCAAATGGGTAAAAGGTTATCTGCATTTGGTGGAAATGTGGAATTATCATAACTTTATTGCATGACAGATCACACTCAAAAGGGGCTGAACAGCCTAGTGCCCACTCTCAGATACCTCCTCCTACCTTTCCCTGGATCATGACCCCACCATGACACATCAGGCCATTGTATCCACTGTGGTTACTGATCTCAGTTCATCCGGTGATCTCCCCACTCCACTTACAAGCTAACAGTCTAGGCCCGAAACATCAACTTTTCTGCTCCTAAGATACTGCTTGCCCTGCTGTGTTCATCCAGCTCTACACCTTGTTATCTCGGATTTTCCAGCATCTGCAGCTCCTATTATGTCTGAGCCTAATCCTGGGTATCACTGGCTAGTCCAATCCCTATTGCCCATCTCTAATTGCCCTGGGGGAGGTGGTGGTGAGCTGCTTTCTTGATGGCAAGGACACTCACAATATACCAGAAATGTTCTCCAGACATTTCAAACTGCTTCACAGCAGATAGCGATTTTTATTGGAAATACGAGCACTGCCAAAGTAGAAGAGACATGCCAACCCATTAGATCACAGCAAGCTCTCACAAGCAGCAAGAAGAAAATGCAGACTGACATTGCTACAACTGCATCAGTGAAATGACAGCACTCAAATCTTCGAAAAGAATACTCATCCTTCGACCACCTCATACAGATGTCAAAACCACTCTAAGAGAAGAAGAGTCATTGGACACAAAATGTTAACTACATTTCTCTCTCCACAAATGACCCTAAGACCTTAAGCTGTAGGGACAGAAATAGGCCATTTGGCCCATCGAGTCTGCTCTGCCAATCAAGAGTTCATGGCTGACCCAATAATCCTCAACTCAACTTTCCTGCCTTTTCCCCAAACTCCTTATTCCCTTACTGATCAAAAATCTGTCTGTCAGCCTCGAATATACTTCATGACACAGTTCGATAGCCCTCTCCAGTAAAGAATTTCTCAGATTCACAACCCTCTGAGAGAAGAAATTGCCCCTCATGTCTGCCTTAAATATTTGACCCCCTTATTCTGAGACGATGCCTGCTTGTTCCAGACTCTCCCACAAGAGAAACAACCTCTCCACATCTATCCTGTCAGGTTCCCCAATAATTGTGCCAGACCTGCTGAGTTTCCCATAGCACTTTTTTTTGTGTTATAGCCATTTAAAGAATTTCTCAATTCTTTTTTAAACTGCTGTGCAAAACACTCAATCAAAGTATTTGCCATACTTGAAAACTAGCTAACCATTATCAACAGATGACGCAATAAAAAAACTGCATAGTGATTCACTTGCAAATTTCAGAGACTGTTACAATTTAGGGAAGAATGTACCACTGATAAGAGGATTGCACAAACAAAAATAAGGCCAGTAACTTGTGCTTTGGAGATGTTTATTTGAGGAATTAATATTACTCAGGACACAAAGAAAGAGTCCTCTTTTCCTCAGAAATTGTCCAAGGTTTTATACGTCCTGCTTGAAGGAGCTCAATCAGAATGAAGGTACCATTATCCATATAACTCTTGCTTAGTACTATGTTCGATATGAGCCTAAACTAATATGCATCTCAGGGATGGAGAAAGGTATAGAATTTCGGATTATGGAAGATTACGTGGCCACTCAGCCCATGTAATCCATGCCGTTTATACTCCACCCCAACCTCCTCCTAAGCTTCCTTATCAAACTTGATCAACACATTCTGCGACTATCTTCTCCTTCATATCCCTGTCTAACGTTTCCTGAAATAAATCAACAAGATCTACATCACTTATTCCTTGTGGTAGTGAATTCTTGCCACCTTTTGGATGCTTCTGACTTGCAGATTTGATTTCTTGATGACTATCTGATATCGCTGGTCTCCTGAGGATCAAAATTGTCAAAAAGAAAGTTTCTGCTTAAGGACATCTCTTTTCCCATTCCTTTACTGAAGACAGTGGATCACCTTATTGGAAGCTTGTATTTGACAATGTGGGCAATCTTTAAGTATGCATTAAATCAATAAGTGCCGACAGCTTGGGGGCAGCATGGTGGCTCAATGGTTAGCACTGTTGCTTCACAGCATTGGGGACTAGGGTTCAATTCCAGCTTTGGGCGACTATTTGTGTGGAGTTGCAAATTTTCCCTGTGGCAATGGTGACTCAGTGGTTAGCACTGCTGCCTCACTGTGGAATTGAAGGGTGGAATTGAATGCAGGCCCCTAGCATAGTGTGGCAGCAGTGCCAACCACTGACCCACCACACCACACCGAATTGGAGCTAAAATCAGATCAGCCATGATCGTATCGAATGGCAGAGGAGGTTTGCGGGGCCAAGTGACTTCCTCTTGTTTCTTACTCATATGTCACATCCCAGCTGATCATTCCCAAGGCATTTCAGGTAAATCCCCCCTCCTCTCTTGCCTCTATCCTTCCTAAAGTATCTAAAACCCGGAACAATGAGCTGCCAGTCCTGTCCTTCCCCCAGCCAGGTTTCCATAATAGCTATGATGTCCCAGTCCGATGTTCCTATATATGCCATGAGTTCGTCAGCCTCACCTGTAGAACCCCTTGCATCGAAGTAAATGCAGTTGAATTCTTCAAAGTTACCTCATTCTCTAGCTTGCTGTTGTCTGCCTTTTCTAATTAATTTGATCTTTTCTGATTCAGAACCATCCTCATCTGTTTTTCCATTTTTACTGCTACTTAAGAACCACCCCACTCCCCTCTACTTGTTTTAAGGCTCCTGAAATAGAACTTGCAAATCTCCCCACCAGGATATTGGTCACTTTCCAGTTGAGGTGAAACTCATCCCTTTTGAACAGGTCTTTTCTGCTCCAAAAGTAATCCTAATGATCCAAAAATCTGAATCCATACATATTGCACCATCTCTTCGATCATTGATTTATTTGCTCTATCTTTCCATCTCAAACATTTTTAGGGTGTCCGAGACAGCAAGTGTGTTTGGAAGACAGCACCAGGCATTCAAAATCATCATATTTGGAGCATGTCAAACGCATTGTACTCATTCATAATGAAAGATTTCATCCTGGTTCCACCCCTCACCCCTCCTCCACCAGCCCACAACTTCCCACCCCCATCCGACACCCCAGCCCTACCCCCTTTCCTTTCAATAATGTGCTTGTTGAAGTCATGTCTGGACAGGACATGCATGCAAAAGTGAATTCAAAACAGCTTTGTCATTCCAAAGATTTTGTGCTGGGTCTCCAGAGACCACACGTGCAGAATAAAAACTTTATACAAAGCCCTTTCCACATGTGCTTGGTCTCCAACTGTCTTCACGAGCTTTATTATGTAGATTTATCAAAGATTTATTTGTAAAGTGATAATGCGGACTAGAGTGAGTCTTGTTTCCACAGATATTGCCTCTCGAGTTCCAGCTGCTTAACTCCACTAAGCAAAGCGTGCCCTATAAAAACTTAATTATGATAATGTTGCTTGATAATAATTGAAAGCATTTTTGCCTCAGTCAGTAGCTAACCTACAGAGGCAATTTTCATACCTTTTAGTTTCCTCTTTTCAAAGGCTTTCTGAGATACATCAGCACATTCCACTTACACTTCATACCAACCACTAAGTAACGTTTTTTTTAATCTACCAGAGATGCAGTGATGCCTATCATGTTCTAATGTTGTTTAATGAGTGACAATAAATATATCACATCCATGTATTTCTGGAAGAGATGAATGCAGCTCATTATTCTACAAGGGTTTATTGGTCATTTCACTGCCCACTGATTCATTAGCTGAAATGTATGAAAGCCAGAAACAGCAATCACCAAGAGTGGGAAGACACTTAAAGGACTTCAACTGCAACTGAAAGTGCTGGGCAGACCTTTTCTCAACTACAACTTGGATTTATGTGGCACCGCTAGCACTAATCTCCTTCACAGGAACATGGCAAACAGGGACAGAGTTGGCCAGAACCCCATCTTGAGAATGAGATAACACACCAAGGTTGCATAGTGCCTAGAACATTTGTCAAGGAGAAAGGTGGAATTGATGTCCAAGGAAAAAAAACCTTGTAGTTGGGACTGGAAACAAGCCTTCACTTTCCTGCTATTACATTGAAGCTACTTTTCTGCCCATTCAGTATTGGATGTTGGACACACAGTCTGGCAATTCAGACACAGGCAAGTGAATCGAGGTAAAGCCAAGCTGGTCATTGTCACTGTCTGTGTAGAACTGATGTCATGTTCTTGGGCAGTGTCACCAAAGGGCAGTAGCTGGAAATAAGAGAAAACCCAGGGGATCCTGAGTTAAGGGTGGGGGAGCGAGGAGAGAACATGATTGCAAATGATTCCCTATTTCCTAACAATGTATTACAAAACACTACAATCTTCATTGCTGCATCACTTATCAGTGAGGTTACCATGAATACATCTGTTGCACAGTTCATCTGGCACTATTCTTCCCCAAATAAAATCTTTCAAATTTTTATCTTCCGTCAGTCAGATTGTTAGAGTCATGTTGCCTGTGGCTCAGTGGTTAGCACATGCATCTCTGAGTTAGAACGTTGTAAGATAAGCCTCACTTTAGGATCCTGAACAGAAAAACATTTCAGTGTGGGACTGAGAGAATGCTGCACAGTTAGAGATACCGTCTTGTGGATGAGTTGCTGCAAATATGCTCCCATCAATCTCTCAGTGGTTATGAGAGATCGCACAGCACTGTTTCAAAACTCAGAAGAGTTATCCCTGGTATCCTGGCTAGATATACCCATTCATCAGATAACATTATAGAGCAAAACCAAATTAGGTTATTATAACATTGTTGTCTGAGTGAACCTACTGTGCACACATTGATTGCTACATTTGGTACACAGGCATTACAAGCATTTTATTGTAAAAATCATACATTGAAAAAATCCCATTGTAAGTTTTATGAAACATGCTTAAACTTGGATGAAAGTGCTGCTAACTTTAACCCTGCTTGATTCCAGAATTAACATAAAGAGTATTCATTTGACCAGTATAACACCGAAATCTCTGCTGTTACGGTGAGAGCTTTTATTATTCATTCATAGCATGTGGATGCTATTGCCAATCCCTAATTGCCCCAGAGAAGGTGGTGAGCTGCCTTCTAAAAACGCTGCATTCATTGTGTACACAGACCCCTACATTGCTGTTAGGTAGGGGTGTTTTCCAGGGTTTTGACCCAGCGACACTGAAAGAATGGTGACATATTTCTAAGTCAGGGTAGTGAGTGGCTTGGTGGAGAACATGCAGGTAGTGGTGTTTCCATCTGTCTGCTGCCCTTTTCCTTCTAGATGGTGGTGGTCATAGTTTTGGAAGGTGCCGTTAAGGAGGGGTTGGGGACTATTTGCAGTGCATTTTGTTGAGTACACACCACTGCCTGTGTAAATTGATGGAAAAGGAAATGAATATTGAGGGTAATGGTTGGGATGATAATCAAGTGGGTTGCTTTGTCCCATATCAAACCTCTTGAGTGTTATTGGAGCTGCACTCATTCAGGCAAGTGGATAATATTCCAACACACTGTTGATTTGTGCCTTGCAGATGATGGACAGGCACTGGGGAGACAGGAATTGAGTTGATTCCTGCAGAATTCCTAGCCTCTGACCTGATTGTAGTTACAGTATTTATGTCCAGCTCAGTTTCTGCTCAATGGTAACCCCCAGAATGTTGATAGTGGAGAATTCAGTGCCGGTAATGTCCTTGAACAACATGGGATGATGGCTGAATTCTCTTTTGTTGGAGATAATCATTGCCTGGCACTTGTATAGGGCAAATGATATTTGCCATTTTGTTTGCCAAGTCTGGATGTTGCCGAGTTTATGCTACTTTTGGACAAGAACTGCCTCAGTATCTGAGGAGTGATGCATGGTGTTGAACATTGTGCAATCCTTGGCAAACATCCCCACTTCTGACCGTACAATGGAGATAAGGTCATTGATGAAGCAAATGAAGGTGAATGGGCACAACCTTGAGGAACTCCTACCTAGATGCTCTGGAACTGAGGTGATTGATCTCTAACAACCTCAGCCATCTTCCTATAGGCTAGCAGGATGCTTTCCACCAATTCCCACTGACTCCAGAGTTGCCGGGAGCATCACTGACATTTCACCTCTGGTGTGCAGCACTTTCATCCATATTTGGCTCAAAGCTGAAACAGAGTCTGGTGTCAAATAGCCTTGGCAAAATCCAAACTGATGAAGCATGTATTCCCTTTTGAATGCCTCTTAAATGCACTGTCAATGACCATTCCATCATTTTGTTGATAATTGAATGTCAACTGATAGGATGGCAGTTGGTTGGGTTGCATTCTTCCTGTTTTGTTCACAGGGCATAACTGAGTAATTTTCTACGATAGTGGGTAAATGCTAGTGCAGCGGCTATACTGGAGCTGCTTGGATACGGGCTCAGCTAGTTCTGGATCACAAATTATTAGTACTATTGCCAGCATGATGTCAGGGCCCATAGCCTTTGCCATATCCAGTGGGTCCCACCATTTCTTGGTATCACATGGAGTGAATTGAATTGACTGAAGAATGGAATCTGTGATACAAGAGAACTCAAGAGGTGATGGAACATGAATGATTTGATATGAACAATGAGGAAAGGATTTCTAAAAAAAAATATTCATTCATGGGATGAAGGCATCACAGACTAGACCAATATTACCCACCCCTAATTGCCCAGAGGGTAGTTAAGAGTCAATCACATTGCTGGGGATCTGGAGTCACATGTAGGCCAGACCAAGTAAGGATTGCAAGCCAAGGATTGCACAATGTTCAACACCATGCATCACTCCTCAGATACTGAGGCAGTTTTTTTTTCGCATCAACTTCTCACTGTTCCCTGCTTTTACAAAGGCACAGATTATTTTTACCTGAGTTTCCTTCCCTAAAGGGCATTGGTGAACCTGGTGAGCTTTTTCCTCCCCCCAAGCAATGGCTTCATGATCATTGCTAGATTCTTAATTCCCGATTTTATTTTTGATTGGATTCAAGCTCTACCATGGTGGGGTTTGATCCCAGGCCCCAGAACATTAACTGGTTCTCTGGATTAACAGTCCAAACAGAACACCACTAGGCCACCTTCTAGCTCTGATTACCACTCCTGATGGGTAGTCTGATTTTTCTGATGGGCCTCACATGATGAAAGAATAAGGGGTAGTGGGAAGTGCAGATGCTGGAGAATCTGAGATAACAAGGTGTAGAGCTGGATGAGCACAGCAGGCCAAGCAGCATCAGAGGAGCAGGAAAGCTGATGTTTTGGTGAAGAAGGATCCAGGCCTTTCCTGGTCCTCTGATGCTGTTTGGTCTGCTGTGTGCATCCAGCTCTACACCTTGTTATCTCATGAAAGGATAAGGGTTGTTTTTGATGTCACTTGGTCAGCTCCAAGACCACCAGTGGTAATCAGCTCCATTCTAAATTTATCTAAATTAAGAATGACACTAGTAGCTATTGTGTCTATGAGGTGTTTGCATCTCACACTAATGTTTGGTAAGTTTTAATTTCGCACATTGGAATATAATGTTCCTCAAGATGAATATAAGTATCATTCATCTCTGAGGGGTTTTTTTTTCGCATCAACTTCTCACTGTTCCCTGCTTTTACAAAGGCACAGATTATTTTTACCTGGGTTATATTCTTTAAATACATGGTCAAGCTATAGTATTAATGAGTGAGATTAGCACTGAGAGAACACTGATAAGATTACTTGAATTCAATGGGCAACTAGTTGTAAAATCAGTATTCTCCCTGATCCTATGGTTTTCTGCCTAATAGGTTAGGCTTAGATTTTGAATGGATAGAGCCTTCATTTTTCAATTAGACAGCCATTCACTCTCTTAATTATTCACTCTCTTCACCAATAGCTCATAGTGGTGGGAGTATGTACCATCAACAGAATGCAATGCACCAATTCACCAAGGTCTTACAAAATCAACTTCCTGATCTGTGATGTCTGCCACCAAGAAGATTAAAAGCAACAGTCACTTAGGAACAACTCCTCCAAGTCACAAACCATTCTGACTTAGAGCTACAGTATCAGAGCATTGGATCGCCAATTTAAGACTGAGATAAGGAGCTTCTTCTCTTAAAGGGTTGTGAGTCTTTGGAACTCCTCGCCAGAGGGAGCTGAGGGGCACAGTCCATTTAAGGCTAGGATATATTCTTGATCAATCGGGGAATCAGTGGTTATGGGGAAAGGGCAGGGAAGCAGACGTGGAGAATATCAGATCAGCCATGATTCTGTTGAATGGCAGAGCAGTCTTGAGGGGCGGTACGGCCTACAGATGTTCATATTTCTTATGGTCTCATTATAGCCTTAAATATCACATTGTCATTGGGTCAAAATCTCAGAACTCCCATTGAACTGCACTATGGGTATATCAACCCTATATGCGCGCAGCAGTTTAAAAGTATGTCTCATCATCACCTACTCCAGGTCAGTTATGGTTTGACAATGTGCGCACAAATGTCCTGTGGATGAATAAATAAAAAATCTGAATGTTATCTAGATATTCAAACACAAAACATGTTCACCTACAAAATCTGCAAACATGGGCACACAGAACTACCCTCTGACTAAAGGCAAAGTTGCCATAGTCTTACCAGACCATAGAGACACAGATAGCTAGTGTTAGTTTAATCCAAGGGGCACCATACCTCAGGTGAGGGTAAGAAGGAGAGCCATTCGTAGTAACTTCAGCCTACTTGGGAATTGAATCCATACAGCTGGCACTAATCTGTATTGCAAAGAGCCGCCTAAGCAACTGAGTTAAACCAATCTCCAAAACTGTTTGTGTTCTGATTGATAACAAAGTGTGAAGCTGGATGAACACAGCAGGCCAAGCAGCATCTTGGGAGCACAAAACCTGACATTTCGGGCCTAGACCCTTCATCAGAAAAAGGTATTCTGGTTGAAATGTGTTGCTCATCACAACCCAAGGATCATCCTTCTGATCTATGGGCTGGGAGTACTCAGTGAAACGTTTCACTGAGTTATCAATCATTTAAATACCAGTTATTCTGCATAGATAGTTAACCACTTTTTTTGTTTTAAATTGCTTTTCTTTTCAAGATACACTTAAACACTGAGCGCAAACAAATTCTGCACATTTTTACATTAAGAACTAATATCTAGGTCTGGGAAAAATGGTTCTTCACCACCCCAGGCGAGATCAGCCAGGATACTGGACCACTGCCAAATCTTAGCATTTTCATGCTTGATTCAGCCTCCCCGTGGTCGGGGAACTTTTCATATTCTTACTTCCTAATAAAATATTTGCATTCTGTTTCATGTATTTTAAATACAAAGCAATCAAGGGAGGTCAACTAAAAAAATCATCTTCAGGGGATAACTTACGCTCTGTGCGCTTTGTGCAGCAGAATGGTAAAAATGTTCTTTAAAGAGGGATTTACAAAGTCGATACACCCACTACGTTGCAGAAACCATTTCCCTAATGGCCCCATTCTATTGGTGCCAAGATCATACTGGGAACACATCTCAGTAGTTGAACTGGAATTATTTTGCCTGGATTCATCATTCCTTAATCAGAAAAATCAAAGCTCCCTGTAAGCAATAGACACAGGCTCACAACTGCGTCAGCAGCCTTCAATACACCAAAAATAGCACTTTGTGACCATGATATGAAGAACTTCAACTCTCCAATGAACTGAACATGATATTCATTTTATCTTGCGCAATATTACCGTTAGCAAATTTAGATTATGTTTAGATTACTCATCAAACTACACTGAAACAAAACTTCATGATCATCATAAATAAATGGTTTCGAGATTTTTTTTTACATTACTCTTTTACTGGATGTGGGCATCACAGTCAAGGCCAAAATTAGTTGCATATCACTAATTACCCCTGAACTGAGTGATTTACAAGACTCTCTAAAAGATATGCTGCAGAAATTCATCCAAAATCCTCAGGTACCACCTTCCAAACCCCAGCTGCAACCAGATAGGAAGAGAAGGGCAGCATATACTTGGGCAGCACTATCCCCTGCAAGTTCCCTTCCAAGTCACTCACCATCTTGACTTGGGAATATATTATTGTTCCTTTAGAGTCGCTGGGTCAAAATCTTGGAACGCCCTTCCTAAAAACATTGTGGGATTACCAACAGCGCATGGTTCAAGAAGATAGCTCACTACTACCTTCTCCAGGGCAATTAGGGACAGGGAATAAATGCTGGCCCAGTCACAGATGCTTGTATCCCGTGAATGAATGTAAAAAATCAGTGTGGATGGACATCTTCACCACAGGGGCAGCAGTGGTTCACAGACGATGGCTCACCCCCATCTTCTCAAGGGTGCCTAAAAATGAACAATAAATGTTGGCCTTGCCACAAGCCACCACTCTCAAGGATAAATAACAAGAAAGAATATACTTGGCCTTAACCTGCTTGTCCTTGCGGTGGGGAAATCAGTCAGCACCCTTGCACTGTACTTTGAATATTGGATGAAGATAGACTTGGAACTCAGCGAGGCTGCTCTAACCGTATCCCAAAACCAACCCAGCTTGTCCCCGCCTCCCTAATCTGTCCTTCCTCCTTCCTATCCCCTCCTCCTACCTCAAGGCCCACACCCATCTCCAACCTACTAGCCTCATCCCGCCCCCTTGACCTGTCCATCCTCCCTGGAGTGACCCATCCCCTCCGTAACTCCCCGCCTACACTCACCTTTACTGTCTCCACTCCCACCTCTTTGACCTGTCTGTCTCCTCCCCACCTACCTTCTCCTTTATCCATCTTCTATCCACTTCCCCCTCTCTCCCTATTTATTTCAGAATCCCCTTCCCCTCCCCCATTTCTGAAGAAGCGTCTAGGCCCGAAACGTCAGCTTTCTTGCTCCTCTGATTTTTGTTGGCCTGCTGTGTTCATCCAGCTCTACACCTTGTTATCTCAGATTCACCAGCATCTGCATTTCCTACTATCTCTGCTCTGTACTGTTAATTGGCTGTCTGAACTCTGAAATGCCAGAAGGATGCTGGCACCCGTACAACAACTGAAAATAGGTGTCTTCAGGAAGGCAGAGGGAGCGAAAGAAATCTGAGACATCTGAATCTGGGTCACGGGCATAAAGGAAATTTGAGCCATTGTATCCACACCTGTTTTGATGACTGTGGAATTGGAACCCAACCATGTGTCTATCATCACCATGAATGTAGGCTTAGAACCTGTGAAAAGATGTATGATAACTTTTTTATTTTTGCTGTCACAATTTAATCATTATAGGGTTGGACAGGGGACTAATTGGAAAACATTCAGTCCAGAGAGTGGCAGGTTCTGGAAATTGCTGTGTGAATGGATAATAAAGGCAGAAGCCCTCATCATATAAAAACCAAAAGAACTGCGGATGGTGTAAATCAGGAACAAAAACAAAGTTGTTGGAAAAGCTCAGCAGGTCTGACAGCATCTGTGAAGGAGAAAACAGAATTAACAACACGGGTCTGGTAACCATCCCTCAAAACAGTTCTGGAGAAGTGTCACCAGACCCAAAATGTTAACTCTGTTTTCTCCTTCACAGATATTGCCAGGCCTGCTGACTGTCTCCAGAAATTTTGTTTCTGTTCCTTTTCTCATGCATCCCCTCTTGTGCTGAGAGGATTGACTCCTCTAAAAAGTGCCCAGCCCATCTCAGCTTACCTCCCTGAAGTGACCATTATCCCTGTTAGCCAAGTGTACTCGCAGCAATGGCCATTGGACTGTGGCTACAAAGGGAACCTCCCAAGTTCTGGAATGATAATGCCATTTACAGATCCTACCCCACCACATCCTACCCACATTCCCTGCCTGTACCTACACGCAGAGGTGCCAATGATTCAGAGATTAAACATTGACTTTTCTGGGGCTTTCGCCACAGGCACTGAGCAACTTCTCAATACTGTTTTAGTTTATTCTGGAAGAAGATTCATTTCCAGTCTCTACTCCTCCTGCCACTCACCAGCCCTGCTTTACTTCTCTGGCAGAGGCAAATCTGTGGGATTCTTTACTGCAGAGGGCCAGGTGGTTAATTTATATTCCAGGCTGAGATGGACAGATTTCTAGTCATTAAAGGAATGAAGGATGAAGGGAGAAAGTAAGAAAGCAGAGTTGAGGATTATCATATCAGCCATTAGATAATTGAATAGCAGAGTAGACTTGATGGATTCAACAGCCTACTTCTGTTCCCAAATCTTGTGGACTCCCATGCCTGCTTGGTTCAGCTGTTACTTGAATAAACTTGCTGAGCCATTCATGGTGACACTTCCTCAGTCAGTGGTTTATTTGTAATTGGTTCCCAGCCATTTGGTTTCGTTGTTTGTTGTTGCTCCTGCTAATTGACATAACTGGTGTCAAGAAATGTATATTATTTAATACCACTTTTTGATTTACTGGTCATTGGACAGTAAAGGGGACAAACCAGAAATAGCAGCATAAAAGTAAAAATAAAACAAAGAACCGTGGATTTTGAAGATCTGAAACAAAAAGCAGGAATTGCTGGAGAAACTCAGCCAATCTGGCAGCTTCTGTGGAGAGTAAAGAGAGTTAATTGGGCTCCAGAGTTAACAGAGCTGCTCTCTGGTCCTGAAGAAGGGTCCCTGGACTGAAAAGATAATTTTGTTCCTCCATCTGCAGATGCTACTCGGTCTACCGAGTTTTCCAGCAATTTCTGATTCTGCAAGACTAGAACCTGACGCTTGTTCATTTTATTTTGGTGGGATCTTGCTGTGTACAATCTGGTAGCCGTGTGTCCCACTCCACAAAGTGTTGACACCAGTTGAAAAATACAACATCGGCTGTCAAGCGCTTTAGGCCATCCTGAAAAGGTGTTATACAAATGCAAATCTTTGGGTTACACAAGGAATGGTTTTGAAGCTGCGAAGACAATGACTTGGGTCACCATCACACTCATATTCCAGAACGGGGCAGAGCAAAATTGGTGAGAAAAAAGCCATTCCTTAGACTGAATACACTACAAAAATAGTCATTGCTTCATCTGAGTGCTGGAAACATGCTTAACAAGTGAGGTGCCATACAATCTTGCAAACTGTCAAAAGCACTTCCAGCTGAAAATAGAGATAACAAAGTGTGAAGCTGGATGAACACAGCAGGCCAAGCAGCATCTCAGAAGCACAAAATCTGACGTTTCAGGCCTAGACCCTTCATCAAAGGTGCTCCTGAGATGCTGCTTGGCCTGCTGTGTTCATCCAGCGCCACACTTTGTTATCTTGGAGTCTCCAGCATCTGCAGTTCCCATTATCTCCAGCTGAAAGCGGCCTGGCCCATTTCACTCCATCAGCCGTGACCCAATTTGTTCATGAGTTTTCCACCCTCCTGTGGAGCAATGACTCTCACACAGCTACATGGTCTCCAATGGGCTGGTGGTGAACTTCAAACATACACACACAGGGTCAGAAATCACCAGACACCAGCCCAACGGGTTTATTTGAAAACACCAGCTTTCGGAGTCTCACTCTTTCTTCAGGTGTTATTGAAAGTGGTAGCACCAGACACAGAATTTATAAGCAAAGGATCAAAGGGTCACACCACTGATGAGGATGTACTAAACAAACCTACGATGCTGTTATATCTTTAATCAGCTCGAAGGTTTTCATTGATTAATATTTATGTGTAAATCCCTGAATACCTTTGAAGTCATTGTCCTTAGAGAACAAAAGGTTTTATCAGTGTAAAGAAGAGGTGACATTTTAGTTCAGACAGTGCAAGTTAGGTGTGAGGCCTTGTTTAGAATTTGTTTGTGTTTTGGTTTCAAGTCAGACTGATTTTATTTCTAAAACACAAAATTATAAAACACCACATTGACAGACTGTCTATATATTGTGTGCTTTTTGAACAAAATAAAATGTATCTGCAAATACAAATTCATCCCATAGATTCACGTGTGTGTGTGTGTGTGTGTGTGTGTGTGTGTGTGTGTGTGTGTGTGTGTGTGTGTGTGTATGTGCGTGTGTGTGTGTGTGTGTGTGTGTGTTTATGAGAGTAGGACAGAGGAGAGAGAGAGAGTGTATGTGTGCGTTTGTGAGTGTGTGCATGAGCGTGTGTGCACTTGTGTGTGTGCACGTATGAGTGTGTGTGAGAGAAAGAATATGAGAGACGGGGGAGAGAGACTATATGTGTGTGCGCGCGTGTGTGTGTGTGTGTGTGTGTGTGTGTGCACGTGTGTGTGTGTGCGTGAGTGAGTGTGTGTGTGTGTGTGTGTGTGTGTGTGTGTGTGTGTGTGTGTGTGTGTGTGTGTGTGTGTGTGAATAACTGTTGTGTATATGGTGGGTGGTGTTCCCATGTGTGGGGGTGGTGTTCATGTCGATGATATGACATGTCTTGCAGAGGTTACCATGGCAGGGTTGTTCAATGTTGTGCGCTCGGTTGCCCTGAAAGATGGGTAGTTTGCTACGAACAGGGGTCTGTCTAAAGTTTGGCAGTTGTTTGAAAGTGAGAAGTGAAGGCATGGAAAAAATGTTGGTGAGGTTCTCATTATCATTGAAAATGTGTTGAAGGTTGTGAAGGGCATGGTTTAGTTTCTCCATTCTCAGGAAGGACTGGATGCCAAAGGGTACCCTATCGGACATATCCCGTATCTGCCTTCTGAGGAGGTCATTATGGTTTTTCACTGTCGCACATTAGAACGGTCGATCGATGAGTTGAGCTTCGTACCCTATTCCTACAATGGCGTCCTTCAAGACCTTCGAACCTGTGCATGAAAAAGTTGGCATATTGGGGAGCAAATCTGGTCCCCATGGCTGGTTCATGTGTTTGGATGAAGAACTGGCTGTCGAAGATGTTGTGGCCAAGGATGAAGTGTATGAATTGTAGGATGGTGTCTAGAAATTGGCAGATATAGGTCTTGAGTACTGAGGCTGTTACAGCAATACCATCATTGTGAAGGATTCTACTGTAGAGTGCTGAAACATCCATTGTGACAAGGAATGCTCCTGGTTCTTCTGATCCGTAGGTGCTGAGTTTCTATAAGAATTCTGTCATGTCACAACAGAAGCTGGGGGTAACCTGTACAATGGGATTTAAGATGCCCTCGACATAGTTAGAGTGGTCCCATTGCCTGACACGATGGGACATCCAGGTGTGTAGGCTTTGTGTATGGTTGGAAAGCATAAGAATGCCCCTATGTTGGAAGCACACAGTGTATGAGTGTGTAGGATACTCTGAAGGACTGGGTCAAAAGCCTTAACCAGTCTGTTCAGGAGACAGATGCGTTCTTTGGTCAATCCACGGGTAGTTGTCTGTAGTCTTCCTGGATGTTCAGCCGTCAATACACTTACTTGCAGTAGTCCATTCTCTTCTGTATGACCATGGCTCCTCCTCTGCCTTCTGGTTTGATGACAATGTTGCAATTGGTCTTGAGAGCACAGATGGTGTTGTGTTGTTCCTGGGTGATGTTTTGGACTGCCTAGAGAGTGTGGCTGATAAATCTGGCCTTCACATATTCCCTGACAGCTTAGCATACCTGTCAAGCCCTGGGCAGCAGCCTTCCAGAGGGGTCCAACTCAACTCCTCCACGTCCACTCCCCCACGGATCTCTCTGTCTACTGACCCGGTCCATTGTAACATTGGGCTCACTGCTGACATCTTGGAAGAATTCCTAGAGTCTCATTTGTCTGATGAATTCCTCTGCGTCGGCTGCGAGACCAATGGGGTCTATTTTGGCAGCGTGGGCAAGGTAGGCAGTTAATGCAGTGAGTTTGGTAAGATACAATAAGAAATCTCTCTCGGCCTCGCAGGGGAAAACCCTCCATCAAACTTGACACAGCTTGTACTTATCCAAAAGAACATAAGATTCAGCCCTAATTGTCAGTATGTCATTTGCTATGAGGGATACCACAACCTGTATCCATGAGTTGTCACCATACATACCCCTGTAAAAATCACCATAAGCAAAGAGAATCCCGGCTGGTCTTTCACTATTCCAACCTAAAGCTCATATGTTCACTAGTAGGCATTGCAATGCTGTCATATGGCTGAGATGGAGATGGGCCACTGAGCAAGCCTTAAGCCTCGCAGCCTGAAGGGCTCAGTAACTCAATGTCTAACCCAGCAGAGCAACTGGCAAAGCCAAACTCATCTCTTTAATGTCAATTTCTTAAGTGGAAACCAACTCTGCACCGCTTGCAGTGAGGATATTCTGCAAGTTTTGTTGCAACTGAGCACAATACAAGGCACTAAGTGGTGCATTAACATTGTAAAAAATATCTTTTGAAACCGCAACAAAGAATTTTAAAGGCATACAGAGCTACAACAAAGAGAAAATGTTTGAGTTCATTCAGTAAGCTTGTCAGGATTTGAATAGGAAACATTGCCAAACAGAAGCAGAGGCGATTATACTCTGTGCTCTTTTGTTTTACTCTTACAGTAGAAGAAACTCATTTAAGCACTCTTGACCATTAAAAAGCACATTACGTTCTGGTGGAAAGACACAAGTCTCAAATAGCAGGACCTATGTGTGAATCAACAGTTTCAACAAAAGAGACACACAGTGTCCATGGTTAGCGGGCATGTGGTTTGTTGCCTAGTTACTGACAGACTCAGCTCCAGTGTGTGTGCAAGATCAAAACGGAGGACATTGCTTTGTTTTCCTCCATGGGTTAGTTGTCACTTTGGCAGGCTGATTGAGCTCTACAGTTCAGCAGGGAGCTGGGAAAATAAAGTCTACAAGTGTTCTTTTTAAAATTGTCACTGAATTATAAGAGACTTGGCAATCCTTCCAATTGGAAGGAATCACCTGAGCTGGTGAACACTGAACCCGAATCCCTATCAGCGAGGCCCAAAGTTTATCATTTTACATTATAAGGACAAATAACAGATACACTCTCCATCCTGATCTACAGTGATCTTCCACAATTGTACAACAGCTCAGTTACATCTCAAAAGTGTCAGGTTTTGCAATATCTGCCTATCAATGATTTGATTGTTATTCATAAACTTCTGATGTCTTTTTCATTCAAAACAGTAACCTTTCCTCTGACATGTAATTGTGTTAGGTTGTAGAATAGCTGTCTGAAGTCTTTGTTGCCCTCAGTTCCTCATTTGCCCTTTTTCAGGTTCGAATGTCAGTTCCAAAATAGTGCCAGGAAGTGTAAGAACAATTGTGTATGCAAAATTACTTCAAACTGCGACTTGACTTTTCTGGTTTGCAATCATTTTTAATGTCCATTGGGTCATCAAAATAAAAGCCATCGCAGACAACCAGACAGCAATCAGACATGGCTATTAAAAAATGAAGCATTTCTATGACATCTTCCAGAAAGACCTCAATAATGAATTATAGGGAGCACCTGGATTGCAAATGCTTTCTATTCTCAAGTCCATCTGCAAGTCAATTTGTATGGAAGTCAGAACACAATACAGGACAAGATAAAATAGTCATTTATAATTACGAGGAGATATTTGTACATCAGAGCTTTAAAATTATTAATAATACACCCCAGTGTGAGAATGTGTTCATAAGTATGAGCATTCATAAGTTGGATGCTTGCAAATTGGTGACCCCTTGTACAGTAAAAGAACATGGACTTCTGGCCTGATAATGCTTCAACTTTAAAATTCTCATTAAAAAAAATCCCTCTGTGTTTAAAAAGACAATACAACACTGGAGAGGAGTAGACCATTCAGCCCATCAAGCCTGTTCCACTCTTCAATGAGGTCATGACTGATTTTATAATCCTCGAGAATCAAAGACCCCTCCCAACCCGTTATAGTCTCTTCGATCGAGCAGAAGGTACAAAAATTTGAAGGCAATTATAAATAGATTTAAAAACACCTCCTTCCTGGTTGTATCGGATGTTTGAACAGACCTCTCGTTTATTAGAGTTGATCTTTCTCTGCACCTTCTCTATAGCTGTAACACTATATTCTGTTCTCTTACCCTGATGTACATATGTAAGGTATGATTTGTCTGGTTAGCACGCAAAACAATACTTTCCACTGCATCTCAGTGCGCTTGACAACAATAAATCAAATGCAATCAAAATCAACTCCATTTTCCTGTCTGTTCCCCGTAACCCATGATTTCCTTCTGCTTAAAAATCTGTCTATTTTGGCATTCAATATACTTGCCAACCTCAGCAGAATTCCATTGATTCACAAGCCTCTCAGAGAAGAAATTCCGCCTCATTCCTCTCTTCCATGTGTGATCCTCTATATTGAGATAATGTCCTCTGGCACGTAACTCTCACACATGGGGTAACAATCTTTCTATATCTACCCTGTCAAGTCCTCTGAGGATCTTGCATGTTTCAATAAAGTCACTTCTCTCTCACGTCCCTCGTTATCTTTGTAATTGCCTTCACGTCTGTGACCTTCCAAGAGGAGGATAGATGTGGACTTGATGGGGCAAATGGCCTGCTTCCACACTGTAGGGATTCTACAATTCTATGATCTTTGCACTCTTCTATTTCTGAGCTCTAATGGTATCCCTGTTTTGCACTGTCCTGCCATTGGGGTCCATGTCTCCCACTGTCAAAGTTCTGCAAGTGGTTGAGTGAAAAAAGCTGGCCACAATAGTGGAAGAAACTCCTGTTCTTCTTCAAAAAGTATGATGAGATAATTAATATGCATGTGGTCCATCAGATCTGACAACCATGCAGCACTTGCTCAGCATTTCAAAAAGGGCAAAAAAAACAGGTTTGCATTTATATAGCATGATCTCAGGATAGATCAGAGTCTGATCTGGATAGATCAGAGTGAATACAAGCGTTTTCATAGCAGCAGAAAAAGGGTAGCATCTGAAATGTACATAGTAGGATCCCGCAACCAGAAGGCTGATAATGGCAACATAAATTTTCATAAGCATGGTTGGGTTGAAGGATAAATATTGGTCAAGACACCAAGGAGGATTCTTTTTCTCCTTTGTTGTACTCTTTAGAGTAATGTCAGCCAAGGTTAAAAGTTCCAGGTATGACTGCACAACTTTCCAAGATGCTATCAGTGGAGCTAAGCTGCCATTCTTGAAACTGTTGCACCTCATAATTGTTTATTTTATTTAGTATTGGTCATTTAGGGTTTGAGCAAAGAGCTGGGGGAGTCTTACTGCAGCTATGCAGAGCCTTTGTAAGACTGCACCTGAGATATTCTGTGCAGTTTTGATCTCCCTACCTAAGAATGGATATATTTTCCATTGAGGGAGCTCAGCAGGGATGCGTAGGCTGGCACCTGCGATGGCAGGATGGCCACATGAGGAGATGTTGGTTTGACAGGGCTTATATTCACTAGAATTTAAGAGGATCAGAGAGGATCTGATTGAAATGTATGAAATTCTAATAGAGCTAGACAGAATAGGAAGAATTAGAATTAAGTCTATTGCCATGTGTACTCAAATGAGAGCAGTGAAAATTGTACACTTGCGGCACTATCTTAGATACCAAGATCCCTACGTACAGTGTTTTCAGTTACAGTTCTTGGAAAAATATAGAAGTCAAAGAAGTCCAGCATTTCAGATTTTAGGAATAAATTATAGATTGGATCAAAAAGGTCAGAACAAACAGACTTCCAATCCAATACACACTGGCACCTCGCCTCCTGTCTGCACTGGGCCTGGATTTCAGGCTGCACCAGGTTTCACCTCAGAGTCCATGAGGCCAGGATATTGCTCTGGTATTACCTCAATTCCAGAAGTCCACATGAAGGCCTTGCCAGGCCAAGAAACCATGTACCACCCAAGGACTACCACGCTGGGCCAAAAGGTCACCATTCTGGGCTGGCAGACTGCCTACTTCAGGCCAAGAGACCACCATGCAGGGCCAGGAGGCTGCCACCCTGGGCTTGGGCTGAGGCCAGGAGTTCCGAGGCAGCAAGGTTGGAGGTTGGGAGTTCCAGTGCCATGAGGTTGGAGGCCACAAGTTCGGAGACTAGGAAGAGAGAAAATGAAGAAAATAAAGACAAAAGAGAAATAAAAAGAATAAAATAAAGAAAAGGAATGGACAGAGCAGACAAGTTCCAGCAGAACCATTCTACTTCGCCGCTACTTTGGAATCTTTGAACAAATTGGATGCAGGGTAGCGTTCCCTCTTTCTTTCCTGTCATATGAGCCTCTGAGTTCCATGTAGGCAAAGAGAGTTGTAACCAAAAGTCAAAAGTCAATTAGTGTGCCACGCTAACCTGCACGGTACCTTGGAGTAACTGTGGGTATACAGTTATGCAGCTTGGGGTGAACTTGATATAGGGAGGCCATTTCCCCCAGTTGGAGAATCTGGAACTGTGGACACATTCTTAGGATACAGAGTAGGTTGTTTAGGACTGAGATCTGGAAAATGTCTTTACTCAAAAGGTAGTAACCCTGTGGAATGTTCTACCACAGAAGTCTGTGGAGACCAATTCACTGAATATATTCAAGAGTGAGATAGACAAATTGTTATGTTTTGAAGGCATCAACGGGTATGGAGCGAAAGTGGGAATATAGCATTGGTATGGGGATCAGCATTGATCATATTGAGTAATGGAATAGGCTCAAAGGGTTTGCCTATGCTTGCTCCTAGTTTCCATGTTTCTCTTTGTATTTATCACTGGAGCAATTATATAATACATAATTACTGTTAAAGTTGCATCTGTTACTGTTAATATCCTTGTAATATAAAACCCATCTGTTAAATTTGCAATAACAAGGTGTAAAGCTGGATGAACACAGCAGGCCAAGCAGCATCAGAGGAACAGGAAGTCTGACGTTTCAGGTCTGGACCCTTCTTCAGAAAATTAAATCGGTTAAATCTGATACTTCTCCATCACTCGCCCAACTCTAACTGATTAATTGAATTAGCCTTTATTGCCACGTGGGTTTGAATGAGTGCAGTGAAAAAGTTGTGACATTGAAACATCCCCAGAACTTTGCATTTTTGCATTTCAAGGAGCCAGAAGCTTCTCCCAGATTCAAAACTCTCCGAGCTGCTCTCAGCCTGTCCACACCACTCCCACAGTGGGTCTCATTTGTTGGACTGAAGGATGGCAAACTTAACTAGGCCTGAACTACAGTCACAAGGCCCAATGATGAAATTCCTTTGGTCCTTAGGCATCTGCAGCCTTGTTACCATGGTGCTTGTGGCCAATTTATGACATTTACAAATTTAGACCCAAATGGTATCAGAAAACAGACTTTCTGAAGAAGTGTCAAAACCCGAAATGTCAGCTTTCGTGCTCCTATGACGCAACTTGGCCTGGGCTGTATTCATCCAGCTCTACCCCTAGTTATCTCAGATTCTCCAGCATCTGCAGTTCCTGCTATCTCAGAAAACAGATTTCACCTGATGAAGGAGCAGCACTCCGAAAGCTTGTTATTTCAAATAAGCCTGTTGAACTATTAGCTGGTGTTGTGTGGCTTCTGATTTCTGAAAACTGAGACAAACAAGGATTCATGAAGAAAAATGATATTAACGTAGCAGAGAAATAGCCTGTTATTAATTGTGGAGAAAATTGCATATTCAGTATACATGATCAAGCAGCTGCATAATAATAAGTTGATGATTATAATATTAATGAATAACAATAGCTTCATTATAATGTAACATTTTAATGAAATCTTTTGCAATGTGTTGTTAATGAAGAATTGATTGATTGTACTAGAGATAGATCAGTACAGTTTACTTTTATATTGTAATATAAACCACTATATTGTTATCCAGTGGTTAGAATGGTATTGCATTACACATTGATTACTTTGTAATGAGTTTATTTATAAACCTATAGTACTTTAGTACTTAAAATAAATCATATTTTGTTTTAGCAGTGCTATTGGGAATTTTTAAAATGTATATTAGAACCCCATCAAAGCCTCATTTGACAAAGGCTGGTCATAACTGTTTCAAACAGTTTTCTGATTTGGTGTTATGTTGGTAGGTGTCAAATAATATCATATAGCCAGCAACAATTGGTCTCAAGTACTCAGAGTCAGGAAGGCAAACTCAGTTAGTGTTTCCTCCTGTGATCATTGTCAGTGATCTGTCAGGAACATAACAAAAGGAGGAGTCCTTCCTGCCCCTCAGGCTGATTTCATCATTCAGTGAGATCATGGTTGACACATACGCTCACCTTGCCCCATATCCTTTAGCATCTTTGGCTACCAGAGGCTTATCAACCTCAGAAGTAACATTAATGATAAACCCAGCGTTCATTCTGTTTTGTAGAAGGGTATTCTGAACATCTACCTCACCTAGCATGTGAAAATATTGACTAATTTCTCTCCAGAAAGATCTGTCTCCCATTTTTAGACTGTCTTCCCCAATCTGAGTGACCCTATCCCTGTCAGGGCCAAAAATTTCCATCTTGTGATTAATAGTTGGGGACGCAGCCAGGCACAGCTTGTGGCATCCCACAGGGGAATCACCTACCAGCTCTTAGTGTGCTAATGTGCTCAGACAGTAAAGGTGGTTGTTTGCTGAGGTAGCAAAGGACTGTCAGCAGCTCAAAAAAGTCACTGCAACTGCAGTAGGATCCTTGAGAGAGGAGGGAAGGAAACTGGAAAGCAATAATCATGTAGAAAGAGTGTTTTACATATACTATTGGGCAGCAGTGGTGAAGGGAATAAATGTTGAAGAAGTTGGATGAAGTGGCAGTTAAATATGGAAATTCTTGAGTGGCACCTCCCCAGTTTATTTCATTTTTTTATTATTTCGTCACGGGATGTAAACATCATTGGCTAGGTCTGTATTTATTACCTGTCCCTAATTGCCTCTGAGAAAGTGATGGTGAGTTGACTCTTAAACATTGTCTGCAGAACAAGGCAGCTCATCATCTCCTTCTGAAAGGTAACTGCAGATTATCTGTGAATGAATTAAAAGAAAATACACTGGCCAGGCGCTGCTCAAGAGTTTTGACACCAACCAGGACAAAGCAGTGCCCACTTGATTAGCACCCCATTTAAACATTAACACCTTTCGCTACCAATCTACAGCGGCAGCAGTGTGTACCATGTACAAGATGCAGGGTAGTAACTCATTAAGTTTCCTTTGACAGTGCATTGCAAAGCTGTAATTTTTAGTACCCAGCAGAATGAGAACAGAAAACCTATAGGAATACCACCACCTACAATTTCCTTTCTCCAAAACTTTAACTTGTTCATAAAAATTTGCAAAAATTATTGCATTCCCTAACTAATTGCAAGGGTCTTACAGAGCTTCTAGGAGCAGGAGCAGGCCATCCAGCCCCTCAAGCCTGCCCCACCATTTAATAAGATCATGGTTGATCTTTTTGAGACTCAGCTCCACTCACCCGCCCACTCACCATAGCCCTTAATTCCTTTACTGTTCAAAAATTTACCTAGCCATGCCTTATAAACATTCAGCGAGGTAGCTTCAATCACTTCACTGGGCAGGGAATTCCACAGATTCACAACCCTTTGAGTGAAGAAGTTCCTCCTGACCTCAGTCCTACATCTGATTCCCTTTATTTTGAGGTGATGCCCTCTAATCCTAGTTTCGGTAGCTGCTCCAAGTAATGGTACATCACTCATTATGTAGTCATTCGCCTACAAATGTAGCAGTTTGCATTGTGAGCAGTACTTTTCAGTGGAAGATCAATATGTTTCACATAGAGCAAACAGCATCTTCCAGTGAGTTGATGGCCTTCCCCGGGAACAGCCCATAGAGCACAAAGTACCATGTTATGTAGCAGATCAGGACTAACCTTGACAAAAAGCATTGCATCTTTTTCCAGTCTGGTTTTACAGAAGCACGTTCCAGAGGAGGTGAGTAACGTCTCTTCCATCTTGCAGTCACCTCGAGGGCAATATGTAGAGGGGTTGAAATGTCAAGAGTTGCAAGGAGGGCCCTTCTACCACCAGCCAAACTATGGCCCAGTGCTTGTTTGAAAGTTTTGTCTGGTATTCTGCCAAATGACTTTGACAGTCTGTTCAGCAAACTATTAAACAAGACCCACCATCTTTTGTTTTTCCTGTAGAGGTTACAAGGCCACTGCCCGATAGATTTGTAAATTTTTAAGTATAAGCTTTTGCACAAGGAAAAAGCGTTACAGTGCAGTCCAGCTAAATGGTGTTCCATGCCAAAGTGGTTACAGCCATCTATTGTAACAAAGTGACTGAGGATCTACTCACTGCTTGAAGCAGCCAGATGCAAAAATGGCCACCAGGAAGAGGGTGATTTTACATATGTCCTCCACCTCACTGTAGAGGGTTGTACATCGTCCCCTTGCAAACAAATCCATTTTTAATTTCTAGCTGAAATGAAAATGGCCCATATGATTACCACGGCACAGGAATGGGCTAAGAGCCAGGCTATAACAGGTACAGCAACACGGAGAGCACCTTGTACTTGTGGACCAGGTTTGTACCTGCTAAACAGAGACAACATTATTCCCAAATGCCCAATATTTGGTTCCACCTACTCACTTCTCCCAGTTGTTGACATTTGCTACAGTGCCTCCAAACCATAGTCAAACCCCTTCATGTAGCCTTAGTTTACAGTGGAAAGAACAAAGAATCAGTTGAGCCAAGTTCCCAAAAAATATGGCCTTGCTCTTGCCAGGGTTTACTCCTCAGTACAAACTGGTTATGGATGTTTGTCAGTCTGTGCAGTGGCAGCTGATCTGTACTAATGACAGTGACGCATCTATACATAGAGAGAGGCTTTAATGGCTGCTTCCATCGCAGGGGCTGCCAAGCCTTTTAATGCTGGCATCCCTCCTGAAGGTCTCTGGAAAAGAGTCAGTACAGCAAGAGACAGGACAGCAGTGCCTAGCTTCACATTTCATTGGAAACCTTTCCAATAACCCACCAAATAATTGAAACTATGCTACTGTTGCTTGTGTAGAGCAGTTAGATCCATTTGCAGATTTCTTTCCTGATTTCTGTCTTGGAGAGTACACCCATCATATAGACATGTGATCTTCTGCCAAAAACCTCCAATAGATCCAAACTGTCTTGCATATATCGTATTCCTGAGTAAGGATAGGGTACGGTGCAAGTTTGACCACCAAACCAAAGCAGACTTGACTCAATTGGCAAGACCTTGGACAGTTTTATTGTCCATGTTAACTAGTAAAATGGGTCACCAATTTCTAATTTCTACCTACTTCTCCACACCGCCCCCTCATGCTCCAAGGTCCCCTCTCAGTAACATCATCCAGACTTGGAACTATACCACTGCTCTTTCACAGCCACTGGGTCAAAGGTCTGTAATTCCTCTTTATATGACTCCTGCATTGGTCAAACTCCCTCCTTTACATTGTTGTGGGTGTCCCTCTATACCACATTGTTTTTTCTCTAATCATTTGTAGGATGTGGGTGTCGTTGACTGGCCATCAATTCATGCCCATTCCTAGCTGCCCTTGAGAAGGTGGTGGTGAGCTTCCTTCTTGAACCGCTGTATTCCTCCTGCTGTGGGTTGACTATTAGGGAGGGAATTCCAGGATTTTGACCCAGCGACAGTGAAGCAATGGCAATTTATTTCCAAGTCAGGATGGTGAGTGGCTTGGAGGGAAACTTGGAGGAGATGGTGTTCCCTTAAGTCTGCTGCCCTTACCCTTCTAGATGGAAGTAGTCATGGGTTTGGAAGGTGCTGACTGAGGATCTTCAGGGAATTTCTGCAGAGCATCTTGTAGATAGTACACACTGCTGCTACTGAGTGTTGGTGGTGGAGGGAGTGGATGTTTGCAGATGTTGTGCCAATCAAGCAGGAGCTGCTTTGTCTGAATGCTGTCAAGTTTCTTGAGTGTTGTTGGAGCTGCACGCATCCAGGCAAATGGGGAGTATTCCATCACACTCCTGACTTGTGCCTTATAGATGGTGGACAGGCTTTGAGGAGTCAGGAGGTGAGTTACTCGCCGCAGTATTCCCAGCTTCTGGCCTGTTTTTATAGCGATTGTGTTTATGTGGTGAGTCCAGTTGTCCTTCTGGTCAATGGTAACCCCCAGGGTGTTGATAGTGGGGGATTCAGTGATGGTAACACCATTGAATGCCATTGGGTATTGGTTAAATTGTCTGTTATTGGTAATGGTCATAGCCTGGCATTTGTGTGGCTCAAATGTCACTTGCTATTTGTCAGCCCAAGCCTGGATATTGTCCAGATCCTGTTGCGTTGGAGCATGGACTGCTTTTTATCTGAGGAGTCACAAATGGTGCTGAACACTGTGTAATCATTGGCGAACATCCCCACTTCTAACCTTACGATGGAGGGAAGTCACTGAAAAAGCAGCTGAAGATAGTTGGGCCGAGGACACTACCCTGAGGAACTCCTGCAGAGATGTCCTGGAGCTGAGATAACTGACCTCCAACAACCATCACCATCTTCCTTTGTGTCAGGTATGACTCCAACCAACAAAGTGCTTGCCCCCCGATACCCACTGATTCCAGTTTTGCTTGGGCTCTTTGATGCCACACTTGGTCGAATGCAGCCTTGATATCAATGGCTGTCACTCTCACCTCACCTCTGGAATTCAGCTCTTTTGTCCATGTTTGAACCAAAGCTGTAATGAGGTGAGGAGCTGAGTGGCACTGACAGAACCCAAACTGAGCATCACTGAGCAGGTTATTGCTGAGTAGGTGCTGCTTGATAGCACTGTTACTGACACCTTCCATCACTTTACTGATGATCGAGATTAGGCTGATGGGGCAATAATTGGCCACATTGGGTTTGTCCTGCTTTTTGTGTGCAGGACATTCTTGGACAATTTTCCACATTGTCAGGTAGATACCAGTGTTATAACTATACTGGACCAGCTTGGCTAGGGGAGTGGCAAGTTCTGGAGCACAAGTCTTCAGAATTATTGCCAGAATGTTGTCAGGGCCCATGGCCTTTGCAATATCCAGTGTCTCCAATCATTTCTTGATATCACGTGGTGTGAATCGAATTGGCTGCAAACTGGTATCTGTAATGGTTGGGACCACTGGAGGAGGCTGAGATGGATCATCCACTCAGCACTTCTGCCTAAGTTTGCTGCGAATGCTTCAGCCTTATCTTTTGCACTGATGTGCTGGGGTCTTCCATCATTGAAGATGGGGATATTTGTGGAGCCTCCTCCTCCAGTGAGTTGTTTAACTGTCCACCACCATTCACGACTGGATGTGGCAGGACTGCAGAGCTTAGATCTGATCCGTTGGTTGTGGGATTGCTTACCTCTGTCTATCACTTGCTGCTTCCACTGTTTGGCGTGCAAGTAGTCTTACTACACCGGGTTGATACATCATCCTCAGGTGTGCCTGGTTCTGCTCCTGGCATGCCCTCCTGCACTCTTCATTGAACCAGGGTGATCCCCTGGCTTGATGGTAAAGGTTGAGTGAGGGATATGCCAGGCCATGAGATTCCAGATTGTGCTGGAGTACAATTCTGCTGCTGTTGGTGGCCCACAGTACCTCATGGATGCCCAGTCTTAAGTTGCTAGATCTGCTAGAAATCTGTCCCATTTAGCACAGTGATAGTGCCACACAACATGATGGGGGTTGTTCTCAATGTGAAGGCAGTGCTTTGTTTCCACAAGGACAAGATGGTCACTCTTACTGATACTGTCATGGCCAAATGCAGCTGGCAGATTGATAAGGATGAGGTCAAGTATGTTGTTCCCTCTTGTTGGTTCCCTCAACACCTGCCGCAGACCCAGTCTAGCAGCTACGTCCTTCAGGAACTGAAGAGCTCTATTAGTCGTACTGCTGCCGAACCACTCTTGGTGGTGAACATTGAAATCCCCCACCCAGAGTACATTTTGTGCCGTTATCATCCTCAGTACTTCCTCTGTTGTTCAATATTGAAGGATACTGATTCATCAGCTGGGTGAGGACGGTATGTGGCAATCAGCAGGAGGTTTCCTTGTCCATGTTTAAACTGAAGCCATGAGACTTCATTGGGTCCAGAGCCAATCTTGAGGACTATTAGAGCAATACCGTCCCAACTGCAAACCACTATGCTGCCGCCTCTGCTGGGTCTGTCCTGATGTTCAGACAGGACATACCCAGGGATGGTGATGGTGGTGCCTGGGACATTGTAAGGAATGATTCTGTGAGTATGACTATGTGAGGCTATTTCTTAACATGTCTGTGAGACAGCTCTCCCAATTTTGGCACTACCCCCCAGATGTTAGTGAGGAGGACTTTGCAATATCGACAGGGCTGTTTCTGCCACTGTTTTTTTCTGGTGCCTCGGTCGATGCCAGGTGATTCGCCCAGTTCCATTTCTTTGAGACTTTGTACCAATTGGCACAACTGAGCGGCTTGCTGGGCCATTTCAGAGAGCAGTTGAGAGTCAACCACATCGCTGTGGGTCTGCAGTCGCATGTTGGCCAGACCAGGTGAGGGTGGTAGATTTCCTTCACTGAAGGATATGAGTGAACCAGATGCATTTTTCCAACAATCGACAATGATTTCATGGTGATCAGTAGGTTCTTAGTTTCAGATTTTAAATTTTTTAATTATTAAATTCAAGTTTCACCATCTGCTGTGTCGCGATTCAAACCTGGAGCCCTAGAAATTTAGCTGGGATCCTGGATTATTAGGCTAGTGATAATACCACTTGGCTACCACCTACCCTACGACATGGAATTCAAGGGTGCAATTCATCAACTCTTTTTCAGGGGCAAGTCAAGATGGGCAATCAACATTGTCGGCATCACATGAACAAAGACTGAAAGAAATCTCACTGTGTTCCTCTGACATATCTCAGTCGTGCTTCTATAAATTACTTCATTAAGAATAAATTACCTCAGGAAGTATAATAAGTCATAATCTGTGGTAGGATTGAGTAAACGTTTTGCATCCTGCAAGTCCAAGGAATGGAAGACTGTGTTAGATTGGGAAAAGATTCTCATCCAAAATAACTAATACCATGTTGATAAGCTGCTTTAAAAATGAGCTGGACAAGTATCTGCTTAGGAAGGGGATTTAAGATTTGAGAGCTAAGTATAGACATGCTAAACCTTTCCACTGATTTGTATTCATGAGATGTGAAGAAATTCACTTCCTGGAATTACTACTCATGATTATTTTCCTTCTTGGAAAATTTAACAAATTACATTGAAGCCATGTTTTTTTCATTCATTCACAAGATGAGGGCATTGTTAGCCAGTCCAGCATTTATTGGCCATCCTAAATTGCCCAGAGGGCAGTTGAGAGTCAACCACATTGCTGTGGGTCTAGAGTCACATGTAGTCTAGACCAGGTAAGGAGGCAATTTTCTTCCCTAAATGACATTGTAGAACCAGATGGGTGTGCTCTAAATATTGGTTATGGTTTCATGGTTGTCATTATTTCCAAACTTTTTATTGAATTCAAATTCCACTATCTGCTATGGCAGGATTTGAACCCAGGTCCTCTTAACATTACCTGGATCTCTGGATTAACAATCCAGTGATAACGCCACCAGGCCATTGCCTGCCTCCCAATTACATTATAGTGTACACCTTCTGAAAGAAGCATATGTTTTCTTATTCCACAACTCCTGATGTTTTCCAGTTTGATCTAAATATCTATAATGTCTCCTTCTTTTGCTGTTCCTGCAGAACTGGAGGATTTTAAACTCATTGAAAGTACAATGGTGGCCCAAGCATTCAAGAGTTCTATCAGGCCTCAGAAGCCTTTCAAACCTAAAGAGAGGTCATTTGTTAAATATCACAGGATGGTATGATCCAATGGTATTACCATACTTTAATGGATAATTACGCTGCAGGCTTAGGATTTAAAGAAAGATGTACTTTTGAGTAACATTTTTTGAGACCAAAAATGCATCGACATGCATTTTTCAGCAATGAAGCATTTCTGAAATATAGTCATTATTCAGCAACCAATTTGCACACAGTGAGCTCCCATAAGCTTCGGTGGATACTGACAAGATCATCTGAGTGTCTTTGAATGAGGAACTGCTTTAGGGTTTGAGATAACAAAGTGTGTAGCTGGATGAACACAGCAGGCCAAGCAGCATCTCAGGAGCACAAAAGCTGACGTTTCGGGCCTAGACCCTTCATCAGAGACCCTCTCTGATAAAGGGTTTAGGCCCGAAACGTCAGGTTTTGTGCTCCTGAGATGCTGCTTGGCCTGCTGTGTTCATCCAGCTACACACTTTGTTATCCTGGATTCTTCAGCATCTGCAGTTCCCATTATCTCTGATCTCCTTTAGGGTTTGCTTGTCTTACTTCCCACATGTGAAGTCCTCATATGTTGCTGAATAATTAGCAGCAGTGATGGGAGGAAATCCTTAGATGTGCATTAATTGTCAACATGTCACCCTTCTGGGTGATTAAATGACAAACCTCTCCCCCTACCGTACCATCCTTGCCACCACAACAGAGGGGGCAAGTTGCCATCAAGTATCGCTGATAGTGCAGCACTAGAGTGTGTCTTGAACTCACAACTTTTAACTCCGAGGAGATAGTGTTACTCTCAGCCATACCTGACATGGGAGGCAAGTACAAGTCTTCAGATCTGAGCCCTGTTTTATTAGTTGTTCTCTTGGACACTAAGGACACAACTGTTGATTTCAGCATTAAGGCTTGCACTCCTCCCACCACTGCTATTCTTCACTTGCTGCTGATAGTTATGTGCAGAGTGTCCAGGAACATTTCAGTACCATCATGGTGAAAAACAGAATTTCTAACCAAACTGCCCATCTTGCATTCAACAAAGAATTGAACTCAACCAGTTTCGATGAGTCTAGTTGCTTTACCTTCAGCTGAACAGCCATCAGATTTTGACAAAGGAGCTGGCTTCTATTTAAGGGGTAAACGCAACAAATCCAACTCCATCTCATGCAGGCAAAATTTTAGCTCGTCCTTCGTTTCTGAGACAAGTCATTGCTAAAGGAAGAACTAAAGGGAACAGAATGGCAATTTTCTTCACAGTGTCATGAACATTGAAATTGCATTTAGAGTCATAGAGATGTACAGCACGAGAACAGATCAACTTGTCCACGCCGACCAGGCATTCTAAATTAATCTAGTCCCAATTTGCCAGCATTTGGCCCATATGCCTTTAAACTCTTCCTATTCATGTACCCATCTCATGCCTTTTTAATGTTGTAATCGTACCAGCCTCCACCACTTCCTTGGGCAGCTCATTGCATGCACGCAGCACCCTCTGCGTGAAAAAGTTGTTGCCTAGGCCCCTTTTAAACCTTTCACCTCTCGTGTTAAAAGAGCTGAGTTGAAGTGTAGCCATTTACAGGAGATGATTTTAATCAATGATTGATATGCTTTCAGGAGCAGGAAACAACCTTGTGGTGATCATACAAACCACAACTTCTTTCTGCCCAAACAGACATAAAATAACCAATATTAGAAACAATTTAATTGTTACAAAAACTACTGCTTGAAGCCTATACCTTAAGTTCCATATTAGTAATAACATTGTAATGCCCATTCTCAAAATGACTTACATGATTTGTTTTGAAATGCTGATGGCTCCATCTGCCCTGGAAAAGTAATGATAAATGTCGGGTCAAACATTACACAGGGGGGTTTCTTGCAGTTTTGCTGAGGTGAATGTGGAGACTGAAGCCAAAACTCTCCTCTAAAAGAAAATCCTTTTTAAAGGCTCAAAACAAAACACATTCTCAACACAAAGAGAAAATGTCAAAGCTGTCTCCCCACAAATAAAGGTCTCTCTTCACAAGCCTTTAACAAAGCAATAAACTGGCATATGCCCCATTGACTGATGACATGCTCCCATTGTTGGACACTGGTCTATTTAGGTGCTACACAATGGGATGCAGCAGACAGCTTTTCTATTCACTCTCTCTGGTTCATCCCAGCTCTCCAGAGACCCTTGGCTTTTTTGAGTTCCCTACTCAAGTGCTCAGTCATTAGTTGATCAAAGGGGTTTAAGTGAGACAAAAGAAAACCAATCTGCCGACGAGACGCACACACACGCGCTCTTTCTCTCTCTCTCTCTCTCTCACACCCACACACACACACACACACACACACATATACACACACAAACACACACACACATACACACACACATACACAAACACACACACACACACACACACACACACACACACACACACACACCTGAACCAAAGAAAATTGAAGACAATCAGCATTTGTTGATGAAAAGTTAAAAAATCTCTCAACATTGAGTGGCTTGTTGTTCAAAAATTCACCGACTCACACAGTGCATAAGTGTTGACTGTGCTCTCAAAGACTAATGCTGTAGGGAAGAATTAAGATGCAAATTTTATTAAAGTTGTTTTCATAAAAATAAATTGCACTACAACTGTCTTTGTCCTCTTGCTAGCACTTCAATCGATATTTAGCATCTCAAAGTTAATTTCTGACAAACCAAGCACCTTTCCCAGGTTTTATACAAAACAACACTCACCCAGTGGCATAAGTTAAGATAATCATGCATTTAGAACACATTTTTATTTTGGAGTTTGTGCAGGTTGGATCTTAGAGAGTCTACAGTATTCGAGACTGTTCCCAGTGTTTAAGCAATGACATTCAGTTCCCTTGTCCCACTGACAGACTCATGAGGCAATTATTCATGGTTCTGTGTTTCTGTCACTGGGACAAAGTGAGGAGACATAATGGTGTCACTGCTAAGGTGCTGTCTCACAACTGGCAGCCTAAAGAAATGCTGATGGAAAAGTGGCTTTAAGAAAGTTATGATATTTCTGACAAAAGGTCATCAGCCTGAAATGCAGACTGTTTCCTTCTCCTGAGGTGCTGCCAGACCTGCTGAATCGTAGAATGGCTGAGGTGCAACAGGAGGCCCATCACAATTGAGCCAGCTGCTTGCAAAACCAATTCAGCTAATACATGTCGTTTCCCCAACATCTTGCAAACGTTTTCTCTTCAGACAATCATTCAAGTTCTTTTTTGAAAACCTTGATTGACCTGGCCATTCAGGCCATACAGACAGATCCCAACCACTCTTGCTCTGTCCACAACTCTGCAAGTTTGACATGCTCGGTTCACAATAAACAATTGCACCTCCCAGTCACAAACCATTTCAACTCCCCCTCCCATTCCTTCGACGACATGTCCATTCTGGGCCTCGTGCAGTGCCATAATGATGCCATCCGAAGGTTGCAGGAACAGCAACTCATATTCCGCTTGGGAACCCTGTAGCCCAATGGTATCAATGTGGATTTCACAAGCTTCAAAATCTCCCCTCCCCCCACTGCATCCCAAAACCAGCCCAGCTCGTCCCTGCCTGCCTAACCTGTTCTTCCTCTCACCTATCTCCTCCTCCCACCTCAAGCCGCACCTCCATTTCCTACCTACTAACCTCATCCCACCCCCTTGGCTTGTCCGTCCTCCCCGGACTGACCTATCCCATCCCTACCTACCCCACCCCACCCCCATACTCTCCCCTCCACCTATCTTCTCCTCTATCCATCTTCGGCCCAGCTCCCCTCTCTCCCTATTTATTTCAGAATCCTCTCCCTATCCCCTTTTCTGATGAAGGGTTTAGGCCCGAAACGTCAGCTTTTGTGCTCCTGAGATGCTGCTTGGCCTGCTGTGTTCATCCAGCTCCACACTTTGTTATCTCGGATTCTCCAGCTTCTACTGTTCCCATTATCTCTGACCACTGTCTGTCACACTTCACTTTTGACCTTTTCTCCAAAGAGAACATCCCAGCTTCTTCAATCTGTCGGTTTAAGTGAATATTTTTAGCCTTTTCTTTCCTGCATTAGTTCATTAAAAGATAACTTGAAGATTTAACGGGGAAAGGGTAAGGACTTGGTCTCGCCAAGATGCTGTTGTAAGTGCTCAGCAGCTCTGGCAGCATCTGTGAAGGAAAAAACAGAGTTAACATTTCGGGTCTGGTGACCCTTCCTCAGAACCTGAAACATTAGCTTTGTTTCTTCCTTCACAGATGTTGCCAGACCTGTTGAGCTTTTCCAGCAACATTGTTTTTGTTCCTGACTTACAGCATCTGCAGTTCTTTTGGTTTTTATGCTGTTGTAGATGACTGACATTGTTTGTGATTTTCTTTTTTTTATCAATTCAGAGTGGGCGTTGCTGAGGAAGCGGGTTTATTGCCTGTGCCTAGTTACCCTTGAGAAGGTTGTGGTGATTTGTCCTTCTAGATGGTGGTTGGAGTTTGGCAGGTGCAGTCTGAGGGGGTATGGTGAATTAGATGCTATTCACTGCTATTAATGAAGGAAGTGAATAGCTATGATGTGGTGCCATTCAAATGACCTGCTTTGTCCAAAAATGATATAGTCCATTATAAAGATTTAACAGTGGAATTCATGCACAAGTTCAAGCAAGACTTATTCACAGCGCAGGACCTCCAACCAACGCTATACACCAGATATATTATTGATATTTTCTTTTTTCGGACTCAAGGTGAGGAATCACTGAAAAAACCACATAGCCATATCAACAAGTTTCATCCCACTGTCAGACTTACCAGGGACTACTCTTCAGAATCAGTCTCACTCTTGGACGAACACCTCTCCATCAAGGACATACACTTCAGTATGTCACTCCACTGCAAGCCCACAGGTAACCTCATGATGCTGCATTTCTCTGGCTTCCATATTAAAGTAGCCTTCCCCTACAGACAAGCCTTATGCATACGGAGGTTTGGCTCAGATGAGGAGGAACACAACAGGACCAAAAGGTTTTGGAGGATGCACTCATAAGAATGGGATACAACGCTCAAACCATTGATCGCCAGTTCTGATGTGTCACAGTGAGAAACCACGACATCCTCTGAAGATGGACGCAGGATACAACCAATAGACTACCCTTCGTCGTCCAGTACTTCCTTGGAGCAGAGAAATGATGCCATTTTATTCACAGCCTTTAACATGTCATTGATGACAATGAGCATTTTGCCAGGATTTTCCCTATGCCTCCGGTTCTCGTTTTCAAACAACTGCCAAAACTGAAACGGATAACTGTTTGCAGCAAACTACCCAGCCTTCAGGACAACATTGACCACAACACCACAAAACCCTGCCATGGCAACCTCTGCAAGACATGTCAGATCATCAACATCACACGTGGGAACACCATCCACCACGTGCACAGCAGATACTCATGTGACTCAGCCATCGTTGTCTATCTCATACGCTACAGGCAAGGATGACCTGAGCCATGGTACATTGGTGAGACCACACAGTCGCTATGACAATGGATGAATGGACACCATGCAACAATTGCCAGACAAGAATATTCTCTCTCATTCGGGGAATACTTCAGTGGCCAATGGCATCCAGCTTCTGATCTTCGGGTAAGCGTCCTCAAGGAGGGCTTTTGAGATGCAATGCAGAATCGCCGAGCAGAAACTGAAAGCCGTGTTCTATACCCATGATCTCAACCGTGATCTTGTGCTCATGTTGTGTTATATGTAACCTCACCACACTGTTCCATATCTGTAAAATCTTCCTTGCCATCCTGTTTGGCAGCATCACCTTGATAAATTGTTATGACCCCTCTACCTTAATTATTTTGTACAGTTTTGAATTACTTATTACTGTGATTAGAAACTCAGCATGCAACTCTTATACCTATCATGTTATTCCAGTCATTTGGTGTGTCTTCAGCACAACCATGTTTTTAATTTTTTGTAATTATCTCTCTGCCTCACTTAATCGGATTATAAGTCATCTCTTGAAGGGCCTAGGCCCGAAACGTCAGCTTTTGTGCTCCTGGGATGCTGCTTGGCCTACTGTGCTCATCCAGCTCCACACTTTGTTGCCTCAGATTCTCCAGCATCTGCAGCTCATATTATCTCTGATATAAGTCATCTCTTCGCTGGTTATTCAGCTGTTGACACTTTACAAACCAGCTAATGCTCCTAGTCACCTGCAGAAACTTATCCGACACTCCACTCACATCAGTTGTATGACCTTTTGATCTCTCTGTCCTTGATCTCTCTGCTTATAAATTCTGCATCTGTGTGCCTGTTTCTCACTGCACCTGGCGAAGGAGCTGTTCTTCGAAAGCTTGTGATTTCATGAACCCTTTGGACTGTAACCTGGTGTCGTGTGTCTTCTGACTTTGTCCACCCCAGTCCAACACCGGCACCTCCACATGATGGGTCTGGGACATGGTTGACTTAAGAGATGAGTTACCCATCGCAGGATCCCTAGCCTCAGACCTGCTGTACAATCCCATTTAGCCTCAGAATGTCTCTGTGCTCTCATAGCTGTAGATGCTAGTTAACATCCAACTATTTCATCATGGATTTTACAAGGCTAGCTCCCCTGACTACCTCCCTAATATTTCAACAGTAAGTTAGGTAGCAAGTAAACAATACCAAGAACCGCATTTTTTCTGAAGGGTCCCAACCCGTAACATCAAATTTCCTACTCCTCTGGTGATTCCTGGCCCGCTGTGTTCCTCCAGTTTTACACTATTGTACCCCAATATTTGATGATCTGCAACAAAAAGGGAATCAGTTGATAAAAATAACCTAACCTTCACACATTTATAATTAATCAATGTCGCATTTTGCACATACGATGTCTAAACTGATCATCATCTAAATATTCAGCGGGGAGATATGATCAATACAATTAATTAACCCCTTGCATTTCACAACTCAGACATTTGAGGTGCAAGCAAAATGTGCAAAGTGTAAGCAAATAAGAGTTAAGGAGCTGCGGATGAATGGCAGCTAAGAGCACTGCTGTCAAGTAACACTACCCTATTCAGAATCCCTGTATTTAAAACAGGAAATGCCTACAGTTGTTACTAAAGGGCAAAATGGGTAAGGAAACTAAGTTTCATGGGGCGAGGAGGAAATGGCTGGGCAGTAATTCTGCAATCAGTTCCAGAGTTGCAGAACTCTTGTCAACCTGTTGTTGCAATAAAGTGAGAGAAGACCAAAGTCGAAGTGAAAGATGTCCTCACATGATGCCTACACACTGAGGTTATTAAACAGCAATAGTGAATTAGCAGACATCTCTCCCTATTTTAATTTTCACTGCCTTAGATACACACATAGATCAGAACAGCACAGGAGCAGGCCCTTCGGCCCACTATGTCTGTACTAACCATTCCGTTAGTTAACAAACATCAAACTGTTTAAAATTAATGATTTACCCAGCATTATTGTTATTTACTGAAGAAGGCTCAATTATTTTGGCAATCTTAGCCAGTTCTGCTATTTAATAAGATCATGCCCAACCTGTTTGTGTTTTGAATTCCACATTCCAATCTGTTCCAATAATCTTTGATTCCCTTCTTTAACATGGTTCTATCAATCTCCAGCTTAAAAATATTCAGTGATGCCACCTCTATCACCTTCTGGGGCAGAGAGTTCCAAAGCCTCACAACCACCTTGACAAAACAATTCTCCTCCCCTCTGGCCTGTACAAATTTGCCCTGAATTTTAAAACAGTATCTCTTAGTTCTGGAGCTTTTCACAAGAGAAAACACCCTTTCCAAATTTACCTTGTCAAGACCATTTAGGATCTTATCTCTTCAATCAAGTCATCCCTCACTCTTCTAAACTCCAGTGGAAACAAGCCCAGTCTGTCCAATTTCTCCTCATAAGACAAACTGATAGTATTTCAGGTATCAATCCACAAAACATCTGAAATGCTGCCAAGGTAATAAAATGTGAGGCTGGATGAACACAGCAGGCCAAGCAGCATCTCAGGAGCACAAAAGCTGGCGTTTTGGGCCTAGACCTTTCATCAGAGAGGGCCGAAACATCGGCTTTTGTGCTCCTGAGATGCTGCTGGGCCTGCTGTGTTCGTCCAGCCTCACATTTTATTATCTTGGAATTCTCCAGCATCTGCAGTTCCCATTATCTCTGAAATGCTGCCATTGTGTTTACATCTTTCTTTAAATAAGGAGATCAAAACCACACACAGTGTTCAGGATGTTGTCTCACTAAAGCCCTATACAGTTAAAGCATTACAACCTTTTTATGTTCAATTCTTCTTACAATAAACAACAGTATCCTATAACCCTTTCAATTACTTGCTGTACCTGCATGCTAACCTTTAGAGACTCAGACACTAGAACACCTAAATCCTTCTATACCTTGAAACTCCACAGTCGTTCCTTATTTGAATAATACTCTGCTTTTTCAATTTTTCTGTCAAAATGAACAATTTCACATTATACCCCATCTTCCAGATTTTTGCAAACTCACATAACCCATCTATACCCCTCTGCACCTCCTTATATTCTCTTCATAATGTATTTGCCTGCCCATTTTGGTGTCATCTGCCACTCCTTCACTTGCCTTATCTAAGGCATTGATGTAAATTGTATAACGTTGAGGCTCTAGTGCAGATCCCTGAGGCTATAACTCCAAAAATTTGGTTAGAGACGATTTGATGAAACTATGGCCACGCCTCTCAATTACCTTCACTTTTCTTCAAAATCTGTGCTATGTAATCTCTAAGGTACAATTGCAACACCTTCCCCAAAACATACATGGATTTAACTGGCCTACATTTTCCTTTTTTATTCCATTCTTTCTTCATATATATAGAGGATATTTACTACTTTCTAGTCCATGGAACCTTTCCCAAACCTATGGAACTTTGGAAACTAACGCCAACTTAACTTCTACCTCATTAGCAACCACTTTTAAGATTCCACGGTGAAGTCCATCTGGACCCCGAGACTTGTCAACGATTTGCTTCTGAAAAGTCTCTCTGTAAGATTTTGACTATTCCCTCCAGTTCCATAGTCGCAAACCAGCATAAGGTCATTAAGTCATAAGAAGTCATCCTGGAGACCAGTTACTAGTGGTGTACCGCAAATGTCGGTGTTGGGTCCACTGCTGTTTGTCATTTTTATAAATGACCTGGATGAGGGCGTAGAAGGATGGGTTAGTAAATTTACAGACGACACTAAGGTCAGTGGAGTTGTGGATAGTGACGAAGGATGCTGTAGGTTGCAGAGAGACATAGATAAGCTGCAGAGCTGGGCTGAGAGGTGGCAAATGGAGTTTAATGCAGACAAGTGTGAGGTGATGCACTTTGGTAGGAGTAACCAGAAGGCAAAGTACAGGGCTAATGGTAAGATTCTTAGTAGTGTAGATGTGCAGAGAAATCTCGGTGTCCATGTACACAGATCCTTGAAAGTTGCCACCCAGGTTGACAGGGCTGTTAAGAAGGCATACAGTGTTTTAGCTTTTATTAAACGAGGGATCGAGTTCCGGAACCAAGAGGTTATGGTGAAGCTGTACAAAACTCTGGTGCGGCCGCACTTGGAGTATTGTGTACAGTTCTGGTCACCGCATTATAAGAAGGATGTGGAAGCTTTGGAAAGGGTGCAGAGGAGATTTACCAGGATGTTGGCTGGTATGGAGGGAAGGTCTTATGAGGAAAGGCTGAGGGACTTGAGGCTGTTTTCATTAGAGAGAAGAAGGTTGAGAGGTAACTTAGTTGAGACGTATGAAATAATCAGAGGGTTAGATAGTGTAGATAGGGAGAGCCTTTTTCCTAGGATGGTGACGGCGAGCATGAGGGGCCATAGCTTTAAATTGAGGGGTGAAAGATATAGGACAGATGCCAGAGGTAGTTTCTTTACTCAGAGAGTAGTAAGGGAATGGAACGCTTTGCCTGCAACGGTAGTAGATTCGCCAACTTTAGGTACATTTAAGTCTTCATTGGATAAGCATATGGACGTACATGGAATAGTGTAGGTTAGATGGGCTTGAGTTCGGTATGACAGGTCGGCACAACATCGAGGGCCAAAGGGTCTGTACTGTGCTGTAATGTTCTATGTTCTATGTTCTATGTAAGTAAGAACAGGAGTAGTCCATTCAGCCCCTTGAGCCTGTACCGCCATTCAAAAAGTTCATGGTTGATCCATCTTTGCTCACATCCATTTTCCTGAGCTTTCCTGTAACCCTTGATTCCACTCCTGAGCAAGAATCTATCTCAGCCTTAAACACACACACAGACTCTGGCCCACAGCTTTCTCTGGCACAGAGTTCCAAAGATTCACAACCCTCTGAGAGAAGAAATTCCTCCTCATCTCAGTCTTCAGTTGGTGCCCATTTATTTTGAGATGATACCTTCTGGTCCTGAACTCCCCCATGAGGGGAAACATCCTCTGACCATTCACCCTGTCAAGCCCCTTCACAATCCTATATGCTTCAATGAGATCACCTCTCATTCCTCTAAATTCCACTGAGTAGAGTCCAGCCCTTGATCATAAGCCAATCCTTACATACCAGGGATCAGCCTAGTGAACCTTCACTGAACTGCCTCCATCGAAATGGTGTCTGTCCTTAAATAAGGGGACCAAAACTACTCACAGTAGTCGAGATGTGGTCTCACTAAAACTTGTACAGTTTTAGTAAGGTTTCCAACCCCTTTAGAATAAGGACCAACATTCCATTACCCTTCCTGATTGCCTGCTGCCGCTGTGCACTGGCTTTCATGTTTTGTGCACAAGCCCTCCCAATTTCCCTTATATTGTAGCTTCCTGCAGCTTTTCTCTATTTAAATAATATTGTGCTCTTGAGTTCACCCTTTCAAAATAAATGACTTCACATGTTCCCACTTTATACTCCATTTTCCGACTTTATGTACTTTTCCTCAACCTGTCATTATCTCTCCGTAAATTGTTTGAGTCTAATTTTTTGCACCTTCTGCAAATGTGGCTACAGTACATACGCTTACTTACTCCAAGTCATTCAACTACATTGTAAACATTTGCAGTCCCAGCACTGATTCCTTTCGAACCCCACCGGTCATGGGCTGCTAAACTGAGAAAAACTCTTTGTCCCAACTTGCTGTTTCCTGCCTAAGAGCTAATTCTCTATCCGTGGCAATACACTGCTTCCAATACTATGAGCTCCTTTCTTGTGACTTAACCTTTCTAATAAATTAGTCAGACATGATTTCTCTTTCTTGAAGATATGCTGACTCCGCTTGAATAGATTGTGATTTCCAAATGTTCTGCTATTATGTCCTTAGCAATTTATTCCAATACTTTTCCACCAATAGGTATTAGGCTGTATGGCTTACAGCTTCCTACTTTTGCCTCCTTCCCTTTTTGAATCAGGGTGTCATGTTATCAGTTTTCTAGTCCTCTTGTACATCTCTGGAATCCAACAATTTTTGGAAAATACAACCAATGCATTCACTATCTCCGTAGGAACCTAGGATGCAAGCCATCAGAGCCAGGCAATTTCTTTATCTTTAGCCTCATTAGTTGTTCTAATACTACTCCTTTACTGCTGGTGATAGTACCAATTCGTCCCCAGTAACCTTTAGTACTAATGGAATGTTCAAACTATCTTCCACCATAAAGACTGATGCAAAATATTTGTTTGTCACCTCTGTCATTTCATTGCTCCCCAAAACTGTCACCCCCGATTCATTTTCTCAGAGGCAGAAATAGTGTCTCCTCATCTGCCCTATCTGTTAGCCTTAAATATTGGAAACTTCAATTAAATCACCACTAGCTTTTTAATTTCCAGGTAATGCAATCCTAGTTTGTTTAATTTTTCTTTGTAATGGCGTTCAGATATCATCCCAATAAATCAAAGATGCAACTCCTTCCAAGGTTGCTAAATCATTCCAAATGTGTGGTGCCCAGAGCTACTCCTGGTAGCTCCAAGGTTGGTCCAACTGGTGTTTTTTATTTCTGCAATGTGACATTTATCATGAATAAAAGCCGAAAGAGCTGCGAATGCTGTGAATCAGGAACAAAAACAGAAGCTGCTGGAAAAGCTCAGCAGGTCCGGCAGCAACTGTGAAGAAAAAAATCAGAGCCACTGTTCTGAGGAAGGGTCACCGGATCTGAAATGCTAACTCTGATTTTTGTCTACACATATGCTGCCTGATCTGCCACGTTTTTTCCAGCTACTTCTGTTTTTGTTCCTGCTTTATAGCACCCACGGCTCTTTTGGTTTTTATTTAGTATTTAACTCACTGCCACATCTCTTCTCGACATGCCCACTTTGAAGAAGTTCTGCTCCTCTCTCTGATGGGATTTCCATTCCAACCTTTCTTCTTGCTCACCAACATTAATTTTACTGCCACACCTGGCGTGAGACCAAGTATTGGCTAAAACCTGTTTCCACAGCCGGTTCTGAGGAAGGGTCACCAAACCCAAAATGTTAACTCTGATTTTATTCTTCACAGATGCTACAGACCTGCTGAGCTTTTCTAGCAACTTCTGTTTTAGTTCATGATATTTGCCATACTGACTCTAGACCTCCAAACAGAAAGGCCAGTATTCCAATAGCCTTTCCGATAGTGACATTTTAATAATTTGTGTACCCAGACCCCCAAACCTTTCTGGACCTTCACTGTTTCTAGATTTTCACCATTTAGAAAGGTTCTATTATTTTCTGATCCTAAGCAAACAGCATCATATGATATTCAAAACTGGGAGAATTTAAGCAGTTGCACTTTTTAAAAAGCTCCATGCCTCTGTCTCAGAGTTACAATCACACAAATTTATTCTTTTGTTTGGACATTAATGGTAGTGTGAAATGTTTCAGGTGATTCCCAGAGCCTGATGCAGCACTTTGAACTCAGGGAAAGTTGCATTGTCCCAGAACAGTCTCCTAGCAGTTCAATGGAAAGTTGTCATGACTTGTGACAAAAAGAAAGAGCACACAGTGTGCTAGCACATTTACAATAAGTCACTGAACAAGCTGTAACAGAGATTTCTGTTCCTTACTCTGTGCAAAATGTACTTTCCATTGTGTACAGTAACTCTTTACCATGTCAAGAATTTCATCTGCCTCTAGCAGTCTGATGATTCCACGTCCTTATAAGCAGTCTGTTCAAAGTTGGTGGCTGTAGCATGCAGTTTATGGCTGGCAAGGATCATTCCATGTGATGACCTCTCTCTTTATTTTTAGGCGCTGGAGCTCTTTAAGCTTTTGAAGCTTTTATGCCAGGGGTTTCAACTCTTCAACCCATGATCTCCCGTCAAACACACAGACCTTTCATTGCCACACGCAGCCTGAGGAAACAATTTGTCATTTTCAAATCTGCTTCTGCTCCGTCCATTCATATTGTAAAATCATCTTCGAACACAGGGACAGAATTGTGAGATTTAGTGTCAGGATTAAAGCAGGTGTTTTGCATCCATTAGCAATATTGAGAAGGACAGAGCATATAGGAGCTAATCAGCTGTTCACATGGCTCAATATCTCCCCGTGTTCTTTGTGCTTTGAAAATATTTCAATTGTTCAGTTAAGTGATCAAATATCAGTGGGAATCAGCTCTCCCTGATAGTGCAGTGGGAAGGCTCAATCAGTGAGGAGCCCAGCTCAGCGAGTGTCATTGTCTCAATCCCTCAGTCTGGCTGAAGCTAGCCTACCACGTGCCAAAGCGTGGAATATTACAATTACACACAGGTTTTTTTTTAGTCATTCGCAGGATGTGAGCATTGCTGGCTGGTTCAGCACTTATTATCCATCCCTAATTGCATTTGAGAAACTGGCAACCAGAGATCAGCAATAAGCACTAGCCTAGACATTTCTGAAGAAGGGTCTAGGCCCGAAACATCAGCTTTCCTGCTCCTCTGATGCTGCTTGGCCTGCTGCGTTCATCCAGTTCTACACCTTGTTATCTTAGCCTAGACAGTGATGTTAGGGAGCAGAGAGGTAAGAACATTAGAAATAGGATTATGGAAGTGAGCCATTCGGCCCCTCAAGTCTGCTCTGTTATTCCACATAATCATGGTGGATCTGAGTTTGGCCTCAGTACCACTTTCCCCCGTGTTCCCCATAACCCTTGAACTTGTCTATCCGGGTCTTAAAGATCCGGCTTCCAATGATGCCTGGGGTAGACAATTTCAAAGGTCAACACTCCGTTGAGAGAAGAAATTCTTCCTCATCCCCATCATCAATGAGTGACTCTTTATCATAAATCTGAGCTCCCAAGTTCTACATTCCCATCAAGGGCAGGCATACTTTGACCCACCACTGCGGATTCCACTCAGAACCTTATATGTTTCAATATGATGGCCTCTTACTTTTCTAAACCCCAAAGTGCAGAGCTCAAATTGCTCAACCTTTCCTGATAAAATAAACCTGTCATCCAAGGAATCAATTCAGTCAATCTTTTCTGAACGCTTCCAAAGCAAGTAAACTGTATGCCGTATTCCAGGAGCAGCCTCACCAATGCCCTGTGCAGTTGCACCAAGGGTCAAGATACTTACATAAAAACATAGAAAATAGATGCAGGATTAGGCCCTTCGGCCCTTCGAGCCTGCACCACCATCCAACGTGATCATAGCTGATCATGCAGTCTCAGTATCCCATTCCTGCTTTCTCTCTATACTCATTAATCCTTTAGCCACAAGGGCCACGTCCAGTTCCCTCCTGAACATATCTAATGAACTGGCCCCTGCAGCTTCTTGTGCACAATTCACCGAGTGAAGAAATTCTTCCTCATCTCAGTCCTGAATGGCTTAACCCTTCTTAGACTTCATAGCATCAATAGCAAACATTTCAGCACTGAGCCATGGAAGAGTTTAAGTTCAGATGATCAAAAGCTTGGTCAATGAGGTGAGTTTTAAGAAGTGTCTTAAAGAAGGAAAAAGAGATGGAGGCGGTTTAGGGAGAAAATTCTGATAGCCTCAGCAGCTAAAGGCATACGTCGGGGGTTTGTCACTTAAGATGCAAGGATGGATGACATCATGGGCAGTTCAATGTTGCCTTGCTAGCATCAGCTCAATGTGCACCATCTTCACACCTGCCTTCAGTAGGAGGTGGACCAATTCACTTAACTGAGGCCTCATCATTCAAACCGTCCATGTCTTTGTGCCATCTCCAGAGGCCCAGAACTTCTCCCACCATCACAGTTTCCATGGAAACTTGTTTTCCCAGTCAAAATCCACCTCCGAGTCTGTGGAGCAAGTCCATGAAAATGACGGTGAGGGGGATGAATTTCCAAAACCAAAAGATCAAAATTCTAAGTCCCACAGAGTCTTCAGCAATAACTGAGCCCAATCTCCCCCAGCTTGCTGAATAGGGTTAAGCAGCACTAGGCAACAGTGAAGTATTCACTTGCTTGATATGAACAGCATTTAACTGAACAAAACCAACACTATAGCAAACAACAAATGCTGATGTTTGCACACGCACTGAAACGTAAGCACATATGGATATGTTTCAGTTGGTCTTTTCTGCTACTTTTCATAAACATGACAGGGTTCACTACTTCTCTGTCACCCAGCACCACAAACAGAGGATACACAGCAGGACTCCAAACTCCAAAACAGCAATTTGCTGACTTATTAACAGCTGTGCCCTCAATGATGATAACAACACCAACAACCTGCATTTATATGGCATCTTCTTGGAATTAAAACAGGGTACGGCACTCCACTACAGCATTCTCAAACAAGATTTAACACTCAGCTACTTAAGAAAGTATTAGGAAAAGGAATCCAAAAGCCTGATCAGAGAAGGTGCTAAGGAATGATAGTTAGAGGGATTGAAAGGTTTACAAAGGGAACATCAGGGATTAAGACCTTTAAATCTGAGTACGTGGCTGGCAAGTGTAAAATGATTAAAACTGGGAATGAGCAAGCGGTCAGAAGTTTTGAAGAACAGAAGCCCCAGAGGGTTGTAAGACTGTATGAGGATACAGAGATATGGTGAGTCGACGTCACGGGGGGAGGTTAGGATTTTAAATTTGAGGTGTTACAGTGAGGTGCCATGTGAAATCTATAATCTACACATGTTATAATGCAGCTCAACAATCATATGCTTCATGGGCAGAAATTGCTGGAAAAGTTCAGCAGGTCTGGCAGCATCGGGAGAGAAAAATCAGAGTTAAAGTTTCAGGTCGAATAACCCTTCCACAGAACTCGACCCGAAACATTAACTCTGATTTCTTTCCACAGATGGTGCCAAACCTGCTGAGCTTTTCCAGCAATTTTTGTTTTTTTTTTCTGATTCACAGCATCCGTAGTTCTTTTGATTTTTATACACTTCATGGAACTGTACTCAAAGCAATGGAGTGTCAAGGGCCAGCAGTGTAGTGCTCTGGAGCCTTATATCTGCCCCAATGCCTTTGAGTGCTGCTTATGGATTGTTGAGACAGGGGATAGGTGGGAGGAAGGACATTGGATGCTAGTGGACTTCACAAGTTTCTTAATTCCCCCCTCCCACTACCATATCCCAAAACCAGCCTAGTTCATCCCTGCCTCTCTAACATGTGCTTCCTCCCACCTATCCCCTCCGCCCACCCCAAGCCCCACCCCCTTCTCCTGCCTACTAACCTCATCCTGCCCCATTGACCTGTCCGTCCTCCCTGGACTGACCAATCTCCCCTCTACCTCCCCACCTACACTCACCTTTACTGGCTCCATTCCCTCACTTTGACTCGTCTGCCTCCTCTCCACCTATCTTCTCCTCTATCCACCTTATATCTGCCTCCCCCTCTCTTCTTATTTATTTCAGAACCCCCTTCCCCCCTCCATTTCTGAAGGACGGTCTAGGCCTGAAACATCAGCTTTCCTGCTCCTAGGCTGCTGCTTGGCCTGCTGTGTTCATCCAGTTGTGCACCTTGTTATCTCAGATTCTCCAACATCGGCAATTCCTACTATCTCTTAATTAGACAGAGTTCCTTTTATCCAATGACTGTAAAACACTGCTGCTGGTCCTGGTCCATTGCAATCTCTTTTGCTCCATCATGATTGCTGTCTGCTCCTGTAGATCCTCCTTAAATCTACTTCACCAGGTCTTCTTTGGCCATCGTTGCCTTTGTTTTCCACTTTTCCATGAGCGTCTCCTGCTCAGTCCTATTTAATGTAGGGGAGTACCTTTTAAGCCATGGCTGCTGGCAACCAGTTCCAGATAGAGGCTAATTATGGAGGCAGATATAAGTGCTTTGTCTGTTTCCATTTTTGTCAGGTGTCTCACTCTCCTCTTCAGAAAGCCAATGACTGTTCAGAGGAAGACCATCATAACTTCCTCCAATCAGACAATGGCATTCCCTCTGGAACCTAGTCCCCTGGGGCTGGAAGGCAAGCCCCATGAGAGCTTTTTGTTGCTAAATCAGCTTCAATCTTAAGGCCGTGGTTGTTGCCTGAAGAACGTCCAAGATCAGGGTAAGGGAAGTACTTTTCAAGAGATAGGGGGTTTCTGATGTTGAAGGTCAGATGATGAGGGAGACAGGCCAAGGGCAGTGAGGTAACTCTCAGGGGCACGATTGTGCACAAATCACTGTAGCTTGAGGGACCACTGCCCCGGTCTAATTGATAAGCTGCCCCCACTGGTCTACCACTCAAATGAGCAGACACTTTTCTGCACCCCAGCCCCCACCAGAGCTGAGATAATTGCAGCTCAGCATGGAATTAATTAATTTAACAGGGGCCTGAATTCGTTTACTTTGGGCCTTCCTATCCAGGATTTCTGGTGAAGGCAAGAAGGAGATCTCCCTATTTATTTCAGAACTCTCTTTCTCTCCCCCATTTCTGAAGAAGGGTCTAAGCCCGAAATGTCAGCTTTCCTGCTCCTAAGATGCTGCTTGGCCTGCTGTGTTCATCCGGCTCCACACTTTGTTATCTCAGATTCTCCAGCATCTGCTGTTCCTATTATCTAAGTTACCTTTCCTCTTCCAGACCCATTACATCTAGGAGGAAGATTCTATCCACCCCACATGTAACTGGGCACAAGAACCTTCTGAGCTAAGTTTAAAATCAAGGTTTTGAACACCAGAGTATAATATTAGAACATTCAAAGAGTAGCTGATTTAAATGAAGGTTTTGGACCATATTTCACTTGGCTAACTCCTAAATGTTATCCTTCAGCTGATGTTTTATGCAAAGTGTTCATTAAAACACATTAAAGGTACTACATAAGAGGAAGTTGCTTTGAACTTCCTGAAGGTACACCACACCAAGTATTAGTTTAGTTTGACATAACCCAAACACAGAATCCACCTACCTCCTGCTTAATCAATCCTGTGCTGAGGTTAAGTAAGTAGGCTAACTGATACATTTTCTGGTGATTAAGGCACCCTGAAGAATTTCGGTCGAACGGAGTATTGAGGAAGATATTTGATGCAATTTGACAATCACAGCATCAATTTCCACCTCACTGTGATCTAATCAGGAGCACATCGTTAGGAATACATTCTTTAATTTAAATGCAATTTAAATGCAACTGTATCCGGAAAGGAAATTGAACTTTTACTCTTTGGCACTTAAGTTATACAACAACTAGCAGTTGATAATTTAACAAGTGCAACTTGAACCATTTTCATTTTCCCTTCTTTGTTTCCAACTGGGGGATCAGACATAAGATGCTGCCAATCTTCCCTTAAATCAGTTACTAGCAGGCACAAAATGGCAGCCTGGGCTGACTCATGGTTAAAATATTCACAGTTACTATCAATTTCAGTTAGAATTACCATTTTTGTAGTTTTATTGCTGTATAAATAAGAGCACCGACAAGTCAATTAATATATAGCATATTAACATTGAGCATTTTTTCTGCAAAAATACACCTGCATACAGAGATGAAGAATTTGCATTTATATATAGTGTTCTCATTTTATCCTCACATATCCCAGCCAATTGATTGCTTTTGAAATGCAATCACTGTTGTCATTAGCCTAAGTGGTTGGTAGCTTTGAAAACAAAGCGCATAAAATGGCCTACATCAAAAAAGGATAACAGTGTGGAGCTGGAGGAAAACACCAGGCCAGGCAGCATCAGAGGAGCAGGAAAGCTGGCATTTCGGGTTGGGACCCCTCTTCAGAAAAAGGGTCCTGACCTGAAACATCAGCTTTCCTGCTCCTCTGATGCTGCCTGGCCTGGTGTGTTCCTCCAGCTCAACACTGTGTTATCTCAGACTCCAACATCGACAGTTCTTACTATCGCTTCATCAAAAAAAGCCCTAGAAGTGGAAATATACCAGATGATGTGGATATCTTTCACAGACTCATGTGAGTTATTCACAGAGAGACCCTGACCTGAAGATCGTTAAGAATCGTCTCCTTGGCCACTCCCATCCTCGATAGTTGGAATTTTGAATGATGGATGGAGATTGACAGCTCAGAAACCACCAAACGTCAAAACAGGATTCTACCTGGTAAATGAAGGAGTAAAGGTCCAGCAATAGATTGGAATTGGAATGTTTGCTTGTTGAAAATATTCAAAATTGTGATGAGTCTCGACAGAATAAATAGAAAGAAAATGCTCCAACTCATGAAACAATCGAGAATGTGAGGGCGCAGAATGTGAGTAAAAGGAGCAAACAGTGATATTAGGGAGAGGTATTTACATAGGGTTCAAAATTCACTGCCTGAAAGAGTTGTGGAGATAGCTTCGATTGAAGCATTAAAAAGGGAATGAGACAGTTATTTATAAAGCAAGAATGTGCAAGGTTACAGGGAGCAAGCAGGAGAATGGCACCAGTGAGATGCGTATTCAGAAAGCTAGCACAAACACAATGGGCTGAATGCCCTCCTTCTGTGTTATAACAATTCCGGGATTTGTGCAATTAAGAGAGGAGGGAGGAGCTCTTTTGTTTCAAGATCCTGAATAAGAATACATTGAAAGAAGTCTTTTACTTCCAGAGCACATTTCAAAATCACCAGATTTTGCAAAACTCTCGACGTCCAATGAAGCATTTATTGAACTGAAGATACTAAAGCATTGTAATAAAACCGGCAACCAATTTGCAAATACCGTAAACAGCAAGGTGGTTATGACCAGTCTGATGTTTTTCAGCAATGTTAATTAAGGGTTAAATACTGGCTAGGATAACACCTCTGCTTATCTTTAAAACAGACCCATAGGATATTCTACATCCTTCCCAGAACAGAAGGAGCTTCTATTGTACATCTCACCTGAAAAGTAGATAGTTAGATGGTGCTGTCTAGGAATTTCTAGGCAATTTCTTAGAATGTAAACAGTGGCTTGTTGTGGAAATCAGCTGCAGATTTTCCCTCACCTTTTGTGGTGAAAATTTCCTCCGATGATAAGATGAAGATGTGCATAAATTGTGCATCAGATATCATGAATGTGTACCCATAATCTAAGAGGCTCCATGGAACAATATATCAGGACACTGCAGCATGTAACACACACAATGCACAGTCTGCATTTCTTACTGAAGGTACTTTGGTAACAATGTACTTCGTCCATTGTCCTCGTTTCACAACATCTCTTTCTCAAAGATCGTCTTCATAACCAATTCTTTGTTCAATTACTGAGATGTACTAAAAATCCAAACTATGAACTGAAGCTGTTATCCATTGCACCACTGCTTAGAGATGGGTTAGAATCAATCCACAGAGCAAGTATAATTTCATACAATGCATACTTTTAACTTGGAGTGCACTGGGTGGAATGTTAAATGTTGTGGGGAAATATTCATACCACGGCCCTCTGGATTTTCCAGCTCAGTCACCCTCTCCACCACCTCCCTGTTGGCTATGCCTCAATTCGAGGATGACATCCACTCAATAGTAGATTAATGCTGTGGGTCTTTGTGTGACTGAAGAGGCCAATTCTTGGCCCATAGATATCTGACAGGATGTTCCATGAGGTAGTGGGGACAGGAGCATAGGCTTTTTTTTCCCATTTCTTTCCTTCCCTGCTGCCACTTTGCCTCATTACTGCATTTTGACTCAAAGTGGCATGGGGTCTGGTGGACAAGTTATCACCATACTGAATGATCTGTCTTTCCAGAGACTAGCTATATCCTTTCTAAGTGCCAAACAAGACACAATTCCACTCCTTAGAGTATGACAATTAGAGGAGATTAGTTGAGGTTTTCGAAATTATGAGGTTTCAAAGAGTAAATAAGGCCAAACAATTTCCATTGGTAAGAACATTATAAGCAGATCAGAATGGCTGTGATTGGAAATGTGCTGCTTAAAAAGACAGAGGAAAATAACTTGCAAAATGGAATTGATTAAAAACCTTTTTTAAAATTTTATTCATTCGTGTTACATGGGCCTCATTAATAGGCTGGTATTTATTGTCCAATCCTAATTGCCTTTGAGAATATGGAGGTGAGCAGCCTTCTTGAAACACTGCAGACTGTGAGAACATACCAGTGCTGTCAGGGAGGGGGATTCCAGGATTTAGGCTGAGCAAAGCTGAAGGAACGGTGATAAGTCTGGATCGAGAGTGTCTTGGAGATGAGCTTGCAGGTGGTGATGTTCCCATGTATCTGCTGCCTTTGCCCTCCTAGATGTAAGTGGTCCTGTGTGTTTGGAAAGTGCCCTCAAAGGAGCCTTGGTGAGTTGCCATAGCATATCATGAAGATGGCAGGCACTGCTGCTACTGAGCATCAGTGGTGGAGGGAATGAATTCGGAAGGTTGCGAAGGTGGCACCAATCAGGCAGGCTGCTCTATCCTAGATGTTGTTAAGCTTCTCGAGCAAACAGCATGGCGGTTACCACTGCTGCCTCACAGCGCCAGGGACGCAGGTTTGATTCCGGCCTTGGGGAGACATTCTGCATGGAGTTGGCGCATTTTCCCCGTGTCTTCATTGTTTCCTCTGGGTGCTCTGGTTTCCTTCTACAGTCCAAAGGCAGATTGGTCATGGTAAAAAATTGCCCACAGCATCCATGGATGCGCAGGCTAGGTGGGTTAGCCAGGTGAAATGCGGTGTTATGTGGAGTTGGTCTGGTTGGGATGGTTTTTGGAGGATTCGGTGGGCTGAGTGGCCTGCTTCCATTCTGGAGGGATTCTTTTCTATGAGCATTTTGTATTCATGCCCACTCAAGCAAGTGACAAGTATTCAAACACATGCCAAATTTGTAGATGGTGAACAGGCCGAGGGGAGTCCAGTGGTAAGCTATTCCCTGTAGAACTCTTCAAAAAGAGTTTTGTGGGGCATTGGTGAAAAGGTAGAGGAGTGAAGCGGAATGAGTAGTGAAAGGCGTAATGTAGATGCAAAAATCAGGGGAAACACCTTCTGCTCCCTGCTCCCTGCTCCCAGACCACGTTTCCAAGCTGATGACAGAAAGTGACACAGAAAGCATGCCGTGTCTGCTGTGTTTGAGTTTGACTAATCATTAGCCAGCATAAACCTTTTGTTCAAGGACGCTGGTTCAAAAACAGCTCAAACTTATCCTGCACTACTTTTTGTACTTCTGCAGAAGAGAGTTGAGGAGAAAACAATGAGGGTTAGGAGAAGAGGAGGGAAGGTTTAAAATTGTAACAGCATCTTCTGAGTTTTTGAAGACACATAGAGCAACCAAAAAGTCTGTGTTGACAAAGAATTTTAAGCCTAAAAACAGTCAATAATTTTGCACATTATTGCACACATTAAGCCTTTGTATTTTGATTTTGCCTCTATTACTTCACTTCATGTATTATTCCCAATAGCTGACAATAATTTCTCCCTTCTTCATCCTAACAAAGATTTAAATGCTAATCAATAAGCAGAAAAGATCTTGGTAAAAGAACCAGAACTAACTTCAGGGTCCTTTCCAGTAAGCTGTGAGTGGTGAGGGTTTGGAAGCCACTGCCCATGAAGCTGGTGGATACAGATTCACTAGTAACCTTCAAAAGGAATTGGATAAAGAAGGAAGTGAAGAGTTATAGGATTTTGCAGAAAATGTAGCATAGTGCTCAATAGCAACATCATTATTCACTATACCATTCAGACATTTTTATAGAAGAAAGAACCAGATAACTCAGTTGACTGGGTAGCTGATTTGTGATGTAGAGTGATATCTATAGGGACATTTCAATTTCTGTACCAGCTAAGGTTACTGTGAAGGTGGTACCTCCTCAGTCTTGCCCTTTGTGGTGACCCTCAGCTTAAACATGCCACCAGTTGTCTCTCTCTAATAAACAGCAGGACTGTGGTGACTTTACTTTAACATCTATTGAGCAGGGAACTATTTGTCACGTACCTCAATGGCATATGAAAGCATGACCACAGAGAATGCCATAAGTGCCATACCAGCGTTATCAAGATGATAAATTAGGAAGTTGGCAGCACAACAGGCATTCCATGCATCAGGCCAAACTTTGTTCGAATGTTTAATGCAATAAGGACCTAGTTATTTTGACACTGGACGTCTGTATTGGTCACACAACAGCCTAGACCAACTGACCACACAGCAGGGTGAAACTCCTTGCTCAGTCCATTCTGGTGAAAAGGCCATGAACTTTTCCTTCTCTTCACAGATACTCCATGACAACTTGAGTATTTGGCAGCATTCTCTGACTCGAGTTCAAATTTTAAGTACCTGATGCTTGATAGAACTACCCATATTGGTTATGTTACGCAAACATTGAACCTTGTAAAGATTATATCAGGATATTTCTCAGAAATTGCTGATCCTAGCAATGAGACAGAGACAGATTATAACTATGTTGGACAGAGAACTTCCTTGTTACTTGGTTTGGTGGCACTGCAGGAATAACATTTCAAAGGGGGCTAATCCCTTCTTGTAAATGTCATGCAATACTTGCTTCCAATCTGTGAGAAGCGTAATGTTCTGCTGAAGAATATTCAAGCCACACATTGCATAATTGAAGGCATACTTGAGACTGAATTGAGGCACTCAAGCTAATTGTACAAATTGCTGACTCCCCAAGAATCTCACACATTCTCAGATAGAGTTGTAGCAACCGTTACTCTGCAATTACTACATCTCAATTTACAATTAATAATTTGAGTATTAGTAGTAATGACTTCTCTTTCACAACTGAAAATTGGAGTCATGTTGGATGGACCAAGAAATGAAACAGAAAGTAAGACCACAGGGAACAGGGGCAGGATTGGGCTTTGAGACCCTTTGAGCCTACTCCATTATTGAGGAAAGACTGGACTTGTGTAAGAACTTGTCCTTTGGCTAAAATAGTTTCATTGTCCTGCAGGCAGAGGCATTTCAGATCAGCACATTCAGGTTAGGAGGTTGGTATCCTTTGGCATTACCTCAGAACC